>NC_091254.1:15645000-16270000 GCF_042477335.2 Ovis canadensis | reverse complement strand
CTCTTGGCTGCTTTGTGCAAAATGGATTGAAGAAGTGGAAGAGTAGATATTTAAGCCCATTTAGGGGTCACACAGAGTCAGACACGACTGACTCGACTTAGCAGCAGCAGCAGCAGCAGCAGCAGGGAAACATTATCCTGGAAGACAGAGGCAACTGTAAATAGGAAGAGGAATCAGAAGATTCTAGATATATTTTGAGGAAGAAATGACAGGATTTACTAATGGATTGGACCAAGGAGGAGGAAACAGGATGAAGCAAAATGTCCTTTAGATTTCTGGCTTGATCATCTGGGCAGATGGTGCTTCCACTGTCTGCTGCTACTGCTGCTGCTAAGTCGCTTCAGTGTGTCCGACTCTGTGTGACCCTGTAGATGGCAGCCCACCAGGCTCCCCTGTCCCTGGGATTCTCCAGGCAAGAACACTGGAGTGGGTTGCCATGTCCTTCTCCAATGCATGAAAGTGAAAAGTGAAAGCGAAGTCTCTCAGTCGTGTCCGACTCTTTGCGACCCCAAGGACTGCAGCCTACCAGGCTCCTCCACCCATGGGATTTTCCAGGCAAAGATACTGGAGTGGGGTGCCTTTCCTTCTCCATCCACTGTCTGACCTGTGGAAAACTGGAAGGTAGATAATTTCATGGAGTGGGAAATGCTTTGAATAAGTTGATTTTTAGATGTATGCTAGACATTGAAGTAGAAAGAATGATGAAAGCAGAAGCCAGAGTGAAATTATTTCAAGAGAAAATGAGGATGAAGGAAGTGTAGAGCCTGTCTGGGGATGTTTTGCAGTGAAAAGCAAAAGAGAAATAAGGAGAAAGCTGGAGAGATACGTTGGGTAAAGGAAGGTTGAGGTTTTAAAGAGCATGTTTGTTGTGCTGACAGAAATGAGCCAGGAGAGGGGGAGAGACTGAGGACACTGCAGTGAGAGGACATAGTTAAAGGAGCAAAGTCTCAGAGAGATGGTGGCTAAGATGCACGAGGAAGTTATGAAGAGGAGGAGAAAACAGGGCGGCAGAGAACATAAGCGGTAAGTAATTTTTCTATTTGTTAAAGGAAGAAGAAAGCGTTTTTGATTCTATTATATCTATGAAGAATGAGGAATCACCATCAGCTGGAGTGAGGGAGTAATAAAATGTGGTAAGAGAGGGGAAAGTGAATTAAAGAGCAGTTTCAGATATCCGCCTGCAATGCAGGAGACCTGGGTTTGATCCCTGGTTGGGAAGATCCCCTGGAGAAGGGACAGGTTCCCCACTCCAATATTCCTGGGCTTCCTTTGTAGCTTAGCTGGTAAAGAATATGCCTGCAATGCAGGAAACCTGGGTTTGACCCCTGAGTTGGGACGATCTCCTGGAGAAGGGAAAGGCTACCCACTCCAGTATTCTGGCCTAGAGAATTCCATGGACTGTATAGTCCATGGGATTCTAATGAGTGAGACATGACTCAGCAGCTTTCACTTCGACTTCACTTCAGATATCCAGGCAGCAAATTCACCGGGGAAATGTAGTAGCATTGCTGAATGCAGTCTGATGCCTGTTTAGGATGTTAAAGAATGATTCATGGCTGAGTAGTATTCCATTGTATGTATTATCACAGCTTCTTTATTCATTCATCTGTCAATGGGCATCTAGGTTGCTTCCATACAGGGTGAAGTAAGTCAGAAAGAGAAAAACAAGTATCAGATATTAATGCATATATATGGGATCTAGAAAGATGGTACCAATGAACCTATCTACAAGGCAACAGTGGAGAAGCAGACATAGAGAACAGGCTCATGGACAAAGGCAAGAGATAGGAAGGAGAGGGTGTGGTGAATGGGGAGAGCAGCATGGAAGCATGCAGACTAACATAAGTAAATAGGCAGCCAAGGGGAATTTGCTGTGTGGCCACGGAACTCCAACTGGGGCTCTGTAACAGCCTGGAGGAGCTGGGGAGGGTGGGAGGTGGGAGGGAGTGCCAAGAGGGAGGAGACATATGTACACCTATGGTTCATTCATGTTGATGTATGACAGAAATCAAACCAATACTGTAAATCAATCATAGATCAATCAAAAATAAATAAATGCAATTAAAAATGATTTTAAAAGACAATTTAGGTGATGCAAGCAAACTATTAAACACTTGATGATGTGGAAAATCTCCTTTGGAAGACCTGCAAAATAGGGTGGAAGGCAGGAAGCTTGTACAGGATAAAGAATAAAGACCAAGGAAGAGACAAAGGAAATATCTGATTGTGTGGGTCCACACTGTCAGCTTGGGGTGAGAAGGCTGGGAGTCAGCTGTGTCTGGGGACTGACTGACTGAATAGACTGTGTTTCTGGTCAGGGGGTGCAGCTACAGGGACACAATGTGATCTGAGTTTCGGTCTGCTGATGGGCACCCCAGGCAGAAACAGCTCCATCTTGGATTTAGAAAATTATTTCAACTGGGGTTTGTAATCCTGATTTGAATGCCACCGGTCACTGCATAGTCCTCTGAACCTTTTTCCTGGCTGCCATTAGTAACGCTGGTGCTGACATATATTTAAGCAGATTGGAGTTTTGACAGGTGAATGTGATGGAAGGAGGAAGGGCAAGTGTGTGCAAGGAAGTTGCCGGGAATGATGAACCATGAGAACAGAAGGGGAACAATTATTGCAGCGTATGCAGTGGACAGTAAGCTGGAAACGTGGAAGACTGTATTGGAGAAGAAGCATATTCCAGTTTGATTTCAGGTGCCATTACTGTGATGACAAGCGCTAGACTCTGACGTTGGGTGTGGGTCTCTGAAGTCGGTGAAGGAAATGCTTACTGGAGTTGGGGTGGGGGGGCAAGGCCAGAAAGGCCAGGATGTGTCATCTTCGTGGGTGTCAAGTGTCAGCGAGAATGGTGTGTAAGTGTGGAGATACAGCAAGCAAACATCTTCAAAGAGAAGAGCCCAGGAAGGGGGTAGATGACAGCCAAAGAGAGGAAGAAAATGTGGCAAAAAGGAAAGAAGGAGAATGAAAGGATTTGGGCTTTGAAAGAAGAGAAAATCTCGGGTATGGAAATGGGCAACAGTCCACACTTTACCTCCAGCCCTGAGATAAAAGGAGTATGAGTGTTGCAGGAGTGGTGTCCTCAGCGAACAACCAGGTTTCAGTTAGACCAGAAGTGCAAGGGACAGTCAAGAAACTAGAGGCAGGAGTTTGCTGAGCATGGATCTATCATTCTTCAAGGCACAGGAATGGCTGAGAGAGAACAGGAAAGGTGAAGGATCAGGCAAGATCTGCACTGTGTGAGAGAGGGGGTCTAGAAGAAGGATGGAGAATAAGAACAGGGGATGAGGTGTGAAACAGAAGGGAGACAGCTTTGTGATGATAGAGGAAACCAGGCCCCTGGGAATTGTGAACACTGAGCTTAGAGGGAGGACTGCTTCTTCTGAGGTCCCCACCCCATGCGCCGTTGCTCTGAAACTGACGCTGGCTCTCTTATAAGGGGTGAAGATGGTGCCAGAAGAGGCAAAAGGGAACAGATAATGAAAGGAAGAGAAAAAACATTTCTTTCGGTCATTTGCAAAGCAGAGAGGTTTTTTTTTTTGTTTGTTTTTGTTTCCCCTGATTAAAATGCTACTAATTATCTTGCTTAACAATTTGCAGCCAAAGATGGAGAAGCTCTATACAGTCAACAAAAACAAGACCAAGAGCTGACTGTGGCTCAGATCATGAACTCCTTATTACCAAATTCAGACTTAAATTGAATAAAATAGGGAAAACCGCTAGACCATTCACGTATGACCTAAATCAAATCCCTTATGATTATACAGTGGAAGTGAGAAATAGATTTAAGGGCCTAGATCTGATAGATAGAGTGCCTGATGAACTATGGAATGAGGTTCATGACATTGTACAGGAGACAGGGATCAAGACCATCCCCATGGAAAATAAATGCAAAAAAGCAAAATGGCTGTCTGAGGAGGCCTTACAAATAGCTGTGAAAAGCAAAGGAGAAAAGGAAAGATATAAGCATCTGAATGCAGAGTTCCAGAGAATAGCAAGAAGAGATAAGAAAGCCTTCTTCAGCGATCAATGCAAAGAAACAGAGGAAAACAACAGATTGGGAAAGACTAGAGATCTCTTCAAGAAAATTAGAGATACCAAGGGAACATTTCATGTAAAGATGGGCTCGATAAAGGACAGAAATGGTCTGGACCTAAGAGAAGCAGAAGATGTTAAGAAGAGGTGGCAAGAATACACGGAAGAACTGTACAAAAAAGATCTTCACAACCCAGATAATCATGATGATGTGATCACTCCATCTAGAGCCAGACATCCTGGAATGTGAGGTCAACTGGGCCTTAGAAAGCATCACTACGAACAAAGCTAGTGGAGGTGATGGAATTCCAGTGGAGCTGTTTCAAATCCTGAAAGATGATGCTGTGAAAGTGCTGCACTCAATATGCCAGCAAATTTCGAAAACTCAGCAGTGGCCACAGGACTGGAAAAGGTCAGTTTTCGTTCCAATTCCAAAGAAAGGCAATGCCAAAGAATGCTGAAACTACTGAACAATTGCCCTCATCTGACATGTTAGTAAAGTAATGCTCAAAATTCTCCAAGTCAGGCTTCAGCAATAAGTGAACCGTGAACCCCCTGATGTTCAAGCTGGTTTTAGAAAAGGCAGAAGAACAAGAGATCAAATTGCCAACATCCGCTGGATCATGGAAAAAGCAAGAAAGTTCCAGAAAAACATCTATTTCTGCTTTATTGACTATGCCAAAGCCTTTGACTGTGTGGATCACAATAAACTGTAGAAAATTCTGAAAGATATGGGAATACCAGACCATCTAACCTGCCTCTTGAGAAATCTGTATGCAGGTCAGGAACCACCGACCTGGACATGGAACATGGAACATGGACATGGAACAACAGACTGGTTCCAAATAGGAAAAGGAGGACGTCAAGGCTGTATATTGTCACCCTGCTTATTTAACTTATATGCGGAGTACATCATGGGAAACACCGGACTGGAAGAAACACAAGCTGGAATCAAGATTGCTGGGAGAAATATCCATAACCTCAGATATGCAGATGACACCACCCGTATGGCAGAAAGTGAAGATGAACTAAAAAGCCTCTTGATGAAAGTGAAAGAGGAGAGTGAAAGAGTTGGCTTAAAGCTCAACATTCAGAAAACGAAGATCATGGCATCCGGTCCCATCACTTCACGGGAAATACATGGGGAAACAGTGGAAACAGTGTCAGACTTTATTTTTTGGGGCTCCAAAATCACTGCAGATGGTGACTGCAGCCATGAAATTAAAAGACGCTTACTTCTTGGAAGAAAAGTTATGACCAACCTAGATAGCATATTCAAAAGCAGAGACATTACTTTGCCGACTAAGGTCCGACTAGTCAAGGCTATGGTTTTTCCTGTGGTCATGTATGGATGTGAGAGTTGGACTGTGAAGAAGGCTGAGCGCCAAAGAATTGATGCTTTTGAACTGTGGTGTTGAAGACTTTTGAGAGTCCCTTGGACTGCAAGGAGATCCAACCAATCCATTCTGAAGGAGATCAACCCTGGGATTTCTTTGGAAGGAATGATGCTAAATCTGAAGCTCCAGTACTTTGGCCACCTCATGAGAAGAGTTGACTCATTGGAAAAGACTCCGATGCTGGGGGTTGGGGGCAGGAGAAGAACGGGATGACCGAGGATGAGATGGCTGGATGGCATCACAGACTCGATGGACATGAATCTGAGTGAATCCTCGGAGATGGTGATGGACAGGGAGGCCTGGCATGCTGGGATTCATGGGTCGCAGAGAATCGGACACAACTGAGCCACTGAACTGAACTGAACTGAACAGTTTGCGAAGGATGGAAATTTTAAGAAACAGCAGTCCCTTAATTTCTCCACTAGAGAATATCATTACTAGTTTTTTTTTTTCAAAATTTTTGCCTGCCTCTCCCAACACACATACATTTTAATCTTCACTGAGATGATACAGATATTTGAGAATCACAGCAGAGAATGGAAAAGCTGAAAAAGCTCGCTTTCTAGAGACCTGACTTCTCCAAAAAGGGGTGATAGTAGCAGGAGAAGTAGAAGGAGTAGGGAGACTTGGGAGTTAAGCACAGTTGTCACTATCCCCAGTGGCTGCAATGGTGACATCAACAGGAAATCAACATGGGATGCTACTTACAGACCAACACTGTAAATAACTGAATTCTGCCAGTGTCCCCCAAGATTGTAAAAGCAGGTAGTCCACTAGCTTCCTACCCTCAAATTAGGAAAAACATCATTGAGATCATCATTCATTCTAGAATATTCCTAGCGATGTTTGAAAGATTGTATCAGCCAAACTGAGTTTCAAATTCCTCCTTGTAATAGCTAACAAATGTCACTGCTGGATACCATAGGATGACTCTCCTGCTCTCCCTAAGTGTTGGCATAAGAAATCAAAGAAAAGAAGAAACAAAATGAAATAGAAGGCTTTTAATTCAGATCTTGACACATATCAAAAAAAAAAAAAAGAGGGAATTATTCTTAAAAGAATACGTTGGTCAACTTATTTTGTCAGATGCCACACAATGAGGTGAGAGGAGGCCTGACTCCCTATGAAAAGTGAGGTCACTCTGTATTCACCCCAAACTAGGTAACATAATTGGCACTTATGTAAAACTTAATATTTTTCTAAGAGAGTACATTCTTTCAAATGCACTGTAAAATAATTCTTTTCCTAAACAAATTTTCCACACTTTAAGAAAATTATCCATCCCCCAGAATAATAGAAATAAAAACAAGTGTGACCTACTTTTATTTTTTCCCTAAATCTCATCTAGATCTCTAGCAGACAGGGAGTTGGGGAAATATGGTTTTATGCTTCCCCAGTCTCTGTGATCCAGAGAGGGGCCTACTTAAACTCAAAAGCCTTTGCACAGCAAAGGAAGCAATAAGTAAAGCAAAAATACAACCCATACCAGGAGAAAATATTTGTAAATGATATGACCGACAAGTGATTAGTCTCCAAAATTTTCAAACAGTTCATGGTGCTTAACAGCATCAAAGCAAACAAGCCAATCAAAAATGGGTAGTGGCATACACACCGAGGAAACCAGAATTGAAAGAGACACATGTACCCCAATGTTCATCGCAGCACTGTTTATAATATCCAGGACATGGAAGCAACCTAGATGTCCATCAGCAGACAAATGGATAAGAAAGCTGTGGTACATATACACAATGGAATATTGCTGCTGCTATTGCTAAGTCGCTTCAGTCGTGTCCAACTCTGTGTGACCCCATAGACTGCAGCCCACCAGGCTCCCCCGTCCTTGGGATTCTCCAGGCAAGAACACTGGAGTGGGTTGCCATTTCCTTCTCCAATGCATGAAAGTGAAAAGTGAAGTGAAGTTGCTCAGTCATGTCCAACCCTCAGTGACCCTGTGGACTGCAGCCTTCCAGACTCCTCTGTCCACGGGATTTTCCAGGCAAGAGTAATGGAGTGGGGTGCCATTGCCTTCTCCAAATGGAATATTACTCAGCCATTTAAAAGTATACATTTGAATCAGTTCTAATGAGGTGGATGAAACTAGAACCTATTATACAGAGTGAAGTAAGCCAGAAAGAAAAATGCCAATACAATATATTAATGCATATATATGAAATTTAGAAAGATGGTAACGATAACCCTGTATGCGAGACAGCAAAAGAGACACAGATTTATAGAACAGTCTTTTGGACTCTGTGGGAGAGGGCGAGGGTGGGATGATATGGGAGAATGGCATTGAAACATGTAAATTATCATATGTGAAAAGAATCGCCAGTCCAGGTTCGATGCATGATTCAGGGTGTTCAGGGCTGATGCACTGGGATGACCCAGAGGGATGGGATGAGTAGGGAGGTGGAAGTGGGGTTCAGGATGGGGAACACATGTACACCCATAGCTGATTCATGTCAATGTATGGTAACCAATACAATATTGTGAAGTAAAAAATAAATAAATAAATTTTTAAAAAAGTAGATCTAAATAGACATTTCTCCAAAGAAGATATACAGATGACCAAGAGGCACATAAAAACATGTTCAACACTGGTAATCAGAGAAATAGAAACCAAAACTACAATGAGATATCACCTCACACCAGCCAGAATGACTGTCATAAAAAAATCCACAATCAATCAATGCTGGAGAGGCTATGGAGAGAAGGAAACCCTCCTACACTGTCAATGGGAATGTAAACTGGTATAGCCACTATGGAGGTTCCTTAAAAAATTAAAAATAGAGCTACAATATGATCCTGCAATCCCACTCCTGGGCATATATCCAGAGGAAAAACATGATCTGAAAGGATACATGCCCTTCCATGTTCATGGCAGCACTGTTTACAGTAGCCAAAACATGGAAGCCAAGACATGTCCATTGACAGAGGAATGGATTAAGAAGATTTGTTACCTAGATACAATGGAATATTACTCAGCTATTTAAAAGAATGAAACAATGCCATTTGCAGCAACAGGGATGAACCTAGATGTTGTCATATTGAGTGAAGTAAGCCAGCCAGAGAAGGAGAAATATCATGTGACATCCTTATATGTGGAATCTAGAAGTGAACGATACAAATGAACTTACAAAAAAGAAACAGACTCACAGGCTTAGAGAATGATATGGTTGTTGAGGGTGGGGGGAAGGATAGGGGTAAAGGATAATTTGAGTTTGGAATGGATATATACACACTGCTATATTTAAAATAGATAACCAGCAAAGACCTACTCTATGACACATGGAACTCTGCTCAGTGTTATGCAGCAGCCTGGATGCGAGGGGAGTTTGGGGGAGAATGGATACATGGCTATGGATGGCTGAGTCCCTTTGCTGTCCACCTGAAATTATCACAACATTGGTAATATACTATACCCCAATACGAAATAAAAAGTTAAAATAAGAGAAACTGATATGCTATATACGTGTATATATATTAAAAAGAAACCCAGGTTTTTCTTTCATACATGTTGTGTTTAATACAACTCCCATAATTCTGCTACTTTGAAGAGTCTTCATCTCCAAGGTCATGATTCTTGCTTTTATTTTCTCCTGACAGCACCACGGCCCAAAGGGGCAGCAGGTGCACACAGCCGCTGACCAGGAGGGCAGAGCAGGGGACCTGGGGAGGGACGCTGTGGAGCCAGGGTGGACCGGCCAGGGGCAGGTGGCGGCAGGAGACCAGGGCAGGGAGGATCCATGCAGGGCTCGAGCTGGGGAGAACTGGTGCCCAGGGATAGGACCGGGCAGCTGTGGGTGCAGAAGAGGCTCTCGCTGTGTCAGGGAAGCTCTGTCCATGGAAAATAATGTCCTGCCTGCCTTGCTTCTCAGTGTTTCTCAAGCCAAGGTGGCCATGGGGTAAATAAGCAACACAGACACACGGCCGAGGTGAGGGGCTTTTTTACTAGATGCAGCTTGGAAAAGAAATGCATATCAAATCCTCAGGAATCTTTTTCCTTAAGGTTTTGAGTTTGAGATAAAAATTTTCCTGGGTTTGTTCTTACAGAATGGATAAGGCTCCCAGTGAACAGATTTTTTTTTTTTTAAACCAAACAATTGTATTCCTATCCTTTATAAAGAGGACTCTCAAAGGATATCTTCTGTCCATGGAGTTTTAAGTCCTTCAAAACCCAAAGGTGTCCTTTTATCTCATTGTATAAAGAGACAGGGACAAAGGAGGAAAACACAGTCAAACCAGCACCCATGACTTTATTTTCTTTCCCTTCATTCTGATTCTTCAGTGCCTTCCCTTTTTCAGTTCAACTCTAGAGTTTCTGCGAAGTTCTCCTCTTAGTCAGCATTTCTGTGTATTTATAGCTGATAGCTAAGTCTGAGAATAAAGATCGCTACCTTTAGAAAAGTGCCCCATAAGGAGTAAGTAGTCAATAAGTAATCAACTGAATTAATTTGTGATTATCATTATTAGTTAGCTGAATAAACACTTACTACTTATCAGACTCTGCATTTAACATTTATTATTTTATTGTATCATCAAAATTGAGATTGATATTTTTCTCCCACTTTACAGAAAGGAAAGCTAAGCCACAGGAAGGGCATCCTGCCTCTTTCAGCAGGTACCTATAACATGCATAGTGAGTGGGGGAGCAGCGTTGGAACTGTTAACAGTTTGGACCAGACCATATTCTCGACCACTAGGGTTTTAAGTCCACATGGTTAGTGCTGTGACCTAAGGTGGAACAGGGAAAACAAAAGCAGATATAAAGAATCTGGAAGATTTTAATGATATTTTGTAAAAATTCTTTAAAATTTTTTATTATTAATAATTCAAATGAACAAAAATAAAGAGAATGCTATAATGAGCATTCACATGTCATTACTCAGACTCAAAAATTTATCAGGCTTGTTTCATGTAAACTTGCAGTCCCCACCAATGCCGTAAATCACAAGTACTTCCCAGACATTGTATCATTTCATCTGTAGGTATTATATCTGTCTTTAAAAGATCCGACCCTATAAAATGTCCCTCAATGTTATTAATTCAGCTAAAAGATAAAATATAAAATTAAAAAAATAAGACTGTTCTGATTCTTTAAGTACTTTTAAAAGTATCAAATACTATCCCATAAAGTGGAGTGAAATGGGAGAAAGCTATTCTCAGGTGTCTATGGATATTCTTGAAACATAGAAAGCCTAGTTATCTTTTATTGGGAGATAGAGTGTTGAAGGTAAGGTGAGGTGGTACATACAAGGAGAGAAATTTAGTGTTCAGATATACATTGTAATTCAAGTATTGAGATTTTGTCCTTTTGTCTTTGAATATCATGCTGGGGAAAATTGGCCTTACTGTACATATTATGGGTTTCCCAGATGAAACTAGTGGTAAAGAACCCACCTGCAGGAGATGTAAGAGTCACAGGTTCAATTCTTGGGTTTGAAAGATCCCCTGAGGAGGGCATGGCAACCCACTTCAATATTCTTGCCTGGAGAATCCCATGGACAAAAGAGCCTGGTGGGCTATAGTCCATGGGGTTGCAAAGAGCTGGACAGAACTAAAGCAACTTAGCAGGCATACACCTTATCCCCCCACCCCACCACCAGGGTTGTCATCCACCAACCTTCAGTGCTACTGGTTTCCAAGGATGCCACATTCTCCACAAATTGCTCCCTACTGAAGTGAGGCTCACTTTTCCTGTGTAATCCAGAGAGCCTTCAACCCTACATCTCTGGTAGTTTTTTAAACTGTATATCTTCTGGAACACAAGCAATCTGAAAACAGTAAGGTTTTCTGAATTACACACATTTTAAATTTGTATATTTATATGAATTGGCGAGGTTCAATTTTAGACGGTTGTTTATAGAAACTGAGGAGTGACTTTTGAGTATCTTTAGTTTCTTGAAATGACACTAGATTCCCCATTAGACAAGCCAGCAATATTGTTTAACATTGCACACTTTCTTGTGTTTCTCTAAACATACGGAACTAATGTTAAGGAAAAAAAATACTCAATATACCAGAAAATTTGGAAAATTCAGCAGTGCCACAGGACTGGAAAAGGTCAGTTTTCATTTCAATTCCATAGAAGAGTAAGGCCAAGAATGTTCCAACAACTGCACATTTGCAATAATTTCACATGCTAGCAAAGTAATATCCAAATTCTCCAAGCCAGGTTTCAACCATTTGTGAACTGAGAACTTCCAGATATTCAAGCTGGATTTAGAAAAGGCAGAGGAACAGAGACCAAATATGAGCCAACATCCATTGGATCATAAAAATATCTACTTCTGCTTCATGGACTATGCTAAAGCTTTTGACTGTGTGGATCACAACAAACTGTGGAAAGTTTTTAAAGAAATGGAAATATTAGATCATGTTACCTGCATCCTGAGAAATCTATATGCAGGTCAAGAAGCAACAGTTAGTACCAAACTTGGAACAAAAGCCTGGCTCCAAATCGGGAAAGGAGTATAACAAGGCTTTATATTGTCATCCTGCTTATTTAACTTCTGTGTCAAGTGCATCATGCAAAATGCCATACTGGATAAAGCACAAGCTGGAATCAAGATTTCAGGGAGAAATATCAACAACCTCAGATATGCAGATGGCACCACCCTCACAGCAGAAAGCGAAGAGGAACTAAAGAGCATTTTGATGAAGGCGAAAGAGGAGAGTGGAAAAAGCTGGCTTAGAATTCAATGTTCAAAAAATGACATCATGGCATTCAGTCCCATCACTTCCTGGCAAATAGGTGGGGAAACAATGGAAATCGTGACAGATTTTATTTTCTTGGGCTCCAAAATCTCTGTGGACAGTGATTGCAGCCATGAAATTGAAAGACTCTTGCTCCTTGGAAGAAAAGCTATGACAAACTTCAGTTCAGTTCAGTTCAGTTGCTCAGTTGTATCGACTCTTTGCGACTCCACGGACTGTCGCATGCCAGGATTCTCTGTCCATCACCAACTCCCTGAGCTTGCTAAAACTCATGTCCATTGAGTTGGTGATGCTGTCCAACCAGCTCATCCTCTGTCGTCCCCTTCTCCTCCTGCCTTCAATCTTTCCCAGCATCAGGGTCTTTTCAAATGAGTCAGTCCTTCGCATAAAGTGGCCAAGTATTAGAGTTTCAGCTTCAGCCATCAGTCCTTCTGATGAATATTCAAGGCTGATCTCCTTTAGGATGGACTGGTTGGATCTCCTTGCAGTCCAAGGGCCTCTCGAGAGTCTTCTCCAACACCACAGTTCAAGAGCATCAACGTCTTCAGTGCTCAGCAACTCTCACATCCATACATGACTAATGGAAACACCATAGCTTTGCCATAGCTTTGTCTCTGCTTTTTAATATGCTGTCTAGGTTGGTCATAGCTTTTCTTCCAAAGAGCAAGTGTCTTTTAATTTTTAATTTCAGAACTGCAGTCACTGTCTGCAAGTGATTTTGGAGCCCCCCAAATAAAGTCTCTATTTCGATTGTTTCCCCATCTATTTGCCATGAAGTGATGGGCCCAGATGCCATGATCATAGTTTTCTGAATGTTGAGTTTTAAGCCAACTTTTCCCTCTCCTCTTTCACTTTTGTCAAGAAGTTCTTTAGTTCTTCTTTGCTTTCTGCCATAAGGATGGTGTCATCTGTTTATTTGCGGTTATTGATATTTCTCTTGGCAACCTTGATTCCAGCTTGTTCCTCATCCAGCCTGGCATTTCACATGATGTACTCTGCATATAAGTTAAATAAGCACGATGACAACATACAGCCTTCAGACCTACTCCTTTCCCAATTTGGACCCAATCTGTTGTTCCATGTCTGTTTCTAACTGCTGCTTTTTGACCTGCATACAGATTTCTTAGGAGGCAGGTCAAGTGGTCTGTCATTCTCATCTCTTAAAGAATTTTTCACATTTTATTGTGATCCACCCAGTCAATGGCTTTGGCATAGTCAATAAAGCAGAAGTAGATGTTTTTTCTGGAACTCTCTTTCTTTCTTCAATGAGCCAATGGATGTTGGCATTTTGATCTCTGGTTCATCTGCCTTTTCTAAATCTGTCTTGAACATCTGAAGGTTCACAGTTCACATACTGTTGAAGCCTGGCTTAGAGAATTTTGAGCATTACTTTGCTAGCGTGTGTGATAAGTGCAATTGTGTGGGTATTTGACCATTCTTTGGCATTGCTTTTCTTTGGAACTGGAATGAAAACTGACCTTTTCTAGTTTTCATTCCAACTTACAAACCTAGACATCATATTAAAAAGCAGAGACATTACTTTGCCAACAAAAGTCCATATAGTCAAAGCTATGATTTTTCCAGTAGGCATGTATGGATCTGAGCATTGGACCATAAAAGAAGGCTGAACATGGAAGAATTGATGCTTTTGAGCTATGGTGTTGGAGAAGACTCTTAGGAGTCCCTTCGACTGCAAGGAGATCAAACCAGTCTATCCTAAAGTAAAACAATCCTGAATATTCATTGGAGTGACTGATGCTGAGGCTGAAACTCCAATACTTTAGTCACCCGATGCAGAGCCAACTCATTGCAAAAGGCCCTGATACTGGGAAAGATTGGCAGCAGAAGGAGAAGGGGATACAGAGGACGAAATGGCTGGATGACATCACCAAATCAACAGACACGAGTTTGATCAAACTCCAGGAGATGATCAAGGACAAGGGAGCCTGGCATGCTGCAGTCCCTGGGGTCACAAAGAGTCAGATATGACTGAGAGACTGAACAACAACAACTATGATTAAGTACCGTGTTTGATTTGAACGTAAAATTGTGAATAAATAAAGACATAGTCTCAGCCCTCTCAGAAGAGACAGGCATTAAAGATATAGTACTCCTAAATAAAGTTAGAAACTGCAAAGAAAAAGACTAAGATGCTATTAAAAATAAAAATGAAAGAGTCTCATTTGGTTAGAAGAAGCAGGTGACAGAAGCGCAGACTAAGGAAGTGATGTATGCCATGACTTGAAGGATGGTTGGAGTCAGAGAGGGGAAGTGTTTGAGGAAGAGAAAAGAGAATCTGCAAAGCCTTGAGGCACACAAGAACTCAGGTACAAGGACTCAAGCTGAGTAAAAAGGAAGAGGGAAAAGCTGAAGTTGGAAAGATAGGCAGAGCCTCGTAGGTCATACTGAAATATTTGAATCATGACTATATAAAATGAGAAACCATTGGAAGGTGTGAAAGCTGGAGCATGATTTGGTCTTTTGAAATATTTTGAGGATCACCTTGGTAGCTGTATGGAAGCTTCATGGGAGGACTTTAAAGAGTAACAGGGCCGACCAATTAGGAGACTATCACTGTCATTCATGCAGGAGAACATGTCTGAGGAGAGAGGAAGAAACCTACAGATGAAGGTATATTCATGGGATTTAATGATGGATTGTTGCTCCAGCTGCCAATATAGCTCATCCAAACTCTTGGGTGTTGCACACACAAATTCTTTCTAAATATTTTTGGCTTTGTCACGTGTGTGGCCTCATAGCAATAACAATTGATAATGTGGAAAACTCTTCAAGAGATGGGAATGCCAGACCACCTTACCTGCCTCCTGAGAAATCTGTATGCAGGTCAAGATGCAACAGTTAGAACTAGATATGGAACAACACACTGGGTCCAAATTGGGACAGGACTAGGTCTCAAGGCTGTATGTTGTTGCCCTGCTTATTTAACTTATACACAGAGTACATCATGAGAAATGCTGAGCTGGATGAAGCACAAACTGGAATTAAGATTGCAGGGAGAAATATCAATAACCTCAGATATGCAGATGACACCACCCTATGGCAGAAAGTGAAGAAGAACTAAAGAGCCTCTTGACAAAAGTGAAAGAGGAGAGTGAAAAAGTTGGCTTAAAGCTCAACATTCAGAAAACGAAGATCATGGCATCTGGGCCCATCACTTCATGGCAAATAGATGGGGAAACGGTGGAAACAGTGACATACTTTATTTTTCCTGACTCCAAAATCATTGCAGATGGTGATTGCAGCCATGAAATTAAAAGATGCTTGCTCCTTGGAAGAAAAGCTATGACCAACCTAGACAGCATATTAAAAAGCAGAGACATTACTTTGCCAACAAAATCCATGTAGTCAAGGCTATGGTTTTTTCAGTAGTCATGTATGGATGTGAGAGTTGGACTATAAAGAAAACTGAGTGCCAAAGAATTGATGATTTTGAACTGTATTGTTGGAGAAGACTCTTGAGAGTCCCTTGGACTGCAAGGAGATCCAACCAGTCCATCCTATAGGAGATCAGTCCTGAATAGTCATTGGAAAGACTGACGCTGAAGTTGCATAGGACCAAAGAAGGAGTAAATGAAACATCAAAGTAGAGCACTTAGCACAGTACTCAGAACCTACTAGGTGCCAGTAATTAATATTATCAATTGCTATTGCTATGAGACCATACAAGTGACAAAGCCAAAAATATATAGAAAGGATTTGTGTGTGAAAAGCCCAAGAGCTTGGATGATGCTACTGTTGACCTATGTTGGCAGCTGGAGCAACAATCCATCATTAGATCCCATGAATACTATGTCCAAAAATATACCTTCATCTGTAGGTTTCTTTCTCTGTCCTCAGACAGGTTCTGTGTAGTGCTGGAGAAGACTCTTGAGAGTCCCTTGGACTGCAAGGAGATTCAATCAGTCCATCCTAAAGGAAATAAGTCCTGACTATTCACTGGAAGGACGGATGTTGAAGCTGAAACTCCAATACTTTGGTCACCTGATGCAAAGAACTGACTCACTGGAAAAGACCCTGACGCTGGGAAAGATTGAAGGTGGGAGGAGAAGGGGATGACAGAGGATGAGATGGTTGGATGGCATCACAGACTCAATGGACATGAGTTTGAGCTAGCTCTGGGAGTTGGTGATGGACAGGGAAGCCTGGTGTGCTGCAGTCCATGCGGTCACAAAGAGTTGGACCTGACTGAGTGACTGAACTGAACTGAACTGAGTGTTACAATTTTTAGAAATTTGAAAATGAAAATTTGCACAGGTCAAATTTGCAGATATGTCCAGTCACATGGCTAATAAATAACACATCTGAGACTCAATTTCTTCTCTCCAGCTTCAAAGTTTATGCTCTTATGTGCAATATGACAATGCTTCAGCATTCTTAAAGCAATAATGGTGTGCTAAATCTACCACCCCGGTGGTAGTTGTTTCCAAAGTGGTCCCAATATTCACCGCCTCCCGGTGTTCACTCCCGAGTGTAATCCCCTCCCCTTGGGTATAGGAAGGGGCTAGTGACTGACTTTTAACACATAAGATATGGCAACAATGATGGGATGCCACCCTGACATTACATTATGCAAGGTTGTGGCTTCCGTCTTAATAGCACTCTTGCCTGCTGGCACTCTTTCCTATCCCTTTGCTCACGTGCTCTGATGGAGCAAGCTGCCATGCGGTGAGCTATGCTGTGGAGAGACCCACAGCAGCACAGAAAACTGAGGGTGGCCTCTGATTGGCAGCTCATGTGGAGCTGAACCCCACCATCAACTGTATGTGGTTCCTTCCCTACGTGAACCTTGAGTTTGCTGCAAACCAATTGACACCTTGATTACAGCTTGTGAGACTCTGAGCAGGAGAACTAGTTAAGTCATGACCGGATTCCTGACCTTCAGAGACTATGAGCTCATAAGGATTCTTTTAAGTGCCAAGTTCGGGGAATAATTTGTCACACAGCAGTTGATAACTCATACATATAGTAATGTTAACGTTAATAACATTAATAACCATCATAACTTAATGCATTTGTGCAACGTTTCAAATTTTCCCAAAGAAAAATCAAGTTTCAAAATCATAAAATATGAAAAGTACATTGCTATTATCTTCCCCTAAAACATAGCAGCTGCACTGGAAAGTACCACCTGCATCTTTAAAGAGAAAAGTTGGTTTCCATTACCTTAATTCCCATCTCTAAAACCATTTGAAACATGCTCTTTAGCTAGGGAGTTATTTTCTTCTTTGTACCAAGTTATTAGTAAAGAGGCACATTTAAACCATCTGGCCTGGGTGTTCTGCTGGACTTCAAATTTGTAGCAGCCGGTGGATTTCCAACCCTGTGCTGGGGATTCATAATCCTGTATCAATTCCTGCTCCAAGAAAGGTACATGGATTTTAAGCTGTCAATCAGTATTTGTGCCAGTTGAGATTAAATATAAGGGGCAAAAAAAAAAAAAAACAAAACCCAAAAACAAAAAAAACAAAAACATAAGACCAGTGCTCAAATTGGGCAAGACCACAAAGAATTTTTCTAAAAACTTTTCCCAGAAGGAGCTAATTACTGTGGGAGGAAATAGTCTTCATGTTTGGCTTGAATAACCACAGAAACAACAAAAGGCAAATATTTTTTAAATGATGGTAAAATTAAAAGAAGAAAATCTTTTGGTTTTGTTCTCATGGGGTCTTACTTTTTTTTAAACAATGAGTCTATGTATAAATATGTATATTCACATGTATAGAAATATAGGGAATATACTAAAAATTCATTCATTTCACAAATTGTTGCTGCTGTTAAGTCGCTTCAGTCATGTCCAACTCTGTGCAACCCCAGAGATCACAGCCCACCAGGCTCCCCTGTCCCTGGGATTCTCCAGGCAAGAACACTGGAGTGGGTTGCCATTTCCTTCTCCAATGCATGAAAGTGAAAAGTGAAAATGAAGTTGCTCAGTCGTGTCCAACTCCTAGCGACCCCATGGACTGCAGCCTATCAGGCTCCTCCATCCATGGGATTTTCCAGGCAAGAGTACAAATTGTTATTGAGCATCTAATATGTGCCAGGCAAGTTGTGGATGTAAGAGATACACTTCAGAATAAAACAAACACAATCTCTGCACTTATAAAGCCAAAATTCTCAAGGGAGAGACAGAGAACTAAGAGCTAAAGCAATAAATCAATAAATAATTATGGGCTGTGATAGTGATTGAAAGTAAAAAGGAAGAATTATTTACATTGGATGTTCAGAACAGGCTTGTCTGAGACCTAAGGGAAGGATGAGGTCAACTACAACAGGATTTAGGGGAGAACTTGATAAACAAAGGGAATAACAAATATTAAAAACCCAGAAATAAAGCATGGAATGTTTAGAAACTGTCAAAGGTCTGTGAGCCTGGTGAACTCTGGGGGTGGTGAGGTTGAATGTAGTCATGGGCCAGATCGTTTAGGGCTTTGCAGGCACTGGAAAGGAGAGGAATTTTACTCTAAGTTCAAAGGGATCCCACCTAAGGCATTTAGCATTAGAATGACATGATCAGATTTATGTTTTCAAAGATCACTCTCACTCTCATGGCTACGTTAAGGACAGCAAGCCAGGATGTCAGAAGCTGAGTATAACTGGTTGCAGCATTTCTGATTAGAGATGATACTGGCTTGTAGCAGAGACATGGCAAGAGACATGGAGAAGAATCCATAGATTTTGGAGGTAAGATGGAAAGAACTTGGAGGTAACTTGGTGTGGGACTGAAGGAAACTATGAATCAAGGAAGCCTCTTAAGTTTCATGCTTGAATTAAGTGAAAATGGTGCTGTGTACCCTTATGAGAAATCGCTATATGGATCTGTGTGTTGAAAGACTCAGGAGATGGACTTTGAATATGCAAAGTTGGAAATTCCTATGACATATTCAAGCAAAGATGTAGTTTAGGAGCAACAATATGTAAGTTTGAGTTAGATTTAAGTGTAAAGCCAATTGTATCCTCAATAGTACTGGAATGAGCTACCATTTCCTTCTCCAGGGGATCTTTCTGACCCAGAGATTGAACCTGGGTCTCCCGCATTGTAGACAGATGCTTTACCGTCCGAGTCACAAGGGGGGAAGTAATTATATCCTAAGATTAGTCTAAGAACCTACAGCACGAAGGTTTAAACTTGGTGATTTAATTGTTCAACTTTTAAGGAACTGAAATAAATCTCAGATCCCTTTCCCTTGTTTTCCACTTTTAATCATAGTCCAAACACACACTATTAAAACTTTTTCCTATTTCATGCTTTCTAATTCTTAATAGTCTCATTTTCCTCTATAAAAAAGGTCTTTCATTTAGTTATAGAAAGAGAGAGAGGTCTATAATTTATAACACAATTATTGTAAAACAGGCAGGGACAACATGAAATTATTTCACTCAAATTCATAGCAATCTTCTAATATTTTCTTTCTGCAAGTGAGGAAACTGAGGTTCAGAATATTTAAGTAATTTGCCCAATGAGGGACGCCATCAGGATTCAAAGCCAAGTTCAAGTTTTCTTTTGGTGCTAAAAGCTATGTCCCATCTTTACAGAGCACAGAGTTTTTCCTTCTGTTCCTCCTTTGGTTTCCATATTTCTTTGCACTGTTTTTGCATTTTTTAATTGTTTGACTCAATTGAATTAAAAAAGAAAACACTTAGAGGATCCTCGACATTTGCATTGCTATTGACTGCAGTTCCACTGAGTTTTGAACATGCTCCATTCCTCATCTCCACCATTTGATGGTATTCTGCTTATTGTCTCAGCTACTTAATAAAAAGAAATTCTCAATATCCTTTCTTCTCTGTATGTCTTAAATAGCTGCTGTTGCCTGGGCAATTTCCTGGACCTCTGCATCCAGTGAGGATTGGCTGTTACCTAAACTGTTCATTTTCTTCTGGCCACATTCCAAAGAAAATCAGATTCATTAACTTGGAAGCTTGCTTAATGAAGCAAACAGCTTGACTTTCTTCCTCTTTTCTTTTTGTTCCTCCATAATATGTTTTCTTACTATTATGTAGGAGTATGTTTTCTCATTCTGCTCTTTCACTTTTCCTTCTTTCTCTTCCTTTTTTATTTTTTTGTCCAGTGTTCAATATTATAATTTATTGGTTCCTAATAATACATTGTATAATGTTAAAACATTTATTTATCCTATTGTGGTTTTTAATTGATGTGTGGTTGATTTACAGTGTTGTGTTAATTATTACTATATAGCAAAGTGATTCAGTTTTACATAAATATACATTCTTTTAAAAAATATTATTTTATGTTGTTTAAAATAACTCAGTGTCCTTTTCCAGTCTCAGTTTTCCCCCCTGCATTTCTATTTTTTGGAATAGTACTATTTGAACCTTTTAGTAGTTATTTATTCATTTATTTAAACAAACTAATAGCCCTGGCACAGGACTTGACCATTCTGTTTCAGAAACAAAAAAGCTACACCAACATTATTTGTTGCTGAGAGATATGCTTATCTTAATTAGATACACTAGTGGAAAGAATTCACATGTTATTTTTAAAAAACATATTCTCATAGTAATTTCTATGTGCCAGTCACTATTATAAGCCATGAATTATCACATAATCCTCCAAACCACTGTATGAGATAGATACTATTATTATCGGCATGTTACTCTGTAGCTCAAATGGTAAAAGAATCTGTCTGCAATAAAGGAGACCAGGGTTCAATCCCTGGGTTGGGAAGATCCTCTGGAGAAGGGCATGGCAATCCACTCCAGTATTCTTGCCTGGAGAATCCCATGGACAGAGGAGCCTGGTGGACTACAGTCTGGGGGGTTGTAAAGAGTCAGACACAACTGAGCAACTAACACACACACACAGGTGAAGAAGCCACCAGGAAAATAAACAAGTACACAAGATGGAAAATCTATATCTGCTGTCACACATGGAAATAGAATCTAATCCTAATCATCTGACTGAAGTGCATATTTAGAGTATTGTGTGATAGGAAAAGGGAAAGAACCAGGAAATGGGGTCTCATACATGTTGTTCCTAGAAGAAGGGAGTGGAGTTTCAGATGGAAAATGCTGGAGAAGTGGGCATGACCTGTTCTGGAAGCAGGAGAGGTAGGCTGTGAAGGAAAATTGACTTCCTTGTGAAGTTAGACATCTATGGTGCCCTTCCCTTTGATACCAAAATTAAAATGTTGTGTTAGCTAGAAACTTATTCTTACCCTGTTAGTGCTCCAGTAGAGAAATTTTGTAAATGCTTGCACAGTGTGATGTACTTGTCTGAAGCGACCAAATGAAAAACCATGGTGACCTTAAGCAAGATGGTATCAGCCTATTGAGTGGACTTGAGTCAGAGTTCCAAGTGATGATTAGCAGTGCTGTTGAGCAGTCTCAGTGGGAGCAGGCTTAGCAAAGCATTCTAGAGAAATGTAAGCCCACATGGTTATATTTCACAATTCATATGAACTACTCATACTTTAGAAGAATGCAACCTTGACACCATATTTAAGCTTATGTAATTATATGTAATTTTATGACACCATGATAACATTTATAAATTTTAAAAAAGGACGAGCCCAATAGGAACTTATCATCATTCAAGTAGTCTTATATTAACAACTTTTGGTGAGAGGTACTTCTTTATCAGTAGGCATATGGTTGCATTCTATTTGAAACAGTGCACACATGAACTAAAGCCTAGTACCTGAAAAATTATAGCTCAAATGAAAATAAGCCTACACTGTAAGCTTAACCAAAGAATGCAAAACAAATTAAACTGATAATGATGAAGTCAACAGTCCTGAGAGGCATACCTTGCTTTATTGTGCTTACTTATCATAGATTTGTGTTTTTAACAAATTGAAGGTTTTTGATAACCCTATGTGGAGCAAGTCTTTTGGTGCCATTTTTAACAACATTTGCTCACTTCATGTCTCTGTGTCACAATTTTGTAATTATCTCAATATTTCAAGCTTTGTCATTATTATTATATTTGTTATGGTTTTTGAACTGTGGTGTTGGAGAAGACTCTTGAGAGTCCCTTGGACTGCAAGGAGATCCAACCAGCCCATCCTAAAAGAGATCAGTCCTGGGTGTTCATTGGAAGGACTGATGTTGAAGCTGAAACTTCAATACTTTGGCCACCTGATGTGAAGAACTGACTCATTGGAAAAGACCCTGATGCTGGGAAAGACTGAGGGCAGGAGGAGAAGGGGACAACAGAGGATGAAGTGTTTGGATGGCATCACCAACTCCATGGTCATGAGTTTGAGTAAATTCCAGGAGTTAGTGAAGGACAGGGAAACCTGCTGTGCTGCAGTCCACGGGGTCACAAAGAGTCAGACACAGCTTAGCAATTAAACAACAATGCTCATTTCAGTTTAGTTCAGTTGCTCAGTCATGTCCGACTCTTTGCGATCCCATGAATCGCAGCATGCCAGGCCTCCTTGTCCATCACCATCTCCCGGAGTTCATTCAGACTCACATCCATCGAGTACGTGATGCCATCCAGCCATCTCATCCTTGGTCGTCCCCTTCTCCTCCTGCCCCCAATCCCTCCCAGCATCAGAGTCTTTTCCAATGAGTCAACACTTCTCATGAGGTGGCCAAAGTACTGGAGTTTCAGCTTTAGCATCATTCCTTCCGAAGAAATCCCAGGGCTGATCTCCTTCAGAATGGATTGGTTGGATCTCCTTGCAGTCCAAGGGACTCTCAAGAGTCTTCTCCAACACCACAGGTCAAAAGCATCAATTCTTCGGTGCTCAGCCTTCTTCACAATCCAACTCTCACATCCTTACATGACCACAGGAAAAACCATAGCCTTGACTAGACGGATCTTAGTTGGCAAAGTAATGTCTCTGCTTTTGAATATGCTATCTAGGTTGGTCATAACTTTTCTTCCAAGGAATAAGCATCTTTTAATTTCATGGCTGCAATCACCATCTGCAGTGATTTTGGAGCCCCCAAAATAAAGCCTGACACTGTTTCCACTGTTTCCCCATCTATTTCCCATGAAGTGATGGGACCAGATGCCATGATCTTCGTTTTCTGAATGTTGAGCTTTAAGCCAACTTTTTCACTCTTCACTTTCACTTTCATCAAGAGACTTTTTAGTTCCTCTTCACTTTCTGCCATAAGGGTGGTGTCATCTGCATATCTGAGGTTATTGATATTTCTCCCAGCAATCTTGATTCCAGCTTGTGTTTCTTCCAGTCCAACATTTCTCATGATGTACTCTGCATAGAAGTTAAATAAGCAGGGTGACAATATACAGCCTTGACATACTCCTTTTGTTATTTGGAACCAGTCTGTTGTTCCATGTCCAGAATGGACAACTTATGGCTTAAGTCATAGGATATTGCTTATGCAATGCAAACCTGGATGCATATGGTTTGGGGATTAGATCAGCAGCTTCAGATTTTAGGGCACTGGGTTGATGTGTCTTTCCTGCAGCACCAGCATCATGTCCCCAGGCCTCAGAACTAAGAAGCAAAGGTGGTGAGAGAGCTCCCGCACATGCCTGTCGACTTCTGCTGGGGAAGAAACTCTTTCTTAGAAGTCTGCCCTTGAGACCTCCACTTATGTCCCATTGACCAGCACTGGGTCCTATGGCCATGTGAGCTGCAAGAGAGAACAGGAACTTTTATATATAGGGGTTTTTTCATCTTCTAGAGACAGAGAGAGATGGGCAAGGAAGTAGGAAATCAGGAATGGTTGTTGGCTAGTTTTTTAATAAGTATTGGCCATATTCCCCCTTGAATGAGATTCTTTACATTCACCACATGAAGTCGACTGCTCATATGGCAAGCTAGTCTCATGAACAGGCCTCCTCTGTCCACCTCTCTAGCCTTACCTGCTATCTTGTTTCACAGGTGATTTGGCTTCAGATCATGGTGAATCAATTGCAGCTTCTATACCTCAATGCCCTGTCCTATGCCTCCATGTTTTAGCTTTTCTATAAAGACATGTCTCTGAAGTATTTCCAGCCTTCTTGATGACCCCAGGAAAAAGTCATTCTCTCCTCTAAGTTCTTATGGCATGCAGTACTCTGCTAAAGCACTTGATTACAGTGTTTTCTGCCTGCTTGTTTGTTGATCAGTTTTCTCCACTAACCCTGAAGGACAGGGATTTTATTATGCTCATCTTTGTGCAGCACCTTGCACAGTGCCAGATACGTAATGAAAGTGAAAGTGAAAGCCGCTCAGTCGTGTCCAACTCTTTGCGACCCCATGGACTATACAGTCCTTGGAATTCTCTAGGCCAGAATACTGGAGTGGGTAGCCATTTCTTTCTCCAGGGGATCTTCCCAACACAGGGATCGAACCCAGGTTTCTTGCATTGCAGGGAAGATTCTTTGCCAGCTGAGCCATCAGGGAAACCATGTAATAGCACATGTATTAATAGCTCCATAAAAACTTGCTGAGTGAAGAAATGAATGGTTGGGTGAAAGGAGTCATTGAGTATTACCTAACCCTTGATGTCCTGAGTGTACCTGTTCAGGATACAGGCATGATTTTCTTTTTCTCTTTCCTCCAGCAGCCTTGCCCTCCTGCATGCTTTCTCCTGGACACTCTACTCCCAGTGTTGCACAGAACGCAGGGGCTGCTGCTGCTGCTCTCTGTGCCCGCATCCCTTTGCAGGCTTCTTCCTCATCCTCAGGCTCAGCTTGGCTCCTTGCTGCAGTTCCTCACCCTGCATTTACATAGAGTCTCTCTGTGTTGTCTATTTCCGATACGAAGGCTGTACAATCTCAACAGGCCTCAGAAAGACCCTGTCTACTTAAGTAAGCCAACCTCATCACTTTGTTACTGATTTCACCAATCATATTTTTCTCCTATTCTTTAATTAGAGAGAATGCTTATCGCCACGAGAAAATACTGTTATAAAAGGACAGACTGATGTCCTGTCTGAAGATCTTTATCACATCCTCACTTGCCTGGCTCAGTGAAGCCTGGAAAGGGGTGGGGATGGAGTTTAGCAGGAAACAGCTACTCCTTTCAGCTTGTTATGTATTCATGATTAAGAAAATGCTCTTGCCAAATATTCTCACTGACTTTCAAGTGGTTTAAATACTGACCTCCTCAGACTCTTGGCCGGATGAATCTGAGGCTGACTTTCTAGGTGCAAACAGTGTGGAAGAGGTTGAAGGGCTCTGACTGGGGGCTCAAAATTAAGACAAGCTGAAGGATTTGTTGTCAATGGACAGGGGAACAGAAACAGCACAGAGACAGGAAGTGTACAAACCTCTCAACTACAACTTAAGTTTTCATAATTTGAATTGACTTCAATATGATTGATTAATTAGAGATAAATATATAAATATAAATTCATAAATTTATATTTATATATTGCAACAGCTATAACTGGGCTGAGACTGGGAATTAGCGTCAAAGAAAACTGGTTGCAGCCAGCATTGTTTAAATGCTTAGGTCATAAGGGAATGGATGATGGTGATAAGAACATGTCTTTAGATAAGCACTGTGCTGATGGTAGCTCTGGAAAAGAAAACCAACTAGTCCTGTGATGCAGTGAAACTGGTTCTCCAAAAATAAGGGGGAAATGTTAGTTGTCAGAATAACTGGTGGTGTGAGAGAATTCCTGGCAGTTGGTGAGTGGAGACCAGGGATGCTAAACCCCCTGCAACGCACAGGACAGACTCTATATAAGAAGAATTAGTTTGCTTCAAATTTAAAACACCAAGAATTACATGTTTACTAGCTACTCCTGCCCGAAGTATAGACTTGGCAGCTGGAGAAAAAGCAATGTGTTGGGCTTGCAGATATCAAATTGGACAGAAGTGGGCAGGGCACAATGTTTAATGAATGACATAGCCTGAGGATATTGCATGAGCTGATCAGAACCAAGTAGGTCCAAGATGGAAGACAAGTCGACCCTGAGCCTCAGTATCGTTTTGTTCAGTCACTAAGTTGTGTCTGACTCTGCGACCCCATGGACTACAGCATGCCAGGCTTCCCTATCCTTCACTATCTCCTGGAGCCTCAGTATACACTTATTGTAATACCGTAGCAAGTGAAACGACACACTTAGAGGCACCATGACAGTTCCAATGCCTAGTATCAAAGACCAAAAAGTGGGTGGTGGCCCAATTCCTGGAAATTTCACTGCTTCCCCAAAACAGTTGGAATAATTCTCTCACTCATTAGCCTATGAAATTACCCAGCCCATAAATGCTAAGTGAAAGTCACTTAGTCACGTCTGACTCTGTAGCCCACCAGGCTCCTCTGTCTATGGGATTTCCCAGCCAAGTGGGAGCGGGTAGCCGTTCTCCTCTCCAGGGGATCTTCCCAGCCCAGGGATCAAACCTGGGTCTTCTGCATTGCAGGCAGATTCTTTACTGCCTGAGTGACATAATACAAATTTTTTACCACACCACATTTACCACACCACACTTGCCCTCTGCAGCAGCCCACACACTCTGTCTGTGGTGTGTGTTTCTGTCTAAATAAATGCACTTCTTACCTAGTACTTTGTTTCTTACTGAATTCTTTCTGCAACGAGACATCAAGACTCTGAGCCCCACTGGTTTCACACATGAGATGTGTAATCTCAGAAGACTGTGGGGTTTGGCCAGGTTCGAATCCTGGCCATGTGGGATCCAGTCCCAAGCAGGATTTTGGCTGAGTTCAAGTCCCCACATGTGAGTTCAAGTCCCAATCTGAGGGGAACAGCTTCAGCTATACACAAAATTCTTCAAGGAAAAACTTCATTGCTGACATTTTGAAGTCTGAAAGTCTATGGTCCTCTAACCCTTTTTCTTACTGAAACAAAAAAGTCTTTATGTTTATTTTTCGCTCACGTAACAGGAGATTTCTTAAGGAGGCAACGAACAACCTCTTTTACCTGGACAGACAATACACAGTCCCTTAACCATAAGTAGCTTTACTGCATGTCCTTGTCAGTTATCTCCGCTTTGGGCAAGTTTTCCACTGAAAAGAAAACCATGGTTGTGCAAGAGGAAAAAGTTGGTCAACGTATATTTCTCTTGTTGTTCAGTTGCCCAATCAAGTCATGGACTGCAGCACACCAGGCCCCTCTGTCCTTCTCCATCTCCTGAAGTTTGCCCAGGTTTTGTGTCTATTGCTTTGGTGATGCCATCTAGCCATTTCATCCTCTGACACTCTCTTCTCCTCTGCCCTCAATCTTTCCCAGCATCAGGGTCTTTTCCATTGAGTCAGCTGTTCATATTAGGTGACCAAATACCGGAGTTTCAGCTTCAGCATTAGTCCTTCCAACGAATATTCAGGGTTGATTTCCCTTAAGACTGACTGGTTGGCTCTCCTTGCTGTCCAAGGGACTCTCAGCAGTCTTCTCCAGCACCATAGTTCAAAGGCATAAATTCTTCAGCACTCTGCCTTCTTTACAGTCCAGCTGTCACAACCAAACATGACCACTGGGGAAACCATAGCCTTGATTATATAGACCCTGGTCAGCAGAGAAATGCCTCTGCTTTTCAGCACACTGTGTAGGTTTGACATAGCTTTCCCACCAAGAAGCAAACGTCTTCTGATTTCATGGGTACAGTTGCTGTCCGCAGTGATTTTAGAGCCCAAGAAGAGGAAATCTGTCACTACTTCCACATTTTACCCCTCTGTTTGCCCTGAAGTAATGGGGCTGGATGCCATGATCATAGGTTTTTTATATTTAGTTTTAAGCCAGTTCTTTCACTCTCCTCTTTATCTTCATCAAGGGATTTTAGTTTATCTTTGTTTTCTGCCATTAGAGTGGCATCATTCTCATATCTGAGGTTGTTGAAGTTTCTCCCGCCTATCTTGATTTCAGCTAGTAACTCATCCAGCCTGACATTTCTCGTGATATGCTCAGCATATAGATTAAACAAACAGGGTGACAGCAGACAGCCCTGTTGTACTCCTTTTTCAATCTTGAACCAATGAGTTGTTCCATATAAGGTTCTAACCAATACTTCTTGACCATACAGATTTCTCAGGAGTCAGGTAAGATGGTCTGGTATTCCTATCTCTTTAAGAGCTTTCCACAGTTTATTATGGTTCACACAGTCAAAGACTTTGGCATAGGTGATGAAGCAGAGGCAGATGTTTTTCTGGAATTCCCTAGCTTTCTCTATGATGCAGTGTATGTTGGCAACTTGATCTCTGGTTCCTTTGCCTTTTCTAAATTCAGCTTGGACATCTGGACGTTCTTGGTTCACATATTGCTGAAGCCTAGCATGCAAGATTTTAAGCATAACCTTTCTAGTATGGGTGATAAGTGCAACTGTCCAATGGTTAGCACATTCTTTAGTACTACCCTTCTTGGGAATTGGAATGAGGATTGACCTTTTCCAGTCCTGTGGCACTTCTGGGTCCTCCAGCTTTCTTAACATAGTGAATGCAACACCTTGATGGCATCATCCTTTAGCGTTTTGAACAGTTCTACTGGAGTTCCATAGCATCCACTAGCTTTATTAATAACAGTGCTTCCTCTTCCTAAGAGGAGAAGGGGACGACAGAGGATGAGATGATTGGATGGCATCACCGTCTCAGTGGGCATCACTTTGAGTAAACTCCAGGAGCTGGTGTTGGACAAGGGAGGCCTGGTGTGCTGCAGTCCATGGGGTTGCAGAGAGTCGGACATGACTGAGCGACAGAACTGAACTGATGGTTTAGTGGTTTTCCCTACTTTCTTCAATTAAGGTCTGAATTTTGCAATAGGCAGTTCATGATTTGAGCCTCAGTCATCTCTAGGTCTTGTTTTTGCTGACTGTATGGAACTTCTCCATCTTCAGTTGCAGAGAATATAATCAACCTGATTTTAGCATTGACCACCTGATGATGTCCATGTGTAGAGTCATCCATTGTGTTGTTGGAAGAGGGTGTTTGCTCTGACCAGTGGGTTCTCTTGGCAAGACTGTGTTAACCTTTGCCCTGCTTCATTCTGTACTCTAAGGCCAAATTTGCTGTTACTCCAGATATCTCTTGACTTCCTATGTTTGCATTCTAGTCTCCTATGATGAAAAGAATATCTTTTTTTGGTGTTAGTTCTAAAAGGTGATGTTGGTCTTCATAGAACCGTTCAACTTCAGCTTCTTCAGTATTAGTGGTTGGGGCATAGACTTGGATTACTGTAATACTGAATGGCTTGCCTTGGAGATGAACAGAGATCATTCCATCGTTTTTGAGACTGCACCCAAGTACTGCATTTCGGACTCTTTTTGACTATGAGGGCTACTCCATTTCTTCTAAGGGATTATGGCACATAGTAGTAGATACAATAGTCATCTGAATTCAATCCACCATTCCTGTCCATTTTAGTTCACTGATTCCTAAAATATTGATGTTTTGCCAACTCTTGTCTCTTATTTGACTACTTCCAATTTACCTTGATTCATGGACCTAACATTTCAAGTTACTATGCAATATTGTTCTTGCAACCACAGACTTTGCTTTTACCAGCAGACACATCCACAATTGGGTGTCGTTTCTGCTTTGGCTCAGCCTCTTCATTCCTTCTGGAGCTATTTCTCTGCTCTTCTCCAGTGGTAATATTGGACCCCTACTGACCTGCAGGGGTTTATCTTTCAATGTCATATCTTTTTGCCTTATATATACATAAATACATATATTCTTTCTTTTTGAACATTTTAAACTTGCCCAGAGTCCCCTTTAGATTTCTTTGTTATAGCGGTGAAATCTACAGTTTTGTGGGGCTTTGAGTTTTCCACTTTGGGTTCTCATTTTGGCTTCCAAATTTTCTTGTAACTTCTGCTTATTAAGTTCATCTTCCTTAAGACTTATTTTTCCCAAGCAGTTTCACATGAGCCTAGAAAGGGGTGGTTTCATATTACCTGCACTGATGTTCTGAGCTAATTGTCATGCTTTTTAGTTTCAAATTTTTGCATATTGTGGGTAGAGGGAATTTAGATCTTTCATTGAGCACACTTTTGATTCTCTGGACTAGTTCTTCCGCATCCCCAGGCAGATGATTGTCTCTGGGGCTGGGCAGCCCACAGCAGGATAATTCTTTCTCACCTTCCAGATTTAGGTAAGAAATGGAATTCTTGTTGTGCAAGGATCTGCACCTTGAGTCTCATGTCCACTAAACATGAACACCTGATTATGGTATCCTGGTGCCTAGTGGAGAGTGCAATTTTATTTCTTTTCACGTGAACTTTAAAATTCCTTCTTTATTCATATAGCCTGGAGGTTTTTTTTCCCTAGTGTTGAGATCGGTTACATACTATCAAAATAATGCAAAATGTTTTATTGAGATGTCTGCACTTTTGTTGTTTTTATTGAAGAAATAGAGGGGTTCTTCTCCTTTGTGTGGCTTACCATTTTAACTGGAAGTCATTCCAGGCCTTTATTTATTTATTTATTTTTTTACCCCCAAATGTTTGTTACTCTGAGAGATATTTAGTGTGCAAGAAATGGTCGTTGAATTGATCTATAATTAAAATATACACTGTATTCTGGCCAATTTGAACCTTGAATAAACGAACTTCAAATAAACATTATGAAAAACACATGGAGCAAAAAACCAGTGCTGATTTTGGCTATGTGTCAATTTGCTTATTCATTTTGTGGTGGGGTTTCTTCTCTTTTTCACCACTTAATTGTCTGTTAGGCTTATCTGAGAAATTGATTCTTTATAGTTCTGTAATTAAGTGAAGGAGACTTAGGCTTTGATCTCGGTAGATTCTGGGTTTAACTCAAACTGTGCTGTGTTCAAATCTTCAAGTCACATAGTAGGCACTCAATAATCACTTGTTGAAAGAAGAAATGAATGAATGTATGATCTCACTGTGGAAAATTCTGAAAGAGATGGGAATACCAGACCATCTAACCTGCCTCTTGAGAAATCTGTATGCAGGTCAGGAAGCAACAGTTAGAACTGAACATGGACCAACAGACTGGTTCCAAATAGGAAAAGGAGTACGTACATCAAGGCTGTATATTGTCACCCTGCTTATTTAGCTTATATGCAGAGTACATCATGAGAAACGCTGGACTGGAAGAAACACAAGCTGGAATCAAGATTGCCGGGAGAAATATCAATAACCTCAGATATACAGATGACACCACCCTTATGGCAGAAAGTGAAGAGGAACTCAAAAGCCTCTTGATGAAAGTGAAAGAGAAGAGTGAAAAAGTTGGCTTAAAGCCCAACATTCAGAAAACGAAGATCATGGCGTCTGGTCCCATCACTTCATGGCAAATAGATGGGGAAACAGTGGAAACAGTGTCAGACTTTATTTTGGGGGGCTCCAAAATCACTGCAGATGGTGATTGCAGCCATGAAATTAAAAGATGCTTACTCCTTGGAAGGAAAGTTATGACCAACCTAGATAGCATATTCAAAAGCAGAGACATTACTTTGCCGACTAAGGTCCGTCTAGTCAAGGCTATGGTTTTTCCTGTGGTCATGTATGGATGTGAGAGTTGGACTGTGAAGAAGGCTGAGCACCGAAGAATTGATGCTTTTGACCTGTGGTGTTGGAGAAGACTCTTGAGAGTCCCTTGGACTGCAAGGAGATCCAACCAATCCATTCTGAAGGAGATCAACCCTGGGATTTCTTTGGAAGGAATGATGCTAAAGCTGAAGCTCCAGTACTTTGGCCACCTCATGCGAAGAGTTGACTCACTGGAAAAGACTTTGATGCTGGGAGGGATTGGGCACAGGAGGTGAAGGGGACAACTAAGGATGAGATGGCTGGATGGCATCACGGACTCGATGGATGTGAGTCTGGGTGAACTCAGGGAGATGGTGATGGACAGGGAGGCCTGGCATGCTGCGATTCATGGGGTCACAAAGAGTCGGACACGACTAAGTGACTGAACTGAAATGATGATCTTACTGAGTATTAGTTTGTCCTAGTTAAGATATGGATAATAATAGCAACCACCTCATAGGGCTTGGAGATTCAAGGGAGTTCATCCATGTAAAGAATTCAGCATAGTGTTTAGCAGAGAATAAGAACTCAATAAATGTTCTCTGTTATTACTGCATAAAGTTACATGAAATGCACACTTCAGGGCACAGACATAGAAGAATTTAAGTAGTTATGCCTTCTTTACTTTTTTCTTTTATTTCCCCTATCACTTGCATTATCTATATATTCTTTTGAAAGATGTCTACTCTTTACAAGTTTGTGCTTATAGATGGTAATAAGATCTAAATTTGAATTGATAGTTCTGATTTCTCCCTAGCCTAAATTTCTGGGGAAAAAAATCTGACACTTTTAATGACAATGGAACTCCAGATAAGAATTTATTACATTATTAGAAAAATTGAATAAAGAAAGTAGAAACTAGAGCCTTAGCATCTCTGTATCAGTGAAAATACCATGTCACATTATTCTAACCTACTGTATTGCACATGGAATTCTGCTCAATGTTATATGCAGCCGGAATGGGAGGGGAGTTAGGGGGAGAATGTTGTTTTGTCATTCAGTTGTGTCGTGTCCAACTTTTGGTGACCCCATGGACCGCAGCATGCCAGGTCTCCATGTCCTTCACTATCTGCCAGAGGTTGCTCAAACTCATGCCCATTGAGTCAGGGATGCCATCCAACCATCTCATCCTCTGTCGTGCCCTTCTCCTCCTGCCCTCAATCTTTCCCAGCACAAGTGTCTTTTCCAATGAGTAGGCTCTTTGCATCAGGAAATCAAAGTGTTGGAGCTTCAGCATCAGTCCTTCCGATGAATATTCAGGACTGATTTCCTTTAGGATTGATTGATTTGAGCTCTTTGCTGTCCAAGGATATTGGGGGAGAATGGATACATATATACGTATATGTATGGTTGAGTCCCTTCACTGTTAACCTGTAACTATCACATCATTGTTTGTTAATTGGCTATATCCCAATACAAATTTAAAAAGTTAAAGAAAATCACCCATCAATACAACCAAAAATAAAACAAAACAACAAAAGAGAAATTTATTTTTTAAAAAATTGAGTTTGTTCTGATTTTCACTGATTACTTTTTAAAGGGAGCTAAAATATTTAAAGAAAATTAGATCATCATGTAGTTGTGTGCCATTATATTCTCTTTAATATTCAACTATAATTTATGTAATTTAAACTATAAATTTTAGAATTCTATTTTATTTCCTTGCTCAGTAAGAAATACAGAAAGTTGCAGTGCCATCTTGTGAAAATGATGCAGAACTGCATTGTGCTACCTTATTTGAATAAAATTAAATAGGCAGAGAAAGGGCTGTACAGCTAAAGAGTTGGATATAATAGAGATTAATAAGCACATTTCCATTAACTTTGCTAGACTTAATGTAAAAAGAAATAGAGTATAGGTGGGTTTTCTACCCTCCCAGATTTTTCTGCAGCATGGAAAACAGCCAAAAAGGCAATGTTAACATACCGAATTGAAACCATGCAAGAGGAATTACCGAATTTCAGACCATTTTGATTCCAAAGTGAGAAAGAAGAAGAGAAATAAATTATGCCTGATACTCTGAATTGCAAAGCCGTTTACATGACTGAATCAAAGTTGTTGCTAAACACAACTGAGAGAGGAGAGAATTGCCCTGGATAAACGCCTGTACTGTGTACTCACCAGAGGCTGTATGAGGCAGGGACACCCTCTAGTTGTCATAGAAAAGAAATCGGGGGAGCCAACAGAGGTTATTGTCACTTACAGAAAAGAGTTATCCCCTAGGAGTAAAAGTGACTCCAGAATATTTACTTTACTTTCTCATAGGAAGAGGCAAGTAATATTTGCTTTTAGACACAATATGAAGCACATGAACTTCCAGGCCCTTTGAATGATCTGACGCAACAGACAAAAACTGCTACTTGCCCACTGATTCTGGAGTGCTGTCTTTGCCTGCTTGTATCAGAAGCCCCCCCCCCCCCCCATGTGTGCACATTGAATCAGCTGGACATTGTCATCTGGGTGGTGCAGTGAGCTCTTGAAGGATTTGAATTTGAGGTTCATTAGGGGACTAAATGGAAAGAACAAAGAAAGATTGTGTTGTCAAATCAGGTCTGGCTGCTTGCCGTTCAAAGATCAATGCTTGAGAGAGGCAAAGGTTGGTAGAAAGGAAATCTGCTTTTAATTAGAATGTTGGCAGTCTGGGGAGATGGTGGACTCAGTGGTCCCCAAAAACACCTCTAAAGATTCTGCTCAGCCATGAAAGCTTTAAAGGGAACCAGGGAGTGGTTTCAGTTGATCACTGAGATGGGGTTCAGAGTCGTCACCATCCCCATTGTGTGCAGGTTGCTGTGCAGGCTTATTGGCTTGTTCTTTTCCTTTATTTGCTATCTTGTTCACGTAGTTTATTTGTGAGATAATTGATGGGGAAGCTAAGGAAGAGATCTGGTCACCTGTCAGTTACTTGGTCTTCACTTCTACTTTTCTGAGCTGTGGAGAGAACCAATAGGTTAGCAAGGTATTGTGTGATTATAACATTGGAGCATAGTGCTGGGCCTGAAATGAGCGGAGGGTGTGGGTGCCTGGTTTAAGGGAAATGACAAAACAAAAGGGGTCCTGTGGTGAGCTCTCTCCTGCCAAAAGCAGCTCACAGTTGTTTTTAGGACTGAAGAGCAGAGAGAAAGAAATGAAGATGAGAAGACAGAATCTGGGAAGCAGTGAGGGCCGTGGGTAGGAGGTGATTAGGTCAGGTAGGGGTGGTAATGGCAACCAAAATGGAATCTCACTTTTGTAATACCATTTTTATGGCCAAAAGATAGCTTCTGGGAAGTATGCTGAAGAAGATACCAAGGACAAAGAAAATACCAAGGATGAGAAAACAGTAGCAATGAAAGGTTCCATTTGAAAAAAAAAAATTGTGTTATTCCTTTCTGATCCTGCTTCTATTACCAATATTTTGAGTTCCTTCACTGATTTAAAGTTCATTGGGAGTTGTCAGCTAAAGATTTTCATTGTCTCTGCTCCGTCCTAATGTTTAAGGAAGTGGTCCTGCACATGCAGTGAGGCATGAAACTGAAGGAATTTTATCCCTAAAACCTTGCTTTGAATTTTCTTGCCTTCATGGATTTAACTTAGATCCTTTAATGCTATAATAATTTGGTTTCATATTGAATGTCCTTTGGGCTTTCATTGTCATTTATTTTTTTAAGAAGTTTTCCGTGAGTTCAAAATAATCATTTTGGTGAAAAGGCAATTCAATTATAGAGACAGCATAAAAGGAACCTAGCATGATACAATTCTCTAGTGAGATCAGATTTTCTGTTAAATCCAGATGATTTTATAAAATGAAGATTTGTATTTGCATTTTTGAGACACTTGACTAAAAGACTTGATCAGAACCTAAAGTATCAAATAAAAGTGAATCTCTCATCTGTATAAGGCAGAACTGAATTAAGAGTTTAACTGACTCATGTAGAGCTGTAAGTTGCCATGACACAGCCATTTAACCAGATTTGAAAGCACATTTGATAGACACCAGATCTCCTACTCACAGACAGAGAAAATGTCTGATTCCATCCATATCATGGAGGAGATTTCCCATGCCACAGAAACGGCTAGAACATCTTCCCAAACTTACACAACAGTGAGTAGATTTAGGTGTAATTAGTTTCATTTTAAATGGCACCATTCTTTGAAGATATAACATTCAAACTGGTTAATGGCAATGTGATTTCAATGTCTCTGTCTCAGTTTTATTCAAATGGGATAATATCAGTGCCAATCTCACGGACTTTTATGATATCACAGTGCTTGGCATATTTTCAGCTCTTCATGTATGTTAACTATTGTTATGATTATATACAAAGAATCAACATATAAGTGTATAACATGTATATGTTTATATACTGCTAGTGTTCATAAGGCTGAGATCATAGGATCTGGCATTGCATGCCTTGAAAATTGAATATCCTGAGGGGAAATTGATAACCACAGATAAGAAATTAGAAGCCAAAATGAGGGAATTCTGCAAACGTTTAAGTAGAACAAAGAAGTATGAGGGAATTAGTGATGCAGAAAGATACTTTTGTAAGCATAGGAGAATATTAGCTGGAGTAGGTGTGTATCCAATATTTAGAATAAGAGTTGATGGCAGAGGTTTAAAGCAGGACTTGAAATACTGAAATAAATCAGGAGCAGTCTAGAGAGGTTACTGAGGAAGCAGTGCAGCCCAGAGAAATTTGGAAAACCGCTTTCCATTCTTGGCTTCTCACATATTTATCATAGGATCTATAACTCTTTCTTATTTGTTTATATTTCCATCCTCCTCGATGGCTATTCAAAATAGACTCACCCAGGAGCCTTTTAGAAATGCAGAATCTCAACCCCACCTCTGACCTACTGCATCTGCAGTGGGCCATTAACCAATACCCAGATGCCTCCCATGCAGTCAGAGTTTGAGAAGCAGCGCTTTCCTAGACTTTAAGCTTCTAGTGTGGTGCCTGGCACTTAGTCAACGTTTAATGGAAGTAATTGAATGAATTAAGTTAAATTCCCGGAGGCCACTGAATAGTTTCAGGTGGAGATGGAAAAAGTAATTTTAATCCCAAACCAAAACCTTCATCTAGAGCTAAACTACAGTGACAACAGAAACTAAGAAAAATCATCCGCCTTGTCCGAGGGATAGAAATAAGGTTCTGTGGAAAAACAGAGGCTTGGAGCTAGTGTGCAGGTGACTCTGTGAAGGAAGCCCAGGAAACAGCCCACAGAGATTCCGTGAATATAGTTACTATCACAAGACTCCTCCCACAGCACTACATATATTGTGTTCTCAAAACAAATGACGCCTTGTGTCTGCGCTGAGGAAGCATAGGATCTGGCGTTGTATGCCTGGAAAATTGAATTTCCTGAGCAGCGGTTGATAACCACAGATGAGAAATTAGAAGCCAAAATGTGTCCTACGCTGAGGGAGGGAGACGTGTGTGGCTGTGGCAGAGGCCTGGGGGTGGGGAGGCAAGTGTGGGCTTGTTTAGAGAATTACTTCAAGGATCTTAAGCTGCAAAAGGATTGAGTGGATGAGGCCCCTCCTCATTGCTCCTGGGCCACATTTTTAGATGCACATAGAAACTGCCACTTAAACAAGATGGTTCACCTTGATATCTGCTTTTGGAGTTTACCCTAACTTATTGGGTGTGCTGATGAGGATTTTGAAGTATTTTCTCAAAATATAAATTTAAAATATTCATTTTCCAGACTTTCTTTTAAAAAATAGTATCCCTGATTAGAAATTTTGGAGTAACATATACATACTATTATATTTAAACAAGGACATAAAGGACCTACCTAGAGCACAGGGAACTATACTCAACATTTTGTAATAATCTATATGGGAAAACAACCTGAAAAAGGATATATATATATATATATATCTATATATCTCTGTATATCTGAATCAATTTGCTGTACACCTGAAATTAACACACACTGAAAATCAACTATACAAAACAAAAACAAACAAAAAAAAACACAACACAGTATCTGTGTGCTTTAACTTAGCTTTGAAAAACCAGAATCACCTTTCATCCTTTCCCCTAACATAAAATCTGCCCTTAATCCTCATCTAACCTCTGTCTTGTGTAAGTTCCTCCTTTTACATTTCTAGAGCCATTCCTCTGATTCAGAAGTCTGGAGCAGTCTCGTCGCTGGAGATCTGGCACCAAGGTTGTAGCTCTGAAATCAGGTGGAACTGGCTTTGATTTTCTGCTCCATTCCTTGTTATATACATGACCTTAAATTACTTAACCTCTCTGCTTCAGTTTCTTCACTTGAAAAAATGGCTATAATGGTGGCTTTTTCCCTCGTAAGATCTTCACATAAGAGTAGGATAGTGTTTGCATGTAAATTAACCGCATACGAATAGCTGGGAGCAGAGTCTGGAGCTGGACTGCTTGGGTGAATGCTTCACAAATGCTAGCTAGCTCTGTGTCCTTGGGGAAACCGTATCACTAATCTATGACTTGGTTTTCTTATTTGAAAAATGGGGATAATGATAGTATTTACCTCACAGAGTTTTAATGAGAAATGAGCAAAATGCTTCATAGCGTCTGGTGCATTGTGAGTGCTGTACATGTGTTTCTTAATTTCAAAAATGCACAGAAGACATGCTCAGTTGTTTTCCTACTGGTTATCCTTATTTTCACACTGTATCAGTTCATCCCATCGATCTCTTATGAATCTTCCTAAAACACCACCCTCAGGATTAGTTTGAATGATGTGGCCACAAAGAACAAGCCACTAACCAATAGCGGCTTAACCTATAGTGTATCTACTATTTGCTTAACTGGTTGTTTGGGAATAGGCAGTCCTGGAATTGACTCTGCAGTTCAATAATGTCATCAAAGACCCAGGCTTCTTGAATCTTATCACTTAACCATCATCTGTGAGTGTGAGAGATCATTTTTCAAGATTGCCACTGAAGCTCTAAGCACTGTCTGTATCTGTACACAACAGAACTCACAGGGTGAGTTCAGCAAGGGGAACCAATGAAGGAGAGAGTATAATGATTTTCCCTTTGTTTATCTTTCTCTTTAAAAAAACTCATTTTCCCGGAGCACTCAGTAGATCTTCCTTACAAATCATTGCTCAGATTTCAGTTACATCGTCAGAGCTGGTGGTCTTCATCCTTTAAAACTGGGCAAACGAAAGGAAGGATGGCTGTGGAAGGACATTAACAGTGTCTGGCCACACTTTAATCACGTCACCTTCTTGCCCTGCTTTAAATCTTTTCATGGCACCTCATTGCCTGCCAGAAAGCCAGAGCCTTCCTAGTTAGTTGTTGAAACTCCTCCTCCATGAGAAGTAGCACTTCCCACGGCTCACCTCCACAGGCCTCTTTCTTAAGTCTGTACTGGTGCTAAGCCATTCTACCAGCCATGAGCTACATGGCCTTATATTTCCCTGCCCTCCTCTTCCTAGGTTTTATTGTCTGTAATATGTTTGTTATTTCTCCCTTTCCAACCACTGTGACATACATTCTTCACTGCTCATCTCTGCATGTGAACATGCAACCTTTCATTAAAGATACAGACCAAATGTCTTCTCCTCTACTAAAAATTTGTCTTATCTTCCAAAGCAGAAAGACTTTTCTTTTCTTCACATTCTTCATGTTGTTTTATATTATTTCAATATTCAGATATTAAGGCATTTTTGCTATGGAATGGGGCTATATATTTTCACCTTTGTGTCCCATTTCTCTTAGCCATACTTAATCATTATAATAACAAATATAAAACTATTTATTATTTACTACTTAATGGGCATGTAGGACACTGAGCACTTTACATGTATGCTCTCATCACACTAACCCTTTAAAAGTGTGATTATGTCCTTTTGAAGAGGAGTAAACTGAAGTTAGAGCTTCTCAGGTAGCGCTAGTGGTAAAGAACCTGCCTGCCAATACAGGAGACATAAGAGACATGGGTTCAGTCCCTAGGTCAGGAAGATCCCCTGGAGGAGGGCATGGCAACCCACTCCAGTATTCTTGCCTGGAAAACCCCATGGACAGATGAGCCTGGCAGGCTACGGTTCATTGGGTCGCAGAGAGTCAGACATGAGTGTTGTGACTTAGCATACACACATGCAAATTGAAGTTAACGGAGATTTAGTAACTTCCTTTAAGGCACCAGATTTTGAGTGGCTGTGTTTAAGTATTCTGTGACCTATATTTTCAAACAATATACTGTGTGCCTCCTTAATGTAATACTTCTTGAAGTAGTAAGTCTTCATTACATTTTTATTTAAATGAATGAAAAAATATTTGTATAAATTGGTTAATAAATATCACCAGGCAGTATAATATGTACCCTGTTCCTACTTCTCCCTCCCTTAGATTAATCACCCCCAAAATTGTATTTTTAATGTAGATTAAATTCCCTGGATACCTTCCCCATTCTTTCTCACATTGCTTTAGCTATGTAGTTTTTTATTCAATCAACAAAAACAAATACCTGTATTAATTGAACACAAGTTGCTTGCCTGTGTCAAGCAGTGTACTAAGTCATAATACTTTTGGCTTCATCTAGCCACTACAATAGAAAACAGCTTAAACACATAGTTGTCTTTATTTATGTCCCTTAACATTTGGTAGGTATTTGCTAGGTGTGTGCAGCAGGTTATTGATGTTGGATCGCAGGATTGGTATCTTTGCAGTTTGTGAACTTTCCCTCTTGGTTGCAGTCTGGATGCTGCGACTCCAGATATCACATCTTCATACAACATACAGAAGATATTCCACATTTCTCATTATATCTTAAGGGTAGAATTGAATTACATGCCTACTCCTAGATAGCTAGTTCCATATTCCCTGAGATCAAGAATCTCCTGATACCTGAGCTAAATTAGTGTCTGCTATGTAAGAAAGAGGAGAAGAGAAATAGTTTTCAGTCACTAACAAAATTTTTTTCCAAATGAGTAATACAGAAATGAATGAGGAATATAACTCCTGTCTTGATGAAGCCAATTCTTAGCAAAAGAGATAGTAATTAAAAAAAAAACAAAGCTAAACTGAAATTATACATTACTATGTGTGATGTTGTTGTTCTTGTTAGGTCACTAAGTCCTGTCAGATGATTTGTGATCTCATGGGTTGTAGGATGACAGGCTCCTCTACCCTCCGCTATCTCCTTGAATTTGCTCAAATTCACATCCATTGAGTCAGTGATGCTATCTAACCATCTCATCCTCTGCTGCCCCCTTCTCCTTTTGCTTTCAGTCTTTCTGAGCATCATGGTCTTTTCTAGTGGGTTGACTCTTCACTATGTGGCCAAAGTATTGGAGCTTTAGTTTTAACATCAGTCCATCCAATGAATATTGAAGGTGCATTTCCTTTCAGATGGACTGGTTGGATCTCCTTGCAGTCCAAGGGACTCTCAAGAGTCTTCTCCAACACCACAATTTGAAAACACCAATTTTTCATCTCTCAGCCTTCTTTATGGTCCAACTCTTACATCCATACACGAGTACTGGAAAAACCATAGCCTTGACTATACGCATCTTTGTTGGCAATGTGATGACTCTACTTTTTAATACACTGTCTAGGTTGGTCATAATTTTTCTTCCAAGGAGCAAACATCTTTTAATTTCATGGCTGCAGTCACCATCTACAATGATTTTGGAGCTGAAGAAAATAAAGTCAGCCACTGCTTCCACTTTCCCCCTTCTATTTGCATGAATCTGTGGGACTGGATGCCATGATCTTAGTTTTTTGAATATGGAGGTTTGTTTTTTTTTCAGCTTTAAACCAACTTTGTGATTTTTATTGATGGGCAACAACTGTATACTCCTAGCTATCACTAACTGTGTACATTAGAAACGTGGCATCATAGAAGAGCAGACAGCAGAATAAGACAGGAGCCGGAGGGGAATACCAATCTTCATTATTTTGCTCCTTTTTCACTATGTGTACACAGAAGCATGAATGCACTTTGAAATCTTTTAATGGCAATAAAGTTACAATCACCCTTTTATGTGACTGGCATCGTAACTCCAAATATTTGATCTGCCATGTGTACATAAGCAGCTTCTCCTTGCACAATTATTAAAATGTATTTTTCCTGTTAGGAACCAGCAACTTTTCTGTGTGTTTGTTTATCTTTTGAAGAACTATTTCTTCTCTGGTAACTGGCTTATTTTTTATCATTGATCAAAAACTAAAGGATGAGGGATGAAAGTGTGATGGATTCAAAAATTTATCCTTTTTAAGTAAAGATAAAATTTATTTTTACAAATTTACAATTGTTGTTGCTGGTGCAGGACTTACTCTACTATGCAATTAGACTGGGAATCAAACGCAAGTTACCCTTCTTACTCAGAAATTACTGTTATTTCAGAAATGGGTTTCTTATGTACTTTCTTGAATCAACTGACAGTCTGTTTCACCAGAGGATTTTGATTTGGAAGCTAGAAGTCAGTGGAAGCTATGCTGTGCACAAACCGCAAAGCGTCTCCTTGCACTCAAGCCCATTTTTTCAATAAGGAGAAAGAGCCTCTCCTTTCAGTTCAGTTCAGCTCAGTCGCTCAGTCGTGTCTGACTCTTTGTGACCCCATGAGTTGCAGCACACCAGGCCTCCCTATCCATCACCAGCTCCCGTAGTTACCTCAGACTCACGTCCATCGAGTCTGTGATGCCATCCAGCCAACTCACCTCTGTCATCCCCTTCTCCTCCTGCCCCCAATCCCTCCCAGCATCAGAGTCTTTTCCAATGAGTCAACTCTTCACATGAGGTGGCCAAAGTACTGGAGTTTCAGTTTTAGCATCATTCCTTCCAAAGAAATCCCAGGGTTGATCTCCTTCAGAATGGACTGGTTGGATCTTCTTCCAGCCCAAGGGACTCTCAAGAGTCTTCTCCAACAAAACAGCTCAAAAGCATCAATTCTTTGGAGCTCAGCCTTTTTCACAGTCCAACTCTCACATCCATACATGACCACAAGAAAAAACAATAGACTTGAATAGATGGACCTTAGTCAGCAAAGTAATGTCTCTGCTTTTGAATATACTATCTAGGTTGATCATAACTTTTCTTCCAAGGAGTAAGCGTCTTTTAATTTCATGGCTGCAATCACCATCTGCAGTGATTTTGGAGCCCCCAAAAATAAAGTCTGACACTGTTTCCACTGTTTCCCCATCTATTTCCAAAGAAGTGATGGGACCGGATGCCATGATCTTCGTTTTCTGAATGTTGAGTTTTAGGCCAACTTTTCCACTCTCCTCTTTCACTTTCATCAAGAGGCTTTTTAGTTCCTCTTCACTTTCTGCCATAAGGGTGGTGTCATCTGCATATCTGAGGTTATGGATATTTCTCCCGGCAATCTTGATTCCAACTTGGGTTTCTTCCAGCCCAATGTTTCTCATGATGTACTCTGCATATAAGTTAAATAAGCAGGGTGACAATATACAGCCTTGACGTACTCCTTTTCCTATTTGGAACCAGTCTGTGGTTCCATGTCCAATTCTAACTGCTGCTTCCTGACCTGCATACAGATTTCTCAAGAGGCAGGTTAGGTGGTCTGGTATTCACATCTCTTTCAGAATTTTCCACAGTTCATTGTGATCCACACAGTCAAAGGCTTTGGCATAGTCAATAAAGCAGAAATGGATGTTTTTCTGGAACTCTCTTGCCTTTTCCGTGATCCAATGGATGTTGGCAAATGATCTCTAGTTCCTCTGCCTTTTCTAAAAGCAGCTTGAACATCAGGAAGTTCACGGTTCACGTACTGCTGAAGCCTGCCTTGGAGAATTTTGAGCATTACTTTACTAGCATATGAGATGAGTGCAATTGTGTGTTAGTTTGAGCATCCTTTGTCATTGCCTTTCTTTGGGATTGGAATGAAAACTGACCTTTTCCAGTTCTGTGGCCATTGCTGAGTTTTCCAAATTTGCTGGCATAATGAGTGCAGCAGTTTCACAGTATCATCTTTCAGGATTTGAAATAGCTCAGCTGAAATCCCATCACCTCCACTAGCTTCATTTGTAGTGATGCTTTCTAAGGCCCACTTGACTTCACATTCCAGGATGTCTGGCTCTAGATTAGTGATCACACCATCATGATTATCTGGGTCGTGAAGATCTTTCTTGTACAGTTCTTCTGTGTATTCTTGCCACCTCTTCTTAATATCTTCTGTTTCTGTTAGGTCCAGACCATTTTTGTCCTTTATCAAGCCCATCTTTGCATGAAATGTTCCCTTGGTGTCTCTAATTTTCTTGAAGAGATCTCTAGTCTTTCCCATTCTGTTCTTTTCCTCTATTTCTTTGCATTGACTGCTGAAGAAGGCTTTCTTATCTCTTCCTGCTATTCTCTGGAACTCTGCATTCAGATGCTTATATCTTTCCTTTTCTCCTTGGCTTTTCTCTTCTCTTCTTTTCACAGCTATTTGTAAGGCCTCCTCAGACAGCCATTTTGCTTTTGTGCATTTCTTTTCCATGGGGATGGTCTTGATCCCTATCTCCTGTACAATGCCATGAACCTCAGTCCATAGTTCATCAGGCACTCTAGCTATCAGATCTAGGCCCTTAAATCTATTTCTCACTTCCACTGTATAATCATAAGGGATTTGATTTAGGTCATACCTGAATGGTCTAGCAGTTTTCCCTACTTTCTTCAATTTGAGTCTGAATTTGGTAATAAGGAGTTCATGATTTGAGCCACAGTCAGCTCCTGGTCTTGTTTTTGTTGACTGTATACAGCTTCTCCATCTTTGGCTGCAAAAAATATAATCAATCTGATTTGGGTGTTGACCATCTGGTGATGTCCATGTTAGAGTCTTCTCTTGTGTCGTTGGAAGAGGGTGTTTGCTATGACCAGTGCATTTTCTTGGCAAAACTCTATTAGTCTTTGCCCTGCTTCATTCCACATTCCAAGGCCAAATTTGCCTGTTACTCCAGGTGTTTCTTGACTTCCTACTTTTGCATTCCAGTCCCTTATAATGAAAAGGACATCTTTGTTGGGTGTTAGTTCTAGAAGGTCTTGTAGGTCTTCATAGAACCATTCAACTTCAGCTTCTTCAGCATTACTGGTTGGGGCATAGACTTGGATAACTGTGATATTGAATGGTTTGCTTTGGAGATGAACAGAGATCATTCTGTCGTTTTTGAGATGCATCCAAGTACTGCATTTGACTCTTTTGTTGACCATGATGGCTACTCCATTTCTTCTGAGGGATTCCTGCCCTCAGTAGTAGATATAGTGGTCATCTGAGTTAAATTCACCCATTCCAGTCCATTTTAGTTCACTGACTCCTAGAATGTCGACGTTCACTCTTGCCATCTCTTATTTGACCCCTTCCAATTTGCAGAGATTCATGGACCTGACATTCCAGGTTCCTTTGCAATATTGCTCTTTACAGCATCCGACGTTGCTTCTATCACCAGTCACATCCACAGCTGGGTGTTGTTTTTGCTTTGGCTCCATCCCGTCATTCTTTCTGGAGTTTTTTCTCCACTGATCTCCAGTAGCATATTGGGCACCTACTGATCTGGGGAGTTCCTCTTTCAGTATCCTATCATTTTGCCCTTTCATACTGTTCATGGGGTTCTCAAGGCAAGAATACTGAAGTAGTTTGCCATTCCCTTCTCCAGTGGACCTGTCAGACCTCTCCACCATGACCCGCTTGTCTTGGGTTGTCCCGCAGGCATGGCTTGGTTTCATTAAGTTAGACAAGGCTGTGGTCCTACTGTGATTAGATTGACTAGTTTTCTATGACTATGGTTTCAGTGTGTCTGCCCTCTGATGCCCTGTTGCAACACCTACCATCTTACTTGGGTTTCTCTTACCTTGGACGTGGGGTATCTCTTCACGGCTGTTCCAGCAAAGCTCAGCTGCTGCTCCTTACCTTGGATGAGGGGTATCTCCTTACTGACGCCCTTCCTGACCTTCAACTTGGAATAGCTCCTCTAGGTCCTCCTACGCCTGCGCAGCCACTGCTCCTCAGGTTGCTCCTCCTGGCTGCTGCCCCTGGCCTCTGGCATGGTGAGTTCCTCAGGGCCACCGCCCCTGACCTTGGATGCAGGGTAGCTCCTCTTGGCCGCTGCCCCTGACCTTGGATGCAGGGTAGCTCCTCTCGGCCGCCGCCCTTGACCTTGGACGCGGGGTGTCTCCTCCCTGCCGCCACTGACCTCTGCCGCTGGGTAGCTCCTCTCGGCCGCCGCCCCTGACCTCAGACGCGGAGTGTCTCCTTCCTTAGTAAGGATTATAAGAGCCACTAAAGAGAAAAGGGGAGGTGGTGAGAGCAGAGCCTACAAGCAGCCCGGGCACGGCTACAGCAGGTCCACGCAGCTGTGGTGCAGGAGGTGGGCTGCACCCTCCGTGGTGGGCATCGCTCCTGCTGCTGGCTGATGGCCTTGACCGTGGGGCTGATTACCGTTTCCATCTGGCTGATCACCGTGACAGTTGGGCTGATCACCGTCACTGTCTGCTCATCAGTGTGCCTCCAGCCCTTGAGCCTGATCTGGGAGATGTCCTGTGGCCACCCGTGGCACTGCCGCCGTGGTGGTAGACCACTGCAAACAGCCTATAGGCTCTGTGGCATTTAAAGTTCTTATTTTTAAGCCCTGGAGAGAGCAGTCTTTACTAATTTCCATGTCCGCAGGATATTTAGCATTTCTGATGAGCTTCTGACAGCCCCCAGTCTTGTACACGAACCGCTGGAGGTGCAGCAGGAGCATAAAACAGCTTTTCCAGAGTCACTCTCCAGCTGATCTCCATCTCTTGTTCGGTTTTGGTGGTATCACCCCGGCCAGACTCTCTGGCCACCAGGCTCCCCATTGCATCCTGGACAGTGCGTATCTTGTTGGACTGGATGTCCAGATGCAGATTGAAGAACAGCTGCCTGGTGGCAGACACTTTTGAACTCTACTGGTAAACCACAGACCTGATGTGTCCAGCAAAAATGCCAGCGATGGGGGCCTGAACAAAGGCCGCCTGGTGAGTGACTGGGGTCTTGTTTCTGGGGCCTGCTTACTCCCACTCATCCTCACTTCCTTCTTCTGGTTCTTCCTGGTCCTCTTCGTTCACTGAGTGGCTTTTGGGTCCACTGGAAACAGTAAGGTTTTCATTATTTGGTGACAGAAGTTTCTTTTGGTTCAGCATTTCCTCGTGGAGTCCATTTAGAATGAAACCTAAGTACTCCTCAGCATCTTCTTGCTCATCCTTTACAGACTGGCTCCACTTGATCACCATCAGGAGTCTACAAATATACATGGGTTCAAAGGCAGCTCTGGGGTGGATATCCCTCATGATCTTATCTCCGAGAGCTTGTCTGGGTTTTGGAGGTACTGGCATATTAGTAAACTCATTTATTAGCTAAACAAATCTGTCTGTCATGGGTGTGGATGTACAAGGGCTTTGCACTTTTGAATACAGAGGAATGAACTTCATCAGGTGATATATCAGTTACACCTGCAGAGTGGCTTTGATGTAGCACTAATTTCCTTTGTAGATCAGCCCACAGGGTTGCAATGACACTGGTTTATGAATCAGGGTGGTGTTCTCCAGGAACTCTGCAATCTTTATGGCTTCGGGATCCTCTGAAACTGGAACCAGCCCTTCCTTGACTTCTGCCTGCTTTTCAGAGATGAAGGGATACGTGTGGAATGGGAATTCTTAGTTTGCACAGAAACCACAGGCGAGGAGGAGGAAGAGAGTTAGAATCATGAAAAAAACTGGCCCACGATTTGGCGGGCTGACTGGTGGGCACCATGCCCTCTGTGGAGGCTGGGGTGTCCTAGGAGGTGGGGTGCTCTCGGCCTTTTTAGGGCTGAGTCCAAGCTCTCCATGGTGTGCAACTCCACCCCGTTGGCAGCTGTGCCCTCAACCAAGGATTCAAGTATTTGTCCCTTAGTGACTCCAAGGCTCTCAGTAGTCCCAGTCCCCACAGAGGGCTGAGCCACAGCTGTCCTCAGCAGGGTGTCCCTGCCAGGAGTCAGCCCTGGGGCAGCCCTCAAGCTGCTCTGCAGTCCTGGCCCCACTGTCCAGGGCTCGGGGAAAGCCCCAGTGAGGCGTGACATCGCTGATAAAGTCTGTGGTGTTCTGAGGGCTGCCCCAAGTCCAGGGGTGGGGGGGCTATGGGCACATTCCCACCAAATCTGCGTCCTCGGTGCCTACACTGTTGTGGACTGCTGGGCCGGGTGACCACTGACCAGGGCTTCTGCCGAAGGCCTGCCCTCGGCACTTTCAAGTGACTGTAATATCCAGGAGGATGTTTCTTCTTTTTGCATTCCCTTTCTACCACACAGTTGCACTCATCTCACATGCTAGCAAAGTAATGCTCAAAATTCTCCAAGCCAGGCTTCAACAGTACATGAACTGTGAACTTCCAGGTGTTCAAGCTGGTTTTAGAAAAGGCAGAGGAACCAGAGATCAAATTGCTAACATCTGCTGTATCATCAAAAAAGTGAAAGAGTTCCAGAAAAACATCTATTTCTGCTTTATTGACTATGCTAAAGCCTTTGACTGTGTGGATCACAATAAACTGTGGAAAATTCTGAAGGAGATGGGAATACCAGACCGCATGACCTGCCTCTTGAGAAAGCTGTATACAGGTCAGGAAGCAACAGTTAGAACTGGACATGGAACAACAGACTGGTTCCAAATAGGAAAAGGAGTACGTCAAGGCTGTATATTGTCACCCTACTTATTTAACTTATATGCAGAGTACATCATGAGAAACATTGGGCAGGAAGAAGCACAAGTTGGAATCAAGATTGCTGGGAGAAATATCAATAACCTCAGATATGCAGATGACACTACATTGATGGCAGAAAGTGAGGAAGAACTAAAAAGCCTCTTGATGAAAGTGAAAGAGGAGAGTGAAAAAGTTGACTTAAGGCTCAACATTCAGAAAGCTAAGGTTGTGGAATCTGGTCCCCTTAATTCATGGCAAATAGATGGGGAAACTGTGGAAACAGTGTCAGACTTTATTTTTTTGGGCTCCAAAATCACTGCAGATGGTGATTGCAGCCGTGAAACTAAAAGTCGCTTACTCCTTGGGAAAAAAAGTTATGACCAACCTAGACAGCATATTCAAAAGCAGAGACATTACTTTGTCAACAGAGGTCTGTCTAGTCAAGGCTATGGTTTTTCCAGTTGTCATGTATGGATGTGAGCGTTGGGCTATAAAGAAAGCTGAGCACCAAAGACTTGATGCTTTTGAACTGTGCTGTTGGAGAAGACTCTTGAGAATCCCTTGGACTGCAAGAAGATCCAACCAGTCCATCCTAAAGGAAATCAGTCCTGGGTGTTCATTGGAAGGACTGATGCTAAAACTGAAACTCCAATACTTTGGCCACTTGATTCAAAGAACTGGCTCATTGGAAAAGACCCTGATGCTGGGAAAGATTGAAGGCAGGAGGAGAAGGGAACGACAGAGGATGAGATGGTTGGATGGCATCACTGACTTGACGGACATGAGTTTGAGTAAGCTCTTGGAGTTGGTGATGGACAGGGAGGCCTGGCATGTTGTAGTCCATGAGGTCACAAAGAGTCAGACATGACTGAGTGACTGAACTGAACTGAACTGTCCGAGACTGCCCGAAATGCCTTCATTCTCTATAACTTCTTCCCCAGCGTGAGAGCTGCCATCCAGGGCAAGGGAAGGGCCTAAGTACTGGCAGTTGACAGAGCTGTAGTTCACTTCTTTATCAATGTCATCGGGGAGTTTTTTGGAAGTTGTGCAGCTAAGGACAAATTCAGGGCCTTGAGGATTCAACGTATTTGAAATACTGTAGTTGGGAGTTCTCGGCAAAGTGTCACTGGGTTCAATTGCTTCATTAACAACATATTCAATTCTCTGATAGTTGTGTCCATCAGGGAGATCACCAGCAGCCTGTGCGCCACACAGAACTGTCCCACCATGTGGAGGAAGCTCCAGGGCATGAAGAGTCACAGAGAACTGACTGAATTCATCAGGGCTAAAATCTCCAAAAATATACTGCAGGTTGCAGAGGGTCCTGGTGGCCCCTTTCAGTAAGCCTCGGTGATCATCCAACCCCTCATCATCCAACTCCCCCCAAATGTTGAGTTTCAAGCCAGCTTTCTCACTCTCCTCTTTCATTATCAAGAGGCTCCCTAGTTCCTCTTCACTTTCTGCCATTAAAGTGGTATCATCTGCATATCTGAGATTGCTGATATTTCTGTCAGCAATCTTGATTCCAGCTTGTGATTCATCCAACCTGATGTTTCTCACGATGTATTCTGCATAGAAAGACTTCCCTGTTGCTCAAATGGTAAAGAATCTGCCTGCCATGCAGGAAACCAGGGTTTGATTCCTGGGTTGGGAAGTTCCTCTAGGGAAGGGAATGGCAATCCACTCCAGTATTCTTGCCTGCAGAATTCCATGGACAGAGAAGCCTGGTGGCTACAGTCTGTGGAGTCACAAAGAGTCGGACACGACTGAGCGACTAACATACATACTCTGCATAGAACTTAAACAAACAGGGTGACAATATACAGCTTTTTCATATTCCTTTCCCAATCTTGAATCAGTTTTTTGTTCCATGTCTGGTTCTAACTGTTGCTTCTTGACACACAGACAGGTTTCTCAGGAGACAGGTAAGGTGGTCTAGTATTCTCATCTCTTAAAGAATTTTCCAAAGTTTGTTGTGATCCACACAGGCAAAGGTTTTAGCATAGTCAATGAAGCAGAAGTAGATGTTTTTCTGGAATTCCCTTGCTTTCTCTATGAGCCAACAATCGTTGGTAATTTGATCTCTGGTTTCTCTGCCTTTTCTAAACTCAGCTTGTGCATCTGGAAGTTCTTGGTTCACGTGCTGCTGAAGCCTAACTTGAAGGATTTTGAGCGTTACCTCACTAGCATGTGAAATGAGTGCAATTGTACGGTAGTCTGCACTTTCTCTGTGCCAGGGACTCAGCTTTGGACGTTCATTTGAGGAAACTTGTTCTCAAAGCATTGTTCCAGATGAGCAGTATCAGCATCACTTAGAAACTTGTCAGAAACTCATACTCTGTAGCCCCAACACAGACCTACTGAATCAGAAATTCTGAGGATGGGGCAAGCAGTGTGTGTTTTCCTCAGCCCTCCAGCGGTCCTGATGCATGCTCAAGTTTGAGAAACACTGTTACAGAAGAAACAGGAGACATAAAAGGAAGAGACACAAACACCTGAGTATCTACATGGAATAAAGCTGGACATAGGAATCTGGAGCTCAGGAGAGAGTTTCGGTGGGAGATGATCAACTTAGAGTGTTACTTGAAGCTACTGGAACAGTGAGATAACCTAGGGAGAAAATCAAAGGAGATGAAGCCTGATCACTGAGGCATGGGAAACTCCAATGTTTAGAGAAAGGGAAGCAGAAGAGGAGCCGGTAAAGGAGTCTGAGGAGTGGGGACAGGAGCGCTCGAGGGCAAACTAACAGTGAGGTCATGGAAGTTAAGAGGCAAAAGCACTTCAGAGGGGATGGTGGAGCCTCCTCTGCACAATGCCGAACCTCTCTCCTCTTCACTGAGTGCCAGCAATGTCTTGTTGGAGAACTGCCCCTGACTCAAGTGTGGGGTCTGACTGAGTTAAAGTAACTCCTGCACCAATATTTGGTACAGGAATGAATCTGAGGCCTAATTTTGGCCAGGAAGACTGGAAAAGCGTACTAGTGACTTCTGTGAAAATCCTTCCTTTTTTAGATAGAGAACAACAGGCAGCTAGTGTCTGTCTCTTGGTGGATGTAAATAATATAGCCCTAGTTGTTACTGAGGCCCATATCATAACAACAAAGGGCCAGGATGGCATCATTTTAAGACCATAAATGTTCTTATTTATAAAATGAGGAGATGCTAGTACCTAGGTCACAGAGAATGGCATTTTGGACACTCATGCAAAGAAATTAAAGAAATTAAAGGAACTAAAGCTCTTGATGACATGATTGAGCTGCCAAATCACCCAAAGCAAACTTTCTGTTTATAAGCTAATACATTTCCTTGTTTCGTCAGTTTAATTTAGGATTTCTGTTTCTTGTAGCTGGAAGCAGCTTATCTGATAAAGTGATATATGAAGGCTATTTCTATTTTTAATTGTCAGAAAGTCCCTGATTTATTACAAATTCTCAAGAAAGATTATTTGTATGACATATTGTTCAACAAATTTTGTAAAGTACTTTTCTAATGAAAGGAAATCTGCAACCTAATCTTATAAAACAACAGCAAAAAATCAGTTTAGGAATAATGGATTAAGTATTTTACTTATCTTAGAATGATATATATTTCCTATTAATGTATTCTTCTATAATTCAAGTCATATATTAATATTAAAACCTCAATGGAACTAATTTTTTGAACTATCATTTGACAGAAAAAGTACAAATATTGAAAGTTTCTGTCCTATCCTTCCTTTAACTTTGAGTAATTGTATGGACTGAAAATTAGGTCTAAGAAAAGAAGATCTTGAATTTTCAATATGCAAAACACTATAAATATAAATATGCATATAAAGTCAACGGTTTGACTGGTTGAAATGTTGATATCTTAATAGCACTGAGAAAACTGATCTATTAAAATACAATGAAAGTTAATACTTCAAATTAATTTTATTTACTACTGGAACACTAGAGGAGGTTGTACAAACAATGTAAGAATGCTAATCTAGAAATCAGGAGCTTTTTGTGTTAGTTCCTTCCCTCCCACCAGGTGTGTAGTCTCAGATACATAATTAACCTCTTCTTACCTTACCTAGGACTTCCCTGGTGGCTCAGACAGTAAAGTGTCTGTCTACAATGCGGGAGACCTGGGTTCGATCCCTGGGTCGGGAAGATCCACTGGAGAAGGAAATGGCAACCCATTCCAGTACTATTGCCTGGAAAATCCCATGGACAGAGGAGCCTGGTAGGCTACAGTCCATGGGGTCGCAAAGAGTTGGACACGACTGAGTGACTTCACTTACTTACTTACTTACCTTATCTAAGGGATTCCTGCCCACAGTAGTAGATATAATGGTCATCTGAGTTAAATTCACCCATTACAGTCCATTTTAGTGTGCTGATTCCTAGAATGTCGACATTCACTCTTGCCACCTCCTATTTAACCACTTCCAATTTGCCTTGATTCATGGACCTGACATTCCAGGTTCCTTTGCAATATTGCTCTTTACAGCATCAGACCTTGCTTCTATCACCAGTCACATCCACAGCTGGGTATTGTTTTTACTTTGGCTCCATCCCTTCATTCTTTCTGGAGTTTTTTCTCCACTGATCTCCAGTAGCATATTGGGCACCTAATGACCTGGGGAGTTCCTCTTTCAGTATCCTATCATTTTGCCTTTTCATACTGTTCATGGGATTCTCAAGGCAAGAATACTGAAGTAGTTTGCCATTCCCTTCTCCAGTGGACCACATTCTGTCAGACCACTCCACCATGACCCACCCATCTTGGGTGGCCCCACACAGCATGGCTTAGTTTCATTGAGTTAGACAAGGCTGTGGTACATGTAATCAGATTGGCTAGTTTTCTGTGATTATGGTTTCAGTGTGTCTGCCCTCTGATGCCCTGTTGCAACACCTACTGTCTTACTTGGGTTTCTCTTACCTTGGACGTGGGGTATCTTCATTGCTTCTCCAGCAAAGCACAGCCACTGCTCCTTACCTTGGACGAGGGGTATCTCCTCACCATCATCCCTCCTGACCTTGAATGTGGAATAGCTCCTCTAGGCCCTCCTGCACCTGTGCAGCCATGGCTCCTTGGACATGGGGTTGTTCCTCCCGGCCACCGCCCCTGGCCTTGGGAGGGGGTAACTCCTCTTGGCTGCTCCTGCACTGTAGCAGCCTGGAACTCTCAGCTGCTCCTGCACCACTGCAGCCTGGCACTCTCGGCAGCCGCCCAGACCTCAGATGTGGGGCAGCTCCTTTTGGCTGCTGCCCCTTGGGCATGGGGTCCTCCCGGCTTCTGCCCCTGACCCTGGATGTGGGGTAGCTCCTCTCAGCTGAGCTTGTGCACAGTCGCAGCTGCCCATGCTTGTGAAGAAAGCTGAGTGCGGAAGAATTGATGCTTTTGAACTGTGGTGTTGGAGAAGACTCTTGAGAGTCCCTTGGACTGCAAGGAGATCCAACCAGTCCATTCTAGAGAAGATCAGTCCTGGGTGTTCTTTGGAAAGAACGATGCTAAAACTGAAACTCCAATACTTTGGCCACGTCATGTGAAGAGTTGACTCATTGGAAAAGACTCTGATGCTGGGAGGGATTGGGGGCAGGAGGAGAAGGGGACAACAGAGGATGAGATGGCTGGATGGCCTCACTGACTCGATGGACGTGAGTTTGAGTGAACTCCGGGAGTTGGTGATGGACAGGGAGGCCTGGTGTGCTGCATTTCATGGGGTCGCAAAGAGTCAGACATGACTGAGCGACTGAACTGAACTAACTGAACTACCTTATCTAAGGAGAGTGAGAAGAGGTTGATCTTAGTAACATGTAAAGTTTTTCCAGTTCTATAATTCTATAAGTTAAATTGTTAAATTGTTAACTTAAATCTGTAAAGTGAAATAATTAAAGGTTTATTTTTAAAATTAATTAATTTTAATTGGAGAATAATTGCTTTACAATATTGTGATGATTTTTGCCATGCATTGACATGAATCAGCCACACGTCCACATGTGTCCCCTCATCCATCACCTCCCTCCCCACCCCATCCCTCTGGATTACCCCAGAGCACCAGCTTTGAGTGCCCTGCTTCATGCATTGAACTTGCTCTGGTCATCTGTTTTACATATGATAATATGCATGTTTCAAAGCTATTCTCTCAAATCATCCCATCCTTGCCTTCTCCCACATAATCCAAAAGTCTGTTCTTTACATCTGTGTCTTTTTTTGCCTCCGTGCATATAGGATCGTCCTTACTGCCTTTCTAAATTCCATATACATGCATTAATATACTGTATTGGTACTTCTCTTTCTGACTTACTTCACTCTATATAATAGGCTCCAGTTTCACCCACCTGATTAGAACTGACTCAAACGCATTCCTTTTTATAGATGAGTAATATTCCATTGTGCTTATGCACTACAAATTCCTTATCCATCTGTCTGTTGATGAACATCTAGCTTGCTTCCATGTCCTAGCTATTGTAAACAGTGATGCAATGACTACTGTGTCTCTTTTAATTCTGGTTTCCTTGGTGTGTGTGCCCAGCAGTGGGATTGCTGGGTCGTATGACAGTTGTATTTAAGTTTTTTAAATACACTATTCTCCATAGTGGCTGTACCAGTATGCATTCCCACCAGCAAAAAGGCTCCCCTTTCTCTGCACCTTCTCCAGCATTTATTGTTTGCAGACTTTTTGATGGTGGCCATTCTGACCAACATGAGATGATATCTCATTGTGGTTCTGATTTATATTTCTCTAATAATGAGTGATATTGAGCATCTTTATATGTGTTTATTATAAAGGCTCATTTCTATAAACATGTCCTATGTAATCTACTCTACTTGTAATTCCAAATTGGTAACTGTTTTTGATTTGTAACAGTCTCTTTTAAACATTTCTATTTCAAATTATTTCCTAGGATCAGGTAGAAAGCTTCCATATGGATGAGTTTTAATTAAAATACCCGTGTGCCATGCACCAGAAAAGCATTATTTTAAAGAGAAGTGCAAACATACTATCACAATGAAAAAATTTCCCTCTTTCTGGTGGCTAGAAACAGGACTAAAATGAAGCATGATTCTAAAACCAGCAATGTTTTTCCTAAATCATGAGATTATCATTAACAACATTCTTATTAAAAATACCACAGTGATGTTCTTGTTTGTAGTGTGATAAAGGCTGCATCAGCAGGGTTAGTTTTGTGGCGTGAAGTGCTTAGTGTTCCATTTGTCCTGCAGGGTCTTCTGTGACAAACGTGCTTCATCCATCCAACAACCAAAGTCAGCCATATGCAAACGTGGGCAACAATGAAGATTTTCTACATATGTTTCTGAATATTAATAGATAAATGTTATATTTATTTCCTTTAATCTACTGTTAGTTACTCTTAGCTCTTGTTTCATCTCCTCCACAACAAAAGACACATATGTAAATGACTATTAATTTGGGGCATTTTCTTTGTAAATTCTTTGTCTTCTCTAATGTTAAAAGGCAATAGTAGCCCTCAACCTTTGGGTTAATAAATATGATTCAATCGAGTTAAACTGCTGTTCTCCCAGAACTTAAAAAGTAAAATACCAATATAAATATGTGGTAATTATCACCAGAACTGTTCATTTTTAACTGTTAAATTTAAACAAAGAGCAATTGCTGTTTGCTCATGCAAAACAAACAGTGCCTGCTTAAGATCTTTTTGATTAATCTGTCTCTCTCTGTGCAGATCCAGGAGAAAGCATCGCCTTGGCCTCAGCACACACATCTATGAAATGGAAAAAGCTTTGTTGTCCCAGTCAATTGTTAGGGTTTTCCCAAAGCAGTGGTTTAGTGGTAAAAAATGGAGTGGGGGGAAGTCCAAATCCTGGCGAACAGGCCAACATACCCAAGGTCTGGCAAATGCAGCCTAATTCTAGGACCGGCATCAGGAAAAAAGGAGGTGCTTTGCTATTGGTCTTCCCTAGTGACTCAGTTGGTAAAGAATCTGCCTGCAATGCAGGAGACCCGGGTTTGATTCCTGGGTCAGGAAGATCCTCTGGAAAAGGAAATGGCAACCCACTCTAGTACTCTTGCCTGGAGAATTCCATGGACAGAGGAGGCTGGCAGGCTATGGTCCATGGGATCACAAAGAGTCAGACATGACTGTAAGAATAACTTTTACCTTTTGCTTTTGGGGGAAGGTGGCTGAATAGGTGAGAAGAGGAACTTATAAGATACCAGACCAGATCATTCTAGAAACTGCATCCAAAGAAAGTATAATGAGAAAGAGGAAACTTCATAACCCAGAACTCCTGGCAGAGGCACTGCTGTGAGTACCAGGGCAGACTAGAGTGTGCTCAGCACATTGGGTCCCCTGGGAGGACACCAGGCAGTGAAAAGGCAGAGGGGCCCAGACAGTGACGTCTGCATGGAGACCCTCGTGTTTCCAGACCCTTCCAGTGTGAAGTAAAAATCCACAGACCATCACAGCCTATTTCACTTGGTTGGATTTCTTATAGAAACTGGTGTAAAGGGAGAGATGGATGTTAAACCTTCTGAGAGGAGTAGAGGCTGTGGGGAACCAAAGGGAGGGTCCAGATAGGCACTGGCCTGTGGGCAGGAATTCCCACTGTCTGAGAGGGAGGAAGCCCTGGCTGACCCCTTGGTTACATGAGAGGGATGAAGGAGGAACTGTCTGCTATAACTTATGTCACCAGTGTCAGCACTCAAGAGAGGGCAGGCTGGGTACAGTCTCCTGGAACAAGGCTGGTTGGAGCAAGGTAATGGACAGATCTCGGTGCTGGTGGGAGACCCTGCATGGGGACCCGGGGCTGTGACCAGGGTGAGTCAAACTGAGCATGTGAGTGGGTATCCATATGTGGGAGGTGTTGGCCAGGACAGAGGAGTCTTAGAAACCAAGCAGAATAAGCCAGCTAGGCAGCGTTACCTGTAGTTACTTAGAGGGTTCTCCTAAAGGATTCATGGGCTCATTCACCAACTCTGTCTCTGACTTAAATATTTCACATTTTATTGATTCTTTGGATAAAAAACTGATGTGCAGTTTCAATATCATCTTATTTAATTTTGAAGCACTGCAGAGACAGGAGTCATCAAGACCATCTTGAAAGAGCCTAAGACAGGGACAGGAATTGACATCACATCAATACGGAAATGGACAGAGCGTGATGTCTGATTGGAGGGCATCACAGTGAGCAGGGGGCTAGTCTTTGCTGCAGTGTTTGGGCTTCTCATTGTGGTGACTTCTCTTGTTGTGGAGCATGGGCTCTAGTCACATGGGTTTTACTAGTTGCGACCTGCGGGCTCAGTAGTTGCAGCTCCCAGGACATAGAGCACAGGCTCAATAGTTGTGGCACACAGGCTTAGTTGCTCTGCAACCTGTGGAATTCTCCTGGACCAAGGATCAAACCCATGTCCCTTGCAATGGCAGGAGAACATCTATCCAATGCACCACCAGTCAAGTCCAAGAACAGATACTTTTTGAGAGCAGTTTAGAACAAATTCATACATAACAACTCCCAACCTTGATCTAAAAAGAGCTTGTGTCATGATTTAGAGGAAGGGGCACTGCATTGGTTATTTACTGCTGCATAACACAATATGACAAAATTATTGACTTAAAACAATATTTATTATTTCACAGTTTGTATGGATCAGAAGCTTGGACATGGCTTACTTAATTGAGGCCTCTGTTTCAAGGTTTGCAATCAAGGCACCAGCTGGGCTGCAGAACTCTCAAGGCTCAGCTGGTGAATATCCAGTTCCATATTCACTGGCTTGATATTGACAAGATTCAGTTTCCTGTGGATTGTTGGCCAGAGGAAGTCCTCAGTTTCTTGCAATGTGGGCCTCTTCCTAGGGCAACTGACAACATGGTGTCTAACATCTATCAGAATGAGGAAGAGAGCAAGAGGAGACAAGCAAATCAGAAATTGGAGTCTTTTATAACCTAGCCTTGGAAGTGGCATTCCATCATTTGCTAGCACAGGTCACGGGTCCAGCCCACTCTCAGGAGTCCAGCCCACCCTCAAACATGCATAGGTGGAGAGTTGGGGATCAGTTTATAAGCTGTTTAGCACAAGCAGTAAAACACAGAACAATGAGCTCCATTAAAAATCTTTCAATCTGGGGAAACATCAAAGGTGGATTCTGAAGTTGTAGGCAAAGGGGAGTGTGGAAGCATGGGTAACAGGAGATTCCTTCTGTTCAGGCATCAGCAGCGAGGGAATGAGAACATATTCCAGATGGTGGCAAAGTAGAAACACTGGCGGGATTTCTCAAGAAACATGTGAGATATCTGCTGGGCAAACAATAAGATTAAAACCCACTTTGCTGTTAATGGTTCATTAATCAGAATTCTTTTGCATCTTGAAAATCTAGGGGGTTAGAAGTCACAGCTGCATGCAGGCTCTCTCCACAGGGATCTTATATATGGCTTCTGATAGTTCCCAACTCTCAGCCTCTTGTTTAATAATCCCCCAATATTTCTGTCTGTGACATACACCCAAGCCACAAAAGGACTGGTTGTCCTAACTTCTGTAGTGGGCATGTGCCCACTACACAGTGCCATCACTTTGCCAACAAAGGTCTGTACAGTCAAAGTTATGCATGGATGTGAGAGGTGAACCATAAAGAAGGCTGAAGTGAAGTGAAATGAAAGTAGCTCAGTTATGTCTGACTCTTTGTGACCCCCTGGACAATTATACAGTTCATGGAATTCTCCATGCCAGAATACTGGAGTGGATAGCCATTCCCTTCTCCAGGGGATCTTCCCAACCCAGGGATGGAACCCAGGTCTCCCGCATTGCAGGTGGATTCTTTACCAGCTGAGCCACAAGGGAAGCCCAAGAATACTGGAGTGGGTGGGCTATCCCTTCTCCAGCAGATCTTCTCAACTCGGTAATCAACCAGGGTCTCCTGCATTGAAGGCGGATTTTTAAGAACAGGGCTGAGCACCAAAGAATTGATGCTTTTGAACTGTGGTGTTGGAGAAGATCCTTGAGAGTCCCTTGGACTACAAGGTGATCAAACCAGCCCATCCTAAAGATCAATCCTGAATATCCATTGGAAGGACAGATGCTGAAGCTGAAGCTCCAATATTTCGGTCACCTGTTGTGAAGAGCTGACTCATTAGAAAAGACCCTGTTGCAGGGAAAGATTGAAGGCAAGAAGAGACAGGGACAACAGAGGACGAGATGGCATCACCGACTCAATGGACATGAATTTGAGCAAGCTCTGGGAGATGGTGATAAACAGGGAAGCCTGGAGTGCTACAGTCCATGTGGTCACAAAGAGTCGGACAGGACTGAGTAACTGCACAATGACAACAGCAGCACCAATCATTGTGCCCAGGAGGGTGCAGTGTCATGACTGGCCTACCTGGAGACTAATCTTACTTGCAGAACTAAAGGCTGAGGGCACTGCTTGCAGTCATTCATACAGTCCCCCAGATAGTTCCACTTTCCTTCCAAGCACCCAGTAGGATTGCAATTCTCTTTCATTGGGATAACTCATGGCCATGTGACTTTGACCAATGAAAGGGAGCAGAAGGGATGGCTGTCACTTTAAAAAATAACATTCTTATTGAGATGTAATTCACAAACCATAAAATACACTCTCTTCAACTGTACAGTTCAGTGGTTTTCAGTATATTCACAGAGTTGTTCACTTTTCTCCTCCTTCTGGTTCTGGAAAGTTTTCTTCACTCCAAAGTGAAAACTAATGTTCAGCAGCAGTTGCTCTACCACCAGCCCCTGTCCAATGCTAATTTATTTTCTGTCTCTACAGACTTGCCTATTCTGGATGCTTCATACAATGTGTGGCCTTTCATGACTGGCTTCTTTCACTGAACATAATGATTCCAAGGTCATCCCAGTTATAGTAGAATCAGTATTTCACTCCTTTCTATGGTTGAATAATATTTCAGTGTATGGATTTACTGCATTTTGTTTATCCATTCATTCACTGATGGACATTTTAGTTGTTTCCACTTTTAGCTGTTATGAATAATGCTGCTATGGACATTTGTTTATAGGTTTTTGTTCTTTTCATTTCTTTTGCATATATACTCAGGTGTGAGATTGCTGGGTAATGTGGTAACTCTCCGTTTATCTTTCTAAGGAACTGCTAAGCTGTTTTCTAAAGCAGCTGAACTATTTTACATTACCACCAGCAGTGTATAAGTGTTTCAGTTTCTCCACCAACACTTATAATTTTCTGTCTTTTAAATTTAACTATCCTTGTGCTCGCTTCGGCAGCACATATACTAAAATTGGAATGATACAGAGAAGATTAGCATGGCCCCTGCGCAAGGATGACACGCAAATTCGTGAAGCGTTCCATATTTTTATGATTTGGGAGAATGGCATTCTAACATGTGTACTATCATGTAAGAATCAAATTGCCAGTCTATGTCTGATGCAGAATACAGCATGCTTGGGGCTGGTGCATGGGGATGACCCAGAGAGATGTTATGGGGAGGGAGGTGGGAGGGGGGTTCATGTTTGGGAACGCATGTAAGAATTAAAGATTTTAAAATAAAAAAAATAAAAAATAAAAAAATAAATTTAACTATCCTTGTGGGCACCTTGTTATGATTTTGGTTTGCATTTCTTTAATGACTGGTCATAGCAAACACCCTCTTCCAACAACACAAGAGAAGACTCTACACATGGACATCATCAGATGGTCAACACTGAAATCAGATTGATTATATTCTCTGCAGCAAAAGATGGAGAAGCTCTATACAGTCAACAAAAACAAGACCAGGAGCTGACTGTGGCTCAGATCATGAACTCCTTATTACCAAATTCAGACTGAAATCGAAGAAAACAGAAAAACTGCTAGACCATTCAGGTATGACCTAAATCAAATCCCTTATGATTATACAGTGGAAATGAGAACTAGATTTAAGGGCCTAGATCTGATAGATAGAGTGCCTGATGAACTATGGAATGAGGTTTGTGGCATTGTACAGGAGACAGTGGTCAAGACCATCCCCATGGAAAAGAAATGCAAAAAAGCAAAATGGCTGTCTGGGGAAGCCTTACAAATAGCTGTGACATGAAGAGAAGTGAAAAACCAAGGAGAAAAGGAAAGATATAAGCATCTGAATGCAGAGTTTCAAGGAATAGCAAGAAGAGATGAGAAAGCCTTCTTCAGCGATCAATGCAAAGAAATAGAGGAAAAGAACACAATGGGAAAGACTAGAGATCTCTTCAAGAAAATTAGAGATGCCAACGAAACATTTCATGCAAAGATGGGCTCGATAAAGGACAGAAATGGTATGGACCTAACAGAAGCAGAAGATATTGCGAAGCGATGGCAAGAATACACAGAAGAACTGTACAAAAAGGATCTTCATGACCCGGATAATCATGACGGTGTGATCACTCATCTAGAGCCAGACATCCTGGAATGTGAAGTCAAGTGGGCCTTAGAAAGCATCACTATGAACAAAGCTAGTGGAGGTGATGGAATTCCAGTGGAGCTATTTCAAGTCCTGAAAGATGATGCTGTGAAAGTGCTGCACTCAATATGCCAGCAAATTTGGGAAACTCAGCAGTGGCCACAGGACTGGAAAAGGTCAGTTTTCATTCCAATCCCAAAGAAAGGCAATGCCAAAGAATGCTCAAACTACTGCACAATTGCACTCATCTCACACACTAGTAAAGTAATGCTCAAAATTCTCCAAGCCAGGCTTCAGCAATACACGAACCATGAATTTCCTGATGTTCAAGCTGGTTTTAGAAAAGGCAGAGGAACCAGAGATCAAATTGCCAACATCCACTGGATCATGGAACAAACGAGAGTTTCAGAAAAACATCTATTTCTGCTTTATTGACTATGCCAATGCCTTTGACTGTGTGGATCACAATAAACTGTGGAAAATTCTGAAAGAGATGGGAATACCAGGCCACCTAACCTGTCTCTTGAGAAATCTGAATGCAGGCCAGGAAGCAATAGTTAGAACTGGACATGGAACAACAGACTGGTTCCAAATAGGAAAAGGAGTACGTCAAGGCTGCATATTGTCACCTTGCTTATTTAACTTATATGCAGAGTACATCATGAGAAACGCTGGACTGGAAGAAACACAAGCTGGAATCAAGATTGCCAGGAGAAATATCAATAACTTCAGATATGCAGATGACACCACCCTTATGGCAGAAAGTGAAGAGGGGCTAAAAAGCCTCTTGACGAAAGTGAAAGAGAAGAGTGAAAAAGTTGGCTTAAAGCCCAACATTCAGAAAATGAAGATCACGGCATCCGGTCCCATCACTTCATAGGAAATAGATGGGAAAGCAGTGGAAACAGTGTCAGACTTTATTTTGGGGGGGCTCCCAAATCACTGCAGATGGTGACTGCAGCCATGAAGTTAAAAGACGCTTACTTCTTGGAAGAAAAGTTATCACCAACCAGGATAGCATATTCAAAAGCAGAGACATTACTTTGCCGACTAAGGTCCGTCTAGTCAAGGCTATGGTTTTTCCAGTAGCCATGTATGGATATGAGAGTTGGACTGTGAAGAAGGCTGAGCGCGGAAGAATTGATGCTTTTGACCTGTGGTGTTGGAGAAGACTCTTGAGAGTCCCTTGGACTGCAAGGAGATCCAACCAGCCCATTCTGAAGGAGATCAGCCCTGGGATTTCTTTGGAAGGAATGATGCTAAAGCTGAAACTCCAGAGCTTTGGCCACCTCGTGCAAAGAGTTGACTCATTGGAGGAGACTTTGATGCTGGGAGGGATTGGGGGCAGAAGGGGACGACCGAGGATGAGATGGCTGGATGGCATCACGGACTCGATGGAGGTGAGTCTGAGTGAACTCCGGGAGATGGTGATGGACAGGGAGGCCTGGCGTGCTGCGATTCGTGGGGTCGCAAAGAGTCAGACACGACTGAGCAACTGAATTGAATGACTAATGATGCTGAATATCTTTTCATGTGCTTGTTGGTCATTTATACATTTTCTTTGGAGAAATATCTTTTTAAATCATTTGCCCATTTTTAACTGGATTGTTTTTTATTGTTGAGTGTTGAGTTCTTCATATATTCTGGATACAGGTCCCTTGTCAGACATACTGTTTGCATATATATTCTTACATTCCTTCGGTTGTCTTTTCACTTTCTTGAAGATCAAAGTTTTTTATTTTAATGCAGTCTAAAATCACTGCAGATGGTGATTGCAGCCATGAAATTAAAAGACGTTTACTCCTTGGAAGAAAAGTTATGACCAACCTAGATAGCATATTCAAAAGCAGAGACATTACTTTGACGACTAAGGTCTGTCTAGTCAAGGCTATGGTTTTTCCTGTGGTCAGGTATGGATGTAGGAGTTGGACTGTGAAGAAGGCTGAGCGCTGAAGAATTGATGCTTTTGAACTGTCGTATTGGAGAAGGCTCTTGAGGGTCCCTTGGACTGCAAGGAGATCCAACCAGTCCATTCTAGAGGAGTTCAGCCCTGTGATTTCTTTGGAAGGAATGATGCTAAAGCTGAAACTCCAGTACTTTGGCCACCTCATGCGAAGAGCTGACTCTTTGGAAAAGACTCATGGTGGGAGGGAATGGGAGCAGGAGGAGAAGGGGACGACAGATGATGAGATGGGTGGGTGGCATCATGGACTCGATGGGCGTGAGTCTGAGTGAATTCTGGGAACTGGTGATATATAGGGAGGCCTGGTGTGCTGCCATTCTTGGGGTCGCAAAGGGTCGGACATGACTGAGTGACTGAACTGAACTGAACTGAACTGAATTTTATTTATTTTTTCTTTTATTTGTGTCATAAAGAAGGAAACATTTTTGTTAGCATCATACATACATGAGATCATGAAAATTTAATCCTATTTTAAGCGTTTTATAATTTTAGCTTTTTTGTTTAATTTTGCATGTTAATTTTACATTTTTATTTTATATTTTACATTTAGTTTACATTTAGGTCTATAATCCATTTTGGATTAATTTTTCTATACAGTGTGAGGTAGTTATTCAACTTTATTCTTTTTTATGTGAATAACTAATTATCACAACACCAATTTAAAAAGACCATTTTTCAAATTGATGATAAGTGTAAAGATTTAATTCTGGGTTCTCAATTCAGTTTTATTGATGTTTAGCCTTCTGCTAGTAAATGTGTGTACTTCCTTAGTAATTTTTTCAAAGAATAACTTTTAAATAATTTTATTTATTTATTTATTTATTTGTTTTCGGTTGCACGGGGTCTCTGCTGTGTTGCACAGTCTTTCTCTAGTTACAAGGAGGGGGCTATTCTTTGTGTGGTGGGCTGGCTTCTCACTGCAGTGGCTTCTCTCTTTGAGCACAGGCTCTAGGCATGAGGGCTTCAGTAGTTGCAGCGTGCAAGCTCAGCAGTTGCGGCACACCAGCTTGGATTTTCCACGGCATGGGGAGCCTTCCTGGCCAGGGACTGAGTCCATGTTCCCTGCACTGGCAGGTTGATTCTACCCGCTGTGCCACGAGGGAATCCATCCTTAGCAAGTTTGAAGTCAGTGCACATTTGGCACACTTTATTTCTCTGCTTCTCCATTGCTCCAGATAAGGGCTGAAATAGTAACCTGAGTTCCAGAGGAAGGAGAACGTGGAGAAAAGCCTGGAACCTAAGCACTCCGGACACGATGTGAGTGAGAATTCAACTTTTGCTTGAATTTACTAATATGCAGGATTATGTGCAGACCTGTTCTGAAAAATTCAACACTAAAACTGACACTCCGCATAGAGGGAGGGTGAAGACCCCAGAAAAGTCTAAAAAAGAAAATGAGGAAGCACGCTGGTCAAGCAAAACTTCAGCTATAGTTTTAAACCCCAAAGGCTAAGAACCTGCAATAAGTGTGTTTTATATTTTTTGATGTAACCTGGGAAAATCTCAGTTACCTTACCAATATTAATACTAAAAACTGATTACTATGTCCTGAGTACTGGGGTAATAGGGACTTGCTGTGTAATATGGCATTTACACCCTCAGGATCTTACATTCTAATTGGGAAGGTTGAATGAATACAAAGAATACAAAGAACCATACAAGCTACGTAATAAGTGATGGTAGAGAGATTTAAGAAGAAAATCTAGGATGGTTAAGAAAGATTTCATTGTGTTATGATGTAAGTTGTTCCTGCAGGGAAAAGAAGGATTTAGACCATCAAGAAGGAAGGTATATAAAAAGTGAGCAGAGGGGCATACAAAGTAGTGCCAACTTACTTGGGAGACAATTAATAACATATCAGTTTACCTGGAACAAGAAAATCTTTTGAAAGTAATCAGAAGAAGAGTTTGGAGGGAAAATTGAAGAGTCTGTGAATGATGAGTCTAAGTTTTATTCTGAGGTAGTGGGAAAGCATACAAACTTTTTTGGAAGAAAAATTACGTTTCGGTGAAGTTAATCTTATGGCACTGACATTAGAAACAGAAAAGGTACGTCTACTTCATCACCTCTGAAATGACTGCAGACCAAGGCCACTCTTTAATGTATCAAGTAAATTCATCATTACAGTCTTGCACAGATTTGGAAGTGTCAGTTGCTTAACTATTGTTGTCTAAGTTAGAAATATTTCAGGTAGTGTAACAGTTCAGTTCAGTCCAGTCGCTCAGTCATGTCCGACTCTTTGCAACCCCATGAATTGCAGCACGCCAGGCCTCCCTGTCCATCACCAGTTCCCAGAGTTCGCTCAGACTCACGCCCATCGAGTCTGTGATGTCATCCAGCCATCTCACCCTCTGTTGTCCCCTTCTCCTCCTGCCCTCAATCCCTCCCAGCATCAGAGTCTTTTCCAATGAGTCAACTCTTCGCATGAGGTGGCCAAAGTACTGGAGTTTCAGCTTTAGCATCATTCCTTCCAAAGAAATCCCAGGGCTGATCTCCTTCAGAATGGACTGGTTGGATCTCCTTGCAGTCCAAGGGACTCTCAAGACTCTTCTCCAACACCACAGTTCAAAAGCATCAATTCTTCAGCGCTCAGCTTTCGTCACAGTCTAACTCTCACATCCATACATGACCACAGGAAAAATCATAGCCTCGACTAGACAGACCTTAGTCGGCAAAGTAATGTCTCTGCTTTTGAATATGCTATCTAGGTTGGTCATAACTTTTCTTCCAAGGAGTAAAAGTCTTTTAATTTCATGGCTGCAATCACCATCTGCAGTGATTTTGGAGCCCCCCAAAAATAAAGTCTGACACTGTTTCCACTGTTTCCCCATTTATTTCCCATGAAGTGATGGGACCAGATGCCATGATCTTTGTTTTCTGAATGTTGAATTTTAAGCCAACTTTTTCACTCTCCTCTTTCACTTTCATCAAGAGGCTTTTTAGCTCCTCTTCACCTTCTGCCATAAGGGTGGTGTCATCTGCATATCTGAGGTTATTGATATTTCTCCCAGCAATCTGTAACAGAATACCATAAACTGAAATTTTGAAATTGGAGTCTCTCAGTCGTGACATCAGCAGATGGTCAACACCGAAATCAGGTTGATTATATTCTTTGCAGGCAAAGATAGAGAAGGTCTATACAGCCAGTAAAAACAAGACCGGGAGCTAATTGTGGCTCAGATCATGAAATCCTTATTGCCAAATTCAGACTTAAATTGAAGAAGTAGGGAAAACCACTAGACCATTCAGGTATGACCTAAATCAAATCCCTTATGATTATACAGTGGAAGTGAGAAATAGATTTAAGGGACTAGATCTGACAGACAGAGTGCCTGATGAACTATGGACGGATGTTCCTGACATTGTACAGGAGACAGGGATCAAGACCATCCCCATGGAAAAGAAATGCAAAAAAAGCAAAATGGCTGTCTGGGGAGGCCTTACAAATAGCTGTGAAGAGAAGAGAAGTGAAAAGCAAAGGAGAAAAGGAAAGATATAAGCATCTGAATGCAGAGTTCCAAAGAATAGCAACAAGAGATAAGAAAGCCTTCCTCAGCTATCAATGTAGAGGAAAATAGATCAAAATAGAGGAGAACAACAGAATGGGAAAGACTAGAGATCTCTTCAAGAAAATTAGAGATATCAATGGAACATTTCATGCAAAGATGGGCTCAATAAAGGACAGAAATGGTACGGACCTAACAGATGCAGAAGATATTAAGAAGCGGTGGCAAGAATACACAGAAGAATTGTACAAAAAAGATCTTCACGACTCAGATAATCATGATGGTGTGATCGCTCACCTAGAGCCAGACATCCTGGAATGTGAAGTCAAATGGGCCTTAGAAAGCATAACTATGAACAAAGCTAGTGGAGGTGATGGGATTCCAGTGGAGCTATTTTAAGTCCTGAAAGATGATGCTGTGAAAGTGCTGCACTCAATATGCCAGAAAATCTGGAAACTCAGCAGTGGCCACAGGACTGGAAAAGGTCAGTTTTCATTCCAATCCCAAAGAAAGGCAATGCAAAAGAATGCTCGAACTACCACACCATTGCACTCATCTCACACGCTAGTAAAGTAACACTTAAAATTCTCCAAGTCAGGCTTCAGCAGTACATGAACCGTGAACTTCCAGATGTTCAAGCTGGTTTTAGAAAAGGTAGAGGAACCAGAGATCAAATTGCCAGCATCTGCTGAATCATGGAACAAACAAGAGAGTTCCAGGAAAACATCTCTTTCTGCTTTATTGACTAAGCCAAAGACTGTGACTGTGTGGATCACAATAAACTGTGGAAAATTCTGAAAGAGATGGGGATACCAGACCACTTGACCTGCCTCTTGAGAAACCTCTATGCAGGTCAGGAAGCAACAGTTAGAACTGGATATGGAACAACAGACTGGTTCCAAATAGGAAAAGGAGTATGTCAGGGCTGTATATTGTCACCCTGCTTATTTAACTTATATGCCGAGTACATCATGAGAAACCCTGGGTTGGAAGAAACACAAGCTGGAATCAAGATTGCCAGGAGAAATATCAATAACCTCAGGTATGCAGATGACACCACCCTTATGGCAGAAAGTGAAGAGGAACTAAAAAGCCTCTTGATGAAAGTGAAAGTGGAGAGTGAAAAAGTTGGCTTAAAGCTCAACATTCAGAAAACAAAGATCATGGCATCTGGTCCCATCACTTGATGGGAAATAGATGGAGAAACAATAGAAACAGTGTCAGACTTTTATTTTTGGGGGCTCCAAAATCACTGCAGATGGTGATTGCAGCCATAAAATTAAAAGACGTTTACTCCTTGGAAGAAAAGTTATGACCAATCTACATAGCATATTCCAAAGCAGAGACATTACTTTGCCAACAAAGGTCCGTCTAGTCAAGGCTATGGTTTTTCCAATGGTCATATATGGATGTGAGAGTTGGAATGTGAAAAAAGCTGAGCACCAAAGAATTGATGCTTTTGAACTGTGGTATTGGAGAAGGCTCTTGAGAGTCCCTTGGACTGCAAGGAGATCTAACCAATCCATTCTAAAGGAGATCAGTCCTGAGTGTTCATTGGAAGGACTGATGCTGAAGCTGAAACTCCAATACTTTGGCCACCTCATGAGAAGAGCTGACTCATTGGAAAAGACTGTGATGCTGGGAGGGATTGGGGGCAGGAGGATGCCAGGGGCCAGCGTGAGGAACTCTGCCCATGGCAAAGGTCATGAGGAAGGAGGCTTGGCATACTCAAAGGCGTGATCAAGCCTCAGGAAACCCCCTGTTCCCGAGCATCTACCCCAAAACCAGAGTCTGTTTTATGCTCTCACCTACACCTCTGACTTTACGGGGGGCTCTCCCCTATAATCGTTTTTCTTCAAAAGGAGTAAACGTGCAGCTCCAAGGCAATAAAAATTCCTGGGTGTGACAAGAGTGTTTCAGCTTATGGACTCCTCTGAAGGTTATCTAGCCCGCCTGTATAGGTTCGTCTGGCCACATGTGATTGTTTACAGCCTCCCAATCTGAGAGGCATGAGATGTTTTAGACTTACTAAAGGCAAATTCTTTTGGGGAGTTGGAAATTATTAGTATAGTGGGTTGGTTAGGAGTAATATTGGTGAAGGGTTTTTCATTTGTTGTGCCAATAATTGCTGCTAATTCCCTACCCTGGGTGGGACAAGGATGTCTCAGGTCAAACCTCTCTGCTGACAGACTAGCTTGTGTGACAGGATTATCCATACTCCTGCCACGTGATTGTTTACTACCTCTTAACCATAAATAGCACTGAGAGTTTTGGAGTATTTTGAGAGTCTTAATTAGCATAGGGCTTTTCTCATTGTTGAGTCAATGATTGCCGCCAGGCCTCCATATCCTTAGGCACCTGGGAATATATTAATCAATGTATTTGGAATATAGAAAAGGAAATATAGTAGTTTTGAGGTTAGCAATACTAGACTTTTTGAGTTAAGGAATTTTCTCTATGTAATAGATCACTGTACTTTGTTATAAATCACTGTGTCCTTGCTATGTAAAAATGTAACTTTATCACTATCTTAAGACTAAATAGATCTTAAGGGGAACATTGATGAAAGGATTTTCACTTGTTGGGCTGATGTTTGCTGCTAAATCTCCATGTTCCCTGCTGTTATAATGAATATAACTAGCATTTAGGAGAAATAAGTACTAACCTTTAAGCATATAGGAGAAATAAGTATTAACCTTTAAGATTAATCATGTTAACCTTGGGTTAAATAAATTCCTTTCTTGATTGTAACTCACTACACCCTCACCGTATAGGAATGCAAGTTTATTTGGAGGGTGGTGCCTGGTTTAAGAAAAAACTCCCTTGGAAAAAATAAGTTTCTGGTTATCAGAAAGAAAGGATCATAAAATGTCAGCAGGTCTCACTCATGGCCAGAAGATGATGTAATATCCCTAAGACCTTTTTTTATACATTTATGTGAAGCACCTGATTTTGATAAAGGTCAGGACTGCTGACCCCTGCATGACTCTATATTCATCCCTATATGTAACAAAAGGTATATAAGCAAACCCCAAAATACTGAAATCGGATCAGTTTCCATAAAGACTGATACCCCTATGTCGCTTCTTTATTGCTCCCCGTTTCTCTGGCTGAACTCCAAGTTATTCAGCCTCTTTTTCTCCACTAATTTTCCTACTAAACTATCCATTTCTAATCTCTCTATAGATCTGTAATTAAATATGTATTTTTCCAAGGACGCTGACTCCATCCCCACCTTCGAATCACTCTGGATCCACCGGGGCTGGACCCCAGCAGGAGGAGAAGGGGACGACAGAGGATGAGATGGTTGGATGGCATCACCGACTCGATGGACATGAGTTTGGGTGAACTCCAGGTGTTGGTGATGGACAGGGAGTCCTGGTGTGCTGCAATTCATGGAGTCGCAGAGTTGGACACAACTGAGCGACTAAACTGAACTGAACCGTCGTGTCTAACTCTTTGTGACCCTGTGGATTGTAGCCTAACAGGCTCTTCCATCCATGGGATTTTCCAGGCAGGACTACTGGAGTGGGCTGCCATTTTTTTCTTCAGTGGATCTTCCCAACCCAGGGATTGAACCCGGCTCTCCTGCATTGCAGACAGGGGCTTTGCCATCTGAGCCCCCAGGTAAGCCCATAGACTGGGTAGCTAATGAACAACAGAAACTTATTCCTCATCATTCTAGAGGCTGGGTAGTTCAAGATCAGGGTGCCAGGAGATTCAGTGCCTGATGAGAGCTCAGATCCTGGTTCATAGATGATGCCTTCTCACTGTGTTCCCACAAGGCAGAAGCAGAGAGGAGGGGTCTGGAGCCTTTTTCATGAGGACACTAATCCCATTATGAGGGTTTCATCCTCATGACCTAATCATTTCCCAGGGGCTCCAACTTCAAATACCATCACATTGGAATTAGGATCCAACATATGAATTTTGTGACACAAACTTTCTGTCCATAGTGATTACTGTCTAATAATGAAATTTTCTATATTGGATAGTATAGTCCAGTGCCTGAATGATAATATATATATAAATGGTTTTAAAAAGTACATACAGAGTGTGGGGCTTTAAATTTTTGGATCTATCAGGCCTTGCAACTGATTCCAGAGACAAATAGTAAACTTTAATAGTGAAGGAAATCAAAGACTCAACCATCTGACTGTGGCATTTCTGAGCCATTTTGAGTGAGAATTGGCAAATATTTTCCTAACTGTCAAGTCTAAGAAACATGCAGATTCTGTGTAAGTGAATACAGCAGTGAACCTGTGTCTCTGTTAAAGATAAATAAAATAAGCTGATTTAAATTTCTAAAGGGAACTTAAACCACCTGCTAAGTTGTAGAATTTAATTTGCAGGATGAATACTTGGCAATGTGACACTTCTTTCATAGCTTATTTTCTGTTTTAATGAAAATGTTCACAATGCTTTGGTTCCATCTGTTAGAGAGAGTGAAAACAACTAACTGCTTTTCAAACAACAACAACAAAAAATACAGCTTTCTAGAAAACTATATCTAGTGCCACCAAAATGTACAGTTATTTGTAAATTTTAAACTTCTGCCTCACTTCTAAAAAAATGTTGTCATAATTCCATTGCATCTTGGACTCAACATATAAATAATTTATGCAAAAAATTTAAATTTAAATTATTCCCCCACACTCCAAATGCAAACAAATGCTTTCAAAGTTATTGTGACCATGAATCTTATTGCAGCAGACTTCCGATTTTCATTATAACAATTTGTAAGCAAATATTTAGTTATTTTTATAAGCCACAAATCTGGCTGGGGGAGAAAATGACATGTAATAAATAAAAACTGTGTATACCACAAAGTATGTTTGTTGTTACATTTCCAGATTGGAGATAACAATAAGCTATAATACAACAGCCTCCCTACTTTATTGATTAAATTTCCATAGCTTTTTGCCTCAGAGTAGATCAAAGTTTTATAACATTTCAACAAGAGTTACTTCTCGGTTGTAACTCCAGCATTTACCATTGTGTTGGCATGTGGTAGGCACATGGTGGCTGAGTCAAAGACATTCAACAGTCGTCAATGTTATATCAAGGAAAGGCAATGAGGGTGAGACATAGAGGGGAGAACAAAATGGAAGGAAAAGAAAAGAAGCAGAGGGTCCCCCAGTCTCTGTCCCACGGAATCACCTCAGACTTTGGCTTTGGTTTTTTTTTTTTTTTTTTAACTTTAACTTTGAAATGCTCCCTGTTGTGCCAGGTGGAGGACTAAGGCTGAGAATGACCCATTGGTGACAGGGTACGGGGGTTGGGGGTCCTTTAGATCTGTTATACTTGCAGAAATGTAGAATTATGAAAGTCTCATTTTGTGAGTCAGTCTTGCATTTGATTCAAGATGTCCTGGTTTTGTTTCAGTTCAGTATGTGTTGAGAATTAGTTTCACTGAATACTAGTTTTAGATATTTGAGTTTAAGCCTAGACACTATAAAATTAAAGACTCTGAGACCCATGAAGTTGAATAACCAGCTAATTATCCACTGAACAGGAAATATATTTTATTAATGTAAACTAAGGAACTATTTACTTTAGAACATCCCAAATTCTATATAATTTTAAAGTTCAAATAAAAAGAAAATAAACAATAAATTTACTCTTTTACTGAGTCATTTCCTAATGATAACAAAAGTTATGTCTCATTGCCAAGAGGTAAATACTTGGTAATGAGGTCTAGGCTTGGGGACTAGGTTCTAATCACTTAATACTTGGAAACATTTTACAATCTGTTTGATTTCAAATATCCTCCTCTGAAAAATGGGTATAATAATTATCCTATCTGGTTCATAGGATTCGGATAGGATGAAGATAAAAATAAGAGCATGGGTCAAATTGTGAGCATGGGTCAAAGTGTAGTTGAGCATGGGTTGGCAGTGTAGTTGCAGTGGTATTAGTTGCAACACTCTGAACCTTTCCATAGGAATCAACTACAGGTAAATCTCACTCATTGAAACTGTTGATCAGAAAAATATACTTATACAGAATTGACTAAAAGATACTATGGAAAAAAGATAAAAATGATTCTTGATATAAGAACAGAATGCTTTCCAAAAATAATGCCATGGAATAGTTGATACTTGGTAGTAAGCACTTCATGGTGAATATTTTTTAATGGTAAAAGAAATAATTATTTCTGTGAAATAAACCACAAAGAAATTGATAGCTTACAGTGAATGATGTCAGATCTGTAATCTCGGAAGAAGATTTGGCTTTGGGACCAGGCACCAGGCTTGATCACTCAAGAGCTTTTGTGTAGCAGAGTTTTATTAAAGTGAACAAGGGACAGAGAAAGCTTTTGATGTAGACATCAGAAGGGGGATGGCAAGTGCCCCCCTCACTGATCTTAGCAAGGGAGTTACATAATTTTTCAATTGGATATTACAGTAAATCAAAATAATGTCTCAAGGTTGTAAGGGTCTTACCAGACCCACTCCCACAATATGTATTTTAAGAAGACAGGATTAATCAGAAGGGTCTTAAGAAGGAGAAATATTCCCTCAAGCAGGATACAGTTGTTATACAATCCTTAGTACAGAGTTTAAGATGAGTTATTTTATTGTGTAATCATCAGTTCTGGGCCTAAAGAAAAAAACATTTTATGTGATTAAGATGAAGGAATGTAGAAACAAAGTTTGTCCTTTTCTCCTTCTTGAGAGTCCCAGACCCCTTTCTCCTCCTAGGGGACCCCAGATTTCTTATCAACCTACCTAAGAACTGACTCTCTCAAAATGAACTTAGTTGAGCACAAAGATCTTGAGCTCGCCTCCATCCATGAGCACATCAAAATTACAACTATTTATAGAGCAACTCTGTGATCAGATTGGCTAGTTTTCTGTGATTATGGTTTCAGTGTGTCTGCCCTCTGATGCCCTCTTGCAACACCTACCTTTTTACTTGGGTTTCTCTTCCCTTGGATGTGGGGTATCTCTTCACGGCTCCTGCAGCAAGCGCAGCCGCTGCTCCTTTCCTTGGACGAGGGGTAATTCCTCATGGTCACCCCTTCTGACCTTGGATGTGGAGTAGCTCCTCTCGGCCCTCCCGCCCAACCGCCACCGCTCCTTGGATGTGGGGTTGCTCCTCTTGGCCGCCTCCCCTGACCTCCAGCATGAGGTAGGTCCTCTTGGTCACTGCCCCTGACCTCGGGAGTGTGGTACCTTGTCTCAGCCACAGCCTCTGACCTTGGGAGTGTGGTAGCTCATCTCGGCCATCGCCCCTGACCTCGGACGTGGGGTAGCTCCTCTCGGCCACTCCCGTGCTGCATCCTGGCACTTTTGGTTGCCGCCGCTGACCTTGGGAGAGGGGTGGCTGTTCTCAGCCACGCTTCTGCATGGTCTGTCACAGCCAGAAGTCCATAAATCACAGAAAACAAGCCAATGTGATCACACGTACCACAGCCTTGTCTAACTCAATGAAACTAAGCCATGCCGTGTGGGGCCACCCAAGAAGGGAGGGTCATGGTGGAAAGGTCTGACAGAATGTGGTCCACTGGAGAAGGGAATAGCAAACCACTTCAGTATTCTTGCCTTGAGAACCCCATGAACAGTATGAAAAGGCAAAATGATAGGATACTGAAAGGGGAACTCCCTGGGATGGTAGGTGCCCAACATGTTACTGGAGATCAGTGGAGAAATAACTCCAGAAAGAAAGAAAGGATGGAGTCAAAGCAAAAACAATACCCAGTTGTGGATGTGACTGGTGATAGAAGCAAGGTCTGATGCTGTAAAGAGCAATATTGCAAAGGAACCTGGAATGTCAGGTCCATGAATCAAGCAAACTGGAAGTGGTCAAACAAGAGATGGCAAGAGTGAATGTCAACATTCTAAGAATCAGTGAACTAAAATGGACTGTAATGGGTGAATTTAACTTAGATGACCATTATATGTACTACTGCGGGCAGGAATCCCTTAGAAGAAATGGAGTAGCCATCATTGTCAACAAGAGTCTGAAATGCTGTACTTGGATGCAATCTCAAAAATGACAGAATGATCTCTGTTCATTTCCAAGGCAAATCATTCAATATCACAGTAATCCAAGTCTATGCCCCAACCAGTAATGCTGAAGAAGCTGAAGCTGAATGGTTCTATGAAGACCTCCAAGACATTTTAGAACTAACACTCAAAAAATATGTACTTTTCATTGTAGGGGACGGGAATGCAAACGTAGAAAGCCAGGAAACACCTGGAGTAACAGGCAAATTTGGCCTTGGAGTACAGAATGAAGCAGGGCAAAGGCTAATAGTTTTGCCAAGAGAATGCACTCGTCATAACAAACACCCTCTTCCAACAACACAAGAGAATACTCTACACATGGACATCACCAGATGGTCAACACTGAAATCAGATTGATTATATTCTTTGGAGCCAAAGACGGAGAAGCTCTATACAGTCAGCAAAAACAAGACTGGGAGCTGACTGTGGCTCAGATCATGAAGTCCTTATTGCCAAATTCAGGCTTAAATTGAGGAAAGTGAGGAAAACCACTAGACCATTCAGGTATGACCTAAATCAAATCCCTTATGATTATACAGTGGAAGTGAGAAATAGATTTAAGGGACTAGATCTGACAGACAGAGTGCCTGATGAACTATGGAGAGAGGTTCGTGACATTGTACATGAGACAAGGATCAAGACCATCGCCATGGAAAAGAAACGCAAAAAAGAAAAACGGCTGTCTGGGGAGGTCTTACTAATAGCTGTGAAAAGAAGAGAAGTGAAAAGCAAAGGAGAAAAGAAAATATATAAGCATCTGAATGCAGAGCTCCAAAGAATAGCAACGAGAGATAAGAAAGCGTTCCTCAGCGATCAATGCAAAGAAATAGAGGACAATAATAGAGTGGGAAAGACTGGAGATCTCTTCAAGAAAATTAGTGATACCAAGGGAACATTTCATGCAAAGATGGGCTCAATAAAAGACAGAAATGGTCTGGACCTAACAGAAGCAGAAGATATTAAGAAGAGGTGGCAAGAATCCACAGAAGAACTGTACAAAAAAGAAATTCACAACCAAGATAATCACGACCGTGTGATCACTCACTTAGAGCCAGACATCCTGGAATGTGAAGTCAAGTTGGCCTTAGAAAGCATCACTATGAACAAAGCTTGTGAAGGTGATGGGATTCCAGTGGAGCTATTTCAAATCCTGAAAGATGATGCTGTGAAAGTGCTGCACTCAATATGCCAGCAAATTTGGAAAATTCAGCTGTGGCCACAGGAGTGGAAAAGTCAGTTTTCATTCCAATCCCAAAGAAAGACAATGCAAAAGAATGCTCGAACTACCACACAATTGGACTCATCTCACATGCTAGTAAAGTAATGCTCAAAATTCTCCAAGCCAGGCTTCAGCAGTACGTGAACAGTGAACTTCCAGATGTTCAAGTTGATTTCAGAAAAGGCAGAGGAACCAGAGATCAAATTGCCAACATCCGCTGGATCATGGAAAAAGCAAGAGAGTTCCAGAAAAACATCTATTTCTGCTTTATTGACTATGCCAAAGCCTTTGACTGTGTGGATCACAATAAACTGTGGAAAATTCTGAAAAAGAAGGGAATACCAGACCCCCTGACCTGCCTCTTGAGAAACCTCTATGCAGGTCAGGAAGCAACAGTTCGAACTGGACATGGAGCAACAGACTGGTTCCAAATTAGGAAAAGGAGTACGTCAAGGCTGTATATTGTCACTCTGCTTATTTAACTTCTATGCAGAGTACATCATGAGAAACGCTGGGCTGGAAGAAACAAGCTGGAATCAAGATTGCCGGGAGAAATATCAATAACCTCAGGTACGCAGATGACACCACCCTTATGGCAGAAAGTGAAGAAGAACTAAAAAGTCTCTTGATGAAAGTGAAAAAGGAGAGTGAAAAAGTTGGCTTAAAGTTCAACAGTCAGGAAACTAAGATCGTGCCATCTGGTCCCATCACTTGATGGGAAATAGAAGGGGAAACAGTGGAAACAATGTCAGACTTTATTTTATTTTATTTTATTTTTTTGGCTCCAAAATCATTGCAGATGGTGATTGCAGCCATGAAATCAAAAGACACTTACCCCTTGGAAGGAAACTTATGACCAACCTAGACAGCATATTCAAAAGCAGAGATATTACTTTGCCCACAAAGGTCCGTCTAGTCAGGGCTATGGTTTTTCCAGTGGTCATGTATGGATGTGAGAGTTGGACTGTGAAGAAAGCTGAGTGCTGAAGAATGGATGCTTTTGAATTGTGGTGTTGGAGAAGACTTTTGAGAGTCCCTTGGACTGCAAGGAGATCCAACCAGTCCATCCTAAAGGAGATCAGTCCTGAGTGTTCATTGGAAGGATTGATGCTGAAGTTGAAAACTCCAATACTTTGGCCACCTCATGTGAAGAGTTGACTCGTTGGAAAAGACTCTGATGTTGAGAGGGATTGGGGGCACGAGGAGATGGGGGCGACAGAGGAGGAGAAGAGGGTGACAGAGGATGAGATGGCTGGATGACATCACCGACTTGATAGACATGAGTCTGAGTGAACTCCCAGAGTTAGTGATGGACAGGGAGGCCAGGCGTGCTGTGATTCATGGGGTCGCAAAGAGTCGGACAGGACTGAGTGACTGTACTGAGCTGAACTGATAGAGCAACTATTGATGAGAAAGATGGAAATCCATCAGAAAAGATCTTCAACCAAAGATATAAAGAAGAAATCATAATGGGACAAATAGGAAGAGTGGAATCGTAGTATGTGTACCATGCTTTAAAAATTGGTTCAGCTGTCTCTGACCTTTGGTGACCCCATAAACTGTAGACCACCAGGTTCCTCTGTCTGTGGGATTCTCTAGGCAAGAATACTAGAGTGGGTAGCCATTTCTTTTTACAGGGGATCTTCCAGATGCAGGGATCAAAGCTATGTCTCTAATATCTCCTGCATTGCAGGTGGGTTTTTTACCATGAGCATCACCTGGGAAGCTCGTCACAGTACAGTCAGCATCTGTACTCCTAAGAGGGCAACCCACAATGAGAGGATAATTACAATTGCAGATGATCTCCCAAAGGAAAAGTGGGTCCAAGTTCCACATGAGATTCTCTGGTCTGGGGGTCCTGAACCAGGAAAATGATCCCCCAGAACATTTAGCTTTGATGGCCAGGAGAGCTTACTTTCAGGAGAGCCATAAGGTTGTTGGAAATAGAGACTTCATTCTTAACAGGCATACACAAATCCTTGAGTGCTCTGGGAGCCAGAGTAGAAGCATTAGTAGTTTGAAAGGGTCAGATACCTGCTAATCTTGGACAATCTCTCATGGATGCAGGAAGCAAAGGGAACTAACCTAGGGAACAGTTGTTGGAGGCAGCCATTTTGAGAGCTTGTTCACCACAGAGCTCCTGGTGCTGGCAAGGGCCATTTTGGAATCCTCCCTCTAGCTTAGGAGCACTGGGACCTAGCCCCTCCCACCAGCTTCTTGGCACATGCACTGTAAATGCTTCAGGTCAGGCAAATTGCTCGGTGAAGACAGTGCCAACTACACAAGGCAGGGTGCCCTAAGACTCTCTAAGCTCAAGACCACCATAGGACACCACGCTATCCACCACAGGGGCCAGGATCTGACTACACAAGCAACAGCATGAATGAATCTGGAACATTATGTTTAATGAGATAATTCATACAGAAAAAGACAAATACCCTATGTTATCACATATATGTGGAATTTGAAAAATAAAACAAAAGGATTAATATCTCAAAATGGAAACTGATTCACAGATATAAGGAACAAAGCAGTGGTTACCACTGGGAGAGGGAAGGGAGAGGATCAAGCTGTGAGAAGAGGATTAAGAGGATAAAACTATTATGTGTGAAACATAAGCCACAAGGATATATTGTACAGGACAGGGAACACAGCTAATATTTTATAATAACGTTAAATGGGGTATAATCTATAAAAACTATGAATCACTATGCTGCACACTTAAAACATATAATATCTTAAGTCAACTCTAATAACAGAGAAACCACAAAGGAGCACTATATGTGAGTATTTTTAAGGTAAAAGAAAAAATGCAGGATGATATGGCAGTGCCTTAAAAAAAGAAAATAGAAAAAAGTAATAAAAAATACAAAAATAATAAGTAATAAAAAATAACCAATGGATCACTGACGAAATAAAAGAAGAAATCAATAAATATCTAGAGACAAACGACAATGAAAACACGATGACCCAAAACCTATGGGACACAGGAAAAGCATTTCTAAGAGGGACGTTTATAGCAATACTCAGGAAATAAGAAAAATCTCAAGTACACAACCTAATCCCACACCTAAAGTAACCAGAGAAAGAAGAACAAACAAAACCAAAATTAGTAAAAGAAAAGAATTCATAAAGAACAGAAGAAATAAATATAGATAAAACACAAACAGGCACACACACAAAACAATAGCAAAGATCATTAAAATTAAAAGCTGGTTCTTTGAACATTTAGTTGCTTCCATATCCTCAGTTCAGTTCAGTCACTCAGTCATGTCCAAATATTTGGGACCCCATGAACTGCAGCACACCAGGCCTTCCTGTCCATCACCAACTCCTGGATTCACTGAAACTCATGTCCATCGAGTCGGTGATGCCACCCAGCCATCTCATCCTCTGTCACCCCCTTCCTCTCCCGCCTTCAATCCTTCTCAGCATCAGGATCTTTTCAAATGAGTCAGTTCTTCGCATCAGGTGGCCAAAGGATTGGAGTTTCAGCTTCAACATCAGTCCTTCCAATGAACATTCAGGATTGATTTCCTTTAGTAGGGACTGGTTAGATCTGCTTTCAGTCCAAGGGACTCTCAAAAGTCTTCTCCAACACCACAGTTCAAAAGCATCAATTCTTTGGTGCTCAGCTTTCTTTATTGTCCAACCCTCATATCCATACATGACCGCTGGAAAAACCATAGCCTTGACTAGATGGACCTTTGTGGGCAAAGTAATGTCTCTGCTTTTCAATATGCTGTCTAGGTTGGCCATAGCTTTTCTTCCAAGGAGCAATTGTCTTTTAATTTCATGGCTGCAATCACCATCTGTAGTGATTTTGGAGCCCCCCAAAATAAAGTCTGTCACTGTTTTCGCTGTTTTCCCATCTATTTTCCATGAAGTGATGGGACCAGATGCCACGATTTTAGTTTTCTGAATGTTGAACTTTAAGCCAAATTTTTCACTCTCCTCTTTCACTTTCATAAAGAGGCTCTTTAGTTCTTCACTTCCTGCCATAAGGGTGGTGTCATCTGCATATCTGAGGTTACTGATATTTCTCCCGACAGTCTTGATTCCAGCTTGTCTTTCATCCAAGCCAGCGTTTCTCATGATGTATTCTGCATATAATTTAAATAAGCAGGGTGACATTATACAGCCTTGACATACTCCTTTTCCTGTTTGGAATCAGTCTGTTGTTCCATGTCCAGTTCTAGCTATTGCTTCCTGATCTGAATGCAGATTTCTAAAGAAGCAGATCAGATGATCTGGTATTCCTATCTCTAGCACAATTTTCCAGTTTGTGGTGATCCACAAAGTCAAAGGCTTTGGCATAGTCAATAAAGCAGAAATAGATGTTTTTCTGGAACTCTTGCTTTTTGGATGATCCAATGGATGTTGAAATTAGATCACTTCCTAAGGCCTGGTTGACTTCACATGCCAGGATGTCTGGCTCTAGGTGAGTGACCACACGATTGTGGTTATCTGGGTTATGAAGATCTTTTTGGTATAGTTCTTCTGATTCTTGCCACCTCTTCTTAATATCTTCTTTTCTGTTAGGTCCATACAGTTTTTGTCCTTTATTGTGCCCATCTTTGCATGAAATATTCCCTTGATATCTCTAATTTTCTTGAAGAGATCTCTATTCTTTCCCATTCTGTTGTTTTACTGTATTTCTTTGCATTGGTCACTGAGGAAGGCTTTCTTATCTTTCCTTGCTATTCTTTGGATCTCTGCATTCAAATGGGTATATCTTTCCTTTTCTCCTTTCACTTCTCTTCGTTTCGCAGCTATTTGTAAGGCCTCCTCAGACAACCATTTTGCCTTTTTGTATTTCTTTTTCTTGGGAATGGTCTTGATCACAGCCTCCTGTACTATGTCACAAACCTCTGTCCATAGCTCTTCAGTCTATCAGATCTAATCCCATTAATCTATTTGTCACTTCCAATGTATAATCATAAGGGATTTAAGTCATACCTAAATGTCCTAGTGGTTTTCCCTACTTTGTTCAATTTAAGTCTGAATTTGGCAATAAGGAGTTCATGATCTGAGCCACAGTCAACTCCTGGTCTTGTTTTTCCTGACTGTATAGAGCTTCTCTATCTTTGGCTGCAAAGAATATAATCAATCTGATTTCAGTGTCGACCATCTGGTGATAACCATGAATAGAGTCTTCTCTTGCATTGTTGGAATAGGGTGTTTGAGATCACCAGTGTGTTCTCTTGGCAAAACTCTATTAGCTGTTGCCCTGCTTCATTCTGTACTCCAAGGCCAAATTTGCCTGTTACTCCAGGTGTTTCTTGACTTTCTACTTTTGTATTCCAGTCTCCTATAATGAAAAGGACATATTTTGGGGGTGTTAGTTCTAGCAGGTCTAGTAGGTCTTCATAGCAACATTCAGTTTCAGCTTCTTCAGCATTACTGGTGGGGGCATAGGCTTGGATCACTGTGATATTGAATGGTTTGCCTTGGAAATGAACAGAGATCATTCTGTTGTTTTCGAGATTGCATCCAAGTACTGCATTCTGGACTCTTTTGTTGACCATGATGGCTATTCCATTTCTTCTAAGGGATTCCTGCCCACAGTAGTAGATACAATGGCCATCTGAGTTAAATTCACCCATTCCAGTCCATTTTAGTTTGCTGATTCTTAAAATGTCAACGTTCATTCTTGCCATCTCCTGTTTGACCACTTCCAATTTGCCTTGATTCATGAACTTAACATTCCAAGTTCCATTGCAATATTGCTCTTTACAGCATTGAATCTTGCTTCTATCACCAGTCTCATCCACAACTGGGTGTTGGTTAAGGTTTGGCTCTGCCTCTTCTTTCTTTCTGGAGTTATTTCTCTACTGATGTCCAGTAGCATAATGGGCACCTACCAACATGGGGAGTTCATCTTTCAGTGTCTTATCTTTTTGCCTTTTCATACCATTCATGGGGTTCTCAAGGCAAGAATACTGGCGTGGTGTGTCATTTCCTTCTCCAGTGGACACATTTTGCTCCCATGTTGCAGTTATTGTAAATAGTGCTGCAATGAATATCAAGGTGCACGTACCTTTTGAATTATGGTTTTCTCAAGGTATAAGCCCAGTAGTAGATTTACTGGGTCATGTAGTAGCTCTATTTTTTAGTTTTTGAAGCAACCTCCATGGTATTGTCCATAATGGCTGCATCTGTTTACATTCCCATCAACAATGAGATAGAGGGAGTGGAAGGGAAATCCTAGAAAGGGAGTATATGTGTGTGTGTGTGTATATATATATACAGCTGATTCACTTCATTGTACAGCAGAAACCATTACAGTATTGTAAAGTAACTACAATCCATTTTTTTAAAAAATAAAACTGATTCTTTGAAAAGATAGACAAAATTGATAAACCTTGAAACAACCTAAATGTCCATCAGCAGATGAATGGATAAGAAAGCTGTGGTACATATACACAATGGAGTATTACTCAGCTGTTAAAAAGAATACATTTGAATCAATTCTGATGAGATGGATGAAACTGGAGCTGATTATACAGAGTGAAGTAAGCCAGAAAGAAAAACACCAATACAGTATACTAACACATATATATGGAATTTAGAAAGATGGCAATGACGACCCTGTATGCAAGACAGCAAAAAAGACACAGATGTGTAGAGCGGACTTTTGGACTCAGAGGGAGAGGGAGAGGGTGGGATGATTTGGGAGAATGGCATTGTAACATGTATACTATCATGTAAGAATCGAATTGCCAGTCTATGTCCGACGCAGGATACAGCATGCTTGGGGCTGGTGCACGGTGATGACCCAGAGAGATGTTATGGGGAGGGAGGTGAGAGGGGGGTTCATGTTTGGGAACGCATGTACACCCGTGGTGGATTCATGTCAATGTATGGCAAAACCAATACAGTATTGTAAAGCAAAATAAAGTAAAAATAAAAATTAAAAAAAAATTGATAAACCTTTAGCCAGACTTAACAAGGAAGAAAAGGGAGAGGGTTTAAATCAGTAAAATTAGAAATAAAAAAGGAAAAGTGACAACAAACACCACAGAAATAAAAGGATCATAAGAGATAACTGTAAAGCAAATATGTGCCAATTAAATGAACAACCTAGAATAGACAAATCCTTAGAAAGCTAAAGCCTTTCAAAACTGAATCAGGAAGAAATAGAAAAAAATGAATAGACTAATCACAAGCACTGAAATTGAAACTGTGATTTAAAAATGCCCACAAACAAAAGTCTAGGACCAGATGGTTTCACAGGCAAATTCTATCAAATGTTTTGAAAAGAACTAACAGCTATCCTTCTCAAACTCTTCCTAAAAATTACAGAGGAAAAAATAGTCCTAAGCTCATTCTACAAGGCCATCATCACGAAAACCAAACAAGGATGACTCATAAAAGTGAAAATTATAGGCCAATGTCACTGATGAACATAGACAAAAAATTGCCAGTAAAATACTAGAAAATCAAATTCAACAACATATTAAAAGGATTCTGCACCATGATCAAGTGGGATTTATCCCAAGAATACAAGGATTTTTCAGTCTATACAAATCAATCTGTGTAGTATGCCACATTAACAAATTTAAGAACAAAAGCCATATGGTCATCTCAATAGATGCAGGAAAAGTTTTTGACAAAATTCAATACCCATTTATGATAAAAACTCTTCAGAAACTGAGCATAGAGGGTACCTCCCTCAACATAATAAAGGTCATATATGACAAACCCCTTCTTGATGAAGAAAAAATTGGAACAATTTTCTCTAAGATCAGGAACAAGACAAGTATGTCCACTCGCACATACTTTTATTCAACACAGTTTTGGAAGCCCTAGCTATGGCAATCAGAGAATAAAAGAAATAAAAGGAATACAAATTGGAGCAGAAGTAAAACTGTCACTGTTTGCAGATGACATATTATACATAGTAGATCCTAAAGATGTCACCAGAAAACTACTAGAAGTCATCAAGGAATTCAGTAAAGTTGCAGGATACAAAATCAACACAGAAAATTCTCTTGCATTTATATATACTAACAAAGAAAGGTCAGAAAGAGCAATTAAGGAAACAATCCCTCTGTCATTGCATTGAAAAGAATAAAATACTTAGGAATAAACCTACTTAAGGAGGTAAAAGATATGTACTCAGAAAACTGTAAGATGCTGATGAAAGAAATGAATGATGACACAAACACATGGAAATATATACTATGTTCCTGAATTGAAAGAATCAATATTGTCAAAATGACTATAGTACACAAGACAATCTATAGATTCAATGCAATCCCTATCAAATTACCAATGTCATTTTTCACATATATAAAACAAAAAAAATTGGCATTTTTATGGAGACACAAAATATCCCAAATAGCCAAAGTGATCTTGAGAAAGAAAAACAGAACTGGAGGAATCATGTTCTCTATACTGCAGAGTTTCAGAAATCAAAACAGTACGGTACTAGCATGAAAACAAAAGTATAGATCAATAGAATAGGATAGAAAATCCAGAAATAAAATCTTTCACCTATGGTCAACTAATCTCTGACAAAGGAGGCAAGAATATACAATGGAGAAAAGACAGGCTCCTCAATAAGTTGTGGTGGTAAAACTGGACAGTTACACAAAAAAGAATGAAATTAGAGTACTTTTAACATCACAAATAAAAATAAACTCAAAATGGATTAAAGACCTAAGTGCAAGGGTAGATACTAGAAAACTCCAAGAAGAAAACAGGCAGAACACTCTGACATAAATTGCAACAGTATGTTTTTGGATCCACCTCCTAGAATAATGAAAATAAAAACAAAAATAAGCAAATGAGACCCACTTAAACTTGAAGGCTTTTGCACTGAAGAGGAAACTATAAACAAAGTGAAAAGAAAACTCTCAGAATGGGAGAAAATATTTGCAAATGAAGTGACAGATAAGGGGTTAATCTCCTAAATATACAAACAACTCATGCAGCTCAATCAAAAAAGCAAATAACTCAATCATAAAGTGAGCAGAAGATCTAAATAGACATTTCTCCGAAGAAGGTATACAGATGGCCAAAATGCACTTGCAAAGATGCCCAATGCAGCTAATTATTAAAGAAATGCAAATAAAATCTGCAATGAGGTATCATCTCACAATGGTCAATGGCCATCAACAAAAAAATCTAGAAACTATAAATGCTGCAGAGGGTGTGTGTTGAGAAGGGAACCCCCCTATAATGTTGGTGGGAATGTGAATTGGTACAACCACTATGGGGAGCAGTATGGAGGTTTTTTAATAAACTAAAACCGGACATACTGTATGACCCAGTAATCCCACTCCTAGACATATTTACAAAGAAAACCATAGTTAGAAAAGATACACACATCCCAATATTCATTGCAGCACAATTTTTTTCCAGTAGCCAGGACATGGAGGCAACCTAAATGTCCATCCACAGGGGTATGGATAATGAAGACGTGGTACATATATACAAGTGAATATTAGCCATAAAAACAAAAATAATGTCATTTGCATCAACATGGATGGACCTGGAGATTATTATACTAAGGGAAGTAAACTAGACAAAGAAAGACAACTGTTATATGGTATCACTTACATGTGGCATCTAATAAAAATGAAACAAATGAACTTTTTTTTTTTTTTACAAAAAAGAAACAAATTTACAGACCTCAAAATCAAACTTATGGTTACCAAAGGGGAAATATAGAGGCAAGTGATAGCTTTCTAGGTGGCTCAGTAGTAAAGAATATGCCTGCCAGTGCAGGAGAATGCAGGAGACACCAGAGATGCAGGTTCGATCCCTGAGTCAGGAAGATTCCCCTGGAGCAGGAAAGGAAAACCCACTCCAGTATTCTTGCTGGAGAATTCCATGGACAGAGGAGCCTAGCCTGGCAGGCTACAGCCCATAGGGTTACAGAGAGTCAGACAGGACTGAACACATATACATGCACCAGGGCAAGTGATAAATTAGGAGATTGAGATCAACATATACATACTACTATTCATAAAAAAGATGCTATCAAAGCTGTACTGTATAGCACAGGGAACTCTACTCAATAATCTGTAGTAATCCATATGGGAAAAAAATATGAAAAAGAATGTATATATATATATATGTGTGTGTGTGTGTGTGTGTGTGTGTGTGCTCATGTTAAGTCACTTTAGTTGTGTCTGACTCTTTGCAACCCAGTGGGCTATAGCCCACCAAGCTCTTCTGCCCATGGGATTCTTCGGGTAAGAATACTGGAGTGGGTTGCCATGCCCTCTTCCAGGGGATCTTACTGACCCAGGGATCAAACCTGGGTCTCCTGCATTACAGGCAGATTCTTTAACATCTGAGCCACTAGGGAATATATATGTGGCCACATATATACGGCCCTTATTGAGAAAATTATTGGAGATCAACTTTATCAATTTAGAATGACTATGGACAGAGGAGCCTGGTAGACTACAGTTCATGGGGTCGCAAATAGTCGGACATGACTGAGCGACTAATCTTTCAAACTTTCAGGGAAACAATAGAATAAGAACTTGGAATGAGAATGAAATATTTTAACCATGGAACTAATAATGAGACTGAAACAAATAAGGAGTCTAGGGAGACAGAAAATAGATCTAAATTGTATTTTCTCACAGTTTAGAAATAAAGAAGCTAAGAAGATACACTTAAATCCAGAATAAAATGAAAGTTGAGGTGAGATCTGAATGGCCTGGGCAAGTGATGCTTTGAAGACATTTCCAGGCAAAACTGGGAGCTTCCCAGGTGGCACTACTGGTAAAGAACCCTGCCTCCCAACCAGGAAACATAAGAAACTCAAATTTGATCCCTGGATTGGGAAAAGCCCCTGGAGGAGGGCAAGGCAACCCATTCCAGTATTCTTGCCTGGAGAATCCCATGAACAGAGGTGCCTGGCGGGGTCCATGGGGTTGCAAAGAGTTGGACATGACTGAGTGAGCACATACAGTATCTCTAAGCCACCAGATATTATTTTAAGTTGACAGGCAAATACTGAAAGTAAAAGAAAATTTAACAAACAGTAAGAAATATAATTGTATTGACATAGTGGGGGACAAAGGGATGAAAGGAAACAAGATTAGAAAATACTATAATATTCTCATCATTTCTCATAGAGAATTAATACTGTTTTTAAAATGGTAAACAGAGAAGCAAAAAGCAGGTCTTCTTAAACCAAAAAATCTGCACAAAAGTAAACAAACTACATTGGAAATATTTAGAAACAGTGGTCATCAAATCCAGAGAAACAATGAGAGAGCTAAGCCGACCACATCTGTCATGTGCTCACAGATGAATGAGTGAACTCACAACTTAAAGAAAAACACTTTCAGATAAAACAGCAAAACTTAACTTTCCACTGTATGCAGAAGACATATGTAAAATTTGCAAAAGAATTGAAATTAAGTCTTGTGATGTCAATATCAAATAAAATAAAAGTCAAGATAGACAGTGTAATATAATGTGTTCTTTTTTATGCCAAAGAGAATAATTAACATTGCACATAAAAAAGTTATGAAGATCTATGCACTAATCAAGTTAGCAGTAACATTCATAAGGCATAAATGATAGAAATTACAAAAAGAAATGTCCAAAAATACATTACTATAGGATCCTAAGATCTTAAAAGACCTAAACAACATTATTTAAAAAATCCAATTTATCCATTTTGAAGTCTGTCCTTGAAAAAAAAAAAGACATCCTGTTTTCAAATGCCTATAAAGCTGTCATGAATATTGTTTACAATTAGACAGTAGCGTGTTCATCAATCAATATATTTGATCACCATAAATTAAAACTAGAAACAAAAAAAAATAGTTCTTGCTTCTGATAATATAAATAATTCTTAACAATCTGAGTCATGGGTCAAATAACAGCTACTCATTGAAATTGAAGAATTTCTAAAATGCAAAGATAAAGATAATGAAAACCGTATGTACGTGCTCAAAAAAGACATAGCCTTAAATACTCATATTACTTTAAAAAAGGAATAAAAATAAATGAATTAAGCTATCAACTTAAAAAGTTAGAAAAGGAAACACAAGATAAATTTAAGAAACACAGAGGGATATATTAGTAGAGATAAAAGAAGAATTAAAAAAACAGAAAATTGAAGTGATAAATAAATGCAAACCTCAGTATTTCTGGAAAATAACAGAGTACATAAATGAGTCAACTGAAGGAAAAATACAAGGAAAGTATAAGTATATAGATTGAAATATGACAGTAGGAAAGTAATGACAGAAGGGAGGACATTCAAGAATTCTGAGATTACTCTGCTTAGCTCCATGGAAACAAATTGAAAAACCTGGATAGAATGAATAAATTACCATAAAAAAAGGATGAATATATAAACAGACCAATTTTCAAAAAGATATAGCAGTTGTCAAAGCATGATCTTTTAAAAACATTACCAGGTCCAGACAATTTTACAGGACTTTCATATAACCTTAAAAAAAAGATAACTCCAATTGGAACTATTGGAACTATGCCAAGAGTGGAAAAAATTAAAACCCCAAACCCATTTTTTTTCATAAGTTTGCAAGGTCTCTATGAATAAAACTTTTAAATACAAAGAAAAGACATATAGAAAGCACTTGAATTAGTGAAAAGACATATTGTATGCTTGATTAGCATTCAAATCGGATTCCTCGAAATTGATTTGCTAATTTAATGTGGTCCTAATAAAAATACAATAAATTAATTTTTTTCTAGACAAGCTGTTCCTAAATTTTACATAGAAAATTAAAAATCAAGAATAAAATATTAAAATTCTTTTTAAAAAAGAATAGACAGAACTAACCTTATCTGGTTTTCCAGTAGTCGTGAATGGATGTGAGAGTTGGACTATAAAGAAAGTTGAGCACAGAAGAACTGATGCTTTCAAACTGTGGTGTTGGAGAAGACTCTTGAGAGTCCCTTGGACTGCAAGGAGATCCAACCAGTCCATCTTAGAGGAAATCAGTCCTGAATATTCATTGGAAGGGTTGATACTGAAGCTGAAGCTGCAATACTTTGGCCACATTATGTGAAGAACTGACTCACTGGAAAAGACCCTGATGCTCGGAAAGTTTGAAGGTGGGTGGAGAAGGGGACAACAAAGGATGAGATGGTTGGATGGCATCACTGACTCAATGGACATGAATTTGGGTAAATTCCAGGAGTTGGTGATGGACAGGGAAGCCTGGTGTGCTGCAGTCCATGGGGTCTCAAAGAATCAGACATGACTGAATGACTGAACTGAAACTAGATATTAAAATATTACAAAGTCATCATACAAATCAATAAAATTCTAGAAATAGAGCCATATAGATACTGAGATGCACATTATAAATTAATATATGATAAATGTGGAACCTGAAACCTACTGAAAAAAGAATTATTCAAGTGGCATTATGGATGCTTTCTGGATAAAAACTGAGATACTTAACTTCAAATAGAATTAGGTAGAATTCTAAGATGATCCCCAAGATTCCTGTCTGTCAGTGTACACCCCCTGTATAATCTACTATACTTGATTATGGGCAGGACCTGTGACTATGATCGGTATCACAGCTTGATTAGATTAGATTATCTGAGTGGGGAGTTTAGGCTGGGGAATGTATACAGTATGAGAATCACAAAGTATGTTTTATCGTGGTCAGTCTGAGATTTCTAAGACATTTGAGAGAGACATCAAATAGGTAAAAATGAGAGGGTAGTCTTGGAGACAAAGATATGGGTCCCATTATCAAGTATATGGTGTTTATCTATTGCATTTAAGAGTCTCTGGAGTAAGAGCATAGATAGAAGGAAAAAAAAGTTTCAGGGAAATAATCCTAGAGTACTCAAATTTAGAGCAGCCAAGGTGTCTCGGAGCAAATGTCCAGTGTAGTAGGGGAAATGTAGAGTGTGGTGTCCTTTGCCAAGAGGGCAAAATTATCAACTGGGAGACTAGCCGTTCAGTTGCTTTGAATGCTTCTGGGAAGCTAAGGAAGAGAAGAGGAAAGTGACACTTAGCTCTGGCGATCTGAAGCTATCGGCGCTCTTGGCCAGGGCAGTTTCAGGGCGGCAGAGGGAGCAGAAGCTGAAAACCATTTCCTCTCAGTTTCATCATCATTGTGGAAGGAAATTTCAGATCATGGTGGAGTTTCAATAGGTTCGTCTTGAGTCACTTGTTCTTCTCCTGGGATAAGATGGCATAAACAGCAAGGCTTAGGCTGTGCCCTCATGCCTGGATCCACCACTGTGCCAGGGAGATCAACTCATAGGGCAGAAGAAGGCTCTAGCAAGACACCTCTCAGCAGTCCAACTCACAAACATTTCTCTGTTTCAATGACAAGTCAGGAGGAGCAAAGGCTTGAGTAATTTGTAACTACAGCCAAGGTCAAGCTGCGACCTCAGCCTTACTGGTAGGGTACAAAAACCTATAAATGATAACATAGAAAGTATTATGTACTTAGAGTTCTTGATTCATCATCTCTTTGTCAAAATAGTTTTTCTTCTATTATCTTCAATTATTAGAATCAATTTGATTTACTGATCATATCATAAGCTTATTTAATTCTTACTTTTGGGCAGCATTCTTTAATATATTGTGAGCCATGTGGTTAACTAACTGTAGAGAATTGCAAAATGAAGATAATAGAGTTTGAGCTCAGTAAGTACATGTTAAGATTTAACCACCTTTTGGTGTATGTAAGTATTTCTCTGAATTATCTCTTGAAGTAAAGACTTACCCCATTTAATCATAGCACATCTAACCTGATTTTAAGGCTAGTAATTTTTTCAATTTTGTTTTAAAAGTTAGGTATATTTGTTTAAGTCAAAACAGTGAAATAGAAATGATTAGTCAGTCTGTATGAAATTTAACTCATCTTGCACTTTGCAAATGTTTATTGTTTTACCAAATGAATTATAATTCTACCTAACAACACTCCTTTCTTGCTGTTTTTATTTCTAAGAGAAGACATGTCTGAGAAATTACTAGTAAATTGCTTTAAACTGAATACAATGTTTGAAACATTTATGGCTTATTTTTACAAAAACTGTTGGTAAAGAAAGTTAAAAAAATTAAGATGTGTCCAATAGGTTCATATAAATGTTTCACAGTCTATCTATTGAACTCAAGAACAAATAATAGTCACGGGAAGGAGGGAACAAAGGGACACAAACAATTAATTAAGATGTTAGGATTCTTTCATTCTTTTATGAAACCATGTTCTGATTACTCATATGCTTATTTTTGTACTGATTTTATGCCCATTATGGAGATCAATTATTCTTATACTATAGTTCTGAATGGGAAAACCCTGCTTGCCTTCTGCAGATTACTGAGTTACAGCTAAAGGATAAAGCCATGAATTGAATGGGGCAAATCACTGTGCCTATCCTTGGTATCTGGGAAAATCCTAATGACTCTACCTTTTCCACAGGGGTGGGCATGGGCCCTCTCCTTGCCCACAGGTCCCCTCCACTGTGCACTCTGCTGCATGCTGGTCACCCTCTGTGCTCTGCCTCTGGAAACACTCCCTCATCCGTCATGGCCTCATGGCTGATATTCTGCTCTTGGTCTCTGCTCAGCTCCATAAACCTGGATTAACTCACCTGGGACTCGATGGACATGAGTTTGAGTAGGGAGCTGGTGATGAACAGGGAAGCCTGGCATGCTGCAGTCCATGGGATAATAAGTCGGCACCTAGCTTATGTCAGTAAATATCTGTTTAATCAAATTTAATTGTAATTATGAGCTTTTACTTCTAAGATAAACATTCATTGCTTACAAATGTGTTGTTAATGTAATTAATTTTGTTGATTGTTTCTTCCTGATATAATACCCTTGAATTTTGTGAATAAACTGCTTGCTTATACTAAAATCTCTATTATGTGGTATATCTTTAGATTTTACAATTATTCATATACCTGTTCACTGATTTACAATTTTAAAAGAACTGGAAACAAAGCATTTGTACTAGTTTCCTATTGCTACTGTGACAAGTCACCGCAAACTTAGGGACTTAAAATAACATAGACTTATTATCTTATATTTCTGGTGGTCAGAAGTCTGAAATGAGTCTCCTAGAGCTACGTGTAAGAAGTCAAGATGTCAGAAAAATCTGTCCCTTGCCTTTTCAGCTTCTCAAGACTGTTTGTATTCCTTGGCTTGGGGCTACACTACTCTTCAGTTCAGTTCAGTTCAGCTCAGTTGCTCAGTCATGTCCCACTCTTTGTGACCCCATTGACTGCAGCATGCCAGGCTTCCCTGTCCATCACCAGCTCCCTATTCAAACTAATGTCCATCAAGTCTGTGATGCCATCCAACCATCTCATCCTCTGTCATCCCCTTCTCCTCCTGCCTTCAATCTTTCTCCCAGCATCAGGGTCTTTTCCAATGAGTCAGTTTTTACATCAGGTGGCCAAAGTATTGGAGTTTCAGCTTCAGCATCAGTCCTTCCAGTGAATATTTAGGACCGATTTCCTTTAGGAAATCATCACTCTTACTTATTCTTTGGTCCTCACATCCTGTCTTCCTTATACTAGGACCTTTGTGATTATACTGGGTCTGCCAGATAATCCATCTTTTATCTTAATATTCTTAACTTAATCACATGCAAAGTTCCTTTTGCCGAATAAGGTAACATACAAAAATTCTTCTGAGGATTAGGACATGGACATCTTTTGGGACACCCTTATTCAATCTACCACAAAATTCATTATTGAAGCCTAAGGAGACATGCAAAGAAATATATAAAATTGGGATCCGATTCTAAAAGGCTAATTAGACTTTAATACCAACAGACTGAAGTTGCCTAGAAGTTAAAATTATTAAGATAATTAGTAATGAGGTTGTGTGAAGTCTAAGGTTAATATAATAATCAAAAAAATCGATCTTAAAAACCACAAATGCCATATTGCTTTGAAGCCAAGGTCTGTCAAATTCAGTAACAACAACAGGGATAATTTGTCTGAGAAGTCAGCATTTTATAGTATCAAACTAGATACCCAAACATACTCTTCAAGCCTTGGTCATTTAATTTTTTTTTAGAAATGTATTTTTGAAAATATATACATGACAAAATTATTTGGAAAAGCCCGAGAGAGTGAGTGAGTGAAGTTGCTCAGTTGTGCCCGACTCTTTGAGACCCCACTGACTGTAGCCCAGCAGGCTTCTCTGTCCATGGGATTCTCCAGGCAAGAATACTGGAGTGGGCTGCCATTTCCTTCTCCATGGAAAAGCCTAAAGGGTAATAATGAAGAGTAAGTCTTCTCCTTTCGAAAGCCTGTGGTTTCTGCATGGGCTACAGGGTCTCTGTCAAGCTCTGGTCGTGTGCAGAGGGGCCAGCTGTGAACTCCAGTAGATGCAGCCCCAAGATGACTGGGAAGTAGGGAGTCCTTGGTCCTCTTGAAGAGAGGAGTTAGAGGCAGGTGGGCAGGCTGTGTATGGTTATCAGATTTCTTTACCTGAGTGAGAAAACCTTCCTCCACTGAGACCTCAGAGGTCTGACAGCTTTTGTGACACGAGATAGATAATGGCTGAAAGAAATTAATGTCAACGAACTTTTGCACTGAAATTTTGGATTATATCTCAAATTTTAATTAAGAAAACAAAGCCCCAGAGGAATAAATTCTGCAAGCCCCACAGGGACACAAAAAGGTGGCTCAGTGCCTAGGAATTCACACAAAAGAAAGCAACCTGGATCCCACTGAGGATATTACATTTAGTCATCATATCTCCTTAGGCGTCTCTTGGCTATAACATCTTAGAGTTTCTTTGTTTCTGACAAGGTTCAGTTTTTTTTTTCTTCTTCTTCTTCTTTTTTTAGATTTACTTATTTGTTTTTGGATTTGGTGAGTCTTCACTGCTGTGCACACACTTCAGTTGTGACTAGGGGGATGGGCGGGCTCCTCTTCCTTGCAATGCACAGGCTTCTTATTGCAGTGGTTTCCCTTGTTGCAAAGCATGGGCTGTAGACACATGGGCTTCAGTCGCTGCAGCTCCTGGGGCTCAGGGGTTGTGGCTCATGGGCTCTAGAGCACTGGCTCAGCGGTGTCACTTGGACCTCAGTTCCTCCGCGGCATGTAGAGGCTTCCCAGACCATGGATCAGACCCGTGACCCCACATTGGCAGGCAGATGCTCAACTACTAGGCCCCCAGGGAAGTCCCAAGCTTGAGTCCCAAGTCCCAAACTTTGTAGAAAGCATCTCATTTAGGATTGGGTTTTTCTCATAATTAGGATTTGGGGAATGTTAAAATATCAAGGGATTTTTCAAGGAAGACCAAAGAGGTAAAGTGCCATTCTCATCCCATATTAAAAGTACATACTATCAACATTACTTATTATTGTTGAGGTTAACCTTGGTCACCTGGCTGAGGTCTTATTTGCAGTTTTTTTTCCCACAGGGTAAAGTTACCCCATCTCCACAAAACTGTACACTTTGGAATGAAATCACTGTGTGCAGCCCACATGTAAGAAGAGTGGAGTTGTGGTATTCTTGAGGGTGGACTGTTTACATCAGTTAATTGAAATTCTATAGAAAAAAATTAGTCTCTTCCCTCATTTAAAAAATTTATTTGTTTTACTATAGACTTATAGCTGTTCATTTTATGCTTTGGGAAATAATCCAGTAATACTTAATTTTACTTAAAGTGTTGCCTCTTTGGCCACTAGGAGATCTCACAGTTGGCTCTTGTGTTCCTTTGATATGCCCCATCATTGTGAAGTTGTTGTTTTAAGCACTTCTCACTTTCTGGCTCCATAAGATGCTCCAGGTTCATCTTATATCTTTTCTGTCCCAAAGTTAGCCATTTATCCAAGAAGTCGTGATTTCTTTACTGGAGAATAGTATTAAGAAACCAGCATCTGGGTACTAGATATGTTCTAGATGCTGAGGTGTTAGTGCTTCTAGGCCCTGCCAGTTGCTGATAAAACAATGAAATAAACATATGTATGCTAACCAGGCTCCTCAGTTCATTTCCCCCCATATTCTATGAATATTCCATGTGTTTGCTTTCATGTTTTCCATTATGGTTTATTGCAGGAGCCAAGTCTGGTTCCCTGTGCTATGCAGTGGAGCCTTGCTATTCATCTGTCTGTATATGGTGGTTTGTGTTTGCTAGTCCTGAACTCCTAATCTGTCCCTCTGCTACCCATTTCCCCTCTGATAGCTATGAGCACCAAAGCCTTTGACTGTGTGGATCACAATAAACTGTGGAAAATTCTGAAAGAGATGTGAATACCAGACCACCTGACCTGCCTCTTGAGAAACCTCTATGCAGGTCAGGAAGCAACAGTTAGAACATGGAACAGTTAGGTCATGGAACAACAGACTGGTTCCAAATAAGAAAGGAGTACATCAAGGCTGTATATTGTCACCCTGCTTATTTAACTTACATGCAGAGTACATCATGAGAAATGCTGGACTGGAAGAAGCACAAGCTGGAATCAAGATTGCCGGGAGGAATATCAATAACCTCAGATATGCAGATGACACCATCCTTATGGCAGAAAGTGAAGAGGAAATACAAAGCCTCTTGATGAAAGTGAAAGTAGAGAGTGAAAAATTTGGCTTAAAGCCCAACATTCAGAAAACGAAGATCATGACATCTGGTCCCATCACTTGATGGGAAATAGATGGGGAAACAGTGGAAACAGTGTCAGACTTTATATTTTTGGCTCCAAAATCACTGCAGATGGTGACTGCAGCCATGAAATTAAAAGACGTTTACTCCTTGGAAGAAAAGTTATGACCAACCTAGATAGCATGTTCAAAAGCAGAGACATTACTTTGCCAACAAAGGTCTGTCTAGTCAAGGCTATGGTTTTTCCAGTGGTCATGTATGGATGTGAGGGTTGGACTGTGAAGAAAACTGAGCGCTGAAGAATTGATGCTTTTGAACTGTGTTGTTGGAGAAGACTCTTGAGAGTCCCTTGGACTGCAAGGAGATCCAACCAGTCCATTCTGAAGATCAGCCCTGGGATTTCTTAGGAAGAAATGATGCTGAAGCTGAAACTCCAGTACTTTGGCCACCTCATGCGGAGAGTTGACTCATTGGAAAAGACTCTGATGCTGGGAGAATTTGGGGGCAGGAGGAGAAAGGGACGACAGAGGATGAGATGGCTGGATGGCATCACTGACTTGATGGATGTGAGTCTGAGTGAACTCCGGGAGATGGTGATGGACGGGAAGGCCTGGTGTGCTGTGATTCATGGGGTCGCAAAGAGTCGGACATGACTGGGCAACTGAACTGAAGTGAACTGAGCCATGGGTCTGTTTTCTATCTGTGAGTCTGTTTCTGTTTCATGGATGAGTTCATTTGTATCATATTTTGAATTCCACATATAAGTGATATATAGTATTTGTCTTTCAGCCTCTGCTTGATTTGCTTAGCATGACAGCCTCTGGTTCATTCATGTTGCTGCAAATGGCATTTTTTATGGCTGAGTAGCATCCTGTGTGTGTGTGTGTGTGTGTGTGTGTGTGTGTTTCCACATCTTTGTCCATTCATCTGTCAGTGGACTCTTGGATTGCTTTCATGTCTTGGCTACTGAGGATGATGCTGCTATGAGCTTTGGGGTGCATGTGTCTTTTTGACTTAGTTTTCTTCAGATATGTTTCCAGGAGTGGAATTGCTGGATCATATGCAACTCTGGTTTTTGAGGTACCTCCTTGCTGTTTACCTGATGGCTGTGCCTATTTGCTTTCCCACTAGAGGTGTGGGGGTTCCCTTTTTTCCACACCCTCTCCAGCATTTGTTGTTTGCAGACTGCAGTGGTGGCCATTCTGACCAGTGTGAGGTGCTGCCTCATTGTAGTTTGGATCTGCTTTTCCCTAATGGCTGACAATGCTGAGTATCTTTGCGTGCCTGTTGACCATCTGTCTGTCTCCTTTGGAGAGGTGTCTGTTGAGGTCTTCTGCTCATTTTTTGGTTAGGCTGTTGATTTTTTGAATGGCGGATTATGGGAACTGTCTGTATGTCTTGGAGATTAGGCCCTTGTCCGTTGCCTTGCTTGCAGTTGTGTTCTCTCCCATTCTGTTTGTTGTCTTTTCATTTTGCTTGTGGTTCTCTTGCAGTGCAGAAACTTATAGGTCTGATTCAGCCCCATTTGTTTATTTTTGCTTTTATTTCTATCGCCTTGAGAGACTGACTTAAGAGAACATTGCTACGATTTATGAAAGTCCCCTTTTGAACATTCAAACTGTCCTAATCTATGGCCTTGTTTTTATTTTCTGTCATTTAGAATAGGGGTCTAGCCTGTTGTCTTTTATAGCAATGCTGTAGTCCCAGATGACTGACTTATTTTTGCCCTGTGAGCTCTCAGCAGAGGACGGGGAGTTTGTATCAGGCAGTGGTGAAGGGAGAAGCCAGGCATGGGCTCTAGTGTGTTATTCCAGTGAGTTGAGGAAGGTAACAATGTCCTCAAGGCCCAGAGCCTGTGAGTTGGAATCTGGACCTCACCAGAGTGGCAGACGGCAGAACTCCCTCTCCTTCTTCCCCTCAGTTGTAATTCCCTGGAGGAGAACTCCAGGAGCTAACTGTTACAATGTCCTGCCCCAACAGGAGGATCCTTGCCAGCCTACGCTACCCCTGCTCCCATGGTGCTCTACCTTTTCAGCACTGGGCTTCCAGTTCTTGTCCCTCAACAGTAGGGCCTGATCATGATCTGTTCATCCAGGGGAATTTTTCATTCTTAGTTTCTCAGATCCCTAACTTCCCTTTTATTTGTGTGTGTAATATCTGCAGGACTGACTTAGAGGAAGAGGTAAAAACTTGGGCTATTTATTCATCTTGTCAGAAGACTAGTCATTTAATTCCTATCCTTCTTATGGCTATACAGCTCCTATTAACTGAACTCTATGCTGAAGCTGAAACTCCTGTACTTTGGCCACCTCATGTGAAGAGTTGACTCATTGGAAAAGACTCTGATGCTGGGAGGGATTGGGGGCAGAGGAGAAGGGGATGACAGAGGACGAGATGGCTGGATGGCATCACCGACTCAATGGACGTGAGTCTGAGTGAACTCTGGGAGTTGGTGATGGACAGGGAGGCGTGGCGTGCTGCGATTCATGGGGTTGCAAAGAGTTGGACACGACTGAGCGACTGAACTGAACTGAACTGAAGCTAGACACTGGGGATACATGAAGAACAAGACACAGTTTAGTCCTCTCTCATGTTTACCACCCTCAGATTTCCTTCCGGCCACACTGGTATCTTTCAGCCATTGATAAGCATTTTGCCTCTAGTTTTCTGCACATGCTGTTTCTTGTTTTGATTCCATCTTCCTTTTTCAATTTGTCTATTTTGAGATCTCAGCTCAGACAACACTTTTGCAGAAAAGCCATCTTCCTTGACTGTCTAATTAGAACCCTTTTATTAATATGTGTCATTGTACCAGGTTTCCCACAAAGCTAGACAGCCTGAGACCATGTAATAGTCCTTTTTAAAAGGTATTACTCACCAGTTTTTAAAGCTTTACCTCACTCCCATATAGCCAAACAGCCTCAAGTCTACTGACAGCTGACTAAAAAGCCACAATAGGTAAATATTAGTATCAGTGTGTCATAATGCATCTAATATAGAGTAAAGCCATAGACATATCCTACTTTCTAACAGTACCTTGGTAAGTAAGCATAACAAGAGTGCTGGTTTGGTTTTGTTTAATCTTGAAAAGAAAAATCATGGAAACATAGGTGCTGGGTTTCAAATCACTTGCTAGTGGACTCTAAAGATATAACATTGGGATTGATATATACACACTACTGTATATAAAATATGTGACTAATACAAACTCACTGTATAGCACAGGATGCTTTACTTAATACTCTGTAATGACCTAAATGGGAAAAGAATTTAAAAACAGTGAACATGTGTATAACTTTGCTGTACAGCAGATACTAACACAGCATTGTAAATCAACTATATCCAATGAAAATTAATTTTTTTAAAAGTCTCTGACCTTCTCTATCTTCTAGTCACTCAGGTTCTTTCAGAAGCAAGCAAGTCACTAGCTTTCTGTTTATTTTTCCAGAAATTACTTGATCTTTTTAGTTGCTTCTTCTAGAATGGCATTATGGAGTTAGTCCATATATATTTTTTATGTATAAAACTATTTCTATTACTAGGTATAGAGCCATTAGGAATAATTTCTATCAGTTCCTGAAACCCCATTTTCACAGATTTTGTTGTTTCCTGTGCCATCTGAAGTTGAAGCTCCAATACTTTGGCCACCTGGTACAAAGACCCAACAATAGAAAAGACCCCAATGCTGGGAAAGATTGAAGGCAAGAGGAGAAGGGGATGACAGAGGATGAGATGGTTGGATGGCATCACTGACTCAATGAGCATGAGTCTCAGCAACCTCTTGGAGATGGTGAAGGACAGGGAAGCCTGGCATGCTGCAGTCCATGGGGTCGCAAATAGTCGGACATGACTGAGTGACTGAATAACAACAACAAAAACAATTTAATAAAATATGTACTGCTTGAAAATCTACAGTATGTCTTTTGGTATTTAAGTCCTTGATCACAGTTTAATTTTCTTTTTCTTCCAAAAGAGGGAGCTGTCAAGGCAGTCCCTTAACTTAGAATTTGGCTTTTCCAACTTCAGGTTGATTGACTTTGTTAGTTGACTAACTAGTCAACCTCTTTGGTTTTGCTTTCTTCATACGTGAACTGGGCATTCATATGTGAATTGTTGGAGTTAAATTGGAGTTATTATTGGAGTTAAGTTAAATACTTCTTTAAATTATTATCACTGGTACTCTTGTGAGGGGTGTGTGTGTGTGTGTGTGTGTGTGTGTGTGTGTATCTCTATACACCATTGAGATATTAATTTAAGGTTAGCTTGGAATTAAAAAAACTTTTTATTTTGTATTGGGGTGTATACAACTAATGAACAGTGTTGTGACAGTTTTAGATGAACAGCAAAGGGACTCATCCCAACATATGCATGTATCCATTTTCCCCCAAATTCCCCTACCATCCAGGTTGCCACATAACATTGTAGCTTGGATATTTTTTACACACCTAATTTTATTTTCACCTGACCTTCCCCTCGAGCAGGCTTTGTATGTTTAAAGAAATTCTCTATTTTTCTTTGATAGCACCTTTGCCATTGCATTATTTTAGACATTGCAATCAACCATGAATGATATTTTTCTTCCAGAAATCTAGTCTTTTTAATTCATGTCACACATTCTCTTGAGCTTCCTGTGAGATATTTTAAAATTATCTTCAGAAAGACTGTGGCTTATTTTCTTTAAATTAATCGATGTATTTTCCCTAATAAAGGCACTTATTTTTATTATATTTGTAAAATGAAATAAAGGTACTAAAATTTTTTGGGTTTTCCCCTGAGTTGAATAATGTTACAACAGCTCATATACTGGTGGTACACTTTCATATTTTCTGTAGACAGAGCTTCCTACTCTTACTCCCAAATCTAATATAATTTTTTCTCTGGGCAGTAACATTCCATATTCTAAAAATTGGAGTATTTGTCCTACATAAAAATTTATCCTCAAAATCCCATCCACATTGGGCATTACAACTTAAGCATTTTGTAGCTCCCTATTGGTTTTTCTCTTTCTACCCACCTTTTGAAATGAAAATGAAAGCAAAATTATCACCTTCTTCTCCAATTCCAATCCCAATTCAATGTAATATAATATTACTTGGAACTCATATCCCTCCATTTTGTTTTTAGAATCTATAGTATTGTTATTAAGTTATAGTATTAGTCCCATCATCTCCTATAAAGAGTAGAAACCCTAGGTCATCTCATACCTGAAACAGCAACTTACTGCCACACACGAGTCACAGGACATGAAGATCCCATAATACATGGTAAACACTTGGTAGAGACTACAGATTGACCGTCCATAAAACACATCCTGTTTGCAGCTATTTTTTTGCTTGACCTGCATGATAGCAACCAGTTTTTTTTTTTTTAAAGTGGCACTAGTCATAAAGAACACACCTGCCAATGTGGGAGACTTAAGAGATGGAGGTTCAGTCCCTGGGTTGGGAAGATCCCTTGGAGGAGGTCATGGCAACCCACTCCAGTATTCTTGCCTGGAGAATCCCATGGACAGAGGAGCCTGGTGGGCTACAGTCCATAGGGTCACAAAGAGTCAGATATGACTGAAGCCATTTAGCAGGCACATATGCAAAAAATCAGGAGATTTCACATGAAAATCCATATTTCCAATTTCCCTTGAAAAATCAGCATGGCTGGCAACAATCCCCTGGAGTAGAGGGGCAGCTGCTGACTTCTGACAGGGCAGGGTCTCTAGTTCACACACTCTACCACTTCCTCCTGTCCCCTTGACAGGTGAAGTGAAGATGGGTAGCACTGATCATGTATTGCCACTCATGCCTTACTTTCCTTAGGTCTGGCTTGCCTGGCTAGTCATGTTACCTGCCCAGTGCTCATAGTCACTGCATTATGCAAGTCTGATGTCTGGGTTTGGTCAAAACTCCTGTGTGACCACCCATTGTGGTGTAGTAGTTGAGTGTTAGATCCATGAGAATTCCTTCAGACTACACCACAGGCATTTAGAAAAAGCAGAGGAACCAGAGATCAAATTGCCAACATCTGTTGGATCATAGAAAAAGCAAGAGAATGCCAGAAAAAATCTACTTTTGCTTCACTGACTATGCTAAAGCTTTTGACTGTGTGGATCAGAACAAACTGTGGAAAATTCTTAAAAAGATGTGAATACCAGACCACCTTACCTTCCTCCTGAGAAACCTGTATGCAGGTCAAGAAGCAACAGTTAGAACTGGACATGGAACAACAGACTGTTTCCAAACTGAGAGAGGAGTAGGTCAAGGCTGTATATTGTCACCTTGTTTATTTAACTTACATGCAGAGTTCATCATGTGAAATGCTGGACTGGATGAAGCACAAGCTGGAATCACGATTGCAGGGAGAAATATCAATAACCTCAGATATGCAGATGACACTACCCTTATGGTAAAAAGCCAAGAGGAACTAAAGATCCTCTTGATGAAATTGAAAGAGGAGAGTGCAAAAACAGGCTTAAAAGTCAGCATTTGAAAAACTAAGATCATGGCATCAGGTCACATCACTTCATGGCAAGTAGATGGGGAAATAATGGGAACAGTGACAGACTTTATTTTCTTGGGCTCCAAAATCACTGCGGACAGTGACTGCAGCCATGAAATTAAAAGATGCTTGCTCTTTGGAAGAAAAGCTATGGCAAACCTAGACAGCATATTAAAAAGCAGAGACATCACTTTACTGACAAAGGTCCATATAGTCAAAGCTATGGTTTTTCCAGTAGTCATGTATGGATGTGGGAGTTGGACCACAAAGAAAGCTGAGCACTGAAGAACTGATGCTTTTGAACTGTGGTGTTGGAGAAGACTTTTGAGAGTCCCTTAGACAGCAAGGAGATCAAACCAGTCAATTCTAAGGGAAATCAGTCCTGAGTATTCACTGGAAGTGAAGCAAAACTCGCTCAGTCGTGTCTGACTCTTTGCAATCCCATGGACTATACAGTCTGTGGAATTCTCCAGGCCAGAATACTGGAGTGGGTGACATTTTCCTTCTCCAGAGGATCTTCCTAACCCAGGGATCGAACTCAGGTGTTCCACAGTGCAGGCAGATCCTTTACCAGCTGAGCCACAAGGGAAGCCCAAGAATACTGGAGTGGGTAGCCTATCCCTTCTCCAGTGGATCTTCCTGACCCAGGAATTGAACCTGGGTCTCCTGCATTGCAGGTAGATTCTTTACCAACTGAGCTATCAGGGAAGACCTATTCGATATTGGAAGGACTGATACTGAATCTGAAACTCCATGGACTCCATGTTTGGCCATCTAATGCAAAGAACTGACTCATTGGAAAAGACCCTGATGCTGGGAAAGATTAAAGGCAAAAGGAGAATGGGATGACAGAGGATGAGATGGTTGGATGGTATCTCCAACTTGATGGATATGAGTTTGAGTAGGCTCTTGGAGTTGGTGACGGACGTGGAAGCCTGGCGTCATGCAGTCTATGGGGCCCAAAGGGCCAGACACGACTGAGTGAGTGAACTGAACTGAATGCCATAGGCATGTTGGGGGCTTGCTCCCACGTCTTCGTTGATTGACTTAAACAACTGACCCTCACCACCTGAAATTTTCCTTGTGATGTTTGGCAGAGAAAACAAGAGTCTTGTCTTTAAGGACTGGACAGGAGCTTGCCTGTCTCCTCTTCTTGGCCCCACCCTGCTGTCACAGACCTTCCAAAGTTAGAGCATCCTCAGTAAGGACTCTGCTGGTTAACAGCCCTCTGTTTGATTTTGGATATCCCAGCACCAGTAAAGGACTACACTGTTTAAACTGGGGTGGTGAGGGACTCCCATGCAGGAAATAAACTAAGTCTCTACCTTGATGTATAATCATAGTGAAGGGAAGAGAATGAGGAAAGCCAGCTCAGTGGCATAGAAAGGGTGGATGGTGGTCTCACTTGAATTCTATTTACTAATCTTTGCAATTTCCTATCATTTTGCCTTTTCATACTGTTCATGGGGTTCTCAAGGCAAGAATACTGAAGTGGTTTGTCATTCTCTTCTCCAGTGGACCACAATCTGTCAGACCTCTCCACCATGACCCACCCGTCTTGGGTTGCCCCACGGGCATAGCTTAGTTTCATTGAGTTAGAGAAGGCTGTAGTCCTAGTGTGATTAGATTGGCTAGTTTTCTGTGATTATGGTTTCAGTGTGTCTGCCCTCTGATGCCCTCTTGCAACACCTACCATCTTACTTGAATTTCTCTTACCTTGGGCGTGGAGTATCTCATCACGGCTGCTCCAGCAAAGCACAGCCACTGCTCCTTACCTTGGATGAGGGGTATCTCCTCCCACTGCCCTTCCTGACCTTAAACGTGGGATGGCTCCTCTAGGCCCTCATACGCCCACACAGCCACCACTCCTTGGAGGTTGCCCTTCCCGGCTGCCGCCCCTAGCCTTGGGCATGGGGTTGCTCCTTCCTGCTGCTGCCCTTGGCCTCAGGCGCCACCCCTGGCCTCGGACATGGGGTGGCTCCTCTTGGGTGCTGCCCCTGGCCTCAGACGCGGGGTGGCTCCTCTCGGCTGTCGCCCCTGACCTCGGATTTGGGGTGGCTCCTCCCGGCTGCTGCCCCCAGCCTCAGAGGCGGGGTATCTCCTCCCGGCCATCGCCCCTGACCTCCAACACGGGGTAGCTCCTCTTGGCTGTTCTTGCGCCGTCGCAGCCTGGCACTCTAGGCCGCCACCCCAGACCTCGGACGTGGGGTAGCTCTCGGCCACGCTTAGTGCGCCAGCCCGCCACTGCCTCCATGGAAAAGAAATGCAAAAAAGCAAAATGGCTGTCTGGGGAGGCCTTACAAATAGTTGTGAAAAGAAGAGAAGAGAAAAGCCAAGGAGAAAAGGAAAGATATAAGCATCTGAATGCAGAGTTCCAAAGAATAGCAAGAAGAGATAAGAAAGCCTTCTTCAGCAATCAATGCAAAGAAATAGAGGAAAACAACAGAATGGGAAAGACTAGAGATCTCTTCAAGAAAATTAGAGATGCCAACGAAACATTTCATGCAAAGATGGGCTCCATAAAGGACAGAAATGGTATGGACCTAACAGAAGCAGAAGATATTACGAAGAGATGGCAAGAATACACAGAAGAACTGTACAAAAAGGATCTTCATGACCCGGATAATCACAATGGTGTGATCACTCATCTAGAGCCAGACATCCTGGAATGTGAAGTCAAGTGGGCCTTAGAAAGCATCACTACAAACAAAGCTAGTGGAGGTGATGGAATTCCAGTGGAGCTGTTTCAAATCCTGAAAGATGATGCTGTGAAAGTGCTGCACTCAATATGCCAGCAAATTTTGAAAACTGAGCAGTGGCCACAGGACTGGAAAAGGTCAGTTTCCATTTCAATCCCACAGAAAGGCAATGCCAAAGAATGCTCAAACTACTGAACAATTGCACTCATCTCACATGCTAGTAAAGTAATGTTGAAAATTCTCCAAGCCAGGCTTCAGCAATACGTGATCCATGAACTTCCTGATGTTCAAGCTGGTTTTAGAAAAGGCAGAGGAACCAGAGATCAAATTGCCAACATCTTGTGGATCATGGAAAAAGCTAGAGAGTTCCAGAGAAACATCTATTTCTGCTTTATTGACTATGCCAATGCCTTTCACTGTGTGGATCACAATAAACTGTGGAAAATTCTGAAAGAGATGGGAATACCAGACTACCTAACCTGTCTCTTGAGAAATCTGAATGCAGGCCAGGAAGCAACAGTTAGAACAGGACATTAACCACAGACTGGTTCCAAATAGGAAAAGGTGTACGTCAAGGCTGTATAGTGTCACCCTGCTTATTTAACTTCTATGCAGAGTGCATCATGAGGAACGCTGGGCTGGAAGAAGCACAAGCTGGAATCAAGATTGTTGGGAGAAATATTAATAACCTCAGATAAGCAGATGACACCATCCTTATGGCAGAAAGTGAAGAAGAACTAAAAAGCCTCTTGATGAAAGTGAAAGAGGAGAGTGAAAAAGTTGGCTTAAAGCTCAGCATTCAGAAAACGAAGATCATGGCATCCGGTCCCATCACTCCATGGGAAATAGATGGAGAAACAGTGGAAACAGTGTCAGACTTTATATTTTTGGGTTCCAAAATCACTGCAGATGGTGATTGCAGCTGCCGGGGTCCAGCCCCAGTGGATCCAGGGAATTCAAAGCGGGGATGGCTTGGAGAGGGAAAAAATTTTATTAATATAAGATTAGATTAGGAAGAAATAGTGTAGTAGGAAAATTTAGTGGAGAAAAGAAGCTGATTAACTTGGTTTACCTGGAAAACCAATAAAGTTCCAGACAAGGAACTTGCATCAGCTATGTTGGGCCACAGGCGCCTGCTTGAATATCAGAGGGTGCCCCACCTTGGGCTCCCTCTCGCGTGGGTCTCAGAAGCCCGGGGAAGTGCGTAGACTCGGTGAGCCTCCACATTCCAAGGGATCAGCCTGAAAAGGAGAGGGAGGGAGCAAGAGAAAGAATCGACACGGGGAGGCCAGGTTTGTGCAAAAACCCCCTCCAACTTTATTGTTCAAAGGTGTTTATATACCCTAAATTTTACATAATGGAAGATACAGAGTCAGGCAGGGGCAGCAGCCCTGACCCTTTCTGTATATCTTTTTGTATACAAAAGGTCTCAGGTGATTTACATTATCTTCTGGCCAAGAGGCTTGCTAACACTTTTTGGCTCTCTTTCTTAATGAATGTTAATCTCGTTTCCCCTGAAGTGTTTTTCTTTAATCTGCATCTCCTTAAAGCACTGAAGTTACATCTCTACAGAACAAAGGTGCAGTGGGTTATAACAAAGAAGGTACTTAACTCAAAGATCTAATGTTGCTAATACCAGGTCTACTACTTGTTTTTCTGTATACCAACTATATCTAAAAATAAAGGATATGAAAATTTGGCAGCAAATATTGGCTCAACAAATGAAACCTTTAATCAGTCCTATTCTAATGATTTTGACTCCTTGTAAGCCCCTACATTCCTAGGATGTTTTAAGCTTCCTGTGCCTCCTGTGGTCAGGAGGCCTCAAACAATCACATGTGCAGCTGTACGAGTCCTGCAGGCAGGCTAGAAAGCCATCAGAGGGGTTTTTGGATTGAAACACCCTTTCAAATGCAGAAGACTAAAGCCTTGAGATGACTTTTTCCAGAGTGTGTCAGGAGAGTGGAAAAGTACAATACAATAAGGCAGGCATATTCTTATTTTTTGGGGGTACATGCTCAGGAAATACCAGGGGGAAAACTTGAGATCTGACTCAACCTTGCACATCAGATCTCTGCTGCATGACCTTGTCACAGGTGGGATTCCTCATGCTGGCTCCCAGCATCTGCAGCCATGAAATTAAAAAATGCTTACTCCTTGGAAGAAAAGTTATGACCAACCTAGATAGCATATTCAAAAGCAGAGACATTACTTTGCCAACTAAGGTCTGTCTAGTCAAGGCTATGGTTTTTCCAGTAGTCATGTATGGATGTGAGAGTTGGACTGTGAAGAAGGCTGAGCCATGAAGAACTGATGCTTTTGAACTGTGTTGTTGGAGAAGACTCTTGAGAGTCCCTTGGACTGCAAGGAGATCCAACCAATCCATTCTAAAGGAGATCAACCTGGGGATTTCTTTGGAAGGAATGATGCTAAAGCTGAAACTCCAGTACTTTGGCCACCTCATGCGAAGAGTTGACTCATTGGAGAAGACTTTGATGCTGGGAGGGATTGGGGGCAGGAGGAGAAGAGGACGACCAAGGATGAGATGGCTGGATGGCCTCACTGACTCGATGGACGTGAGTCTGAGTGAACTCCAGGAGTTGGTGATGGACAGGGAGGCCTGGCGTGCTGCGATTCATGGGGTCACAAAGAGTCGGACATGACTGAGTGACTGAACTGAAACTGAACTGAACTGAACTTGCAATTTCCACCAAGTTGTCCTCTCCTGATATCAAGACCTAAATTCTGTGTACTTGGGACCTTGTCTTGCCCTTGACTCTTTTCACTAGTTGGAGTCAATGGGGTTTGGGAAGAGCTCTGGTTTCCCATAGAAGTTAGTAACATTTGGCGCTGTTAAAATTTTGGAGTGTCAATTGCTGTTCTCTACTTCACAATGCTTGTGTTTGCGTGACTTTAAACCTTAGGCTTCTGGCCCATTAAGTACTGCAAACTTTGATATTCTAATTATCCTAAGGGTTTTGAGAACTGTTTGTTAGTCTCACTATCTTGATACTCACCAGGGAAAATATCCAATCCTCTATGGAACAGAGTTGTTAACTGACACATTCACTATAAGAAGGAAATGCATAATGTTATAAATGAAGTCACTGCCATGAAATAATACAGATGTATTCTTTTCAGTGATTTCTGTGCAAGCACCCAGTCAAGCGAGACTTCTCTGATTATATACAGGAATGTGTTTCAGAAAATCACCAGCTGTGTTTTTCAGTGGCTTAAAAGCTTCTGTGCTATAGCATTCCAGAATAAAATAAGTAAATACCACCTACCAACCAGTCAAGCTTATTGATGCAACATCCCTTTACTTCAAAGCTTATAATGAAATTGATTTTCTGTGCTTTTTCAATTCAACTTGCAAACCCCATGAATAACTACTCTAAAATAATTTCAGCTTAGGAATGTTGAGGAACTGGTGAGAAATTGGTAGTGACTGTTTCATGCTTAGTCAAAAGGTACTGAGTAAAAATGTAAAGGAAGAACTTGCTGTGTTTAGATGAAAAGAAATATATGATAGGAGGCAAAGAACCAGAACATTAGTTTCCATGATAACCAGAGTAATTTAAAACTTTCTTTGATTTTTAGTGGGATGGAACCCTCAAACAAATGAGATTTCATAGCCTGGAGAACTGACAGAGGGTGTAAATCGGATTCTAATTCTGAATTGTTATTCAGTGATTACAACTATCTGAGGAGACAGTGATTCTGATTAGAAGCTTTTAAAATTCAGGAAATCATCCAGATATTTGTAAACTCCTGGTTTATAGAATTTTTTACTTTGCATTCAAATAATTAGAATTTTATTGATATTTATTTTGAAGGCATGTGTGGATCCAGGTTTGGTGTGTGCTGAAGCTTATACAATTTGAGGAGGGGCATTTCTTTAAGAAAAAGAAGATAAAGTTTTGAATATAAAATTTGGCAACAAAGTGATTGCTGCTGTTGTTGTTTAGCTACTAAGTCGTGTCCAATTCTTTTGCAACCCTGTGGACTGTAACCTGCCAGGCTCCTCTGTCCATGGGATTTCCCGGGCAAGAATATGGGAGTGGGTTGCCATTTCCTTCTCCAGGGACTCTTCCAGATCCAGGGATCAAACCCATGTCTCCTACATTACAGGTGGATTCTTTACCACTGAACCACCAGGAAAGCCCAATAAAGTGATTATTATTTAGAAATAGGACTGGGAACTCATGTACACCCGTGGCTGATTCATGTCAATGTATGGCAAAACCAATACAGTATTGTTAAGCAGAATAAAGTAAAAATAAAAATTTAAAAAATAATAAAAATTTAAAAATAAAAATAAAACTGTAACTGCCAATTACAAAAAAAGAAATATAAATAAATTGTAGAAAGTTACAAATTTCAAAAGCCTGAAATAGCACAAAATTCAGAAAATTAACAAAATTATTTTAATTGATAGATTTACTGATACGTTTCTACAGTACTTTTTTCCCTACACTTTTAGCAGCATACCCATTAATTGTGTCTTCATATGACAAAAGCTTCAGAATATAGCTTTTTTTTACCCAGAGAATAGAAAGATAATTCAGACTTCTCTCTAGCATAGTTAGCTTATATTTGTTTATTCTTATTAAAAGTTTAGAGAAGTTTCAGCTTCATAACTCCTGGTGATCAAGTCCATATGCAATTTTGATATTGTTGCTAAATTTGGAAAATCCTCTATCAAGTTTTTTTTTTTATTTGAGCCATCAGATTCAAGGTATTTCAAGATCTCTTAGGCACTGACTGATCTGATAGCACTCATTAACAAATTTGTAATTGATGTTCCTGTATCATGATGCTGGATGGATTTGCACAGTGGGATGAAGGAAGGTTTCTTGAAGTCATTCTCACACTGGGATAGCAAGGAATAATAGTGTCCAGGGAAGTGCCTATAAACTACATAAATAGAGTTCTCCAAACCCAACATAGTCAGCTTCCCTTAGGTAAATCCTTAACATGTCGAATTCCAATGCAGAATGGAAAGAGACAGTGATTATGACTGAGTGTGATTATAATATCCTTCTATAGAAAATTTTACAAAATGGACACGTTAAATGAATGTCTATCTCAAGGGGAAGGAACTTGAAGCCAGAGGACTAGATGTAACATTTTACTTAATTTTAAGTAATTAAAATTACTTAAAAATACCACTCAGAAGTGCCCTCTGAGCTCTGAGCGAGGAATTGGTCCAGCCCAAGCATAGCAGACCAACAACACATTTTCCTTGAATTTCTGTATCCCACTCAATGCCTACATTTTTTCCTTAAGATACCGATTAGGTACCTAATCTCTTTCTGTTCAAATAGAGGTCTTTCTGACACTGCCAAGTGAGTTCTGATAGTTCAAGAAACAACCTGGGAATTCATCTGACCCTCATGTATTAGAGGGACTACATTACTTAAAATGAAGTCTCTTCCTTAAGAATATGAGAATGGGAAGATGTAAAGAAACATCTGTTAAAGGAAAATAAAAATGTAACATTTTTGATTATTGAAAGATCAACTATATTATCTTATTATATGTATAAAATCTTTATTATAGTATATATCTTAGACAGTTATAAATATATAATTATATATTATTATATATAATATATTATATATTGTTATTAAACCAATACAATATTATAAAGTAATTAACCTCCAATTAAAATAATTAAATTTATATTAAAACAGAAATGCCAATATATAATATATATAGAATAATATATATATTAATTATAAACAATATAATTATATTATATATAATTATGAATTAAAATTTTAAATTATATATAGTATATATTATATGTGTAATATATAATATAGTACTATTTAATATTATATTATATATAATATTATAAATCTATATACTATGAATAAACATAAATATATAAAATAATACAATAATACAATAAATAAAAATAATAAAGATATATAATATTATATATAAGGTTCAGTTCAGTTCATTTCAGTTGTTCAGTCGTGTCCAACTCTTTGTGACCCCATGAATAGCAGCATGCCAGGCTTCCCTGTCCATCACCAACTCCCAGAGTTTACTCAGACTCACTTCCATCAAGTCAGTGAGGCCATCCAGCCATCTCATCCTCTGTCGTCCCCTTCTTCTCCTGCCCCCAATCCCTCCCAGCATCAGAGTCTTTTCCAATGAGTCAACTCTTCGCATGAGGTGTCCAAAATACTGGAGTTTCAGCTTTAGCATCATTCCTTCCAAAGAAATCCCGGGCTGATCTCCTTCAGAATGGACTGGTTGGATCTCCTTGAAGTCCAAGGGACGCTCAAGAGTCTTCTCCAACACCACAGTTCAAAAGCATCAATTCTTCGGGTCTCAGCCTTCTTCACAGCCCGACTCTCACATCCATATATGACTACTGGAAAAATGACAGCCTTAACTAGACGGACATTTGTTGGCAAAGTAATGTCTCTGCTTTTCAATATGCTGTCTAAGTTGGTCATAACTTTCCTTCCAAGGAGTAAGCGTCTTTTAATTTCACGGCTGCAGTCACCATCTGCAGTGACTTTGGAGCCCCCTAAAAATAAAGTCTGACACTGTTTCCACTGTTTCCCCATCTATTTCCCATGAAGTGATGGGACCGATGCCATGATCTTCGTTTTCTGAATGTTGAGCTTTAAGCCAACTTTTTCACTCTCCTCTTTCATCAAGAGGCTTTTTAGTTCCTCTTCACTTTCTGCCATAAGGATGGTGTCATCTGCATATCTGAAGTTATTGATATTTCTCCTGGCAATCTTGATTCCAGCTTGTGCTTCTTCCAGCCCAGCGTTCCTCATGATGCACTCTGCATATAAGTTAAATAAGCAGGGTGACAATATACAGCCTTGACGTACTCCTTTTCCTATTTGGAACCAGTCTGTTTTTCCATGTCCAGTTCTAACTGTTGCTTCCTGATCTGCATATAGATTTCTCAAGAGGCAGGTCAGGTGGTCTGGTATTCCCATCTCTTTCAGAATTTTCCACAGTTTATTGTGATATATAGGGTTAGGTAATTATTATATATATAATGTATATTATATTATATTAGAACATATTATATTATAGTTAGAAATATATTATAATATTATAGTTATATAATATAATATAATATTATAATAACATAATAATATAATATAATATTATATTGTAAATTATATAAAAGAAACAAAATTGTTAGGGCTAGGTTTAGATAATTATTATAATATAATTAAAGTTAGGTAATTTTATATATATGTTATATTATATATAGGGTTGCTGCTGCTGCTGCTGCTAAGTCGCTTCAGTTGTGTTCAACTCTGTGCGACCCTATATATGGCAGCCCACCAGCCTCCCCCGTCCCTGGGATTCTCCAGGCAAGAACACTTGGTGGGTTGCCATTTTCTTCTCCAATGTTTAGGGTTAGGTAATTATTATATTTATATAATATATAATAATAATAATAATATAATTATTATATAATTATATGTATATAATAATTATAATGTATTATAGAATATATTATATAAAGTATAAATTATTAGATAAGTATAATTATATTATTATGTATTATAATATAAATATCTCTATATATTTATATAAGTATATAAATATATAAAATATATGTAAAATATATATTATATAATTATATGATTAATATAATCATATATCTAATAATATTATGTTATAGATTACATAATATATTATCTATATTATATTATAGATCATTATATATAAAAAACAGCTATATCAATTTATATATGGATTGCAACTTACATGTATCAAATGATAATTATCTTCTATAAAGCTTTGTCATAATCAAAATTTCATGCTCTTTCAAGACATATTTTAACTTAAGCCTTTAAAAGAAGTCACTACAATTGTTGGCAATAATTTGGCAAAGTGGGAGTCTCCAGTACAATTTTGATTTGAAGAACACCAAAAGGTAAACTTATTCCAAAATATTTCTTTATGCCATGGCAAAAAGGGATCTTTTACTAGACCATTAAATTATTTAATTATATAAACTATTTAACATCTTGATTTCTGCAGTGACAAAAAAAATCTGACAGGTCTGAAGGTCAGTAAAATTGAGTGGAGTGTGATGAGAAACAAGATTCCATAAGCATAAATAAGCAAAGATTTGCTTTACACATTAATTTTCTGGAGTTTTTGAAAAAGTAGCAGATAGGGAATCAAGTAAGAAGTATTCTATCTTTCCTAAATGTGATCTGACTCTTTTTGAAATGTTAGTTATCCCACTGAATAAGTAGATTGTGGTTAGGGGAATCTAAGGAGGCCTAAGGATTAAAAGATAAAACTATAATTTAGTGTAAAAATGTCTCTTTAATTTAAAATAAACTAAGAGAAGTATGTACTTGAGATGGTTTTACTCTTGAAATAAGAGATAGAAAACCCAGTTCAAACCAGTTAAATAACTTACTGGTCCATGTAAACATTTCCTCAGGTTTGGCTTGATCTAGTAGCTAAAAATAAGTCAGTTTACTTTATTCAACCATGCCATTCATTGTGGGGTATCATTTTAAGATGTTGAATGGTGGCTTCTAGATCTCCAGGCTTTCATCTTCCAAGATTCAAGTCCAGAAGGAAAGGGAAAATAACTTGCTAATAACTCAGCAAAAGTCCTAGGTTTTATTCTTACTGAACCACTTCAGAGTCACATTCTCATTTTAGAGCAAATTGTTCTCCAGAGGAAAGCAGAGGTCTATTTGGAAGGTCCTGAGTCACATATTTCTCCCTAGAACAAAAGATTAAATTGTACCTCACTGCATTGATGAGAATGCAAGTGAAATGGGCACCCAAAAGAAATCCAAATACAACACTGTTAGCAAAAGAGAAAAAATGACTGTTAGATGGAGAAAATCAGGTAGAGTCTATACTTTGAAAACTCAGCTCCAATACCTGTCTTTCTCCATATATATACATTTCCAAACATCTTTCACCTGGCACTTAATGACACACACTTCTTTGTGCCCTCCTGCCTTCCCAAAGGGGGACAGCTGAGAGTTTGGTTCAGTTACTGCATCCAAGACTAAACTTAAGGTATCTGGATAATGCATGTTTTCAAATAGATCTGGGTATACTTCTCATGATCTGAGAACCAGAGGACATATGTAAAACCTAAACACTTTCAATTAACTCACAAAGCAATTCTAATTTCAATTTAGAATCCATATAGAGAAGAGGGTTGCTCAGATGGTAAATAATCTGCCTGCAATGTGGGAGGCCTGGGTTTGATCTCTGGGTTAGGAAGATCCCCTGGAGGAGGGCATGACAACCCACTCTAGTATTCTTGCCTGGAGAATCCCATGGACAGAGTAGCCTGGTGAGATACAGTCCATGGTGTCACAAAGAGTCGGACATGACTGAGTGACTAAGCACAGGACAGGATATAGAGAAGAGGATAGCACAAGAAACAACTAAGAGTGGTCATTGACTCAACAGTATATATCACATCTTGCCTGGGGGGTAAAAGAAAATCCTTGCACATATACAATCTGGCTGCTTCTTGTCCAGTCTCTGGAAGGACCTCCCTAGTCTAGTATCCCTCATAGATAATGAGCATTAAGGACCAGTCACTTTCTGGTGAAGTTGTGTCTGTAGAAGTGCACTTCCTGTTGGTGCAAAGAAGGCCAATTTTGTATATCTCTTGCCAACTCAGAATACAGTGATATATATTGACAGCTTCAAATGGCTATGATGGAAGTATTTATACTAGAGAAATCAGCAAATGCTTTGAATCAAGATCCACCTTCTTATAGCCACTTTTATCACTTATCAGGACGTCACTAAAGATTACTTAAAATAAACTCTCAGTCCTGTATGACTCTTTGCCACCCGATGGACTGTAGTCTGCCAGGCTCCTCCGTCCATGGGATTGCCCGGGCAAGAATACTTGAGTGGGATGCCATTTCCTTTTCCAGGGGATTTTCCCAACCCAGGGATCAAACCCAGGTCTCCCAAATTGCAGGCAGACTCTTACTGTCTGAGTCACCAGTGAAGGATTACTTAGGACTTAAGAATTAATCACCAGCATTTGTTTACTAAATTTGAGATCTCTTTAGCAAGCAATCTAAGAATTTAGTTGACTCTGCAATTTCATGGTTTTAGTCATGAAACCTGTTTAATCTTGGTTAAATTAAAGAGTCTTTTAACTTCAACTCTGAGCAGGGATTTATACTTCTTAATAAACACCTTTAGTTTCTTCATTTGCCCAGATCTTGGTGTCAAGATCTTTATCTTGTCCTTTGTCTCACAGCATAGTGAACATATTGTCTTCAAGTGAACAGGCAATAACTAAACAGCTTTGGGCTCCTAAGCTGCAAGCCCACCACATATTTGCAATTAGAATGGTTATTTCCCTTTTGCAAGAAGAGAATTCATAAAAGAGATATTAGGTAGGAACCTGAACATTAGACCTTTTTTAAAGGCCAGTTTCATCTCATGGTAGATTTCCACCTCCTGCTTTGTCTGCATCTCTCTTGTTTGGTACAAAGAATTCTGTTTTTATTATATTGCAAATCTTCAAATCACTAGACCTTCAGGCATTTTAGATTACAGGACACTGGCAAAGGCTGCCTTACTAAACATAGATACATTTTTAAAAAAATTTCTCAAATCGTTCAATTTCTATGAAGTTTTTTTTTTTTTTTCTTGTAAAAGAAAAATCAAGAGTATAGTATCCTGCAAGCCAAGTGAAGAACGTGTATCAGGGAAGGAGAGGTGCTCAGTGTCAAGGCTGATGAATCAGTGTGCTAAATGTCTACACTCATAGGTCAGAAAGGGTGAGGAAGAAAGACAGCACTGGATTCGGCAATATGGATGTCTGTAATAACCTTAGCAAGAGCAACTTTAATGGCATAATGTGGGCAAAATGGAGTGGGTTTCAGTGAGAATAGGATAGGAGAAATTGGAAAAAGTAAGTCTTTGTCAGGGTGTTGCTGGGAAAGACCAGTTTTGAAGTTTATTTCTACCTCTGAAGTTTTGACTGTATGTCCCTGAATATATTTTCTTCGATGAGAAAGGCATGTTTCTACATTCCTAATAAAAACTCTAGTGAGTCCTAACTTATTGCCACCTGATGACACCTTTAGATAGTACAAAGATGAACTAAAAAAAAAAAAAGGCTACTTTTTTTTTTTCCAGTTAGTCAATAGTACAAGGCTCTTAGCTAGGGTTAGGGTTGAAAATTTGTGACAGCTAATATATTTATTGACTTGAATTGCTCAGGATCCCTGAGTTCTCCATTTAGCTCATTCACCATTAAAATTATAGACAGTTGCCAAACTTCACATATGTGTGTGTGCATGTGTATAAAACATTTTCATTACTACTAGTAAAATGAACATTAAAAAATTACCTGTACAATGATGTAACAGGAACAAAAAATATACTTCATAGTTTGAGATATAATTGATAAAAATGATATAAATTCAAAACATTACTAAACTGTTTAGATTTTTATTCATTACATTTAATTCTGCCTTTTACTTTATCAAAGTCAGAATAATCAATTTTTAAGCTGTCAACTGCTGGGAGGTCTAAATTTGAGAATGAGTTAATTTACTTAGGCTTACAGTTTATATATAATAAGGATCAACCCCATTTCCCACTATTTGCAGATAGAGTGTGCATTTCAAAGTAATACCATACTGGCTATTTGCTTGACATTTCTAAAAAGAGCTTAAGTACAAGAAGAAATGAAGAGCAATGATAATGGAGGGAAATGCTGAACAGTGTTATTATTCAGCTCAGTCCTTAACTTCCACCTCCTAAAGTAGTAGGATCTGTCCTTGGTGTTACTTATCACTTGCACATGAAGTTGGGAGAGAGGTGTCTTCAGTCCCTATGCAAGAAAAGTTGCTGTGGATGGGAGAGACAGGGGTCATTTTTGCTCTATTTCCTTACACTCCCTAGTTTCCATGAGAAGGACTTCAGACTTCTCTGCTCTTCTGTTCAGGACTATAGCTTGAGCAGTTGGCTGTGCTGTGTGATGTGCTTTGTGCCTCAGTTGTTGTCCCCCTTTGTGACCCCATGAATTGTAGCCCACCAGGCCCTGTCCATGGGGATTCTCCAAGCAAGAATGCTCGAGTGGGTTGCCATGCCCTCCTCCAGGGGATCTTGCCGACCTGGGGACTGAACCCAGGTCCCCTGCACTGCAGGTGGGTTCTCTACCGTCTGAGCCCCCAGGGAAGCCCAAGAATACAGTTCACTTTTAGTACCGTCCAACAACACAAATGAGATAAGCGTAGATCCAGTCAGTTATTCAGATTAAATTCACTCTAAGTTGAGTTGGATATTGAAAAATACAGAACGTTTCAGGCTCCTGGTCCTATAACAGAAGCACAGTTAGATTACAGGTAGAGTTCGCTTGCTCTCCTGCACTAAACAGATCGTGAACCTGACTGTGGCCTTTGCTGTGTGATCAGTTTCATGGGAGGCTGCAGATGCAGAGTTTGTAATAACGAAAATGTTTGTATTGTTTTGGGGGCTCCAAAGAACTCCAGTATGACACTCCTTTATGTCTCAGCACAGAAAGGAATTCAGTGAGAGGCAAAGTGATAGATAAAAAGTGATTTATTAGGCTAGGATGCTTGTAAGGTTCACAAGCAGCCAGGCAAGTGTTGCACTGCCCCAAGGACTCAGTAGGAACAATTTTATAATCAAAGGAAGAGAGAGAAGACCTTCTTTGTCTTTCTTGAATAGACCTCACACTTCTATCATTGGTTCCTCCCCCTGTAGGGCAAGGAAGCTTTCTTGTCCCTATATGGTCAAGCTAGGACTGTCATAGCACTTTGGAACAATTATTTCAGGTCCCAGCGCAATGACAGTCTTTCATTCTGGAAAGTCACCTTTTCATAAATGATTGTTTTCTGTGTGCATAGCACATGTCCTATAGGTCATTATCTTGATGATGCTACTGGACAGGTAGTACACTTTATTCTCTACTACTGTTTTATTGTTTTGGGGGCATTGTGCACAGAGCATGTCTTAGGAGCCAAAGAACGTGTTTCAGTTCAGTTCAGTCACTCAGTCACATCTGACTCTTTGCGACCTCATGGACTGTTGCACACCAGGCTTCCCTGTCCATCACCAACTCCCGAAGCTTGCTCAAACTCATGTCCATTGAGTTGGTGATGCCATCTGACCATCTCGTTCTCTGTCATCCCCTTCTCCTGCCTTCAATCTTTCTAGGCATCAAGGTCTTTTCCAGAGAGTCAGTTCTTTGCATCAGGTGGCCAAAGTATTGACCAAAGAACTGATAGACAGAGTGCCTGGAGAACTATCGACAGAGGTTCATGACATTATACAGGAGGCAGTGATCAAGACCATCCCCAAGAAAAAGAAATAAAGAATGTGTTTGAGGTTTCATTAACTCACTGAACTCTCTGGGCAGGATGTAGGCGTCGTGCCACCACCATTGTTTCATTGCTCTGGGGAATGTCTTGTGCTTCTGTTACATTGGTTTTGTTGCTAAGCAAGTTAGCTTGATTTTATTGATTTTATTGATTTAAAGACAATCTGGCTTTGATGCTAAGCGACTTGTTCTGCTTTATGAGTCAGGCAAGCCCACATTGTTTCAGAATTTTTCCATTACTTTCTTGAGTAATCATTAACCTTACTGTGAACTTCCAAAGCCCCCTAAAGCTACCCTCTCTATCTACAATTCCCTAATGGGATTTCTAAGCTAGCTATTTGATTATCCTCCTTATCAATGATGATGCATTATTTTAGTATAAGGCTAAGCATGATGCCAGTGCTGTTATATAAGCAAACAGACAAAAAACTATTTTTTCATGGTACCAACTGCTTTACCACTAGCCACTGTTTCTAAAGACACTAAATAGTTGGTATATTTTGAATATTTCATATATAATAAAGTAATATTTTCTTTATCTTATTAAATAGTTTGTATATTTTAAATACTTCATATATAATAAAGTAATATTTTCTATAATAGAAAATATATTAATTTTCATATTTCAATTTTAAGAAATTAACTTAAATACATCCCCTTATTAATGGAAAAGGATTGCTGGGAGTGAATTTGGTATAAGTTGATAACTATGATGGTAATGATGATCATAGTGTGGTTTTGAGGGTGTTCTGGAAGAGGTTACTGTATTGAGTCAAATAATATTTTTAATATAAATTTATTTATTTTAATTGGAGGCTAATTACTTTACAATATTGTAGTGGTTTTGCCTTACATTGACATGAATTCACCATGGGTATACATGTGTTCCCCATCCTGAACCCCCCTCCCACCTCCCTCCCCATCCCATCCCTCTGAGTCATCCCAGTACATCAGCCCCAAGCACCTTGTATCATAGATCAAAACAGTACTGGCAATCCACTTCACATATGATAACAAACATGTTTCAATGCCATTCTCCCAAATCATCCCAGCCTCACCCTCTCCCACAGAGTCCAAAAGACTATTCTATACATCTGTGTCTCTTTCGCTGTCTCACATATAGGGTTATCATTACCATCTTTCTAAATTCCATATATATGAGTTAGTATCCTGTATTGGTGTTTTTCTTTCTGGCTTACTTCACTCTGTACAATAGGCTCCAGTTTCATCCACTTCATTAGAATTGATTCAGATGTATTCTTTTTAATGGCTGAGTAATAATCCATTATGTATATGTACCACAGATTTCTTATTCATTCATCTGCTGATGGACATCTAGGTTGCTTCCATGTCCTGGCTATTATAAACAGTGCTGTGATGAACACTGGGGTACACGTGTCTCTTTCAATTCTGGTTTCTTTGGTATGTATGCCCAGCAGTGGGATTGCTGGGTGATATGGCAGTTCTATTTCCAGTTTGTTAAGGAAGCTCCACACTGTTCTCCATAGTGGGTGTACTAGTTTGCATTCCCACCAACAGTGTAAGAGGGTTCCCTTTTCTCCACACCCTCTCCAGCATTTATTGCTTGTAGACTTTTGGATCGCAGCCATTCTGACTGGTGTGAAATGATACCTCATTGTGGTTTTGATTTGCATTTCTCTGGTAATGAGTGATGTTGAGCATCTTTTCATGTGTTTGTTAGCCACCTGTATGTCTTCTTTGGAGATGTGTCTATGTAGTTCTTTGACCCATTTTTGATTGGGTCATTTATTTATCTGGAATTGAGCTGCAGGAGTTGCTTGTATATTTTTGAGATTAATTCTTTGTCCGTTGCTTCATTTGCTACTATTTTCTCCCATTCTGAAGGCTGTCTCTTCACCTTTCTTATAGTTTCCTTTGTTGTGCAGAAGTTTTTAAGTTTAATTAGGTCCCATTTGTTTATTTTTGCTTTCATTTCCAATACTCTGGGAGGTGGGTCATAGAGGATCCTGCTGTGATGTATGCCAGAGAGTGTTTTGCCTATGTTTTCCTCGAAGAGTTTTTAGTTTCCAGTCTTACATTTAGATCTTTAATCCATTTTGAGTTTGTTTTTGTGTATGGTGTTAAAAAGTGTTCTAGTTTCATTCTTTTACAAGTGGTTGACCAGTTTTCCCAGCACCGCTTGTTAAAGAGATTGTCTTTTCTCCATTGTATATTCTTGCTCCTTTGTCAAAGATACAGTGTTTGTAGGTGTGTGGGTTTATCTCTGGGCTCTTTATTTTGTTCTATTGATCTATATTTCTGTCTTTGTGCCAGTATCATACTGTCTTGATGACTGTAGCTTTGTAGTAGAGCCTGAAGTCAGGCAGGTTGATGACTCCAGTTCCATACTTCTTTCTCAAGACTGTTTTGGCTCTTCAAGATTTTTTGTATTTCCATACAAATTGTGAAATTATTTGTTCTAGTTCTGTGAAAAATACCGTTTGTAGCTTAATAGGGATTGCATTGAATCTATAGATTGCTTTGGGTAGTATACTCATTTTCACAATATTGATTCTTCCAATCCATGAACATGGTATATTTCTCCATCTATTCGTGTCCTCTTTGATTTCTTTCACCAGTGTTTTATAGTTTTCTGTATATAGGTCTTTTGTTTCGTTAGGTAGATATATCCTTAAGTATTTAATTCTTTTCGTTGCGGTGGTGAATGGAATTTTTTCCTTAATTTCCTCTTTCTGTTTTCTCATTGTTAGTGTATAGGAATGCAAGGGATTTCTGTGTGTCAGTTTTATATCCTGCAACTTTACTATATGCATTGATTAGCTCTAGTAATTTTCTGGTGGAGTCTTTAGGGTTTTCTATGTAGAGGATCATGTCATCTGCAAACAGTGAGAGTTTTACTTCTTCTTTTCCAATCTGGATTCCTTTTATTTCTTTTTCTGCTCTGATTGCTGTGGCCAAAACTTCCAAAACTATGTTGAATAGTAGTGGTGAGAGTGGGCACCTTTGTCTTGTTCCTGACTTTAGGGGAAATGCGTTCAGTTTTTCACCATTGAGGATAATGTTTGCTGTGGGTTTGTTATATATTGCTTTTATTATGTTGAGGCATGTTCCTTCTATTCCTGCTTTCTGGAGGGTTTTTTTTTTTATCATAAACGGATGTTGGATTTTGTCTAAGGCTTTCTCTGCATCTATTGAGAGAATGATATGGTTTTTATTTTTCAATTTGTTAATGTGGTGTATTGCATTGATTGATTTGCGGACATTGAAGAATCCTTGCATCCCAGGGATAGAGCCCACTTGGTCATGATGCATGATCTTTTAAAAATGTTGTTGGATTCTGTTTGCTAGAATTTTGTTAAGAATTTTTGCATCTATGTTCATCAGTGATATTGGCCTGCAGTTTTCTTTTTTTGTGGCATCTTTGTCTGGTTTTGGTATTAGGGTGATGGTGGCCTCATAGAATGAGTTTGGAAATTTACCTTCCTCTGAAATTTTCTGGAAGTGTTTGAGTAGAATAAGTGTTAGCTCTTCTCTAAATTTTTGGTAGAATTCAGCTGTGAAGCTGTCTGGTCCTGGGCTTTTGTTTGCTGGAAGATTTCTGATTACAGTTTCAATTCCCGTGCTTGGGATAGGTCTGTTAAGAATTTCTATTTCTTTTTGCTTCAGTTTTGGAAAGTTGTACTTTTCTAAGAATTTGTCCATTTCTTCCAAGTTGCCCATTTTATTGGTGTATAGTTGCTGATACTTGTCTCTTATGATCCTTTGTATTTCTGTGTTGTCTGTTGTGATCTCTCCATTTTCCTTTATTATTTTATTGATTTGATTTTTCTCCCTTTGTTCTTGATGAGTCTGGTTAATGGTTTGTCAATTTTATGTATCCTTTCAAAGAACCAACTTTTGGCTTTGTTGATTTTTGCTATGGTCTCTTTTGTTTCTTTTACATATATTTCTGCCCTAATTTTTAAGATTTCTTTCCTTCTACTAACCCTGGGGTTCTCCAATTCTTCCTTTTCTAGTTGCTTTAGGTGTAGAGTTAGGTTATTTATTTGACTTTTTTCTTGTTTCTTGAGGTATGCCTGTATTGCTATGAACCTTCCCCTTAGCACTGCTTTTACAATGTCCCACAGATTTTGGGTTGTTGTGTTTTCATTTTCATTCATTTCTATGCATATTTTGATTTCTTCAGTGACTTGTTGGTTATTCAGCAGCGTGTTGTTCAGCCTCTATATGTTGGAATATTTAATAGTTTTTCTCCTGTAATTGTGATCTAATCTTATTGCATTTTGGTCAGAAAAGATGCTTGGAATGATTTCAATTTTTTTGAATTTACCGAGGCTAGATTTATGGCCCAGGATGTGATCTATCCTGGAGAAGGTTCCGTGTGCATGTGAGAAAAAGGTGAAAACCATTGTTGGGGGGTTAAATGTCCTATAGATATCAATTAGGTCTAACTGGTCTATTGTATCATTTAAAGTTTGTGTTTCCTTGTTAATTTTCTGTTTAGTTGATCTATCCATAGATGTGAGTGGGGTATTAAAGTCTCCTACTATTATTGTGTTGTTGTTAATTTCCTCTTTCATACTTTGTCTTACATTTTGTGGTGCTCCTATGTTGGGTGCATAGATATTGATAATTGTTATATCTTCTTCTTGGATTGATCCTTTGATCATTATGTAATGTCCTTCTTTGTCTCTTTTCACAGCCCTTGTTTTAAAGTCTATTTTATCTGATATGAGTATTGGTACTCCTGCTTTCTGTTGGTCTCTATTTGTGTGGAATATTGTTTTCCAACCCTTCACTTTTAGTCTGTATGTGTCCCTTGTTTTGGTGGTGGGGTCTATTGTGGACAACATATATAGGGGTTTTGTTTTTGTATCCATTCAGCCATTCTTTGTGTTTTGCTTGGGGGCATTCAACCCATTTACATTTAAGGTAATTATTGATAAGTATGGCATCTGGTCCCATCACGTCATGGGAAATAGATGGGGAAACAGTGGAAACACTGTCAGACTTTATTTTTTTGGGCTCCAAAATCACTGCAGATGATGACTGCAGCCATGAAATTAAAAGACGCTTACTCCTTGGAAGAAACGTTATGACCAACCTAGATAGCATATTCAAAAGCAGAGACATTACTTGGCCAACAAAGGTCCGTCTAGTCAAGGCTATGGTTTTTCCTGTGGTCATGTATGGATGTGAGAGTTGGACTGTGAAGAAAACTGAGCAGTGAAGAATTGATGCGTTTGAATTGTGGTGTTGGAGAAGACTCTTGAGAGTCCCTTGGACTGCAAGGAAATCCAACCAGTCCATTCTGAATGAGATCAGCCCTGGGATTTCTTTAGAAAGAATAATGATGAAGCTGAAATTCCAGTACTTTGGCCACCTTATGAGAAGAGTTGACTCATTGGAAAAGACTCTGATGCTGGTATGGATTGGGGGCAGGAGGAGAAGGGGATGACAGAAGATGAGATGGCTGGATGGCATCACTGACTCAATGGACGTGAGTCTGAGTGAACTCCGGGAGTTGGTGATGGACAGGGAGACCTGGTGTGCTATGATTCATGGGGTCGCAAAGAGTCGGACACGACTGAGCGACTGAACTGAACTGATGATCCTGTTGCCATTTACTTTATTGTTTGGGGTTCAAGTTTACACACCCTTTCTGTGTTTTTTGTCTAGAGAAGATCCTTTAGCATTTGTTGTAAAGCTGGTTTGATGGTGCTGAATTCTCTCAGCTTTTGTTTGTCTGTAAAGCTTTTGATTTCTCCTTCATAGTTGAATGAGATTCTTGCTGGGTATAGTAATCTGGGCTATAGGTTATTTTCCTTCCTCACTTTAAGTATGTCCTGCTATTTCCTCCTGGCCTGAAGAGTTGCTATTGAAAGATCAGCTGTTATCCTTATGGGAATGCCCTTGTGTGTTATTTTTCCCTTACTGCTTTAAATATTTGTGCTTTATGTTTTATCTTTGTTAATTTGACTAATATGTGTCTTGGGTGTTTCACCTTGGGTTTATCTTATTTGGGACTCTCTGGGTTTCTTGGACTTGGATGATTATTTCCTTCCCAATTTTAGGGAAGTTTTCAACTATTATCTCCTCAAGTATTTTCTCATGGTCTTTCTTTTTGTCTTCTTCTTCTGGAATGCTATGATTCGAATGTTGGGGGATTTAACATTGTCACAGAGGTCTCTGAGATTGTCCTCATTTCTTTTAATTAGTTTTTTTGTTCCCTCTCTGTTTCATTTATTTCTACCATTCTATCTTCTACCTCACTTATCCTATCTTCTGCCTCCATTATTCTACTGTTGGTTCCCTCTAGAGTGTTTTTGATCTCTTTTGTTGCATTATTCATTATTTATTTACTGTCTTTTATTTCTTCTAGGTCCTTGTTAAACCTTTCTTACATCTTCTCAGTCCTTGTCTCCAGGCTGTTTACCTGCAACTCCATTTTGTTTGCAAGATTTTGGATCATTTTCACTATCATTATTCAGAATTCTTTATCAGGTAAATTCCCTATCTCTTCCTCTTTTGTTTGGTTTGGTGGGCATTTATCCTGTTCCTTTACCTGCTGGGTATTTTTCTGCCTTTTCATCTCATTTATATTGTTGTGTTTGTGGTGTGGTGTGTTTGTATTCTGGGAGTTTGTGGTTCCTCTTTATTGTGAAGTTTCCTTGCTATTGGTGGGAATAAATCTGTGGCTTGTCAAGGTTTCCTGGTTAGGGAAGCTTGTGTCGGTGTTCTGGTGGGTGGAGCTGGATTTCTTCTCTCTGGAGTGCAATGATGTGTCCAGTAGTGAGTTTTGAGATGTCAGTGGGTTTGTTGTGACTTTGGGCAGCCTGTATATTGAAGCCCAGGGCCTTGTTCCTGTGTTGCTGGACAATTTGAGTGGTATATCTGGCTCTGGAACTTGTTCGCCCTTGGGTGGTGCTTGGTTTCAGTGTAGGTATGGAGGTGTTTGATGAGCTCTTATCAATTAGTGTTGTCTGGAGTCAGGAGTTCTCTGGTGTTGTCAAGATTTGGACTTAAGCCTCCTGCCTCTGGCTTTCAGTCTTAGTCTTCCAGTAGCCTCAAGATTTCTCCATCTATACAGCACCAATGATAAAACATCTAGGTTAATGATGAAAAGTTTCTCCACAGTGAGGGACACCTGGAGAGGTACACAGAGTTACATAGAGAAGAGAAGAGGGAGGAGGGAGACAGAGGTGGCCAGGAGGAGAAGAGGGGGAATCAAAAGGGGCGAGAACAAGCTAGCTAGTAATCACTTCCCTATGTGGTCTCCACAGTCTGTACCCCTCGGAGATTTCACAGAGTTACACAAAGAAGAGAAGAGGGAGGAAGGAGACAGAGGTGGCCAGGAGGAGAAAAGGGGGAATCAAAAGGAGAGAGACAGATCCAGCCAGTAATCAGTTCCCTAAGTGTTCTCCACAGCCTGGAACACACAAAGAGATTCACAGAGTTGGGTAGAGAAGAGAAGAGGGAGGGAGGAGATAAGGGCGACCTGGTGGAGAAAAGGGACAGTCCAAAGAGGAAGAGAGCTATCAAGCCAGTAATCTTGCTCCCAAGTAAAACTTGGTACTGAAAATTGAGTTATTAAAGGTACAAAAGTGATAACAAATACCAAAAAGCAAAGATTAAAAATCTAGAGTAGAGGTTGGATTTTCAAAAATACAATATTAAAGAAAAAAATAAAGTTTCAAAAATTATAATATATATATGTGAAGTTTGCTTTAAAAAATAGGTTTTTTTTTCTTGCAAAGTAATAGTAGGTTATAAAATGAAAATTAAAGGAGTAGTAGAGGACTTAAAAATTAAAAAAAGGTTTTTAATTTAAAAATTATAATAGTTAAAATATATCTAGAAATTTCTCTGGTGTTGTTGTGGACAGTGTGGGGTCAGTTCATTTTCAGAAAGTTCCTTGATCTGGCTTATACTTCTCAAGATCTATAGGCCCCTTCCCATGTAGTCAGTGCTAACTACAGGGTTTTAATCTATTGCACCTGTCACTTCCAAGGCGGTTCCCTCTGTTTTAACTTCTTCTGTTTGCTGGTTTCTCCAGTGTCTAACTTCCACCCTGATACAAGGGGGTGGTGGTGGTCACTTTTTAAAGCTCACTTGTTCAGTCGTGCTGTGGGGAGGGAGGAACACTGCAAACCAATAGCACTGGCATGTGCTCACAGTGTCTTGGCCTCACTGGGTTTGCCCCTGCTCACTGCATGTGTGCTTTCCCAGTCTACAATGCTTAGGCTCTAGGTTGCTCTGCCGGGAACTGTCTGAGGCCAGCCCTTGGTTGTATGCACTTCCAAGGTCTGAGCTGCTCAGGTTCAGTTTCTCAGGTACTCCACAAAGGTGCACACTGGTTTGGGCCTGCCTTTTGTGCCCTTTCCAGGTCTGAGCAGCTCAGGTGACCAGGTGCTTGGTGAGCACAGTCACCTCCAATTGAAGGCTGTGACTTATCGCCTTCCTTGTCCCTGCCACTCAGATTTCTGGGTGTGCAACTGGTACACCTTTTCAGATGTTCTGTGTGTCTCTTCCAGGGAGTTGATCTCTGGTTGTGACCCTCCCGGTGGAAGTCGACCATCCAGAATCCCAAAAAGTCTTGGTTAGCATTGAAGCCTGCTTGCAGTTTGGTAGATGATGCCTCTCTGGGGCCATGATTGCCCCCTTCTGGCTCTGCTGCCCCCACCTGCCTGTCTCTGGTGAGGAATGGGCCAGTTTGCAGCTGGCTAGCTCTGCTCAGTCCTTTGTTCTGTGAGCGGGCTTGTCAGTGTCTTAGGTTAGGGCTTTTCGTGCGATAGCTATCCCACAGTCTGGGTTGCTATCTCAAGTTAGTTCCTTCAGATTGCCCTCGGGGCATTCAGGCTCAGTTCTTACCCTAAGCAATATAGCCCACGGCTCCCTGTCCAGCCCCCACTTGATAGTGGCAGGTGCGAGCATCTGCGCTGCTTCTCCGATGGGAGTTGCCATTAGGCACATAATCTGTGGGTTTTACTGGTTATGTTGCCCTCTGAGGTTCCAAGGCTCACCACAGACTAGCCATTGAGAGTGTTTCCTGGTGTTTGGAAACTTATCTCTTTTTAAAGACTCCCTTCTTGGGATGGATCTCCATCCCTACCTCTTTTGTCTCTCTTTTTATCTTTTATATTTTCTCTTACCTCCTTTCAAAGAGAATGGGCTGCTTTTCTGGGTGCCTGATGTCTTCTGCCAGCATACAGATGTGTTTTGTGGAATTTTCTCAACGTTCAAATCTTCTTTCAATGAATTTGTGAGGGAGAAAGTGGTGTCCCCGTCCTATTCCTCCGCCGTCTTAGGACCACCCTAGATAGCATATTAAGAAGCAGAGATATTACTTTGTCAACAAAGGTCTGTCTAGTCAAGGCTATGGTTTTTCCAGTAGTCATGTATGGATGTGAGAGTTGGAATATAAAGAAAGCTGAGTGCCAAAGAATTGATGCTTTTGAAATGTGGTGTTGGAGAAGACTCTAGAGAGTCCCTGGACTGCAAGGAGAATCAACCAGTCCATCCTGAAGGAGATCAGTCCTGAGTGTTCATTGGAAGGACCCATGTTGAAGCTGAAACTCCAATACTCTGGCCACCTGATGTGAAGAGCTGACTCATTGGAAAATACGCTGATGCTGGGAAAGATTGAGGGCAGGAGGAGAAGGGGATGACAGAGGATGAGATGGTTGGATGGCATCACCAACTCAATAGATATGGGTTGGGTAGACACTAGGGGTTGGTGATGGACAGGAGGCCTGGTATGCTGCAGTTCATGGGGTCACAAAGAGTCGGACACCACTGAGCAAGTGAATAGAACTGAACTGAAATGTCTAGTGGTTTTCCCCACTTTTTTCAATTTAAGTCTGAATTTAGCAATAAGGATTTCATGGTCTGAGCCACAGTTATCTCCCAGTCTTGTTTTTTGCTGACTATATAAATCTTCTCCATCTTTGGCTGCAAAGAATATAATCAATCTGATTTCGGTGTTGACCATCTGGTGATGTACATGTGTAGTCTTCTCTTGTGCTGTTGGAAGAAGGTGTTTACTATGACCAGTGTGTTCTCTTGGTAGAACTCTGTTAGCCTTTGCCCTGCTTCATTCTGTACTCCAAGGCCAAATTTGCCTGTTACTCCAGGTGTTTCTTGACTTCCTACTTTTGCATTCCAGTCCCCTATAATGAAAAGGACATATTTTTGGCTGTTGGTTCTAGAAAGTCTTGTAGGTCTTCGTAGAACTGTTCAACTTCAGCTTCTTCAGCATTACTGGTCAGGACATAGACTTTGATTCCCATGATACTGAATGATTTACGTTGGAAACAAGCAGAGATCATTCTGTCATTTTTGAGACTGCATCCAAGTACTTCATTTCAATCTCTTTTGTTGACTATGATGGCTACTCCATTCTCCTAAGGGATTCCTGCCCACAGTAGTAGATATAGTGGTCATCTGAGTTAGAGTCACCCTTTGCAGTCCATCTTAGTTTGCTGATTCCTAGAATGTTGATGTTCACTCTTGTCATCTCCTGTTTGACTACTTTCAATTTGCCTTGATTCATCCATATAACATTCCAGGTTCCTATGCAATATTTCTCTTTATATCATCAGACCTTGTTCCATCATGAGTCACATCCACAATTGGGTGTTGTTTTTGCTTTGGCTCTGTCTCTTCATTCTTTCTGGAGTTATTTCTCCACTGATCTCCAGTAACATATTGGACACCTACTGACCTGGGGAGTTCATCTTTCAGTGTCCTATCTTTTTGCCTTTTCATACTGTTCATAGGTTTCTCAAGGCAGGAATAGTGAAGTGGTTTGCCATTCCTTTCTCCAGTGGACCACATTTTGTCAGAACTCTCCACCATGACCCATCCATCTTGGGTGGCCCTATTCTGCATGTCTCCTGGTTTCATTGAGTTAGACAAGTCTGTGGTCCATGTGATTAAATTGGTTAGTTTTCTGTGACTGTGGTTTTCATTCTGTCTGCCCTCTGATGGAGAAGGATAAGAGGCTTACAGAATCTTCCTGATGGAAGAGACTTACTGAGGGGGATACTGGGTTTTGTTCTGATGGGTGGAGCTATGCTCAGTAAATCTTTAATCCAGTTTTCTGTTGGTGGTGGTGGTGGAGGGGGGGCTATGTTCCCTCCCTGCTATTTACCTGGGGCCAAACTATCGACCACTGTCTTCCCTGGTGGCTCAGACAGTAAAGCGTCTACATGCAGTGCAGGAGACCAGGGTTTGATCCCTGGATCAGGAAAACCCTCTGGAGAAGGAAATGGCAACTGACTCCAGTACTCTTGCCTGGAGAATCCCATAGACGGAGGAGCCTAGAAGGCTACAGTCCATGGGGTGGAAAAGAGTCGACCACGACTGAGCAACTTCACTTTCAATTTCAAACTATGGTGGAGGTAATAAAGATAATGGTGACTTCCCTCAAAAGATTCCATGCATGTACTGCTACAGTCCATGCCCCCAACCCTGCAGCATGCCAACACTGACCCAGGCCTTCACCAGAGACTCCTGGACACCCAGAGGCAAGTCCGGGACGTGTTCTGTGGGGTCACTGTTCCTTTCTCCTGGGTTCTGATGCACAAGGTTCTGTTGTGCCCTCCAAGAGTATCCAGTCCTGTGTAAGTTCTGGCAGCTCTATGGTGGGGTTAATTGTGACCTCCTCCAAAAGGACTTATGCCATACTCACACCCAGAGCCCCTGTCCCTGAGGCAGACCACTGCCGACCCATACCTCCGCAGGAGACACTCAAACACAGTTCTGTCTCAGTCTCTGTGGGGTTCCTGGGTTCTGGTGTGCACAGGGTTTGTTTGAGCCCTCTGAGCGTCTCTGGAGGGAATGGGGTTTGATTCTAAACGTGAATTTGCCCCTCCTACCGTCTTGCTGGGGCTACTCTTTTGCTCTTGGACATAGGGTATCTCCTCAACAGCCACTCCAGTGCCTACCATCTTGCTGGGATTTCTCTGATATTGAACGTGGAGTATCTCTTCTTGGCTGCTCACTGCTTCAGTGCCACACAGACGCCGCTCTTAATACAGCTTTGATACACCACGAAAGTGTTGACCATGCAGGAGAAATTGTGTTAGGACTCTTTGGTTTCAGTAACACTAAGGGAAAGTAGAATGTGTGTATAAAGATATACAGGATTCTATAGAATCCACAAGCAGAGAAGCTGTGGGACCAAAAGCAATGGCCAAAGCCCACTGGATTCCCAGATGAAATTTTATCTTCTTGCTGCATCTCTTCCATTCGCTGTATAACTTCTTTCTTTTTCCTTACTTCCTAATTTGCATGACAGCATACATACTTAACTCATAAGTTTACATACTATAGTTCCAGGCCCCAGAGAGACTAACTCTCACTCTTGAACCTCAACAGGAAATATCTGGGAAGGCACTCCCATATGGCATGGCATGGATAAGGAGCCCATCAGGAGTTCAACCAACATGGTCAGAAAGTGGGACTCACATTTCACTCAGAGCTGCGAAGGCAGCAGTGCCCAACATTTTCTTCACCAGAAATGGGTTTTGTGGAGGACAGTTTTTCCATGAACGGGATAGGGGGATCATTTCAAGATGATTGAAGCACAGTAGGGTTCATGCTCCTATGAGAATCTATGGCTACCACTAAAGTGAGAGAAGGCAGAGCTCAGGCAGTACTTGGAGTGATGGGGAACAGCTATAAATATAGACGAAGCTTCACTCTCTTGCCCACCTCTCACCTCCTGCTGTGCAGCCTGGTGCCACACAGGCCACTGACTGGTGGTCTTGGTCTGTGGTTAAGGGGTTGGAGACCCCTGTGCTAGAAGACAATCACACATGAGAAGCAGGCAATCAAGGGGATATTTACCCGAGCAGACACTCCAAAAGATACCTACCAGAGCTGTATTCCTTCTAATGGTGTACAATCATTATTTTGTCATGTATTATATTTTTCACTTATCCAAAAACCTTCCATTTAAAAGAATGCTAGTTGCACCCACTCATAAGATGAATCATCACAATTTTAATATATCTTCTGGATAACTTTTAAATTTCCAATAATCACTCTTATTTAAATAAAAATCATTGGCAGCCACTTTCCAAAAAATTTACAACATAAACAAGTATCAGAAGTATGTTCAAGAAAAATTAGCCTGTTTTGCTTTCATATTACTAAATTAGACTGCACATACTTTAGCTATTTTATTTAATGCACTTCAGGTACTAAATGTTGCTATATTCCCTAGAGCCAGTGAACTTACCTTTTAAACTATTTAGAAGAAATACTATGTGTATTTTATGTCCACAACATGGTCTAATACAGTGCGAAGGATTATGTTTTTAAAGAGAACTGAAAATCGTCCCCAAAAGTCTTTGTAGTCTTTTGGTGTCTGGTGACAATGTCTCTCTTTAGAATGGACAAGTAAGTGATGAAATTCAATGTAAAGAGTATTTTATCTACATTTCATTATAGATTGTTTTTTTCCAGCATACACTTTTCTTGAAGTTTTGGGGAATTTTGACTATATACACATATATCTTGTTGATGAATAACTTTCAGTTAAATTAGTAAATATTAGAGCCAAGTTTCCAGAGGATTCTGACTCCAAAGCACGTGCAATTAGCCCTCACACTCGTAAGATACTGGAAAATGCTGGGATCGTTGGCAAGGTAGAAGAGGTAGATGTGCTGTCTTTAGTCATGTCATATGTAAAAGGGACAAAATGTGCCAAGTATCAAGCAGTAGTTTAGGCTATAAATGGGTGAAGGGCAGATTTGGAGATGCCAATTTTGGGAGTTATTTTCTTACAACACATCGTTAAAGCCTTATCAATGACCAGGCTTCTAAGGAATAATATAAAACCTGAGAAGAGGTTCAAAGATTGAGCCTAAGGAAAAATCACACTAAAAAGCAGAAGAAAGGAAGTAGCAAAGAAAACAGAGAAGCTATAGCCAGATTGCTGGAAGGACTATGATGTTAGGAGGACAAATAATATGAATGGATTGTTAAAACAACTGAGCTAAATTAAGTTAGAATGGATTTTCTTGACAGCCAACCTGTAGATAATGCCTTAATAAAACAATAGAGATATATTTATAGTCTCTTCCTTAGCACATCCTATTCATTTTTACAGTATGGGCAACTTCATTGTCATTACATGTGCTAAATATTTCCTTAAATACAAATGAGACAGAATTATAGTAGTAAAATTACATTTCCATGATACCTGTGCCATTAAATGACAAAGCTGGGATTTAAATCCATGTCTGTCCAGCACTCTGGCCATCTTTTTAACCAGTACACATTTTTGAAACATAGAACAAAGAGAGATGGAGAACACTGCTAGTTTTCTATCATGAAATTTCTATTATTTCTATCATAAACATCACTATCATGTTTGTGAATATGACCTTAAATAACATTAACTTAGCAAATATTTATTAAATAAATCACATAGAAGAAAGTTATACCCCTTTCCAATTCTTTTTCAGTTTGTCTTATGACCTCAAGAGGAGGTATTTTTTGGAGTAAGTGTTTGTATTAATAATATCTCCCTCACACTTGCCAACCTCCATTTTTTCATGAAAAAGAAAGATAGCAGGCCTAAGGTCAAATATTCTGTAGACAACAACTTTTAACTATAATTTATTGACATTGCTTTGTTTTCTTTGTATTTATTTTTTATAGTTTCTTTCTATTTATGGCAAATTATTTTAGTTTTCCATTTTCAGTAGTCAGTAAAGTTTCCTGTCTAAATACAGATAAGATTTTTAATAGTGCCTCTGTCCAAAAACTTGTATTAGGCAAGCAATAACACTGGAAGAATGTAGATAAATGGCAGAATTTTGAGGGTGGCTTTTAAATGGCTAAAATTAGGAACAACTGCCTTGTGTTAAATATCCCCTACCCCATGAAACCCTTAATCATAACCTTGGTGCCAATTACTTGAGGTCAATTGCTTATTTTCCTCTCTCCATTCCTGTCACTCTTTTTGTAGCATTAATCCAAGCTATACCTTCCATGTGACTATTCTGTTCATATGGTAGATTTTTTCTGTTTTCTTTTCCTTTCCTTTTTTTAACACTTGCAAAGAGTAAAACAATAAACAGGACAACCAGACAGAAGAGGTTTTGGATCTCTAAGTTTCAGCAACAAAAAAGCATATAATGATACTTTGAAATAGATACTTCAGTAAATGCTTCTGAAGAGGGTAATAAATGGAATAATTTTATAAAGCTTTTGCTTGACTCAGAGAAGGTAACCATTCAGTATTTTTAGACATAAGTTATCCAAATCATTCCTCCAAATATCCTTCAAATTCTAAGAAGTCAAATAAAATTATCAATAATTAAATGTTAATTATAGATAGTTTATTAGTGTGATCCAAATTTTCAAGGACCTTATCTGACATTGGGTTCAAATGAGTCTATATTAGCATTTCTAAACCAATTTTACTGTCTCTTTTCACAGTGTAACTACAGGACTTAAGCATTACTTACTGCCACCCTGACAATAATGAATTCTAATTTTGCAAGGACTCCTCAGGAGATGTGTAACACTTGAGCAGCAACAGTCCTTCACTGTGTCCTGCTTTGGCCTCTTGTTTTGTCCACTGGGTTGCAACCCATTACAATAAAGTACTTGGATATAATCATCATACCTTGACCTCTCCATTTCTCTGTCTAGGAGATTATTTATTCTGACCCTAACCTGCAAAACCTCAACATGTCAAAGAACAGTGTGTTCCATCCACCATATCTTCTGCATAAAGTGGGGCCAGCCCCTCTCTAAATCCTGGTGCACTTGGTTCACCTGGGACTCTGCTTACTCAGTGGGCCACACTCTTTACTTTTGAAATAGCATTTGCTTCAGCCCTCAGATTCCCTACAGCTCCAAAAAGAAGCTGCACAGAACATGGTTAACAAACTGACATGGCACTGTCCTCTCCATTCTTCTGTCTTGCTGAAACCTCCCCATACCTCTTGCTTATGGGAGTAGCCGTCAGGGAGGTTGTGAGTCAGCCTGTCTCTCAGCCTGACAGTCAGCCTGTCAGATGTGTCTATCAAACACTTCTGCACTTTTTAAACCCCAGCTGGGAAACATCTTTCTCCAACAATAGTTTCAATAATCCAGATTTCTCATGTAAGTATATATATATATATATTTACACAGATGGCTAGTTTTAAATGCATTGAGCCCATTTTCCTTTTTTAAAATTAATTTGTTTATTTTTGTCTGTGTTCAGTCTTCATTGCAGTGCATGGTCTTTCTCTAGTTGCAAAGAGCGGGGCATACTCTTCATTGCAGTGTGTGATTTTGGCTGGGTTCAAATCCCATCACAGTCATGTGGTTTGGGGACCATAAGAAAGAACAGGTGATTATTATTATTTTAATCCATTAAGCTTTGGGGCAATTTGTGAGGCAACCAAAGTAAACAGAACCTGGAATATGACACACTAACATGTATTGATTGCCTACTATGTACCAGGAACTTACTTGCATCATTTTCTCTGGTCTGAATGATGGATCAATATTTGCTTTTATACTATATTATTGGACATATCTGTGATTTATTTTATGCTAAGTTTTCATCAATAAAGCAATTCCCAGATGTAATATTGTCCCTTGGGAAAACAAAATTTTAAGATGTACTGCTTTCTAGTGGACACTCACCTAGAGGCAGACATCCTGGAGTGCAAAGTCAAGTGGGCCTTAGGAAGCATTACTGTGAACAAAGATGGTGGAGGTGATGGAATTCCAGCTGAGCTATTTCAAATCCTAAAAGATAATGCTGTTAAAGTGTCTCACTGAATATGTCAGCAAATTTGGAAAACAGCAGTGGCCACAGTGTTGGGAGAAACCCCAAAACGAACCGACCCGAGGGAGCGGTGCTGCAGAAGAACAAAGAAAAAGAAGGTTCAGAAATAAAGTGAGGATCAGGGGGCTGATGCCATTTGCAGGCAAAAGCCCAGATCCTAATCCTTGCATGGTTTTTATTGTTAATTTCTGCTTCCTTATATCTGCTCAAGAGATATCTGTTCTTTACAGTCTCAGATAAAGATATGCAATGCACAGTCCTCAATGTCAAGCCTTCAGGCTTTCATGACTTTGTTTAGCCCTTTGGCTACTGATGCTGTTTCTCAGCAACTCCCTCAAGGCTCTGGTTACGGGAACTAATGATTTTCCATTGGCCACATCAGTACTTCAACATCTTGTTTTCAAGATGTCTTTCCATGATTTACTTTTTACTGCTCCCAGCCCTTTGCCTGGGAGTGATGAGAAAGTCATTCTTATTTTTCAAAGAGTCTCTGTTAATTATAGTACAGGCCTGTGCATAGCATATTCCCTACACCACAGGACTGGAAAAGGTCAGTTTTCATTCCAATCCCAAAGAAAAGCAATGCTAAAGAATGCTCAACTAACATACAGTTGCACTCATTTTACATGCTAACAAAATGTTCAAAATCCTGCAAGCTAGGCTTCAGCAATACGTGAACCAAGAACTTCCAGATGTACAAGCTGGATTTAGAAAAGGCAGAGGAACCAGAGATCAAATTGCCAACACCCTTTGGATCATAGGAAAAGAAAGGGAATTCCAGAAAAACACCTACTTCTTCATTGACTATGCAAATGCCTTTGACTGTGTGGATCACAACAAACTGTAGAACATTTGTAAAGAGATGGGACTACCAGAGCACCTTATCTGTCTCCTGACAAACCTGTATGCAGGTCAAGAAGCGATAGTTAGAATTGGACATGGAACAACTAACTGATTTTATATAGAGAGAGACAAATTATATATATAACATATATAATGATATTGATATATAGTGTCAAGGCTGTACAGTGTCACCTGCTCATTTAACTTATATGCACAGTTCAGTTCAGTTCCGTTCAGTCGCTCAGTCGTGTCTGACTCTTTGCGACCCCATGAATCGCAGCACGCCAGGCCTTCCTGTTCACAACCATCTCCCGGAGTTCACTCAGACTCAAGTCCATCAAGTCCGTGATGCCATCCAGCCATCTCAGCCTCGGTCGTCCCTTCTACTTCTTCTTTCATAATAATTAATATCTGTTTTCCTTTAACTTTGCTGAAGCTAAGAAGTGTAAGGGAAAAAGTGGTCAAGTAAGATAGAAATAGTCTTTTATAAGTTTTAAAAAATATATTTTATACCAAATCCTGACTTTTTATAGAATTTGAAGATGACACCTATTTCCCAAAGTCAATTAGTATTATGCAAAAATAAAAATAGTATAGTAATATAACAAAATTACACATATACACGTAGATATTATATATATGTATGTTTAATTTTATACAGTCATTTTGTTAGTGCTAATTAGTAACACACAATACTATTATTTTTAATAAATATTTAAAGTATTTATTACAAATATTTTTGTCATTATTATTATCAAAATACATAGGGCCAAAAGAAATTCAACCCATGTGGCATTCAAAGCAGCAATTCAAACTGTTTTGCTTTATTAGTCATCAACAAATGGAACAGATGCATTGTTTTGTTGACAGATAATAGTCAGTGGCATATTGGTTCTTGCACTAGAAACACTGGTGAATATTAAAGTCATAAATAATTCAATCCTTTGTAGCATCAGTATATGACCTCAAAATAACCCTGTTCAGTCTGAAGCTACTGGTAATTGCCCAAAGTTCAGCAAGGCCAAATCATAGCCTGCCATATATAGTAACACACTGTAATACAGAGCTTCAACAGAGAAAATACAGTTAGCATAATAATGAGGCATTAGCTGAAGTGCACAAGAAGTTGTTGACCTGAAACAAAAAGTCTACAGAAAGGATATGTTCTAAAGGATGCTGACAAAGTAATTAAAATAACTGGAGAAATAGACCTAGCTTGAAACTTAGCAAGTCATAAGTCCTGTCTTAGTCACTTAACCTTTAGCTTATGCTCCCTGATCCTTACAGACTATTTTAATATTCAGTTATTCAATAGAGCAAATTCAGAGCATTGCTGTATTTAATTTCAATGCTCCTACCACAAGGACCTCTACCCCAATGCCAAACTTTGCATGATTTCCATAATATGTTAATCTCTTTTCCTCTTTGTGATATGCTGTGCTTAGTCACTCAGTTGTGTCCAACTCTTTGTGACCCCATGGACTGTACCCTGCCAGACTCCTCTGTCCATGGGATTCTCCAAGAATCCTGGAGTGGGTGGCCATGCCCTCATCCAGGGGATCTTCCCAACCCATCCATTGACCCAGGTCTCCTGTATTGCAGGTGGATTCTTTATCGTCTGAGTCACCAGGGAAGCCCTTTCCTCTTTTGTGGCTCTTTACTTAATTGTGTTCTTAGCCTTGAATAATCTACTTCTCTTTTGGGCCTCAGACTTCAGGTCTGTGAACCCTCACCTGATTTATCCAGACATAACTTCTGCCCACCATCTCTGTGGCCACATGTTATTTTGTAAATTAATTTTCTCTAGTTCTTACTGTACCACAGTGATATCATTTGTGTATATATCCACCCATTTCTCCCTTTACAATTTGAGGTGCTTATAGGCAAGGACCTTATTTCATCCTTTTTTCTGAAGTTGGTCACAAAGCTTAGTGGTCAACAGTGTGGATTTAGAAGTTAGAGATCCAGTTTGAATTCTGGCTCCACCTTTCATTAGCAGTCATTACTGGGAGAAGGCTCTTTTGAGTCCCTTGGACTGCAAGAAGATAAATCCTAAAGGAAATCAGCCCTGAATAATCACTGAAAGGACTGATGCTGAAGCTGAAACTCCAATACTTTGGCTACCTGATGCGAAGAACTGAGTCATTGGAAAACACTCTGATGTTGGGAAAGATTGAAGGTGGGAGAAGAAGGGGATGACAGAGGATGAGATGGTTGGTTGACATCACTGACTCAAAGGACATGAGTTTGAGTAAGTTCCAGGAGTTGGTGATGGACAGGGAGGCCTGGTGTGCTGCAGTCCAAGGGGTCACAAAGAGTCAGGCACGACTGAATGACTGAACTGAATTGAATTGAACTGGGAGAACTACTTAGCTTCTGACCCTCATTATCTCCAAATGGACCATGCTAACAGGAACTCTTGGAAGATTAAATGATATAAAACACACATACACAGAGTATTCAAGAACATTGGCTACTGAATGTAATAGATCCTTGTTGTCATCTGATTAACTTGAAATGTTTACTCTAGGTTCTATCAGACTAATGGACTAAAATCAGATAGCATTTGTCCTTTCTGGGTTAAAAAAAAAATGTTATGCACTTATGAGTGTTAACCAACAAACCTCCAATGCATCTTGGGCAATAATAAAAAGAATCCATAGAAATATTATTTGACTCAATACAGGAGGTGGTCCTAAGATGGTGGAGGAATAGGACAGGGAGACTACTTTCTCTCCCACAAATTCATAGAAAGAACATTTGAATGATGAGAAAATTCTACAAAACAACTTCTGAATGCTGGCAGAGGACATCAGGCACCCAGAAAGACAGCCCACTGTCTTCTAAAGGAAGTAGGACAAAATATAAAAGATAAAAAGAGAGACAAAAGTGGGTAGGGATGGAGATCCATCCCAGGAAGGGAGTTTTAAAAAAGAGAGGTCTCCAACCACCAGGAAACACTCTCACTGGCAGGTTTGTGGCGAGTCTTGGAATCTCAGAGAGCAACATAACCAGGAGGAAAAATAAATAAATAAATAATCAAAACCCACAGATTACATGCCTAACCGCAACTCCCAGAGAAGAAGCAGCCCAGACACTCGCATCCGCCACTAGCAAGCGGGGACTGGACAGGGAGGCAAAGGCTGCATTGCTTAGGGTAAGAACCAGGCCTGAATGCCCCAAGGGCAATCTGAGGGAACTAACTAGAGATAGCAACCCAGACTGTGCGATAGCTATCCCACGAAAAACCCTAACCTAAGACACTGCCAGAACAAAGGACTGAGCAGAGCTAGCCGGCTGTGAACCAGCCCATGCCCTGCCAGAGACAGGCAGGCGAAGGCAGCCAGAGCCAGAAGGGGGCAATCATGGCCCCAGAGAGGCATCATCTACTAAACTGCAATCAGGCTTCTTTGCTAACCAAGACTTTTTGGGATTCTGGACTGTTGACATACGTTGCAGCCAGAGATCAGCTCCCCAGAAGAGACACACAGCACACCTGAGAAGGTGCGCCTGTTGTACACCCAGAAAACCAAGTGGCTGGGACAGGGGAGGTGATAAGATGCAGCCCCAACTGGAGGCGACTGCGCTCGCCAAACACCTGGTCACCTGAGCTGCTCAGACCTGGGAAGGGCACAAAAGTCAGGCCCAACCGAGTCTGCGCCTTTGTGGAGTACCCAAGAACCTGAACCTGAGCAGCTCAGACCTGGGAAGTGCATACAGCCAAGGGCCGGCCTCAGACAGTTCCCGGCAAAGCAACCTAGAGCCTAAGCAGTGTAGACTGGGAAAGCACATGCGCCGTGAGCAGGGTGGGGGATGGGGGGTGGAAACCCAGTACAGCTGAAACACTGGTAGCACTCCCCACACATACAAATGATATTTGTTTGCAATGTTCCTCCCTCCCCACAGCACGACTGAACAAGTGAGCCTAAAAATGTGACCACCATCACCCCCTTGTGTCAGGGTGGAAATTAGACACTGAAGAGACCAGCAAACAGAAGCTAAAATAAACAGAGGGAACCGCTTTGGAAATGACAGGTGCAACAGATTAAAACCCTGCAGTTAGCACTGACTACATAGACAGGGGCCTATAGATCTTGAGAAGTATAAGCCAGATCAAGGAACTATCTGAAAATGAACTGACCCCACACTGTTCACCACAGATTCAGATACATTTCTAGATATATTTTTATTATTATCATTTTCTAAATTAAAAAATTTTTTTTGAAATCCTCTATTACTCCTTTAATTTTCATTTTTATGACCTACTATTACCTTGCAAAAAAAGACCCTATTTTTAAAGCAAACTTCATATATATATTTTGCAATTTCTGTGACTTTGTTTTTTTTTTTTAATATTGTATTTTTGAGACTTTAACCTCTACTCTAGATTTTTAATCTTTGCTTTTTGGCATTTGTTATCAACTTTGTACCTTTAAGAACCCAATCTTCAGTACCCATTTTCACTTGGGAGTGAGATTACCGGCCTGATTGTATCTCCCCCTTTTGACTCTGCTTTTTCTCCACCAGGTCACCTCTATCTCCTCCCTTCCCCTTCTCTTCTCTACCCAACTCTGTGAATCTCTTTGTGTGTTTTGGGCTGTGGAGAACACTTAGGGAACTGATTACTGGCTGGATCTGTCTCGCTCCTTTTGATTCCCCCTTTTCTCCTCCTGGCCACCTCTGTCACCTTCCTCCGTCTTCTCTACTCTGTGTAACTCTGTGAACATCTCTGAGATGTACAGACTGTGGAGAGCAAATAGGGATGTGATTACTGGATAGCTTGTTCTCTCCCCTCTTATTTCGCCCTCTTCTCCTTCTGGTCATCTCTATCTCCCTCCTCCCTCTTCTCTTCTCTGTGTAACTCTGTGTACCTTTCCAGGTGTCCCTCACTGGGGAGAAATTTTTCATCATTAACCTAGATGTTTTATCATCAGTGCTCTATAGATGGAGATGTCTTGAGGCTACTGTAAAAATATGACTGAAAGCCAGAGGCAGGAGGCTTAAGTCCAAATCCTGACAACACCAGAGAACTCCTGACTCCAGGGAACGTTAATTGATAAGAGCTCATCAAAAGCCTCCATACCTACACTGAAACCAAGCACCACCCAAGAGCCAAGAAGTTCCAGAGAAAGACACACCACGGAAAATCTCCAGCAACACAAGAACATAGGCCTGAGCTTCAATATACAGGCTGCCCAAAGACATGCCAAACTCATTGACATCTCAAAACTCACTACTGGACACTTCATTGCACTCCAGAGAGAAGAAATCCAGCTCCACCCACCAGAACACCAACACAAGATTCCATAACCAGGAAACCCTGAAAAGCCACCTGTCCAACCCCACCCCCAGGGAGAAACCTCCACAATATAGAGGAACCACAAACTGCCAGAATATGAAAGGCCACCCCAAACACAGCAATATAAGCAAGATGAAGAGACAGAGGAATACCAAGCAGGTAAAGGAACTGGAGATCAGTGGAGAATAACTCCAGAAAGAATGAAAGGAAGGAGCCAAAGCAAAAACAACACCCAGTTGTGGATGTGACTGGTGATAGAAATGAGGTCTGATGCTGTAAAGAGCAATATTGCATAGGGACCTGAAATGTTAGGTCCAAAATCAAGGGAAATTGGAAGTAGTCAAACAGGAGATGGCAAGATTGAATGTCAACATTCTAGTAATCAGTGAACTAAAATGGCCTGGAATGGGTGAACTTAACTCAGATGACCATTATATCTACTACTGTGGGCAGGAATCCCTTAGAAAAACTGGAGTAGCCATCATGGTCAACAAAAGAAACCGAAATGCAGTACTTGGATGCAATCTCAAAAATGACAGAATGATCTCTGTTCGTTTCCAAGGCAAACCATTCAATATCACAGTAATCCAAGACTATGTTCCAAACAGTAACACTGAAGAAGCTGAAGTTGAACGGTTCTATGAAGACCTACAAGACCTTTTAGAACTAACGCTTAAAAAAGATGTCCTTTTCATTATAGGAGACTGGAATGCAAAAGTAGGAAGTCAAGAAACACCTGGAGTAACAGGCTAATTTGGCCTTGGAATATGGAATGAAGCAGGGCAAAGGCTAATAGAGTTATGTCAAGAGAACACACTGGTCATAGCAAACAGCCTCTTCCAACAACACAAGAGAAGACTCTACACATGGACATCGCCAGATGGTCAACACCAAAATGAGACTGTTATATTCTTTTCAGCCAAAGATGGAGAAGCTCTATACAGTCAACAAAAACAAGACCAGGAGCTGACTGTGGCTCAGATCATGAAGTCCTTATTGCCAAATTCAGGCTTAAATTGAAGAAAGTAGGGAAAACCACTAGACCATTCAGGTATGACCTAAATCAAATCCCTTATGATTATACAGTGGAAGTGAGATATCAATTTAAGGGACTAGATCTGACAGAGTGGCTGATGAACTATGGACTGAGGTTTGTGACATTGTACAGGAGACAGGGATCAAGACCATCCTCATGGAAAAGAGCAAGATGGCTCTCTGAGGAGGCCTTACAAATAGCTGTGAAAAGAAGAGAAGCGAAAAGCAAAGGAGAAAACAAAAGATATAAGCATCTGAATGCAGAGTTCCAAAGAATAGCAAGAAGAGATAAGAAAACCTTCCTCAGTGATCAATGCAAAGAAATAGAGGAAAACAACAGAATGGGAAAGACTAGAGATCTCTACAAGAAAATTAGAGATACCAAGGGAACATTTCATGCAAAGATGGGCTCGATAAAGGACAGAAATGGTCTGGACCTAACAGAAGCAGAAAATATTAAGAAGAGGTGGCAAAATACACAGGAGAACTGTACAAAAAAGATCTTCATGACCAAGATAATCACAATGGTATGATCACTCACCTAGAGCCAGACATCCTGGAATGTGAGGTCAAGTGGGCCTTGGAAAGCATCACCATGAACAAAGCTAGTGGAGGTGATTTGAGCTCCTCCAATCAGTTGAGCAATTTCCAACCCTGGAAGATGATGCTGTGAAAGTGCTGCACTCAATATGCCAGCAAATTTGGAAACTCAGCAGTGGCCACAGGACTGGAAAAAGTCAGTTTTCATTCCAATCCCAAGGAAAGGCAATGCCAAAGAATGCTCAAACTATCACGCAATTGGACTCATCTCACACGCTAGTAAAGTAAGATCATGGCATCCGGTCCCATCACTCCATGGGAAATAGATGGAGAAACAGTGGAAACAGTGTCAGACTTTATTTTTTTGGGCTCCAAAATCATTGCAGATAGTGACTGCAGCCATGAAATTAAAAGACGCTTACTCCTTGGAAGCAAAGTTATGACCAACCTAGATAGTATATTCAAAAGCAGACATTACTTTGCTGACTAAGGTCCATCTAGTCAAGGCTATGATCTTTCCAGTAGTCATGTATGGATGTGAGAGTTGGACTGTGAAGGAGGTTGAGCGCTGAAGAATTGATGCTTTTGAACTGTGGTGTTGGAAAAGACTCTTAAGAGTCCCTTGGACTGCGAGGAGATCCAACCAGTCCATTCTGAAGAACATCAGCCATGGGATTCTTTGGAAGGAATGATGCTAAACCTGAAACTCCAGTACTTTGGCCACCTCATGCGAAGATTTGACTCTTTGAAAAAGACTCTGATGCTGGGAGGGATTGGGGGCAGGAGGAAAAGGGGATGACAGAGGATGAGATGGCTGGATGGCATCACTGACTCGATGGACTTGAGTCTGAGTGAACTCCAGGAGTTGGTGATGCACAGAGAGGCCTGGCGTGCTGCGACTCATCAGACACGACTGAGCGACTGAACTGAACTGAATGCTCAAAATTCTCCAAGACAGGCTTCAGCAATATGTGAACCATGAACTTCCAGATGTGTAGGCTGGTTTTGGAAAATGCAGAGGAACCAGAGATCAAATTGCCCACATCTGCTGAATCATGGAACAAGCAAGAAAGTTCCAGAAAAACATCTATTTCTGCTTTATTGACTGTGCCTAAGCCTTTGACTGTGTGGATCACAATAAACTGTGGAAAAATCTGAAAGGGATGGGAATACCAGACCATCTAACCTGCTTCTTGATAAACCTATATGCAGGTCAGGAAGCAACAGTTAGAACTGGACATGGAACAGACTGGTTCCAAATAAGAAAAGGAGTACATCATGGCTGTATATTGTCACCCTGCTTATTTAACTTCTATGCAGAGTACATCATGAGAAACGGTGGACTGGTAGAAGCACAAGCTGGAATCAAGATTTCCGGGAGAAATATCAATAACCTCAAATATGCAGATGACACCACACTTATGGAAGAAAGTGAAGAGGAACTAAAAAGCCTCCAACCAATCCATTCTGAAGGAGATCAGCCCTGGGATTTCTTTGGAAGGAATGATGCTAAAGCTGAAACTCCAGTACTTTGGCCACCTCATTCGAAGAGTTAACTCATTGGAAAAGACTCTGATGTTTGGAGAGATTGGGGACTGAATAAAAGGGGTTGACGGAGGATGATATGGCTGGATGGCATCACCAACTCAATGGAAGAGAGTCTGAGTGAACTGCGGGAGATGGTGATGGACAGGAAGGCCTGGCGTGCTGCAACTCATGAGGTTGCAAAGAGTCAGACACAACTGAGTGACTGAACTGAAAGAACTGAACTCATAGGAACAGGATAAATGCCTACCAAACCAAACAAAAGAGGAAGAAATAGGGAATCTATGTGAAAAAAAAAATTCCCGAATATTGATAGTGTAATGATCTATACCTTGAAAACAATATGGAGTTGCAGATAAATACACTTGAGACAAGAATTGAGAAGACGCAGGAAGGTTTAACAAGGACCTAGAAGAAATACAAGAGTCAATATATAATGAATAACACAATAAATGAGATCAAAAACACTCTAGAGGGAACAAACAGTAGAATAATTGATGCAGAAAATAGGATAAGTTTGGTAGAAGATAGAATGGTAGAAATAAATAAAGCATAGAAGAAAAAACAGAAAAGAATTAAAAGAAATTTTAACAACCTAGAGACATCTGGGACAATGTTAATTGCCCCAATATTTGAATCAAAGGAGACCCAGAAAAGACAAAAAGAAAGGCCATGAGAAAATACTTGAGGAGATAATAGTTGAAAATTTCCCTAAAATGGGGAAGGAAATAATCACCCAAGTCCAAGAAACCCAGAGAATCCCAAACAGGATAAACCCAAGGTAAAACACACCAAGACACATATTAACCAAATTAACAAATGTCAAACACAAAGAAGAAATATTAAAAGTAGCAAGGGAAAAACAACAAATAACATACAAGGGGATTTCCATAAGGATAACAGCTTATCTTCTAATAGAAACTCTTGGGTCAGAAGGGAATGGCAAGACATACTTAAAGTAATGAAAGAGAAAAACCTACAACCCAGATTACTGTACCGAGCAAGGATCTCATTCAAATATGAAGGAGAAATCAAAAGCTTTACAGACAAGCAAAAGCTGAGAGAATTCAGCACCACCAAACCAGCTCTCCAACAAATGCTAAAGGATCTACTCTAGACAGGAAACACAGAAAGGGTGTGTGAACTTGAATCCAAAACAACAGAGTAAATGGCAACAGGATCATACTTATCAATAATTACCTTAAATGTAAATGGGTTGAAGGCCCCAACCAAAACACAAAGATTGGCTGAATGGATACAAAAACAAGACCCCTATATATGTTGTCTACAAGTGACCCACCTCAAAACAAAGGACACATACAGACTAAAAGTGAAGGGCTGGAAAAAAGATATCCCATGCAAATAGTGACCAAAAGAAAGCAGGAGTACCAATACTCATATCAGATAAAATAGACTTTAAAACAAGGGCTGTGAAAAGAGACAAAGAAGGACATTACATAATGATCAAAGGATCAATCCAAGAAGAAGATATAACAATTATCAATATATATGCACCCAACATAGGAGCACCACAATATGTAAGACAAATGCTAAGAAGTATGAAAGAGGAAATTAACAATAACACAATCATAGTAGGAGACTTTAACACCCAATCACACCTATGGATAGATCAACTAAACAGAAAATTAACAAGGAAACACAAACTTTAAATGATACAATAGACCAGTTAGACCTAATTGATATCTATAGGACATTTAAACCCCAAACAATGGTTTTCACCTTTTTCTCACATGCACACGGAACCTTCTCCAGGATAGATCACATCCTGGGCCATATATCTAGCCTTGGTAAATTCAAAAAGATTGAAATCATTTCAAGCATCTTTTCTGACCAAAATGCAATAAGATCAGATCACAATTACAGGAGAAAAACTACTAGAAATTCCAAGATATAGAGGCTGAACAACACGCCACTGAATAACCAACAAATCACAGAAGAAATCAAAAAAGAAATCAAAATATGTATAGAAACGAATGAAAATGAAAACACAACAACCCAAAATCTGTGGGACACTGTAAAAGCAGTGCTAAGGGGAAGGTTCATAGCAATACAGGCATACCTCAAGAAACAAGAAAAAAGTCAAATAAATAACCTAACTCTACACCTAAAGCAACTAGAAAAGGAAGAAATGAAGAACCCCAGGGTTAGCAGAAGGAAAGAAATCTTAAAAACTAAGGCAGAAATAAATGCAAAAGAAACAAAAGAGACCATAGCAAAAATCAACAAAGCCAAAAGTTGGTTCTTTGAAAGGATAAATAAAATTGACAAACCATTAACCAGACTCATCAAGAACAAAGGGAGAAAAATCAAATCAATAAAATAATAAGGGAAAATGGAGAGATCACAACAGACAACACAGAAATACAAAGGATCATAAGAGACTAGTATCAGCAGCTATACACCAATAAAATGGGCAACTTGGAAGAAATGGACAAATTCTTAGAAAAGTACAACTTTCCAAAACTGAACCAGGAAGAAATAGAAAATCTTAACAGACCCATCCCAAGCACGGAAATTGAAACTGTAATCAGAAATCTTCCAGCAAACAAAAGCCCAGGACCAGACGGCTTCACAGCTGAATTCTACCAAAAATTTAGAGAAGAGCTAACACTTATCTTACTCAAACTCTTCCAGAAAATTTCAGAGGAAGGTAAACTTCCAAACTTATTTTATAAGGCCACCATTGCCCTAATACCAAAACCAGGCAAAGATGCCACAGAAAAAGAAAACTACAGGCCAATATCACTGATGAACATAGATGCAAAAATTCTTAACAAAATTCTAGCAAACAGAATCCAACATATTAAAAAGATCATACATCATGACCAAGTGGGCTCTATCCCTGTGATGGAAGGATTCTTCAATGTCCGCAAATCAATCAATGCAATACACCACATTAACAAATTGAAAAATAAAAACCATATCATTATCTCAATAGATGCAGAGAAAGCCTTTGACAAAATTCAACATCCATTAATGATAAAAACCCTCCAGAAAGCAGGAATAGAAGGAACATAACTCTACACATTAAAAGCTATATATGGCAAACCCACAGCAAACATTATCCTCAATGGTGAAAAACTGAACGCATTTCCCCTAAAGTCAGGAACAAGACAAAGGTGCCCACTCTCACCACTACTATTCAACATAGTTTTGGAAGTTTTGGCCACAGCAATCAGAGCAGAAAAAGAAATAAAAGGAATCCAGATTGGAAAAGAAGAAGTAAAACTCTCACTGTTTGCAGATGACATGATCCTCTACATAGAAAACCCTAAAGACTCCACCAGAAAATTACTAGAGCTAATCAATGCATATAGTAAAGTTGCAGGATATAAAACTGACACACAGAAATCCCTTGCATTCCTATACACTAACAACGAGAAAACAGAAAGATGAAATTAAGGAAAAGATTCCATTCACCACTGCAACGAAAAGAATTAAATACTTAAGGATATATCTACCTAACGAAACTAAAGACCTATATACAGAAAACTATAAAACACTGGTGAAAGAAATCGAAGAGGACACGAATAGATGGAGAAATACACCATGTTCATGGACTGGAAGAATAAATATTGTGAAAATGAGTATACTACCCAAAGCAATCTATAGATTCAGTGCAATCCCTTTTAAGCTACCAACAGTATTTTTCACAGAACTAGAACAAATAATTTCATAATTTGTATGGAAATACAAAAAATCTTGAACAGCCAAAACAATCTTGAGAAAGAAGAATGGAACTGGAGGTATCAACCTGCCTGACTTCACACTCTACTACAAAGCTACAGTCATCAAGACAGTATGGTACTGGCACAAAGACAGAAATATAGATCAATGGAACAAAATAGAGATCCCAGAGATAAATCTATGCACCTACAAACACCGTATCTTTGACAAAGGAGGCAAGAATATACAATGGAGAAAAGACAATCTCTTTAACAAGTGGTGCTGGGAAAACTGGTCAACCACTTGTAAAAGAATGAAACTAGAACACTTTTTAACACCATACACAAAAATAAACTCAAAATGGATTAAAGATCTAAATGTAAGACCGGAAACTAAAAACTCTTCGAGGAAAACATAGGCAAAACACTCTCCAACATACATCACAGCAGGATCTTATATGACCCACCTCCCAGAGTATTGGAAATGAAAGCAAAAATTAACAAATGGGACCTAATTAAACTTAAAAGCTTCTGCACAACAAAGGAAACTATAAGCAAGGTGAAGAGACAGCCTTCAGAATGGGAGAAAATAATAGCAAATGAAGCAATGAACAAAGAATTAATCTCAAAAATATACAAGCAACTCCTGCAGCTCAATTCCAGATAAATAAATGACCCAATCAAAAATGGGCCAAAGAACTACATAGACATTTCTCCAAAGAAGACATACAGGTGGCTAACAAACACATGAAAAGATGCTCAACATCACTCACTACCAGAGAAATGCAAATCAAAACCACAATGAGGTATCATTTCACACAAGTCAGAATGGCTGTGATCCAAAACTCTACAAGCAATAAATGCTGGAGAGGGTGTGGAGAAAAGGGAACCCTCTTACACTGTTGGTGGGAATGAAAACTAGTACACCCACTGTGGAGAACAGTGTGGAGATTTCTTAACAAACTGGAAATAGAACTGCCATATGACCCATCAATCCCACTGCTGGGCATACAGACCGAGGAAACCAGAATTGAAAGAGATACATGTACCCCAATGTTCATTGCAGCACTGTTTATAATAGCCAAGACATGGAAGCAACCTAGATGTCTATCAGCAGATGAATGAATAAGAAATCTGTGGTACATATACAGAATGGAGTATCACTCAGCCATTAAAAAGATTATATTTGAATCAGCTCAAATAAGGAGGATGAAACTGGAACCTATTATACAGAGTGAAGTAAGCCAGAAAGAAAAACACCAATACAGTATACTAATGCATGTATTTGGAATTTAGAAAGATGGTAACGATAACCCTGTATGCAAGACAGAAAAAAGAGACACAGATGCATAGAACAGTCTTTTGGACTCTGTGGGAGAGGGGGGGGGGATGATTTGGGAGAATGGCATTGAAACATGTATAATATCATACAAGAAACGAATCACCAGTCCAGTTTTGATGCATGATACAGGGTTCTTGGAGCTTATGCATGTGGATGACACCGAGGGATGAGATAGGGAGGGAGGTGGGAGGGGATTCAGGATGGGGAACACATGTACACCCATGGCGTATTCATGTCAATGTATGGCAAAACCAATACAATATTGTAAAGCAAAAAAATAAAATAAAATACTCCCCCCCCCCCCCCCATAATAATATGCTGTCTAGGTTGGTCATAAATTTCCTTCCAAGGAGGAAGCGTCTTTTAATTTCATGGCTTCATTCACCATTTATAGTGATTTTGCAGCCCCTCAAATTAAAGTCTGTCACTGTTTCCACTATTTCCCCATCTATTTGCCATGAAGTGATGGGACCAGATGCCATGATCTTAGTTTTCTGAAGTTTGAGCTTTAAACCAACTTTATCACTTTCTTCTTTCACTTTCATCAGGAGGTTCTTTAGTTCTTCACTTTCTACCATAAGGGTGGTGTCATCTGCATATCTGAGGTTGTTGATATTTCACCCAGCAATCTTGATTCTAGCTTGCGCTTCCTCCAGGTCAGCATTTCTCATTATGTATTCTGCGTATAAGTTAAATAAGCACAGTGACACTATACAGCCTTGATGTACTCTTTTCCCGATTCGGAACCAGGCTGTTGTTCCATGTTTAGTTCTCACTGTTGCTTCCTGACCTGCATATAGGTTTCTCAAGAGGCAGGTCAGGTGGTCTGGTATTCCTATCTCTTTCAGAATTTTTCCACAGTTTATTGTGATCCACACAGTCAAAGGTTTTGGCATAGTCAATAAAGCAGAAATAGATGTTTTTCTGGAACTCTCTTGCTTTTTTGATGATCCAGCAGATGTTGGCAATTTGATCTCTGGTTCGTCTGCCTTTTCTAAAACCAGCTTGAACATCTGGAAGTTCAGAGTTCATGTATTGCTGAAGCCTGCCTTGGAGAATTTTAAGCATCACTTTAATACCATGTGAGATGAGTGCAATTGTGAGGTAGTTTGAGCATTCTTTGGCATTGCCTTTCTTTGGGATTGGAATGAAAACTGACCTTTTCCAGGCCTGTAGCCACTGCTGAGTTTTCCAAATTTGCTGACATACTGAGTGCAGCACTTTCACAGCATCATCATTTAGGATATGAAACAGCTCAACTGGAATTCCATCACCTCTGCCAGTTTTGTTTTTAGTGATACTTCCTAAAGCCCACTTGACTTCACATTTTAGGATGTCTGGCTGTAGGTGAGTGTGAGTGATCACACCATCATGATTATTTGGGTTTTGAAGATCTTTTTTTGTACAGTTCTTCTGTGTATTCTTGCCACCTCTTCTTAATATCTTCTGCTCCTGTTAGGTCCCTACCATTTCTGTCCTTTATGGTGCCCATCTTTGCATGAAATGTTCGGATGATATCTCTAATTTTCTTGAAGACATGTCCAGTCTTTCCCATTCTATTGTTCTCCTCTATTTCTTTGCATTGATCACTGAGGAAGGCTTTCTTATGTCTCCTTGCTAGTCTTTGGAACTCTACATCCAAAAGGGTATATCTTTCCTTTACTCTTTTGCTTTTCACTTCTCTTTTTTTCACAGCTATTTGAAAGGCCTTCTCAGACAGCCATTTTGCTTTTTTGCATTTCTTTTTCTTAGGGATGGTCTTGATCCCTGTCTCCTGAACAATGTCACAAACCTCTCTCCATAGTTCGTCAGGCACTCTGTCTATCAGATCTAGTCCCTTATATCTATTTCTCACTTCCACTGTATAGTCATAGGGATTTGATTTAGGTCATTCCTGAATGGTCTGTTGTTTTTCCCCACTTTGTTCGATTTAAGTCTGAATTTGGCAATAAGGAGGTCATGATCTGAGCCACAGTCAGCTACCAGTCTTGTTTTTGTTGACTGTATAGAGCATCTCCATCTTTGGCTGCAAAGAACATAATCAGTCTGATTTTGGTGTTGACCATCTGGTGATGTACATGTGTAGCATTCTCTTTTGTTGTTGGAAGAGGGTATTTGTTATGACCAGTGTGTTCTTTTGGCAGAACTGTGTTAGCCTTTCCCCTCTTCATTCTGTATTCCAAGGCCAAATTTGCCTGTTACTCCAGGTGTTTCTTGACTTCTTCCTTTTGCAATTCAGTCCCCTGTAATGAAAAGGACATCTTTTGGGGGTGTTAGTTCTAGAAGGTCTTGTAGGTCTTCATAGAACCATTCACCTTCAGCTTCTTCAGCATTACTGGTCGGGGCATAGACTTGGATTACCATGATATTCAATGATTTGCCTTGGAAAGGAACAGAGATCATTCTGTCATTTTTGAGATTGCATCCAAGTACTGCATTTCCAACTCTTTTGTTGACTATGATGGAGCAGCTGAGAGAAGCATCCCACGTCCAAGGTCAGGGGCAGTGGCTGTGCTTTGCTGAAGCAGCCATGAAGAGATATCCCACGTTCAAGGTAAGAGAAACCCAAATAAGATGATAGGCCCTGAGAGAGGGCATCAGAGGGCAGAGAGACTGAAACTACAGTCACAGACAACTAGCCAATCTGACCACACAGACCACAGCCTTGTCTACTAAATGAAACTAAGCCATGCCATGTGCGGCCACCCAAGACGGGCGGGTCATGTTGGAGAGGTCTTACAGAATGTGGTCCACTGGAGAAGGGAATGGCAAACCACTTCAGTATTCTTGCCTTGAGAACCCCATGAACAGTGTGAAAAGGCAAAATGATAGGATACTGAAAGAGGAATTCCCCAGGTCAGTAATTGCCCAATATGCTACTGGAGATGAGTGGACATGTAACTCCAGAAAGAGTGAATGGATGGAGCCAAAGCAAAAACAACACCCAGTTGTGGATGGTACTGGTGATAGAAGTGAGGTCTGATGCTGTAAAAAGAAATGTTGCATAGGAATCTGGAATGTTATGTCCATGAATCAAGGCAAATTGGAAGTGGTCAAACAGGAGATGGAAAGAGTGAACATTGACATTCCAGGAATCAGTGAACTAAGATGGACTGCAATGGGTGACTCTAACTCAGATGACCACTATATCTACTACTGTGGGCGGAATCCCTTAGAAGACCTTTCAGGTATGACCTAAATCAAATCCCTAACGTTTATAAAGTGGAAGTGAGAAATAGATATAAGGGACTAGATCTGATAGAGTGCCTGATGAACTATGGACAGAGGTTCGTGACACTGTACAGGAGAGAGGGAGCAAGACCATTCTCTAGAGAAAGAAATGTAAAAAAGCAAAATGGCTGTGTGAGGAGGACTTACAAAGAGCTGAGAAATGAAAAGATGCAAAAAAAGCAAAGGAGAAAAGGAAAGATATACCCATTTGAATAAAGAGTTCCAAAGAATAGTAAGGAGAGATAAGAAAGTCTTCCTCAGTGATCAGTGCAAAGAAATAGAGGAAAACAATAGAATGGGAAAGACTAAAGATCTCTTTAAAAAATTACAGATATCAAGGGAACATTTCATGCAAAGATGGGCTCAATAAAGGACAGAAATCATATGGACCTAAGAGAAGCAGAAGATATTAAGAAGAGGTGGCAAGAATACACAGAACAGTACAAAAAAGATCTTCACGACCCAGATAATCACGATGGTGTGATCACTCACCTAGAGCCAGACATCCTGGAATGCAAAGTTAAGTGGGCCTTAGGAAGCATCACTACGAACAAAGCTAGCAGAGGTGATGAAATTCCAGTTGAGCTATTTCAAATCCTGAAAGATGATGCTGTGAAAGTGCTGCACTCAATATGCCTGCAAATTTGGAAAACTCGAGTGGCCACAGGACTGGAAAAGGTCAGTTTTCATTCCAATCCCAAAGAAAAGCAATGCCAAAAAATGCTCAAACAACCACACAATTGCACTCAGTGCACATGCTAGTAAAGTAATGCTCAAAATTCTCCAAGCAAGGTTTCAGTAGTATCTGAACCTTGAACTTCTAGATGTTCTATCTGGTTTTAAAAAATGCAGAGGAACCAGAGATCAAATTGCCAACATCCAATGGATAATTGAGAAAGCAAGAGAGTTTCAGAAAAACATCGATTTCTGCTTTATTGGCTATGCCATAGCCTTTGACTGTGTGAATCACAATAAACTGTGAAAAATTCTGAAAGAGATGGGAATACCAGAGCACCTGACCTGCCCCTTGAGAAACCTGTATTCAGGTCAGGAAGCAACAATGAGAACTGGACATGGAACAACAGACTGGTTCCAAATCGGGAAAGGAGTACATCAAGGCTATATAGTGTAACCGTGCTTATTTAACTTATATGCAGAGTACAGCATGAGAAATGCTGGGCTGGTTGAAGCACAAGCTGGAATCAAGATTGCTGGAAGAAATATCAGTAACCTCAGATATGCAGATGACACCACCCTTATGGCAGAAAGTGAAGAAGAACTAAAGAGCCTCTTGACAAAAGTGAAAGAGGAGATTGATAAAGTTGGCTTAAAGCTCAAAATTCAGAAAACTAAGATCATTGCATCCAGTCCCATCACTTCATGGCAAATAGTTGGAGAAACAGTGGAAACAGTGGCAGACTTCATTTTTTTGGGCTCCAAAATCACTGCAGATGATGACTGAAGCCATGAAATTAAAAGATGCTTACTCCTTGAAAGAAAAGTTATGACCTACCTAGACACTATATTAAAAAAACAGAGACGTTACTTTGTCAACCAAGGTCCATCTAGTCAAAGCTATGGTTTTTCCAGCAGTCATGTATGGATATGAGAGTTGGACTCTCATTTCTCATAAAGAAACCTGAGCACTGAAGAACTGATGCTTTTGAACTGTGATGTTAGAGAAGACTTTTGAGAGTTCCTTGCACTGCAAAGAGATCCAACTTGTCCATCTTAAAGGAAATCAATCCGGAATGCTCATGGACGGACTGATGTTGAAGCTGAAACTCCAATACTTTGGTCACCGGATGCAAAGAGCTGACTCATTGGAAAAGTCCATGAAGCTGGGAAAGATTGAGGGCAGGAGGAGAAGGGGACGACAGAGGATGAGATGGTTGGATGAGATGGCTGGATGTCATGACGACTCAATGGATATGAGCTTGAGTAAACTCCAGGAGTTGGTGATGGACAGGAAGGCCTGATGTTCACAGGGTTGCAAAGAGCCAGAAACGACTGAGCAACTGAACTGAACTGAACTGAACTGATATTAATACTGCTATGGAAATGTTTAATGAAATATAAAATATTTAAAATACTCAGTGATTTATAGAAAATGATTAAGTAAAAATTACATTTGAAAAGGATATATAGAATACTTAGGTCAAGTAAAACATTAAACTTGAAAAAATATTTCGAATATATAAATATAATTCATGTTACCTGTAACAAATAACAAGGAGAAAAATATAAACAGAAATGTAAAATGTATGTCATAAGAAATGTTACACTGCATTAGATGATAAAATCCTTAACAAGGGTAGATAGAAGAATCTTCAAATTGATATAGCTACCAAGTGTGTTGCACATAAATTACACATATATGTGAAATTCTAAGACTTCAAAGAAAAGAAGATGCCATGTAAATTCACTCTGCCACATACTTTCTAGTGCTTATAAGACTAACACTGTATATTCTAATCTTGGAAAAATATATATATTTAAAGTAGAACCTAAAATCTCCTATAGGCATCTAGAAAGCTACACTAGTAACATTTATGCATATACTCTTTCAGTCTTCTTCACTTATAACTTAGATTGCTATATTTGTGTCCAATAAAGCTCACATAATTGTATTATTTTGTAGTAATTGAGAAGAACCACAGTGATCACCTAAAATATTTGATTTTCTAAGTAAAACTCATTGTTTCTCCCACAAAAAATTAGAAAGAAACCTTTACAAGGGCAAAGATTCCACTGGCCTTAATCACTGTATCTTCCTATGATTAGCCTCTGAGTAAGTAAATTTTTGCTAAAGAATATTTGTATAGATGATCAACACTCACATTCAAGGACACATATAGAATACATAAAGCAAAATCAAATTACTTAAAATTAGTCATTTCAATAATAATGAAAACATAGATTCATAATATTACAAATAAGATAGCAGGTTTGGTTTGATATCTTCATTGCACTTACTACAACTGTAACTAATTAACTGCATATAAAAGTAATTTAATATTTTTATACTCAGACAGACTGTAAATATGTATGGGTGAGAGCTGGAAAATAAAGAAGGCAGAGTGCAGAAAACTTGATACTTTTCAATTGTGATGCTGGAAAAGACTTTTGAGAGTTCCTGGAAGAGCAAGGAAATTAAACCAGTCAGCCTTGAAAAAAATCAACCTTGAATACTCTTTTGGAAGGACTGATGCTGAAGCTGAAGCTCCAATACTTTGGCCACCTGATGCAAAAAGCTGACTCTGGAAAAGACCCTGATGCTGGGAAAGATTGAAGGCAGAAGAAGAGGGTGATAGAGGATGAGATGGTTGGATGGTATCAGATTTAATGGGCATGAACTTGGGCAAATTCTGGGAGAGGGTGAGGGACAGGGGAGCCTGGTGTGCTACAGTCCATGGAGAATCAAAGAGTTGGCTATGACTTGGTCACTTAAGAACAATAACAACAGACTATAAACATCAAAAGCAGGGCTCATAACTGCTGATCTTACCTACAATGCCTGGCACAATGGTTGGCTCACAGTGCGTGCTCAGTAAATCCCTGTTGAATGAATGACTGACTTATTCATCTAGCCTCATGATTCTTAAAGCTTCTTTTTACTTGTTGAATCTTATATTCAAGTTAAAGCAGATAAAAGAAGTGCTGTTCTCCTTTAAGGGGCCTCACGGACTTAGACTTCAGCTTGCTGCCCCTTCTTGCCACCTTGTGTGGTTCTTCAGGCAACAAGTGGAGCCACTAGGGCTCCTTAGAACATTGAACCAATCTAACTTCTTGGATTCTTTTCTATAATATTTGTACCAAATAATCATGCAACAGAGGCTTGAATCATATAATGCTGGGGAAATTACTTTGTTCTGAGACTGACTGTTTCTTTGTTGGACTGCCTCTAGATTAAGATTTTTTTATTAAATTAAGTTGAAATCGTCTCTTTAATCCTTAGGACTATCGTTTGGAACTGACAAGGACAAGTCTAAATTTTCTATCACATTTCAAATTTCTAAGGTCACTTTTTACAAAATAGAAGCAGACCATTACAGTCTTTTTATCTGACCTGCTCTCCCTTTTATTTTTTCTTCCTTGTTATTTTTATATAGATTATATGTTCATTATATTAACAACATAAAACAATATACTATAGAAAATAAAAGTATATTATTATTAACATTGTACAGGAGGCAGTGACCAAAACCATCCCCAGGAAAAGAAATGCAAAAAGGCAAAAAGGTTGTCTGAGTAGGCCTTACAAATAGCTGAGGAAAGAAGAGAAGTGAAAGACAAAGGAGGAAAGGAAAGATATACCCATCTGAATGCAGAGTTCCAAAGAATAGCAAGGAGAGATAGGAAAGCCTTCCTAAGTAATCAACACAAAAAATAGAGGAAAACAACAGAATGGGAAAGACTACAGATCTCTTCAAGAAAATCAGAACCACCAAGGGAATATCTCATGCAAAGATAGGCACAATAAAAGACAGAAATGGCATAGACCTAACTGAAGCAGAAGATATTAAGAAAAGATGGTAAGAATACAGAGAACTATATCAAAGAGATCTTAATGACTCAAATAAACACGATGGTGTTTATTATCTAGGTTATCACTCACCTAGAGCCAAACATCATGGAATGTGAAGTCAAGTGGGCCTTAGAAAGCATCGCTACGAACAAAGCTAGTGGAAGTGATAGAATTCCAGCTGAGCTATTTCAAATCCTAAAAGATGATGCTGTGAAAGGGTTTCACTCAATATGCCAACAAATTTGGAAAATTCAGCAGTGGTTACAGGAATTAGGAAAGGTCAGTTTCCATTCCAATCACAAGGAAAGGCAATGCCGAAGAATGTTCAGACTTTCACACAAAGTGCACTCATTTCACCTGCTAGCAAGGTAATGCTCAAAATTCTCCAAGTGAGGCTTCAACAGTATATGAACTAAGAACTTCCAGATGTTCAAGTTGGATTTAGAAAAGGCAGAGGAACCAGAAATCACATTTGCAACATCTGTTGGATCATCAAAAAAGCAAGAGAAATCCAGGAAAACATCTACTTTACTTCATTGACTACACTAAAGCCTTTGACTGTGTGGATCACAATAAATTGTGGAACATTCTTAAAGAGATGGGACTATCAGACCACCTGACCTGCATCCTTAGAAACCTATATGCAGATCACGAAGCAACAGTTAGACCCAGATATGGAACAAAGGACTGTTTCTAAATTGGGAAAGGAGTATTTGAAGACTGTATATTGTCATCCCCCTTATTTAAATTATATACGGAGAAATGCCAGGCTGCATGAAGCACAAACTGGAATCAAGATTGCTGGGAGAAATATCAATAACCTCAGATATGCAGATGACACCACCCTTATGGCAGAAAGCAAAAAGGAACTAAAGAGCCTCTTGATGAAGGTGAAAGAGGAAAGTTAACAAGTTGGCTTAAAACTAAACTTTCAAAAAAAAAAAAAAAAAAAAAGAAGAGTGTGGCATCTGGTTCCATCATTTCATGGCAAATAGATGGGGAAACAATGGAAACAGTGACAAACTTCATTTTCCTGGGTTCCAAAATCACTGCAGCCATAAAATTAAAAGATGCTTGCCTCTAGGAAGGAACACTGCAACAAATCTAGACAGCATATTAAAGAGCAGACATTACTTGCCGACAAAGGTTTGTATAGTCAGAACTATGGCTTTTCCAGTAGTCATATATGGATGTGAGGGTTGGACCACAAGAAAGGCTGAGGCAAAAGAATTGATGCTTTTGAACTCGGATGTTGGAGAAGACTCTTGAGAGTCCCTTGCACTGCGAGAAAACCCAACCAGCCAACCCTAAAGGAAATCAATCCTGAATATCCATTGGAAGGACTGATGATGAAACTGAAACTCCAATACTTTGGTCACCTTATGTGAAGAGCTGGATCATTAGAAAAGACCCTGATGCTGGGAGGGATGACAGAGGACAAAATGATTGGATGGCATCACTGGTTCAATGGACATGAGTTTGAGCAAGTTCTGGCAGACAGTGATGACAAGGAAGCCTGGTGTACTGCAGTCCATGGGATCGCAGAGTTGGACACGACTGAGTGACTGAACAACACCAAATAGTGTAATGCAATACTAGTGTTACAACTTGTATAACCAAAAGTGTAAGTAATAATATAAGAATATATTCTTATTACTCAAGGAAAAATAACTAATATATTGTCATAATTGCTTCTGCTCGTTTTAAAGAAATAACTTTGTCAACAAAGCAAAATTCCTCTCTGGCAACCTCCCTCACACGTATTCCATTTCTTCCTCAATTTAACCAGTATTCTGAGTTTGTTGTGTATCCTTCAAATCTATTTTCATCCTTCTATATACGTATGTGTGCATCTATATATCCAAACATAAATATACCTATCCTGTTCTGTGTAAAGCTACCAGCAAGTGTGATTATTTAAATTAAAATAAAAATTTTAAATTTTAAAGATCAGTTTTCTACTGCACTCACCATATTTGAAGTGTTCAGTAGCCACACGTGACTAGTGGCTAGGATATTGGATCGTGCGGTTATAGAACATATCCATCATTGCATGGAGCTCCATTGTAATAGATGTATTTTTATAAGTGTTTTTAAAATTTCACATAATGTAATACCCTGAATAAGTTTACCAAGCTGCTTTTTCTTTCTTTACTCGGCATTATGTGGTCAAGATCCACTCAAGCTGATATGTAGTGTATTTCTTTAAACTAGCATAGATTATTCTATTTTTTGATAGAACACATATATATACAACTCTTTAAAACCCATTTTTCCTCACCTGGATATTGGAATTTTCATTCTTCTACTTGAAGCAATGTATTAATGAGCATTTTTTCTCTGCAATATGAATCTAAAAATGAAAACACTCAATCATAAGGTATATACCTTGCAAGCTTTGCTAGAAATTGCCAAGCTGGGTTTCCCTTGTCGCTCAGCAGTAAAGGATCCTTATGCCAATGCAGGAGACGTGGATTCAGTCTCAGGGTGGAGAAGATCCCCTGGAGAAGGAAATAGCAACTCACTCCAGTATTCTTGACTGGGAAATCCCATGGACAGAGGAGCGTGGAGGGTTACAGTCTGTGGGGCCCCAAAAAGAGTCAGACACTATTCAAGGGACTAAACAACAACATTCATATACTCTGTCCATTTCTCTACTGAAATGTTGCCTTTCTCTTAAGGATTTGTACTAATTAATCACACTAAAACTCGTTTTTATTCTTTTACTTCACATATGTATCTGGCTAATATATCTTGACTGACTGACTGACTGAAGTCACTCAGTCGTGTCCGACTCTTTGTGACCCCATAGACTGTAGCCTACCAGGCTCCTCTGTCCATGGGATTCTCCAGGCAATAGTACTGGAGTGGATTGCCATTTCCTTCTCCAGGGAATCTTCCCAACAAGGGCTTGAACCCAGGTCTCCTGCATTGTAGACAGATGCTTTACCATCTGAGCCACCAGGGAAGTCAGTATATATCTTAGTCAGTACATAATGATCTATTTCTTGAACTTTTTTCTTTTGGTAATGTCTACGGTACCCAATAACCTCAGATATGCAGATGACACCACCCTTAGGGCAGAAAGTGAAGAGGAACTCAAAAGCCTCTTGATGAAAGTGAAAGAGGAGAGTGATAAAGTTGGCTTAAAGCTCAACATTCAGAAAACGAAGATCATGGCATCTGGTCCCATCACGTCATGGGAAATAGATGGGGAAACAGTGGAAACACTGTCAGACTTTATTTTTTTGGGCTCCAAAATCACTGCAGATGGTGATTGCAGCCAGGAAATTAAAAGACGCTTACTCCTTGGAAGAAAAGCTATGACCAACCTAGATAGCATATTCAAAAGCAGAGACATTACTTTGCCAACAAAGGTCCATCTAGTCAAGGCTATGGTTTTTCCTGCGGTCATATATGGATGTGAGAGTTGGACTGTGAAGAAGGCTGAGTACCGAAGAATTGATGCTTTTGACCTGTGGTGTTGGAGAAGACTCTTGAGAGTCCCTTGGACTGCAAGGAGATCCAACCAGTCCATTCTGAAGGAGATCAGCCCTGGGATTTCTTTGGAAGGAATGATGCTAAAGCTGAAACTCCAGTACTTTGGCTACCTCATGAGAAGAGCTGACTCATTGGAAAAGACTCTGATGCTGGGAGGGATTGGGGGCAGGAGGAAAAGGGGACGACAGAAGATGAGATGGCTGGATGGCATCACAGACTCAATGGACGTGAGTCTGAGTGAACTCCGGGAGCTGGTGATAGACAGGGAGGCATGACGTGCTGCGATTCATGGGGTCGCAAAGAGTTGGACACGACTGAACGACTGAACTGAACTGAACGTAGAAGAATTCTTTTTTAAAAAATTACATTTTTACAAATGTAAAAGTTAAATTACATTTGTAGAGTCCATGCCAGGTTTCTTGTACAAGATGCAAGATTCCAGATTTATCTGCCTGTTTCCTTATGTTTTACTTGTTAAATTTCCTACGTATCTCAGCCTCCGCACTACTGACATCTTGGATCAGGTAGCTATCGTGTGTATTGCAGGATGTTTAATATTTCCCTGTTGCCACCAGGTTATAACAACCAAAACATCTCCGTACTTGCCAAAATATGCCTGGGGGGCTGAGTGGAGGTTTCGATAGGGATCTAGAAGTTCAGTCAAATTCAGGGTAAACACCTTTGTCAAGAGTATTTGTCATATGATGTGTATTTTTTATTGCACTGTATCAGTAAGCACATAACATCTGATTGTCCCATTATTGATTAGCCTTGATCACTTATTTAAGGCAGTCACTTTAAAAAAAATTTTAGATTTTTTTTATTGTGTATTAATTTTTATTTACACACTTCTGTTACTATTTTCATAGGAGTTTTTTTAAAATATAAATTTATTTATTTTAACTGGAGGTTAATTACTTTACAATATTTTATTGGTTTCGCCATACATCAACATGTATCTGCCACAAGTATACACGTGTTCCCCATCCTGAACCCCTCTCCCTCCTCCCTCCCTGTACCATCCCTCTGGGTCGTCTCAGCGCACCAGCCCCAAGCATGCAGTATCGTGCATTGAACCTGGACTGGCAACTCATTTCATGTATAATATTATACATGTTTCAGTGCCATTCTCCCAAATCATCCCACTCTCTCCCTCTCCCACAGAGTCCAAAAGACTGTTCTACACATCTGTATCTCTTTTGCTGTTTTGCATACAGAGTTATCGTTACCATCTTTCAAAATTCCATATGTATGTGTTAGTATACTGTATTGGTGTTTTTCTTTCTTTCTGGCTTACTTCAATCTGTATAATAGGTTCCAGTTTCATCCACCTCATTAGAACTGATTCAAATGTATTATTTTTAATGGCTGAGCAACACTCCATTGTGTATATGTACCACAGCTTTCTTATCCATTCATCTGCTGATGGACATCTAGGTTGTTTCCATGTCCTGGCTATTATAAACAGTGCTGCGATGAACATTGGGGTACACGTGTCCCTTTCAATTCTGGTTTCTGCGGTGTGTATGCCCAGCAGGGGGATTGCTGGGTCATAAGACAGTTCTCTTTCCAGTTTTTTAAGGAATCTCCACACTGTTCTTCATAGTGGCTGTACTAGTTTGCATTCCCACCAACAGTGTAAGAGGGTTCCCTTTTCTCCACACCCTCTCCAGCATTTATTGCTTGTAGAGTTTTGGACTGCAGCTATTCTGACTGGTGTGAAGTGGTACCTCATTGTGGTTTTGATTTGAATTTCTCTGGTAATGAGTGATGTTGAGCATCTTTTCATGTGTTTGTTAGCCATCTGTATGTCTTTGGAGAAATATCTATTTAGTTCTTTGGTTCATTTTTTGATTGGGTTGTTTATTTTTTTGGAATTGAGCTGTAGGAGTTGCTTATATACTTTTGAGATTAGTTGTTTGTCAGTTGCTTCATTTGCTATTATTTTCTCCCATTCTGAAGGCTGTCTGTTCACCTTGCTTATAGTTTCCTTTGTTGTGCAGAAGCTTTTAAGTTTAATTAGGTCCCATTTGTTAATTTTTGCTTTTATTTCCAATATTCTGGGAGGTGGGTCATAGAGGATCCTGCTGTGATGTATGTTGGAGAATGTTTTGCCTATGTTCTCTTCTAGGAGTTTTATAGTTTCTGGTCTTACATTTAGATCTTTAATCCATTTTGAGTTTATTTTTGTGTATGGTGTTAGAAAGTGTTCTAGTTTCATTCTTTTACAAGTGGTTGACCAGTTTTCCCAGCACCACTTGTTAAAGAGATTGTCTTTTCTCCATTGTGTATTCTCACCTCCTTTGTCAAGGATAAGGTTCCATAGGTGGGTGGATTTATCTCTGGGCTCTCTGTTTTGTTCCATTGATCTACATTTCTGTCTTTGTGCCAGTACCATACTGTTTTGATGACTGTGGCTTTGTAGTAGAGTGTGAAGTCAGGCAGGTTGATACCTCCAGTTCCATTCTTCTTTCTCAAGATTGCTTTGGCTATTTCACAATTTCCATACAAATTGTGAAATTATTTGTTCTAGCTCTGTGAAAAATACCTTTGGTAGCTTGATAGGGATTGCATTGAATCTATAAATTGCTTTGGGTAATATACTCATTTTCACAATATTGATTCTTCCAATCCATGACCATGGTATATTTCTCCATCTATTAGTGTCCTCTTTGATTTCTTTCACCAGTGTTTTATAGTTTTCTGTATATAGGTCTTTAGTTTCTTTAGTTAGATATATTCCTAAGTATTTTATTTTTTTCATTGCAATGGTGAATGGAATTGTTTCCTTTATTTCTCTTTCTATTTTCTCATTATTATTGTATAGGAATGCAAGGGATTTCTGTGTGTTGATTTTATATCCTGCAACTTTACTATATGCATTGATTAGCTCTAGTAATTTTCTGGTGGAGTCTTTAGGGTTTTCTATGTAGAGGATCATGTCATCTGCAAACAGTGAGAGTTTTACTACTTCTTTTCCAATTTGGATTCCTTTTATTTCTTTTTCTGCTCTGATTGCTGTGGCCAAAATTTCCAAAACCATGTTGAATAGTAATGGTGAAAGTGGGCACCCTTGTCTTGCTCCTAACTTTAGGGGAAATGCATTCAATTTTTCACCATTGAAGATAATGTTTGCTGTGGGTTTGTCATATATAGCTTTTATTATGTTGAGGGTCCCTTGGACTGCAAGGAGATCAAACCAGTCCATTCTGAAGGAGATCAACCCTGGGATTTCTTTGGAAGGAATGATGCTAAAGCTGAAGCTCCAGTACTTTGGCCACCCCATGCGAAGAGTTGACTCATTGGAAAAGACTCTGATGCTGGGAGAGATTGGGGGCAGGAGGAGAAGGGGACGACCCAGGATGAGATGGCTGGATGGCATCACAGACTCAAGGACAAGAGTCTGAGTGAACTCCGGGAGATGGTGATGGACAGGGAGGCCTGGCGTGCTGCGATTCATGGGGTCGCAAAGAGTCGGACACGACTGAGCGACTGGACTGAACTGATGTTGAGGTATGTTCCTTCTATTCCTGCCTACTGGAGAGTTTTTTTTTTTTATCATAAATGGATGTTGAATTTTGTCAAAGGCTTTCTCTACATCTATTGAGATAATCATATGGTTTTTTTTTATTTTTCAATTTGTTAATGTGGTGTATTACATTGATTGAATTGCGGACATTGAAGTATGCTTGCATCCCTGGGATAGAGCCCACTTGGTCATGATGTATGATCTTTTTAATATGTTGTTGTATTCTGTTTGCTAGAATTTTGTTAAGGATTTTTGCATCTATGTTCATCAATGTTATTGGCCTGTAGTTTTCTTTTTCTGTGGCATCTTTGTCTGGTTTTGGTATTAGGGCAATGGTGGCCTCATAGAATGAGTTTGGAAGTTCACCTTCCTCTGAAATTTTCTGGAAGAGTTTGAGTAGGATAGGTGTTAGCTCTTCTCTAAATTTTTGGTAGAATTCAGCTGTGAAGCCTTCTGGTCCTGGGCTTTCGTCTGCTGGAAGATTTCTGATTTCAGTTTCAATTTCCGTGCTTGGGTTGGGTCTGTTAAGATTTTCTATTTCTTCCTGGTTCAGTTTTGGAAAGTTGTACTTTTCTAAGAATTTGTCCATTTCTTCCAAGTTGCCCATTTTATTGGTGTATAGTTGCTGATACTAGTCTCTTATGATCCTTTGTATTTCTGTGTTGTCTGTTGTGATCTCTCCATTTTCATTTCTAATTTTATTGATTTGATTTTTCTCCCTTTGTTTCTTGATGAGTCTGGCTAATGATTTGTCAATTTTATTTATCCTTTCAAAGAACCAGCTTTTGGCTTTGTTGATTTTTGCTATGGTCTCTTTTGTTTCTTTTGCATTTATTTCTACCCTAATTTTTAAGATTTCTTTCCTTCTACTAACCCTGGGGTTCTTCATTTCTTCTTTTTCTAATTGCTTTAGGTGTAGAGTTAGGTTATTTGACTTTTTTCTTGTTTCTTGAGGTATGCCTGTATTGCTATGAACCTTCCCTTTAGCACTGCTTTTATAGTGCCCGACAGGTTTTGGGTTGTTGTGTTTTCATTTAATTCGTTTCTATACATAATTTGATTTCTTTTTTGATTTCTTCTGTGATTTGTTGGTTATTCAGCAGTGTGTTGTTCAGCCTCCATATGTTGGAATTTTTAATACTTTTTCTCCTGTACTTGAGATCTAATCTTACTGCATTTTTGTCAGAAAAGCTGCTTGGAATGATTTCAATTTTTTTGAATTTACCGAGGCTAGATTTATGGCCCAGGATGTGATCTATCCTGGAGAACCTTCCGTGAGCGCTTGAGAAAAGGGTGAAATTCATTGTTTTGGGGTGAGATGTCCTATAGATATCAATTAGGTCTAACTGGTCTATTGTATCATTAAAGTTTGCATATCCTTGTTAATTTTCTGTTTAGTTGATCTATCCATAGGTGTGAGTGGGGTGTTAAAGTCTCCCACTATTATTGTGTTATTGTTAATATCCCCTTTCATACATCTTAGCATTTGTCTTATATATTGCAGTGCTCCTATGTTGGGTTCATAGATATTGATAATTTTTATATCTTCTTGGATTGATCCTTTGATCATTATGTAGTGCCCTTCTTTGTCTCTTTTCATAGCCTTTGTTTTAAAGTCTATTTTATCTGATATGAGTATTGTTTCTCCTGCTTTCTTTTGGTCACAATTTGCATGGGATATCTTTTTCCAGCCCTTCACTTTCAGTCTGTATGTTATGTGTCCCCTGTTTTGAGGTGGGTCTCTTGTAGACAACATATATAGGGGTCTTGTTTTTGTATCCATTCAGCCAATCTTTGTGTTTTGGTTGGGGCCTTCAACCCATTTACATTTAAGGTAATTATTGATAAGTATGATCCTGTTGCCATTTACTTTATTGTTTTTTTTTTAATTTTTAATTTTTTAATTTTTTTTTAGTTTTTTATTTTTTTAAATTTTAAAATCTTTAATTCTTACATGCGTTCCCAAACATGAACCCCCCTCGCTGCTCCCTTCCCATAACATCTCTCTGGGTCATCCCCATGCACCAGCCCCAAGCATGCTGTATCCTGCGTCAGACATAGACTGGCGATTCAATTCTTACATGATAGTATACATGTTAGAATGCCATTCTCCCAAATCATCCCACCCTCTCCCTCTCCCTCTGAGTCCAAAAGTCCATTATACACATCTGTGTCTTTTTTCCTGTCTTGCATACAGGGTCATCATTGACATCTTCCTAAATTCCATATATATGTGTTAGTATACTGTATTGGTGTTTTTCTTTCTGGCTTACTTCACTCTGTATAATCGGCTCCAGTTTCATCCATCTCATCAGAATTGATTCAAATGAATTCTTTTTAATGGCTGAGTAATACTCCATTCTGTATATGTACCACAGCTTTCTTATCCATTCATCTGCTGATGGACATCTAGGTTGTTTCCATGTCCTGGCTATTATAAACAGTGCTGCGATGAACATTGGGGTACATGTGTCTCTTTCCATTCTGGTTTCCTCGGTGTGTATGCCCAGCAGGGGGATTGCTGGGTCATAAGGTAGTTCTATTTGCAATTTTTTAAGGAATCTCCACACTGTTCTCCATAGTGGCTGTACTAGTTTGCATTCCCACCAACAGTGTAGGAGGGTTCCCTTTTCTCCACACCCTCTCCAGCATTTATTGCTTGCAGATTTTTGGATCGCAGACATTCTGACTGGTGTGAAGTGGTACCTCATTGTGGTTTTGATTTGAATTTCTCTGGTAATGAGTGATGTTGAGCATCTTTTCATGTGTTTATTAGCCATTCGTATGTCTTCTTTGGAGAAATGTCTATTTAGCTCTTTGGCCCATTTTTTGATTGGGTCGTTTATTTTTCTGGAATTGAGCTGCATAAGTTGCTTGTATATTTTTCAGATTAGTTGTTTGTCAGTTGCTTCATTTGCTATTATTTTCTCCCATTCAGAAGGCTGTCTGTTCACCTTGCTTATATTTTCCTTTGTTGTGCAGAAGCTTTTAATTTTAATTAGATCCCATTTGTTTATATTTGCTTTTATTTCCAGAATTCTGGGAGGTGGATTATAGAGGATCCTGCTGTGATTTATGTCTGAGAGTGTTTTGCCTATGTTCTCCTCTAGGAGTTTTATAGTTTCTGATCTTACATTTAGATCTTTAACCCATTTTGAGTTTATTTTTGTGTGCGGTGTTAGAAAGTGATCTAGTTTCATTCTTTTACAAGTGGTTGACCAGTTTTCCCAGCACCACTTGTTAAAGAGATTGTCTTTACTCCATTGTATATTCTTGCCTCCTTTGTCAAAGATAAGGTGTCCATATGTGTGTGGATTTATCTCTGGGCTTTCTATTTTGTTCCATTGATCTATATGTCTGTCTTTGTGCCAGTACCATACTGTCTTGATGACTGTGGCTTTGTAGTAGAGCCTGAAGTCAGGCAAGTTGATTCCTCCAGTTCCATTCTTCTTTCTCAAGATTGCTTTGGCTATTCGAGGTTTTTTGTATTTCCATACAAATCTTGAAATTATTTGTTCTAGTTCTGTGAAAAATGTGGCTGGTAGCTTGATAGGGATTGCATTGAATTTGTAAATTGCTTTGGGTAGTATACTCATTTTCACTATATTGATTCTTCTGATCCATGAACATGGTATATTTCTCCACCTATTAGTGTCCTCTTTGATTTCTTTCATCAGTGTTTTATAGTTTTCTATATATAGGTCTTTAGTTTCTTTAGGTAGATATATTCCTAAGTATTTTATTCTTTTCATTGCAATGGTGAATGGAATTGTTTCCTTAATTTCTTTTTCTACTTTCTCATTATTCGTGTATAGGAATGCAAGAGATTTCTGTGTGTTGATTTTATATCCTGCAACTTTACTATATTCATTGTCTAGCTCTAGTAATTTTCTGGTGGAGTCTTTAGGGTTTTCCATGTAGAGGATCATGTCATCTGCAAACAGTGAGAGTTTTACTTCTTCTTTTCCAATTTGGATTCCTTTTATTTCTTTTTCTGCTCTGATTGCTGTGGCCAAAACTTCCAGAACTATGTTGAATAGTGAAAGTGGACACCCTTGTCTTGTTCCTGACTTTAGGGGAAATGCTTTCAATTTTTCACCATTGAGGATAATGTTTGCTGTGGGTTTGTCATATATAGCTTTTATTATGTTGAGGTATGTTCCTTCTATTCCTGCTTTCTGGAGAGTTTTTATCATAAATGGATGTTGAATTTTGTCAAAGGCCTTCTCTGCATCTATTGAGATAATCATATGGTTTTTATTTTTCAATTTGTTAATGTGGTGAATTACATTGATTGATTTGCGGATACTGAAGAATCCTTGCATCCCTGGGATAAAGCCCACTTGGTCATGATGTATGATCTTTTTAATGTGTTGTTGCATCCTGATTGCTAGAATTTTGTTGAGGATTTTTGCATCTATGTTCATCAATGATATTGGCCTGTAGTTTTCTTTTTTTGTGACATCTTTGTCAGGTTTTTGTATTAGGGTGATGGTGGCCTCATAGAATGAGTTTGGAAGTTTACCTTCCTCTGCAATTTTCTGGAAGAGTTTGAGGAGGATAGGTGTTAGCTCTTCTCGAAATTTTTGGTAGAATTCAGCTGTGAAGCCGTCTGGACCTGGGCTTTTGTTTGCTGGAAGATTTCTGATTACAGTTTCAATTTCCGTGCTTGGGTTGGGTCTGTTAAGCTTTTCTATTTCTTCCTGGTTCAGTTTTGGAATATTGTACTTTTCTAAGAATTTGTCCCTGTCTTCCACGTTGTCCATTTTATTGGCATACAACTGCTCATAGTAGTCTCTTATGATCCTTTGTATTTCTGTGTTGTCTGTTGTGATCTCTCCATTTTCATTTCTAATTTTATTGATTTGATTTTTCTCTCTTTGCTTCTTGATGAGTCTGGTTAATGGTTTGTCAATTTTATTTATCCTTTCAAAGAACTAGCTTTTGGCTTTGTTGATTTTTGCTATGGTCTCTTTTGTTTCTTTTGCATTTATTTCTGCCCTAATTTTTAAGATTTCTTTCCTTCTACTAACTCTGGGGTTCTCCAATTCTTCCTTTTCTAGTTGCTTTAGTTGTAGAGTTAGGTTATTTATTTGACTTTTTTCTTGTTTCTTGAGGTATGCCTGTATTGCTATGAACTTTCCTCTTAGCACTGCTTTTATAGTGTCCCACAGGTTTTGGGTTGTTGTGTTTTCATTTTCATTGTTTCTATGCATATTTTGATTTCTTTTTTGATTTCTTCTGTGATTTGTTGGTTATTCAGAAGTGTGTTGTTCAACCTCCATATGTTGGAATTTTTAATAGTTTTTCTCCTGTAATTGAGATCTAATCTTAATGCATTATGGTCAGAAAAGATGCTTGGAATGATTTCGATTTTTTTGAATTTATCAAGTTTAGATTTATGGCCCAGGATGTGATCTATCCTGGAGAAGGTTCCATGAGCATTTGAAAAAAAGGTGAAATTCATTGTTTTGGGGTGAAATGTCCTATAGATATCAATTAGGTCTAACTGATCTAACGTATCATTTAAAGTTTGCGTTTTATTGTTTTGGATTCGAGTTTATACACCCTTTTTGTGTTTCCTGTCTAGAGTAGATCCTTTAGCATTTGTTGGAGAGCTGGTTTGGTGGTGCTGAATTCTCTCAGCTTTTGCTTGTCTGTAAAGCTTTTGCTTTCTCCTTCATATTTGAATGAGATCCTTGCTGGGTACAGTAATCTAGCCCTAGGTTATTTTCCCTCATCACTTTAAGTATGTCTTGCCATTCCCTCCTGGCCTGAAGAGTTGCTATTGAAAGATCAACTGTTATCCCTATGGGAATCCCCTTGTGTGTTATTTGTTGTTTTTCTCTTGCTGCTTTTAATATTTGTTCTTTGTGTTTGATCTTTGTTAATTTGATTAATATGTGTCTTGGGGTGTTTTGCCTTGTGTTTATCCTTTTGGGGATTCTCTGGGTTTCTTGGACTTGGGTGATTATTTCCTTCCCCATTTTAGGGAAGTTTTCAACTATTATTTCCTCAAGTATTTTCTCATGGTCTTTCTTTTTGTCTTCTTCTTCTGGGACTCCTATGATTTGAGTGTTGGGGCATTTAACACTGTCCTGGAGGGCTCTGAGATTGTCCTCATTTCTTTTCATTCGTTTTTCTTTTTTCCTGTCTGATTCATTTATTTCTACCATTCTATCTTCTAATCCTATCTTCTGCGTCTGTTATTCTACTATTTGTTGCCTCCAGAGTGTTTTTGATCTCATTTATTGCATTATTCATTATATATTGACTCTTCTTTATTTCTTCTAGGTCCTTGTTAAACCTTTCTTGCATCTTCTCAATCCTTGTCTCCAGGCTATTTATCTGTGATTCCATTTTGATTTCAAGATTTTGGATCATTTTCACTATTATTATTCGGAATTCTTTATCAGGTAGATTCTCTATCTCTTCCTCTTTTGTTTGGTTTGGTGGGCATTTATCCTGTTCCTTTACCTGCTGGGTGTTGCTCTGTCTCTTCATCTTGTTTATATTGCTGAGTTTGGGGTGTCCTTTCTGTATTCTGGCAGTTTGTGGAGTTCTCTTTATTGTGGAGTTTCCTCGCTGTGGGTGGGGTTGCATAGGTGGCTTGTCAAGGTTTCTTGGTTAGGGAAGCTTGTGTCGGTGTCCTGGTGGGTGGAGCTGTATTTCTTCTCTCTGCAGTGCAATGAAGTGTCCAGTAATGAGTTATGAGATGTCTATGGTTTTGGAGTAACTTTGGGCAGTCTGTATATTGGAGCTCAGGGCTGTGTTCCTGTGTTGCTGGAGAATTTGAGTGGTATGTCTTGCTCTGGAACCTGTTGGCCCTTGGGTGGTGCTTGGTTTCAGTGTGGATATGGAGGCATTTGATGAACTCCTGTCAATTAATGTTCCCTGGAGTAAGGAGCTCTCTGGTGTTCTCAGGGTTTGGACTTAAGCCTCCTGCTTCTGGTTTTCAGTCTTATTTTTACAGTAGTCTCAAGACTTCTCCTTCTATACAGCACTGTTGATAAAACATCTGACTTAAAGATGAAAAGTTTCTCCACAGTGAGGGACCCCCAGAGAGGCTCACAAAGTTACATGGAGAAGAGAAGATGGAGGAGGGAGTTAGAAGTGACCTGAATGAGATGAGGTGGAATTGAAAGAGGAGCGAGCAAGCTAGCCACTAATCACTTCCTTATGTGTGCTCCACAGTCTGGACTGCTCAGGGATGTTCACGGAATTTTACAGAGAAGAGAAGATGGAGGAAGGAGACAGAGGTGGCCAGGAGGACAAAAAGTGGGGAACTAAAAGGAGAGAGACAGATCCAGCCAGTAATCAGTTTCCTAAGTGTTCTCCACCATCCAGAACACACTAGTGATTCAGTGTTGGGTAGAGAAGAGAAGGGGGATGGAGGAGACAGAGGCGACCAGGTGGAGAAAAAGGAGAGTCCAAAGGGGGAGAGAGCAGTCAAGCCAGTAATCTCGCTCCCTAGTAAAAATGGGTACTGAAGATTGAGTTCTTAAATGTACAAAATTGATAACAAATACCAAAAAGCAAAGATTAAAAATCTAGAGTAGAGTTTGGAATTTCAAAAATACAATATTAAAGAAGAGAAGAAGAAAACAAAGAAAGAAAAAAAACACAAAGTCACAAAAATTATAAAAATATATATATATATATGAAGTTTTCTTTTTAAAAATAGGATCTTTTTTTTTTTGCAAAGTAATCGTAGTTTATATAAGTGAAAATTAAAGGAGTAATAGTGGACTTAAAAATTAAAAAAATTAAAAAAAAAGAATGATCATAAAAATAGTAAAAATATATCTAGGACTTTCTCTGGTGTTGTGGGTATTGTGGGGTCAGTTCATTTTCAGATAGTTCCTTGGTCCGGCTTATATTTCTCAAGATCTATAGGCCCCTTCCTATGTAGTTGGTACTAACGACAGGGTTTTAATCTATTGCACCTGTCATTTCCAAGGCAGTTCCCTCTGTTTTAGCTTCTGTTTGCTGGTCTCTTCAGTGTCTGATTTCTGCCCTGACACAAAGGGGGTGGTGGTGGTCACTTTTTTTAGGCTCACTTGTTCAGTTGCGCTGTGGGGAGTGAGGGACGCTGCAAACAATAACACTGTTGTGTGCTCGCAGTGCCTCAGCCACACTGGGCCTGCCCCTGCTCATGGCGCGTGTACCCTCCCTGCCCACACTGCTCAGGCTCTAGGTTGCTCCACCGGGAACCGTCTGGGGCTGGCGGTGGGCTGCATGCACCTCCCAGGTCTAAGTCGCTCAGGTTCAGGCACTCGGGTAGTTCTCAGAGGTGCAGACTCGGTTGGGCCTGCGTTTTGTGCCCTTCCCAGGTCTGAGCGGCTTAGGTGATGGGGTGTTTGGTGAGCGTGGTCGCTGCGACTTATTGCTTCCCTCGTCCCTGCCTGTTTTCTGGGTGTACAACTGGTGCACCTTCTAAGGCAGATGTTGGCCGTCCAAAACCCCAAGAAGTCTTAGTCAGCAAAGAAGCCTGCCTATAGTTTTGTAGATAATGTCTCTCTGGGGCTGTGATTGCCCCCTTCTGGCTCTGGCTGCCTGTCACCGGAAGGGGATGGTCTGCAGCTGGCTATCTCTATTCAGTCCTTTGTTCTGTGCACGGGCCTGGCGGTGTCTTAGGTTAGGCTGGCTTTTCGCATGGTAGTTATCCCAGTCTGGTTTGCTAGCCCAAGTTAGTTAGCTCAGATTGCCCTTGGGGCATTCAGGCCAGGTCCTTACTCTAAGCAATGCAGCCTGCGCCTCCCTGCCCAGCCCCACTTGCTAGTGGCAGGTGCAGGCGTCTGCGTTGCTTCTCCACTGGGGGAGTTACCTTTGGGCACGGAATCTGTGGGTTTTAATTATTTATTTATTTTTCCTCCCTGTCATGTTGCCTCCTGTGCTTCCAAGGCTCACCACAGACTCGGCAGTGAGAGTGTTTCCTGGTGTTTGGAAACTCCTCTCTTTTTAAGACTCCCTTCCCGGGACAGAGCCCCATCCCTACCTCTTTTGTCTCTTTTTCTGTCTATTATTTTTTCCTACCTCCTTTTGAAAACAATGGGCTGCTTTTCTCGGCGCCTGATGTTCTCTGCCGGCATTCAGAAGTTGTTTTGTGGAATTTACTCAGCGTTCAAATGTTCTTTTGATGAATTTGTCAGGGAGAAAGTGATATCTTAGGACTGCCTCTCCCACTTTTTTTTTTAAGATAAAGGTATGTTTTTCCCCTTTATAATAAGTAAGGGAAAAACAGACTTTTCATACTTTAACACCTTGATACCTTGACACCAAGTGAACATCCTGTACTCCTACTATCTTTCACCCAGTGACTTTTGGCATTCTCTAGTCCAAATCAATTGTGATTCGGTGTGCAAAATGGTGATTTTCTAATTCTATTATTTGTTGTACATTTACTCTCTGGTATTTCTATGAAAGAAAAGTTTTCATCCTTCCCTTTATTTATTTCTACTGGCACTTTTATTTTTTACTTTCTTAAATTTTTAGTTTTACTTTATTTTGCTTTACAATACTGTATTGGTTTTGCCATACATTGACCTGAATCAGCCACGGGTGTACATGAGCTCCCAATCCTGAACCTCCCGCCCACCTCCCACCCCATATCATCTCTCTGGATCACCCCCATGCACCAGCCCCAAGCATCCTGTATCCTGTATCGAACATAGACTGGCGACTTGTTTCTTACACGATTCATGCATTTTCTTTACCCAATTTTTAAATTCAATTATTCCAATTACTTTTTTTGAGGCTTATATTATCCCAAATTCCTCCAGTGGGAATCTTCAATCAATTCTTTAAGCATTTCTTACCATAAGAGAATTTAATGTTTTATGGAGAATTTTAATAAAGTTATTATAACAAGTAAAACATAAGGAAACAGGCAGATAAATCTGGAATCTGGCATCTTGTACAAGAAACCTGGCATGGACTGTACAAACATAATTTAACTTTTACATTTGTAAAAATGTAATTTTTTTTAAAAAGAATTCTTCCAGGTTAAAAACAATGGTAAATTCTTATTGTGTACACTGCATATGAAACCATATGTGTAAGGCCTAATATTTAGCCAGTGACGAATTCTGATTGGGACAACATATTAGTTTCACACTTTGACTACTTGATGGAAGAGCAGACTCAGTGGAAAAGACTCTGATGCGGTGAAAGACTGAAGACTCTAATGCGGTGAAAGACTGAAGGCAAGAGAAGAGGGCAGCAGAGCATGACGTCATTAGGCAGCTTCACAAACTCAACACGACATGAATTTGAGCAAACTCCCTGAGACAGTGAAGGACAGGGAAGCCCGATATGCTGTAGTCCACAGGGCCGCAAAGAATTGAGGACAGGACTCAGAGACTGAGGAAGAGAAAAATCTGTTTCACAACCAACAAAAATTATTAGCCATTTAATTTTGATTCATCTACGTGAAAGTGAAAGTCGCTCAGTTCTGTCCCACTCTTTGCAACCCCATGGACTATACAGTCCATGGAATTCGCCAGGCCAGAATACTGTAGTAGGTAGCCTTTCCATTCTCCAGGGTTTCTTCCCAAGCCAGGGATCCAACCCAGGTCTCCCACAATGCAGGCGGATTTTTTACCAGCTCAGCCATAAGGGAAGCCCAACAACTCTGAAGTGGGTAGCGTATTCCTTTGCCAGGGCACCTTCCCCACACAGGAATGGAACCAGCGGTCTTCTTCATTGCAGGCAGACTCTACCAACTGAGCTATCAGGGAAGCCCTTTGAGTCATCTATTCACCTTCAAAATGGTAAATCTTTTCCTGACTCCAGGATATTTTGAAGTGTATGTCGCTTCAGTCCTGTGTGACTCTTCGCTACCCCATGGACTATACAGTCCATGGAATTCTCCAGACCAGAATACTGAAGTGGGTAACCTTTTCCTTCTCCAGGGGAATCTTCCCAACCCAGGGATTGAACCCACGTCTCCGGCATTGCAGTTGGATTCTTCACCAGCTGAGCCACAAGGGACGCCACAAGGGATATTTTGAATGGTGCCTATAAATAGAAATACACAGATATAATACGTATCACCTAAACACTGTATACAATTCTAAAGCTGTTTCAAAATATGTTTCATTAAAAGCAGTAACTAAGCAATGTGCTTGGGCACACATTTCAACAGCATCCCAGTTAAGCAACACATCGTGATTTTAAAACTATGACTTTTGGGAAGCCCAAACTAAATAGGTCAGTTAAAATGAAGACAAACTTAAGGAATTTTAGCTTCACTCTGTAATGATCCCCCTCTTTCTGTGAGAGTCGGTTTCCTCCTCAGTCTCAGGTGCGGCTCTGCCCGGTTTCACAGACTCTGCTCTAAGTTCATGTTGGTGATGATGAAACAGAGGAAGTAGCTCTGGTTATAGGGCTGAAGGTTTTAAGTCTTCCCGCCGAACTTCGCAGCTTGGACTAGCGCCACTCGGAAAAACCTTACTTATCAGCGGCCGCAAGAAAGGACGACGGTGGAGGGCAGGGACAACTCTTGAGTGTCTCCCGGTCACACAGCCCCTTCCGCCTGCTCCTTCGATTGGCTGGTGTGAGTCTCGGCCGCCCAATCCCGTTGGAACGTCTCTCGCGCCGCTCGGCGCCGCCGCCGCGCAGGCACATTCCGGACCCGCCCCTCTGCTTCAGCCCGGAGAGGCGGAGCAGGGCACCGGCACGGGGTGGGCGGGAACTAGGCCTGGCAGTACCCGCGCCGACGTCAAAGCGCCGCGCCGGCGCCTGCACGGGCCCGGGGGGGGGGGGGGCGGTGTGAGAAACAAGCACGACACAGCTCCCCGGGTTCCCACATCCCTTAGGTGCAGGTCTTCTCGGGTGCACGCATTCACTTTCATTGTAGCGCGGTACCTGGACAGTCCGGTTTGAGTCTGGGGAGTAGGAAAAATTCGATTATATTCTTTTCTCTGTACCTGGGCAGATGGAAAAGGGGAGGGAATCGTTATAAGAAAGTAGCTTTTTTCCCGTGTAGAGTGGGCCGGGAACACAGTCCCTTTGAGCTTCGCTGTAGGAAACGCGGCCGCCTCAGAGCCTAGCTGGCAGCGCCTGCCCGCCGCCTAGCGCCTCAGCTCTGCCCCCGGGAGGCGGCCGCCTGTGCGCGCCGGAACGCAGGCTTCCTTTCTGCCGCACAGAGGACCGCCCCACGGGTCTCCACGGCGTGAGGCTGGGGAAAGTGACCCCGGCGACGTGCAGCCGGCCCTCCGCCGCAAAGCCGCGCTGACAGACCGGCCCCAAGCGGCCGACCCTGGCCCGTCCTCCGCGCACCGCCGCCCCCGGAGCGCGACGGGCTCGCAGCCGCACGCCGGGCCGGCCCCCGCGGCCGCTCGGAAAACGCGGCGAGCGGAACCCGCACGCGGAAGCGCCCGCCGCACTGAGCATGCCCAGTCGCGGAGCCGACCGGAGGAGTTTTTTTCTTTTCTTTTTTCTTTTTCTTTCTTCTTTTGGGGGGTCTCAAGTAGCAGGCCTCCCCCAGCCCACTAGCCGAGCCCCCCAGCATCCCGGCCTAAGCAGCTACCATGGCCGAGGCTCCCGGAGCGGCGCTGTCCCGGGCGGGTTGGTAAGTGGCGGGTCTCCCGGCCGCGGGTGCGGGCCGGGCCCGAGGAGGCCGGGCCCGGGGCCGGGGGCGCTGGGTGCGTGTCGGGGTAGGCAGAGGCCGCCGCCCGCCCCGGCCTCTCCCGGGCCACCCCCCGGCCGGCTCCGCCCCTGGCGCCGCGCAGAGCCGAGCGAGTCCCCCGGCTCCCTGCGAGGCGGTGGCGCGGCCTGGGCCCCGGGAGGCGGGCGGCGGGCCGCAGGGAGGCCGGGGACGCGGCGGGCGGCGGTGCAGGCCCGGGGGCTCCCACGGCGCCGCCGCGGCGGGACGAGGGGAGGCGAGGGCTGGGGAACCGAGCGCGGCGGAGCGGGGCGAGCGCCGGGCCCGCGCCCGCGCCCTCTCATTCCCAAGTATAGCACGGAGCGGGGATAGCCATCCTCTGAGGCGCACACAACTTCTGAGGCTGAGAATGCCCGCACTGGACACTCGGGTGGATGCTCCCTAGAACTTTTCTTGAAAGGATGACGGTGTTCTGATTTTTAAGGACGCTTCATGTCAAGATTTTAGGATGAAAACAAACAAACAAAATATACGAAAGTAAGCAGTTTCTGGAACTTACCTGCTTTCCTAACGCTTTTCCAGGCCTGCATAGGCACAGTCTGGGATGAAAGGTGGAAGGAGGTTGAAAAAGATTTGCTCCTGCTCGCTGTCTTAGGGCTGGGAGGAGGAGGCATTAAAACAGCAAGCACACAAACAGGGGGAATTGTAAACTGTACAGTGGTGCAGGCAGATATGGTATGGAATTGGAGAGGAAGGAAAGTTAATTTCCTAGAGAAGTGGACTTGGAAGGCTGGTGAGGAAAAGGTTTTCTGGATACCGAGCCGCTGGAGATAAGGCAAGGAGGTAGGAAGGAGCTTATTGGCTTAAAGTACTGACATTAAATCCCTATGGTTCCTGGAACTAGAAGGGTGTCCAATGAAGAGCAAGGCCTTAAAAGTTTGTGGCCAGATTGTGCAGCCTACGAGTGTCTAAAGTATGGATTTGATCTTATGAATAAAATTTTTGGTTAGAGTACTGTAACACCTGTGTTTTGAAGACGCTGCTCCTGGCTCCACAGATATCTCATTTTAGAGGTGTACAGATTAAAGCAGAGAATTGTTAAGTAACTTAAAAAAAATGACATAACTGGAAAGTGTTAGAGTTGAATGCTGAGAACAGGGTCTGGTTCGAACTCTGGTGCTTTTAACTGTTCGTGTTCTTACAGCTTTTGCATAAAACAGCATTACCATAACAAACTGTAGCTTTAAAAAGTCACTTTTTTTTTTCAGTTTTACTTTTGTTCTTCTAACTTTATACATTCAGATTCTTCACCTCACAGTGTTGTCTTGAATAATCTTGTATCACTCTTCTATTTGAGTTGTCCCCCATTCTTAGTGAGCCTTAGTTCTTCAAACTAGTTGTATGAATTCATTTATAGTCTTTTGTCTGCTATCCAGCATGATGATGCCGCCCGTGTCAGAAAGACTAGTGTCCTTATTTTGGTTCCAAACACATACTAAATTGTTCTTTGAGCTCTTAACTAAGATCCTTAAATGTGGTTAAACACCATCTTATGTTTCTGTATATCTGGAATGGTGGGAAACATTGTAGTTTCTTAGTAAAATCTGGTAAAATTGACCTTGGATGACATTGCCCCTGACAGTCAAAATTCTCTAACCAGGGTCTCTACCCAAGCTTAGCATTTTTGTCGTCTTTATTTTATTATAAATCCTCAGTAATGTTATTTTGTGACATTTGCCACTTCATGTTGCAAATTTTCTCTTTACATGTTTCTTACTCCAAACTGCTGCTTTTGAATGGCAGGGATTCATAAAGGCAGAAGTAATAGGTGAGGCTAATAAGACTATCTCCCTACGAGTTTGGGGGTGATTCCTGGTGAGTTTTGAACTCATGAGACTTGTGAGGAAGAACAGGAGGATGTCTTAGGCTTATAGTTGGCATGTATTAGATCTTATATTTAAATAGAGATTTATTATGTTAATATATGAAATCTCAAAGGTATATGTAGAGAAGAGTACTGGAAGGAGAATTTCTGGCCATAGAGCTGCTTTGACCAACTCATTCCAGTTCTGACATCTCGAGTTGCCTATGACTCTTGGGATTCTCTGTTGTCACTGACAAAACCATTTTTTTTTTTTTAAAGTACTCAGTCTATTCACTTAATTATTTGTAGGACCTCAAAAGAAGTAGATGCTAAAACACTTCAACTATTATTACCTATTCTGTCAGCCTCATCTAAAATAGTAGGTTTGAGAAGTGTTTGCTACTGCTAAGTCACTTCAGTCGTGTCCGACTCTGTGCGACCCCATAGACGACAGCCCACCAGGCTTCACCATCCCTGGGATTCTCCAGGCAAGAGCACTGGAGTGGGTTGCCATTTCCTTCTCCAATGCATGAAAGTGAAAAGTGAAAGTGAAGTTGATCAGTTGTGTCCGACTCTTAGCGACCCCATGGACTGCAGCCTATCAGGCTCCTCCGTCCATGGGATGTTCGAGGCGAGAGTACTGGAGTGGGTTGCCATTGTTTAGTGCTGAGTAATTTATGTTTCTGAAATTATGATCTTCAGGAGGTGCAGTTGGTCTGTATAGAGTGGTCTGTTATTCCACTTTATTTTTTTTTCAGCACATATTTTTTTTTCTTTTAAGCCCTTGATCTTTATTATAATTCCCACAAACAGCTAGTATTTTAAAATAAAACTCCCAATAGCAGCCACCCTGGCAGACTACAATGATTTTTTTTTCTTAGTGGCTAGTAGCACAAAAAGTGATAGGTTTTGCTGATTTCAACTTAAAAGTTCTAGGAACTACTCCAGGATAGTGACAATTTTAAATATTGTATGAAATTGTACCTTCAGTTGATTTAAGTTGCTCAGTCATGTCTAACTTTTAGGGACCCCTTGGACTGCAGCACACCAAGCTTCCCTGTCCATCACCAACTCCCCGAGCTTGCTCAAACTCATGTCCATCCAGTCAGTGATGCCATCCAACCATCTCATCCTCTGCCGTGTCCTTCTCCTTCTGTCTTAAGTCGTTCCCAGCATCAGAGTGTTTTCCAGTTAGTCCACTCTTCACGTCAGGTGGCCAGAGTACTGGAGTTTCAGCTTCAGCATCAGTCCTTCCAATGAATATTCAGGACTGATTTCCTTTAGGATTGACTGGTTGGGTCTCCTTGCAGTCCAAGGGACTCTCAAAAGTCTCCAACACCACAGTTCAAAAGCATCAATTCTTTGGCACTCAGCTTTCTTTGTAGTCCAACTCTCACATCCATACATGACTACTGGAAAAACCAGTAGTTTTTACTAGATGGACCTTTGCTGGCAAAGAAATGTCTCTGCTTTTTAATATGCTGTTTAGGTTGGTCATAGCTTTCCTTCCAAGGAGCAGTGTCTTTTAATTTCATGACTGCAGTCACCATTTGCAGTGATTTTGGAGCCCCCCCCAAATAAAGTCTGTCACTGTTTCCATTGTTTCCGCATCTATTTGCCATGAAGTGATGGGCCTGGATGCCATGATTTTAGAGTGTTGAGTTTTAAGCCAGCATTTTCACTCTCCTCTTTCACTTTCAAAAAGAGGCTCTTTAGTTCCTCTTTGCTTTCTGCCATAAGGGTGGTGTCATCTCCATATCTGAGGTTATTGATATTTTTCCTGGCAATCTTGATTCCAGCTTACGCTTCCTCCAGCTTGGGATTTTGCTTGATGTACTCTGCATAGAAGTTAAATAAGCAGTGTGACAATAAACAGCCTTGACATAATTCTTTCTCAATTTGGAACCAGTCCGTTGTTCCATGTCTGGTTCTGACTGTTGCTTCTTGACTAAAATACAGATTTCTTAGGAGGCAGGTAAGGTGGTCTAGTATTCCCATCTCTTTCAGAATTTTCCACAGTTTATTGTGATCCACACAGTCAAAGGCTTTAGTGTAGGCAAAGAAGTAGAAGTAGATGGTTTTCTGGAACTCTCTTGCTTTTTCTATGATCCAACAGATGTTGGCAATTTGATCTCTGGTTCCTCTGCCTTTTCTAAACCTGGCTTGAACATCTGAAAGTTCATGGTTCATGTACTGTTGAAGGATTTTGAGCATTACTTTGCTAATGTGTAAGATGAGTGCAGTTGTGCAGTAGTTTGAACATTCTTCAGCATTGCCTTTCTATGGGATCGGAGTGAAAACTAACCTTTTCCAGTCCTGTGGCCACTGCTGAGTTTTCCAAATTTGCTGGCATATTGAGTGCAGCACTTTCATAGCCTCATCTTTCAGGATTTGAAATAGCTCAACTGGAATTCCATCACCTCCACTAGCTTTGTTCGTAGTGATGCTTCCTAAGGCCCACTTGACTTTACACTCCAGAATGTCTGGCTCTGTGTGACTGAGCACACCATCATGGTTATGTTTGTCAGTAAGATCTTTTTTTGTGTAGTTCTGTGTATTCTTGCCACCTCTTAATATCTTCTGCTTCTGTTAAGTCCATACCATTTCTGTTCTTTATTGTGCCCATTTTTGTGTGGAATGTTCCCTTGGTATCTCTAATTTTCTTGAGGAGATCTCTAGTCTTTCCCATTCTGTTGTTTTCCTATATTTCTTTGTGTTGATCACTTAGGAAGGCTTTCTTATCTCTCCTTGCTATTCTTTGAAACTCTGCATTCGGATGGGTATATCTTTCCTTTTCTCCTTGCCTTTAGCATCTCTTCTCTTCTCAGCTATTTGTAAGGCCTTCTCAGACAACCATTTTGCCTTTTTACGTTTCTTTATGTTGGGGATTGTCTTGATCACTGCCTCCGTCCATAGTTCTTCAGGTACTCTGTCAGATCTAATCCCTTGAATCTATTTGTCACTTCCACTGTATAACCATAAGGGATTTGATTTAGATCATACCTGAGTGGTCTAGTGGTTTTCCCTACTTAAGTCTGAAGTTTGCAATAAGGACTTCATGACCTGAGCCACAGTTAGCTCCTGTTCTTGTTTTTGCTGACTGTATAGAGCTTCTTCATTGTGGCTGCAAAGAATATAATCAGTCTGGTTTAGTTATTCACCTTCTGGTGATGTCCACATGTAGCATCATCTCTTGTGTTGTTGGAAGAGGGTGTTTGCTATGACTAGTACATTCTCTTGGCTAACTCTGTTAGTCTTTGCCCTGCTTCATTTTGTACCCCAAAGCCAAACTTGTCTGTTACTCCAGGTATCACTTTATACTTTTGCATTCCAGTCCCCTATGATGAAAAGGACATCTTTTTTTGGTATTAGTTCTAGAAGGTCTTGTAGTTCATCATAGAACCGTTCAGCTTCTTCAGCATTAATGGTTGGGGCATAGACTTGGAATACTGTGAAATTGTACCTTGGTGTTCTATAATGCTTACTTATACGCCTAGGACAAGTACTGAAAGAAGACATTTGACTAACTTTGTCTGAATGGACAGATTTACATCTCTTCGTTTCTCTTGAGGTTTCTTTAAGGGGGACTTATGTACTCTTACCTACCTTCTATAGTAGGTATGTTATGTGCTTCCCTAATAGCTCAGTTGGTAAAGAATCCACCTGCAATGCAGGAGACCTTGGTTCAATTCCTGTGTCGGAAAGATACGCTGGAGAAAGGATAGGCTACTCACTCCAGTATTCTTGGGCTTCCCTTGTGGCTCATCTGGTAAAGAATCTACCCACAATGTGGGAGACCTGGGTTCTATCCCTGGGTTGGGAAGATTCCTTGGAGAAGGGAAAGGCTACCCACTCCAGTATTCTGGACTGGAGAATTCCATAGTGTGTATAGTCCATGGGGTTGCAAAGAGTCAGACTTAGCGACTTTCACTTTCACCTAACTTTTGGCTTATTTTTTAAAGAAAGAATCAGTCTGTCAGATTTTTCTTTTTTTTTTAAATTAACAGAGTAATATATTTATTGGGGACAAAAAACCAAATTGAACTGTATAAAGTAAGAAAAGTTTAAAAAGTCTGGTCAGGATCACAAAGCTAAACCTTGAAGTGAAAACTAGAACCCAAGTCTAATCATTCATGAGAACTTTTTTCAAAATAGAAACATGTTAAGGGAATATAATAGTCTGTATTTATTTTGGAAAAAGGTGTTTTTTTCTTTTTATATAGAATTAGTGATTATATAGCTTAACTCCCTCAGTGTGCAGATCAAGAAGCTGAAACACTGGCATCAATAATTTGCTCAGAGATATAAGGGACAGAATGAAGAATAGAGCCTAAATATTCAGAATAATATTCAGAATAAATATTCAGTATTGATTTTCATTAAGTCCTGGTGAGCACATTTAATTTAAATTGTTGATCAAATAGAACACATTTTAAAATTGAGAATTGGATTTAGCCATTTTTTGATATGTAATTTTCTTTCTTCTCTGGGAAAGATTGATGCTTATTCTGAGGAGTGATGCTGTTGGAAATCAAAGAAACCTTTACCTTTTGGTGGTTAACCTCATTACTGATGGGACTTATGTAAAAATTTGGTGAATTCTGTATTTTGGAATCTAAGAATATCTGAAAAAGTAAGGCATTATTTCATATATTTGACTTGTCCAGAAGTTTTGAGTTCAAAACACCATAAATAATCATTAGAAATAATGCGTTTCCATTTTATTCTGAAAAAAGGCGTATTTTCTTAGAAACCCCAGGTTTCTAACATCCAGAGTTTAACTTGGTTGTGCTTTGGGGTGTTTTGTTTGGGTAGGGCAGAGTTAGAGGGAAAAGAGAGGATGAATACAAAGGTCTTCTTCTTATCTTGACCCCCTTGAATTTCACTTCCTTTTTGGAGTTCTCTCTCCTTGGTTACTGGTGCTACTTCCAAACTGATATCCTCTGGCCCAAGGGTATACCAGACTTCATTCCCTTGATTTCACCTTTGAATAAGAAAGACTACAAGTATAAATGTCTTTCCCAATACAGTACTAGAGGAGAGTATTTATTTATGGGATAAGTAGAGGAAAAAAAGCACAATGTCAGTATAGATTATAAAGTAAAGGCTCTCGTGTTGAGAAGCCTGCTCTGTTATTCCTTGTGTTGCTTTGAGATAGCGACTCCAAAGAGCAAAGAGGTGGAACAATTTCAGGACATTTTGCTGGAATTTGGAATTCCTAGCTTTGACCTATCCACAGGTAGAGAGCTTCCTTTTACATCCTATCACTTAGAAACTTCCTCCAAAGCATATCAAGACCAAAGAAGTCAAGTTCTTGTTCAGTAGCTACCCTTGCATTTTTCTTGTTTGTGTGTGTGTTTTTTTTTTTTTTTTTTTTTTTCTGAGAGACACACCTATTTCCCAACAGATTGCTGGTGAATGAACTCAATTTTCAAGTCAGGAATGATCTTTGTAGCATCATAAAAATAACTATACCTGCATATAATATACTCTTGGTAATAGTCAAGCATAAGAATTTATGTAAAGGGTATCATAAGTTTTGGTCCCTTGTGCTTCCTTGGTGGCTCAGATGGTAAATAATCTGTCTGCAAAGTGGGAGACCTGGGTTCGATCCCTGGGTTGGGAAGATCTCCTAGAGGAGGGCATGGCAACCCACTCCCAATATTCTTGCCTAGAGAATCCCATGGACAGAGGAGTCTGGCAGGCTACAGTCCATGGGATTGCAAAGAGTTGGACAACCCTGAATGACGAAGCATAGCACAGCATAGTTCCAGCATAGCTCTTAGACATAGATGTCTTTGTAAAGAATTTTGATAGTTCTTTATAAGGTTGTATGCTTAGCGCAGGACTTTTTTTTTATTTTCTAAAATTTTAAAATACTTTATCACTACCAGTTTTTTAATCTGTATAAAATGTCTCCTTTTAAAAAGACAGATATTTTTAATGATAGGTACCGTTCACATAGGAGGTAGACATCATAAGCTATTAGACACCTTAATAACAAAGATACATAAAGCAAAAAATCAAAAGAAATATAAGGGAAAAATATATAATCATAGACAAATTAGCATTTCTCTGAGAATATTTTGTCCAGTGCAGAAAAAATAAGAATAGGAGCATCTTGAATGATGTCATTAATAATTTACATTTAATAGATTTATACTTAATTTATGTCAGTCATATCCTACACAAACATACTTAAAAATTTTCTATCTCATATGTTGTTATTAGAGGTCCATAGGACATTTAGAAAAACTGGCATAAAGATAAACCTTACTGAATTTCAAAAGTAAACTTCTTTTTTTGTGTGTGATTTATTTATACATATACACATGTTATTTTTGAAATTATTTTCCACTATAAATTTTTTTACAAAATATCAACTGTAGTTCCTAGAGCTATATAGTAAATCTTTGTTTCTTGTTGCATATCTGTTTTGTTAAATTAGAAATCTAGCCTTCTATTCATACTAAGTAAAATAAGTGGAATCAAAATGTCATGCATTTTTTAGTTAGGCAAAAATTCATAAGTTTGCTAAAATACAATACATATTTTATATATATATGTATGTATGTATGCAAGAGCTTTTCTACTGTGCTTGATAAAGACTTGGTAAAGAACCTCAGGGGGAAAAAAGGAGGTGGAGAAACTAGAAAACCTAAACTGAATGAAATGGAAGCACTGAATATGAAATAGAAAAAGTGAAGCAAACTAGATAAAAGTAAAAGATCCTCATATAGTCTAGTGTTTTTTAAACCTGACTGCTCATTAGAAACATATCTGGAGCTCTTAAGGGAAAAAAAAGAGCAATACCTGGACATTTGTATTTTTCAAAAAGTTCTAAGATAATTCTGATATGCGTCTGGATTTTAAAAAGTGATTACAGGTTTTTCTATTAAACAGTAGTTTTGGTGAATCACAATAGTGAAGTGAAGTGTTAGTTGCTCAGTCATGCCCAACCCTTTGCGACCCCATGGACTGCAGCCCACCAGGCTCCTCTGTCTATGGAATTTTCCAGGCAAGAGTACTGGAGTGGGTTGCTATTTCCTTCTCCAGGAGATCTTCCCGACCCAGGGATCAAACCTGGTTCTTCCACATTGCAGGCAGATGGTTTACCATCTGAGCCACCAGGGAAGCCCACAATCAATAGCCAGACAAAAAATAAAAGATTATTCCCATTGCAAGCCATAATGGGAATGTGATTAACCTAATGGATATAAAATAATTACATATAATTTGGGGGGTTAAGCAGCATACATGCCCATGTTTTCATTTGCTCAGCCAGTCTATGTTTTTTGGTTGGTGCATTTAATCTATTTACATTTAAGGTAATTACCAACATGTATGATCCTATTTTCCTTGATGCTGGGAGGGATTGAAGGCTAGAGGAGAAGGGGACAACAGAGGATGAGATGGTTGGATGGCGTCACCGACTCAATGGACATGAATTTGAGTAAGCTCCGGCAGTTGGTGATGGACAGGGAGGCCTGGCATGCTACAGTCAATGGGGTTGCAAAGAGTCTGACTTGACTGAGTGACTGAATTGACCTGCACTGATGATCCTATTGCTATTTTTAAAATTGTTTTGGGTTTAAGGCAATGGCAACCCACTCCAGTACTCTTGCCTGGAAAATCCCATGGACAGAGGAGCCTGCTAGGCTGTAGTCCAAGGGGTCACTGAGTCAGACATGACTGAGTGCCTTCACTTTCACTTTTCACTTTCATGCATTGGAGAAGGAAATGGCAACCCACTCCAGTGTTCTTGCCTGGAGAATACCAGGGACGGCGGAGCCTTGTAGGCTGCTGTCTATGGGGCCGCACAGAGTTGGACACGACTGACGCGACTTAGCAGCAGCAGCAGCTGCAGCAGCAGCAGCAGCAGCAGCAGCAGCAGCAGCAGCAGCAGCAGCAGCAGCAGCAGCAGCAGCAGCAGCAGCAGCAGCAACAGGGCTTCCCTGATAACTCAGATGGTAAAGAATCTCCCTGCGATACAGGAGACCCCAGTTTGATTCCTGGTTTGGGAAGATCTGCTGGAGAAGGGATATGCTACCCACTCCAACATGCTTGGGCTTCCCATGTGGCTTAGCTGTTAAAGAATCAGCCTGCAATGTGGGAGACCTGGGTTTGATCCCTGGGGTTGGGAAGATCCCCTGGAGAAGGGAAAGGCTACCCACTCCAGTATCCTGGCCTGGATAATTCCATGGACTGTATAGTCCACGGGGTTGCAAAGAGTCAGACACGACTTCGCAACTTTCCGTTCACTCTGTAGGTTGGACTTCTCCCTCTCTTGTTTTTTGCCTAGAGAAGTTCCTTTAGCATTTGTTATAAAGCTGGTTTGGTGGTGCTGAATTCTCTTAAACTTTTGCTTGTCTAGAAAGCTTTTGATTTATTCATCAAATCTGAAGTAGAGTCTTGCTGGGTAGAGTATTCTTGATTGTAGGTTGTTCCCTCTCATCACTTTAAATATGTCATGCCATTCCCTTCTGACCTAGAGTTTCTGTTGAGAAATCCGCTGATAGCCCGATGGGAGTTCCCTTGTATGTTATTTGTCGTTTTTCCCTTGTTACTTTAATATTTTATCTCTGTCTTTAATTTTTATCAGTTTTATTACTGTGTGTCTTGGTGTGTTCTTCCTTGGGTTTATCCTTCCTGGGACTCTCTGTGCTTCCTGGACATGGTTGATTATTTTCTTTCCCATGTGAGGGAATTTTTCAGCTATTATCTCCTTAAACATTTTCTCAGGTCCTTTCTCTCTTCTCCTCCTGGGACCCTTATGATGTGAATGTTCGTGCCATTAATGTTGTCCAAGAGGTCTCTTAGGCTGCCTTCATCTCTCTTCATTCTTTTTTCTATATTCTGTTCTGTGGCAGTGATTTCCACCAGTCTGTCCTCTGGGTTATTTATCTGTGCTTCTGCCTCAGTTATTCTGATGTGAATTCCTTCTAGTGTATTATTCATCTCTGTTCTTTAGTTCTTGTAGGTCTTTGGTAAACATTTCTTGCATTGTCTCAATCGTTGCTTCCTTTCCTTTTCCAAGATCATAAATCATATTCACTATCATTATTCTGAATTCTTTTTCTGGAGGGTTGCCTGTCTCCACTTCATTAAGTTGTTTTTCTGAGGTTTTATCTTGTTCCTTCATCTGGGACGCCCTGATAGCTCAGTTGGTAAAGAATCCACCTGCAGTGCAGGAGACCCAGTTTTGATTCCTGGATCAGGAAGATGCGCTGGAGAACGGATAGGCTACCCACTCCAGTATTCTTGGCCTTCCTTGTGGCTCAGCTGGTGAAAAATCTGCCCGCAATATGGGAGACCTGGGTTCGATACCTGGGGTTGGGAAGATCCCCTGGAGAAGGGAAAGGCTACCCGCTCCAGTATTCTGGCCTGGAGAATTCCATGGACTGTATAGTCCATGGGGTTGCAAAGAGTGGAACACAACTGAGTGACTTTGACTTGACTTCATCTGGGATGTAACTTTCCACTTTTTCATGCTGATTAATTTTTTGTAATGAGGTTTTGTTTTAGTTGCTGTGGAATTGTGGTTCTTGCTTCTTTCCGCCCTCTGATGGAGGAGGCTCAGAGGCTGTGTCTTTGGTTTATGTTGTTTGTGAAATTATAACGTCGAAATGTAATAAGTGTTGTTGACTTTCTGTCTCAAAATGTTATGTATTACCATGTATTACCTGGTTGCTTCTGTTGCTACTGTAAAATGCCAAAAATAACTGCGTATTCTGTTAAAATACTTAAGTTTTCAGGTTTGAAGGTGCTATTTGCAGTAATTTTTTTGGTGAATAACCTATAAATCTAGTTTCAACTGCCTGTAGACTTGACTGCCTCAAGCATAAAGGGAGTATAAAAAGAAACTTGCTACCTCAGCAAGTTGAAAATGATTTTCTCCTCATGCAGCAGCAGTTGCTAGATAAGTAAAAATTGCATAGTAACATTTAAGAACCATAAAAATATAACTATCTTTTTTTGGCTTATGCCTTCTCTTTTTGACAAAAGAAGAACATTAGCATCTTGACTTATCATGTTAAGCCCTGTCTATCTAGAAATTCTGACGTTTTGAAAGGTATAGGATCTGGAACTAGCTGAAGAGCAGTTTACTTCTGTATAATTTTTAGAATAGGCAGACTGCACATTTAGCAATGTAAAATTTTTCATGTAAAGTTTAAGACCATTTGTGAAGTCATAAAATGACAAAAGCAGAGAAAAGAGCAGGAGAAGTGTGTGGTGATAAAATAATAAAGTAAATCAAAGACACTTATAGCAGAAAAGAAGCACATCTGTCATGCAGAGAAAGAGGAAAGAACCACACTATGCTCTAGGGCTGGACAGAGCGTACATGTGCCTTAGTGCTGTAACCCCTGCACGGGTTATACCCGTGCTCATGGGTGTGCCATATGTGAACACTGCTCATGCATTTTTCTGTTTTACACCCTTTTATGTGGAGACAGTAGCTACTTTAATCTCAGTATAGTGCTACTGAAGGTATGACATCTTTATAACAAGAAGTAAATTTAATGCATTAATGCAGGGAGATATATAACTCTGTAGTATTGCCTTGGTGAAGGAAATGGCAACCCACTCCAGTGACCTTGCCTGGGAAATCCCATGGGCAGAGGACCCTGACAGATTGTAGTCCCTGAGTCTGCAAAATAGTCAGACACGACTTAGTGACTAAACAGCAATAATAATGTGTATAATGAAATACAAGTACTAAATATTTATGCCTCTTCTACATAAGGCACTGTGTTTGTTGTTAGAATGATGTACAGGACAGAATTTGAACATGTTATACCCTGGTATTTTGCTTTTAGGATGTTGTTGAGAACAGTTAACCCACAGTTACAAAGTCTGGAAGGTTTTCCAGAACTAGTGATATATAAGGAGGGTATGTTATATATGCCAACTGAATATGGTATCTAGTCTTTGGGAACAAAAACAGGGTAGATTCCTTGATGTACTCATTTAACAAATAATTATTGAATATCTTGTTGTGTCAGGCACTTTCCTGTAATAGTATAATCGGATGTAGTTTTATGGGAAGAAATCCATTAACTACATATTCAAACATACTGCATCTGTAGAATATACTAGAGAGGAGAAAGGACATGACTCCATAAAAGCGAAATTTGGTGTCTTCATGGTGATCAGAGCATGCTTCCCTGAGACCTAATAAGTGGGAATTTGACCAAGTTCACGTCATGGCCAATAGCTGGGGAGACAGTGGAAACAGTGACAGACTTTATTTTCTTGAGCTGCAAAATCACTGCAGATAGTGACCACAGCCATGAAATTAAAAGGCGTTTGCTCCTTTGAAGAAAAGCTATGACCTACCTAGACAGCATATTCAAAAGCAGAGACATTACTTTGCCAACAAAGGTCTGTCTGGTCAAAGCTATGGTTTTCCAGTAGTCATGTATGAATGTGAGAGCTGAATCATAAAGAAGGCTGAACACTGAGGAATTCATGCTTTTGAACTGTGGTGCTGGAGAAGACTCTTGAGAGTCCCTTGGACTGCAAGGAGATCCAATCAGTCCAACCTAAAGGAGATCAGTCCTGAATATTCATTGGAAGGACTGATGCTGAAGCTGAAGCTCCAATACTTTGTCCACCTGATAAGAAGAACTGACTCACTGGAAAAGACCCTGATGCTGGGAAAGACTGAAGGCAGGAGGAGGAGGAGACGACAGAGGATGAGATGGTTGTCTGCATCATTGGCTCAATGGACATGAATTTGAGCAAGCTCCAGGAGTTGGACAGAGTTGCAGAGAGTTGGACGTGACTGAGTGGCTGAACTGAACTGACAGGGAAAGCAGCATAGGCAAAGACTATATGACAGTAGGGAGTATGATTTAGTACCAAGGAATGAGGTACCGGTATTACTGAGGGTGAGATAGAGAGGTGGTGTAGTGAGATTGGGCTGGGAGATACGCAGGGACTAGATCATGTATCTTGGGCCTCGTAGGTCACAGTAAGTTCTGTTTTTATTTTTAAGCAACAGAAATCAGTTGCAAAGTTTTATTAGGTGAAGGGAGGGTTGAAGTAGGGACCACATCTTCATTATGTTTTGAGGTATCCTTGCATTGAAGAAAACGGATTGGAGCTAGGCAGGAGTGAGTAAATAGAATGGTGGTGATGACTGAGATAGAAAGCAGTAGATTGACTTGAGAGATGTTTATGGGGAGAGAATTTTCAGATGAGAGAACTTTATTTGAGAGAACTTTTTGATGAATTGGATATGGGAGTGAGAGAAAAGGAAGTGTCAAGGGTTTGATTTCTTGGTTTCTGGCTTGTATACCTGGGTTGAATACAGTACAGTTAGATAGGGACTGTTAGAAGAAGACCACATTTTTGAGGGATGAATCATGAATTGAAGTTGGACATTATTTGAGTGTGAAGTGCCTTTGAATCATCTAAAATAAGATGCCAGTTGGACATTAGGAAAATATTGAGCTCAGAAGAGAAGACTGAGTTAAAGATATACATTTGTGGTCATCTGTGTATAGTTCATGGTGAAGCAGTGCATGGATGAGATCCAGGCTGCACTGTCCAATATAGCAGACATTAGCCGTGTGTGGCTGCTGAACAATTGAAATGGGTCTAGTCCAAATTCAGATGTGATGTGAAGATAAAATACACACTGAGTTTGAAAGCCAGTACAAAAATGGAAGGTAAATATCCCCAAATTTTGTATTGTTTGCATATTGAAATAATATTTTCAATATATTGTGTTAAATATATTATTAATATTAATTTTACCTCTTTCTCTTTACTTTTTAAAATGTGGTTACTACAAAATTTCAAATTACATATGTGACTTGCATTATATTTTATGTAAGACAGCAGTGATCTATAATCTAAAGACCAGTCTTGGAGTAGGAAGAGGCTAGTTTCAAGCAGTGAGGAATTTCAGCACTTTTAGAAAATAAGCCTTTAAGGAGCAGCCAGAGGGGGGAAAGCATATGAAGTCATTGACTTTTCTAAGAAGAGAAGATGGATATAATCTCTAAGAGTTCTGTGACAAATTATTTGATTAGGTTAGCATTAGTTTATTGACTGGCTGGTATTATAGTTTTAGAGCAGTTTTAAAGACATACTTTATAAATTTAAGTTATCTGAAGGTCGTTTAAAAAAATTCTTCCCAAATCCCCCAAAACTCATTTAAATATAAAATGCAAGTAAAACTCAGTTGCAGCTTTTCAGAAGACAATCAACATGAATATAAAGTGAAGATGTTAAGGAAAACATTTTTATTTTGCTAAATTTTATTGATGGGAAAAGTTGCTAAATATTTATCCAACATTTTATAATGAATATTGGAATTGATTCTGTTCAAGTATTGTTTTGAGAGAGAGATAATCATGATAAAGTTAATGAAATAATTTTACCTTTTTCTCTTAAATATATTTCGATTTTAGAGTCAAACTAAATGAATATTTGGCTTTTCTAATTGGCTTTTCTATTTCTAGTTGAAATAGTTTGAGTTGTTGTTTTGTAAGCTCCTGTGAGGTGAGGATCAAGTCTATTCATATTTCTGTAGTATTCCTAACATTTAGCAGGGTCTAAGGTATACAGTAGGCACTTAAATGCTTGTGGAATGAATGTTAGCATCACCTAAATTATTCTTGGTATCTTTCATCATGTTGTTTTTGTGTTTTCAAGGGACATTAAATTTCAAGCTCTTTGTAGAATAGAAAATTGTAATTTCTGAAATGAATGCTATAAGATGAAAAACAAAAACACAAACAAAAACAAAACAGCCCTAGCAGTTTTATGACAAATGTAATCTCCACAGGAATACAGGCAGTGATCTGTTACACAAATGTTTCTCTATTGATGCTTATTTCTAACTGAATATAAAAATATATACCTACAAGTATGTATTTGCAGTTAGTTAGATGTGAAGTTTGAACTATGTTGATAAAATTTTTTTGCTTGGGACAACCAACTGTTTTTGTAGAGGCTTTGAAATATTCTCTTTCAAAGTAATATTAATAAAGCTGTTTTCAAAAGCTCATTAAGTTAGTATATGTTTGTCCTAGGTCCTAATTATTTCCTCATACATTAGATATTTTATGAGATATGCTACTAATTCTTATTTGTCTTTTTGATATTTTAGAATTAACTTGTTAGCTCCAGGCCCCTGGTTGGCAAGGTGTTAGGATGATGAGATTGTAATTTATTCTAGGGCCTTTGATGAGGCAAAGAAGTATGCATTTAGGCACTTACCTAGTAAGGATTGGTGTAGGCTCCCAGTCCACCAAGCACACGTTGCTCTTTTATTTAAATTATGAACATGGAAAAAGACCATGTATATGTTACTAGTTAGAATGCAAAGCACGTGAAATAGGCTCCTTCTCAGTATCCTGTTTCAGTGGCCCTTTCTGCCTGAGTTGGGAGCCTGAGTTGGTATAAAGGGACTCCTAGTCCTATCGGTTTACTGTGATCTTTTTTCCATTGCCTGCTGATTCCTCATTCTGTGCCACTCTCAATTATGAGTAATAATGAGATTTCTTCAGGGTTGTGTTTATTTGACTTCTTTGCTCAGTTGAGCTTTTGGGGGAGGGTTGGGGTAGACTTCCCTGGTGGCTCAGATGGTAAAGCGTCTGCCTGCAATGCGGGAGACCCCGGGTTTGATTCCTGGGTCGGGAAGATCTCCTGGAGAAGGAAACGGTAACCCACTCCAGTATTCTTGCCTGGAAAATCCCTTGGATGGAGGAGACTACAGTCCGTGGGGTGGCTCAGAGTTGGACATGACTTCAGTTTCACTTTGGTGTAGACTAGTACCCAGGCCTATCAGAATCTTCTTTCCTTGCTACATTTTGAAGTTTTACAGGAGTGGCATGTACTAGTTCCTTATTTTGGTTGCCCGTGATGAATTTTTTGTCTTGATTTTTCTAGTTGTGGTTATTTTCTTTGTTTTGTTTTTTCTTTCTTTTTACTATTTTTTCCCTTGTTTATGTAATTAGTTACACATATACCAGCAGTCCTTATGAACATATATATTAACTTATGAACATATATATTAACTAGGTGTTTCTTCAGTAACTTTGTTGATAAACATACCTAGCTGCTTTTTGCTGCACTTACACTCATTCAGTTTTCTACCAAAGACAAAATTGTATTTGCTTATAAAAGGGTATTATATGCCTTCCTGGTTTAATCATGTTGCTAATACCTAGTATGGCATGTCAAAGAATGATGATCATGTTTGTTATGAAATACTTTTCAAATGTAATCTGTAACTTTCTTATACTTTTATATATCAACTAATATGAACTAATATTAATTTACAGTTTCTTATGAGACTTACCTGTCATTATCATATTAGCTAACATTGCTTGACATGGTTTGAATTATTCTTGCCTCAACATGTTTTTATGAAAAATAAAGTTGAATTGGACTGTTGGTGGTTTTTTACATTATTTTACAGTATCACAGTAACGTTCATGTGTAAATTGAATTATTTAGATGGGGGAACAGTGGAAACAGTGTCAGACTTTATTATTTTGGGCTCCAAAATCACTGGAGATGGTGACTGCAGCCATGAAATTAAAAGACACTTACTCCTTGGAAGAAAAGTTATGACCAACCTAGATAGCATATTCAAAAGCAGAGACATTACTTTGCCAACAAAGGGCCATCTAGTCAAGGCTCTGGTTTTTCCAGTGGTCATGTATGGATGTGAGAGTTGGACTGTGAAGAAGGCTGAGCACCAAAGAATTGATGCTTTTGAACTGTGGTGCTGGAGAAGACTCTTGAGAGTCCCTTGGACTGCAAGGAGATCCAACCAGTCCATTCTGAAGATCAGCCCTGGGATTTCTTTGGAAGGAATGATGCTAAGGCTGAAACTCCAGTTCTTTGGCCACCTCATGTGAAGAGTTGACTCATTGGAAAAGGCTCTGATGCTGGGAGGGATTGGGGGCAGGAGGAGAAAGGGACGACAGAGGATGAGATGACTGGATGGCATCACTGACTCGATGGATGAGTCTGAGTGAACTCCGGGGGTTGGTGATGGATAGGGAGTCCTGGCGTGCTGCGATTCATGGGGTCACAAAGAGTCGGACACGACTGAGTGACTGAACTGTACTTTAATGCTTTAGGCAAGAGTATATTTAAAAAATGTATGATTGTATATTTTTATGTATTGAAGACGCTTACTTTTAAGGTGGAAAATAGCCTAATGTTTGACTAAATGTTTTTGTTATATTCAACATGCTTGTTGTTTTGACCTGCCTTGAATTACCCTGTGGCACCAATTTTTCCCATTTAAGTACCTTAACAGGAGATGGCAAGAGTGAATGTCGACATTCTAGGAATCAGCGAACTTAAATAGCTGGAATGGGTGATTTTAACTCAGATGGCCATTATATCTACTACTGCAGGCAGGAATCCTTTAGAAGAAACGGAATAACCATCATGGTCAACAAAAGAGTCTGAAATGCAGTGCTTGGATGCAATCTCAAAAATGACTGAATGATCTCTGTTCGTTTCCAAGGCAAACCATTCAGTATCACAGTAATCCAAGCTTATGCCCCAACCAGTAATTCTGAAGAAGCTGAAGTTGAACGGTTCTATGAAGGTTCTACATGACCTTTTAGAACTAACACCCAAAAAAGATGTCCTTTTCATTATAGGGGACAGGAATGCAAAAGTAGGAAGTCAAGAAACACCTGGAGTAACAGGCTAATTTGGCCTTGGAATGCGGAATGAAGCAGGGCAAAGGCTAATAGAGTTTTGCAAAGAGAATGCACTGGTCATAGCAAATACCCTCTTCCAACAACACAAGAGAAGACTCTACACATGGACATCACCAAATGGTCAACACTGAAATCAGATTGATTCAATTCTTTGCAGCCAAAGATGGAGAAGCTCTATAGAGTCAGCAAAAACAAGACCAGGAGGTGACTGTGGCTAAGATCATGAACTCCTTATTGCCTAATTCAAACTTAAATTGAAGAAAATGGGGAAAACTGCTAGACCATTCAGGTATGACCTAAATCAAATCCCTTATGATTATACAGTGGAAGTGAGAAATAGATTTAAAGGACTAGATCTAACAGACAGAGAGCCTGAAAAGTATGGATGGATGTTCGTGACATTGTATAGGAGACAGGGATCAAGACCATCCCCATGGAAAAGAAATGCAAAAAAGCAAAATGGCTGTCTGAGGAGGCTTTACAAATAGCTGTGAAAAGAAGAAAAGCGAAAAGCAAAGAAATAAAGGAAAGATACAAGCATCTGAATGCAGAATTCCAAAGAATAGCAAGGAGAGATAAGAAAGCCTTCCTCTGTGATCAATGTAAAAGAGGAAAACAACAGAATGGGAAAGACAAGAGATCTCTTCAAGAAAATTAGAGATACCAAGGGAACATTTCATGCAAAGATGGGCTTGATAAAGGACAGAAATGGGATGGACCTAACAGAAGCAGAAGATATTAAGAAGAAATGGCAAGAATACACAGAAGAACTGTACAAGAAAGATCTTCACAACCCAGATAATCACAATGGTGTGATCACTCACCTAGAGCCAGACAACGTGGAATGTGAAGTGAAGTGGGCCTTAGAAAGCATCACTATGAACAGAGCAAGTGAAGGTGATGGGATTCCAGTTGAGCTATTTCATATCCTGAAAGATGATACTGAGAAAGTGGTGCACTCAATATGGCAGCAAATTTGGAAAACTCAGGAGTGGCCATAGGACTGGAAAAGGTCAGTTTTCAATCCCAAAGAAAGGCAATACCAAAGAATGCTCGAACTACCGCACAATTGGACTCATCTCACATGCTAGTAAAGTAATGCTCAAAATTCTCCAAGCCAGGCTTCAGTAGTAGGTGAACTGGAACTTCCAGATGTTCAAGCTGGTTTTAGAAAAGTCAGAGGAACCAGAGATCAAATTTCCAACACCCACTGGATCATGGAAAAAGCAAGAGAGTTCCAGAAAAACATGTATTTCTGCTTTATTGATTATGCCAAAGCCTTTGACTGTGTGGATCACAATAAACTGTGGAAAATTCTGAAAGAGATGGGAATACCAGAGCACCTGACATGCCTCTTGAGAAACCTATATGCAGGTCAGAAAGCAACAGTTAGAACATGGAACAGTTAGGTCATGGAAAAACAGACTGGTTCCAAATAGGAAAAGGAGTATGTCATGGCTGTATGTTGTCACCCTGCTGATTCAACTTATATGCAGTGTACATCATGAGAAATGCTGGGCTGGAAGAAGCACAAGCTGGAATCAAGATTGCTGGGAGAAATATCAATAACCTCAGATATGCAGATGATACCACCCTTACGGTAGAAAGTGAAGAGGAACTAAAAAGCCTCTTGATGAAAGTGAAAAAGGAGAGTGAAAAAGTTGGCTTAAAGCTCAACATTCAAAAACCTAAGATTATGGTATTCGGTCTCATCACTTCATGGGAAGTAGATGGGGAAACAGTGTGAGACTTTATTTTTTTGGGCTCCAAAATCACTGCAGATGGTGATTGCAGTCTTAAAATTAATAGACACTTACTCCTTGGAAGGAAAGTTAAGACCAACCTAGATAGCATATTCAAAAGCAGAGACATTACTTTGCCAACAAAAGTCCATCTAATCAAGGCTGTGGCTTTTCCAGTGGTGATGTATGGATGTGAGAGTTGGACTATAAAGAAAGGTGAGTGCTGAAAAATTGATGCTTTTGAACTGTAATGTTGGAGAAGACTCTTAAGAGTCCCTTGGACTGTAAGGTGGTCCAGCTAGTCCATTCAAAAGGAAAGCAGTCCTGGGTGTTCATTGGAAGGAGTGATGCTAAAGCTGAAACTCCAGTACTTTGGCCACCTCATGGGAAGAGTTGATTCATTGGGAAATACTCTGATGCTGGGAGGGATTGGGGGCAGGAGGAGAAGGGGACGACCGAGGATGAGATGGCTGAATGGCATCACCCACTCGATGGACTTGAGTTTGTGTAAATTCTGGGGGTTTGTGATAGACAGGGAGGCCTGGCGTGCCGGGATTCATGTGGTTGCAAATAGTCGGACGTGACTGAGCGACTGAAGTGAACTGAACTGAACTGAACTGAACTGAACTGAAGTACCTAAAAATAATAGGTCAGCAGAAAGTCTGAATTGTGAAAATACTGCCTAGATACATGTTTGCAAGCTTGAACCAATTTATGTTTGAAACTGAGATGAATAAATTACATGGCTTTGAATAGTTAAAAGTCTATTTTAGAATTATTAGTTAAGTGGAATTAATTGGAATTACATCACAAAACTGGATTATCATGAGGAATTACTGAGGAAACAAAGTTACAAAAACACTACTGTGTACCCTTGATCTTCAGTTAGATTTATACTTTTTTGGGGCTGCTCTGCATGGCTCATTGGATCTTAGTTTCCCAACAAGGGATTGAACTCTCAGTTACTCCACAGTGAAGTGGTATGGTTGGTGTTTAAGATCATGGGTTCTGAAGTCCTAGTTTCTTGAGGCAGGGTGTGTCCTGGTTCTGCCACTGAGTAGCTGTAATCTTGATCATCTGCTTGCTGCCTCAGTTTCCTCATCTGTTAAATGGTGCCGGTTGTGGCACTGACCTCATAGCATAATTATGAGAATTGGTGAGTGAATACACACACAGTTTTAAAGAACATTGCTTGTTGTATTGTGAATGCTCAGTGAATACTTGCGGTTCTTCCTATTATATATTAGGACTGGACTCTCACAACTGATTGTTATCAGTGAAAACTGTACATATATGGATTTCTAATATTGTGGTGTTAATTGTTCAGTCTCTCAGTTGTGTCTGACTCTGCGACCCCATGGACTGCAGCACACCAGGCTTCCCTGTTCTTCACCATCTCCTGGAGCTTGTTCAAACTCATGTCCATTGAATTGATGATGCCATCTAACCATCTCATCCTCTTTCATCCCCTTCTCCTCCTGCCCTCAATCTTTCCCAGCGTCAGAGTTTTTTCCAGTGAGTTGGCTCTTCGCATCAGGTGGCTGAAGTATTGGAGCTTCAGCTTTAGCACCAGTCCTTCCAATGAGTAGTCAGGGTTGATTTCCTTTAGGATTGATTTGTTTGTTCTCCTTGCAGTCCAAGGGACTCTCAAGAGTCTTCTCCAGCACCACAGTTCAAAAGTGTTAATTCTTTGGCATTCAGCCTTCTTTATGGTCCAACTTTCACACCTGTACATGACTACTGGGAAAACCATAGCTTTTACTAAGTAGAAGTGATGTCTCTGTCTTTGAATATGCTGTCTAGGTTGGTCATAGTGTTTCTTCCAAGGAGCAAGCATCTTTTAATTTCATGGCTGCAGTTACCATCTGCTGTGATTTTGGAGCCCTAGAGAATAAAATCTGTCACTGTTCCCGTTTTTTTCCCCCATCTGTTTGCCATGAAGTGATGGGACCATGTGCCATGATCTTAGTTCTTTGAATGTTGAGTTTTAAGCCAGCTTTTTCACTCTCCTTTTTCATCTTCATTGAGAAGCTCTTTAGTTCCTCTTCAGTTTCTGCCACTAGGGTGTTGTCATGTGCATATCTGAGGTTATCAATATTTCTCCCTGCAATATTGATTCCAGCTCGTGATTCATCCAGCCCAGCATTTCACATGATGGCTTGTTACTTTTAGGAAAAATTGTTTTATTTTAGAATACCTTACATAGTCTCTAAAAGGGTTCCTTTGATAAAGACAAAAATCTTTATGTCTTAAGGATTTTTAATTTCATCATAAAGTATATTCTCATCATTTGGTAATTTTATAGTATTTGTGTTTCAAGATAAAAGATACAATGGTACAGACAGTATTTCACATAATACTAACTACTTCATTTATAAAGGAAGAATAGATGTTTGAGAGAAGAGATTGTCAATATATAGTCTCTTATTATGGATATTAATTTAGTAGGTGGCTCAGCAGTAAAAAATCTGCCTGCAGTGCAGGAGAAATGGGTGCAATCCCTGGGTTAGGAAGATCCCCTGGAGGAGGAAATGGTAACCCACCCCAGTATTTTTGCCTGGAGAATCCCATGGATGGAGGAGCCTGGTGGGCTGGAGTTGTAAAGAGTTGGACATGACTGAACGACTGAACAATAATAGCTCAACAATAAGTCAGAAATAGCGATTTGCCTTTTATTTTTGTAAATAAGGATTTCATTTAAGGGAAAGTGGGAGTCCTCAAAAATTAAATGTTTGGATCCAGCTATGTAATATGTAAATTTATGGGACAAAATTTATTGCTCAAAATTCTCCAAGCCAGGCTTCAACAGTCTGTGAACCGTTAACTTCCAGATGTGCAAGCTGGATTTAGAAAAGATAGAGGAACCAGAGATCAAATCCCAACATCCGTTGGATCATAGAAAGAGCAAGAGAGTTCCAGAAAAATATCTAGTTCTGCTTTTTTGTTTACACCAAAACCTTTGACTGTGTAGATCACCAGAAACTGTGGAAAATTCTTTAAGAGATGGGCATACCAGACCATCTGACCTGCCTCTGAGAAATCTGTATACAGGTCAAGAAGCAACAGAACCAGACATGGAACAACAGACTGGTTCCAAATTGGGAAAGGAGAATGTCAAGGTTGTATATTGTCACCATGCTTATTTAACTTATATGCAGAGTACATCATGAAAAACGCTGGGCTGGATGAAGCACAAGCTAGAATCAAGATTGCAGGGAAAAATATCAGTAACCTCAGATATGCAGATGACACCAACCTTATGGCAGAAAGCGAAGAAGAACTAAAGAGCCTCCTGATGAAAGTGAAAGAGGAGAGTGAAAAATTTGGCTTAAAATTCAGCATTCAGAAAACTAAGATGATGGCATCCGATCCCATCACTTTATGGTAAATAGATGGGGAAACAATGGAAACAGTGACAAACTTTATTTTGGGGGGCTATAAAATCACTGCACATGGTGACTGCAGCCATGAAATTAAAAGACGTTTGTTCCTTGGAAGAAAAGTCATGACCAACCTAGACAGCATATTTAAAAGCAGAGAGATGTTACTCTACCAACAAAGGCCCATCTAGTCAGAGCTATGATTTTTCCAGTAGTCATGCATGGATGTGAGAGTTGGACTATAAAGAAAGCTGAGCCCTGAAAAATTGATGCTTTTGAACTGTGGTGTTAGAGAAGACTCTTGAGAGTCCCTTGGACTGCAAGGAGATCTGACCAGTCCATCCTAAAGGAAATCAGTCCTGAATATTCACTAGAACGACTGATGCTGAAGCTGAAACTCCAATACTTTGTCCACCTGATGTGAAGATGTGACTTATTGGAAAAGACCCTGAAGCTGGGAAAGTTTGAAGGTGGGAGAAGAAGAGGACGACAGAGGATGAGATGGTTGGATGGCATCACTGACTCGATGGACATGAGTTTGAGTAAGCTTTGGGTGTTGGTGATGAACAGGGAAGCCTGGTGTGCTGCAGTTCACGTAGTCACAAAGAGTTAGACATGACTGAGTGACTGAACTGAACTGATAATTGTTTAAGATAAAATAAATTTTGAGAGAGGTATCTTCTGAGTCTAGTTTTTGAGAAAAGAAAGGTTAAATAGCTTTACCCTAAGTAGGAGGTTGGTAAACTATGGCCCATGGGCCAAATTTGATCTGCTGATTGTTTCTATAAAACCTTTTGAAACACAGCCAGACCATGCTTTTATGGTATGAAGTGGATTTGAGTAGATATGACAGGGATCATATGGCCTGAGAAACCTTCAATTTTTACTATATGACTCTTCATAGAAAGTTTGCTGATGTCTATTCTAAGTAATTAGTGAAGTAGATTAGCCCATTATTAGAAAACACTGAAGTTTAAACAAGTAGTACATATTATCTCTCCAGTATTTGTCAGCAGTAACTTTACAAAATGATGACAGTTGTTCTTGTCCTCACTCCTAATGATTGGTATGAATGGTGCTGGCTCACAGATTAGTAAATCCTCACTATTGAATAGGAATGTGCCAGTGCTAGCAGTGAAGCTTTCTATTAAGTACAGAATTGTCAGGTGCTTTTGAAGTTTTCTAATGATTTAATAGAAGTTTTTCCTTATGTCCTAGGGCAGATAAAAATCCTTCATTAATTTCACTTGAGAATTTCTTTCACATCTGGACAACTTATGGATTTTATAGAAAACCTAGAGCACAGTTAGTTTTTAATCAATTTAATACTGCTTACAGGAAGAAAATAGAGTGGATGTAAGGTTGACCTCTTTAAACATATCAATCTGGAGTAAAATATAAAAGTTTGTTTTAAATAACAAAATATATGTGGTAGCCAGTCATTTAAATTAGCCTGATTTATCTGTAACAAGCTGATATTTTAGATTAGAAATTGAACTTATGGAAAAAAAATCACTTCATACCTTGATTTGACAAAATTGGTGACATTTTCTATCAGTAGTCCAGGGATTAAACATGAAGGGTCTAATGCAATTTTTCAATATCTGTTGCCATTTTCATTCATATTTTTCTTTTTTGGAAATGTGCCCTCACACATGTACAGTTACCAGTCTATCATGTAGAGATTCATATTTGCTGGGATCCAGGGCACAATATCCATTTTTGACATTACTCTGATTACAGATAAAAATTATTTCATCTGAACTTTTACATTTCATCTAACAACTTTGGTGTACTGGGGCTATAACTACTATACTGTTTATAAGCAAACATTGCCATTTAACAAATGTAACCCAAAGCAAGAGAGTTCCAGAAAAACATCTACTTTTGCTTTATTGACTACGCCAAAGTCTTTGACTGTGTGGATCACAACAAACTGGAAAATTCTTCAAGAGATTGGAATACCAGACCATCTGACCTGCCTCCTGAGAAATCTGAATTGAAATCAGGAAGGAACAGTTAGAACCAGACATGGAACAACAGACTGGGTCCATATTGGGAAAGGAGTTGGTGTCAAGGCTGTATATTGTCACCATGCTTATTTAACTTATATGCAGAGTACATCATGAGAAATGCTGGGCTGGATGAAGGACAAGCTGGAATCAAGATTGCAGGGAAAAATATAAATAACCTTAGATATGCAGATGACACCAACCTTATGGCAGAAAGCAAAGAAGAACTAAAGAGACTTTTGATGAAAGTGAAAGAGGAGAGTGAAAAAGCTGGCTTAAAACTCAACATTCAGAAAACTAAGATCATGGCATCTGATCCCATCATTTCATGGTAAATAGATGGGGAAACAAAGGAAACAGTGTCAGACTTAATTTTCTTGGGCTCCAAAATCACGGCAAATGGTAACTGCAGCCATGGAATTAAAAGACACTTGCTAATTGGAGGAAAAGTCATGACCAGCCTAGACAGCATATTCAAAAGCAGAGATGTTACTCTACCAACAAAGGTCTGTCTTGTCAGAGCTGTGGTTTTTCCAGTAGTCATGCATGGATGTGAGAGCTGGACTATAAAGAAAGCTGGGCACCAAAGAATTGATGCTTTTGAATTGTGGTGTTGGAGAAGACTCTTGAGAGTCCCTTGGACTGCAAGGAGATCCAACCAATCCATCCTAAAGGAAATCAGTGCTGAATATTCATTGGAAGGACTAATGCTGAAGCTGAAACTTTAGTACTTTGTCCACCTGATGTGAAGAACTGACTCATTAGAAAAGTCCCTGATGCTGGGAAGGATTGAAGGTGGGAGGACAAGAGTTTGAGTAAGCTCTGGGAGATGGTGATGGACAGGAAAGACTGGTCCATGGGACTGGAAAGAGTTGGACATGACTGAGTGACTGGACTGAACCAAACCTATAATAGGCAAATGCCATTAGTAAGAAAACCAGGCCTTGCACTAGCTACATTGAACAGACCAAGGCAATCTTTGTAGCTCAGCCACACACTTAAATAATATAATAATTTTGAAGAATGCATAGTTTTTCTGCAAAAATTATGATTAATTTTGCATATCAAATTGTGAGATGTAAACAAATAAAAATTGCTTCCTTCTTTAAAATAGCCAAGCTTTGTTTGGATGACTTGATGAATCTCCTGGGAACCACCCTGGCCTAGAGACCCATTGAAAGTTTTAAATCAGAGCAATGAGAGATCAGATTTTCTGTGTCTAAAATGATCTCTCTGGATTTTATTTCAAGCATGGCTTAATTGTTACACAGGGACAGTTTAAAGAAAAACATTTTTTAGAGGTAGATGCCATCAGTGAATTTATTCCTGCTAGTTCCCTTAAGAAAGAAATGGAAAACTCTGGTTGACTGTCAGTGTCCTTGACTTGTCTCCCCACCCTACTCTGCCCCAACTTTTACTCTGTAAGTGTTAGTGCAGGTTGTTTCTTGGTGTCCTTTAATAAGAGTTTCATTAGTTTGTTGGATGCCTGAAAAATTGTGCTTTGTAACTTCATAAGTAGCGATGTTAGATTTAACATGTTAAGTCATAGCAAAAATGACCTGCTTTATTTCAGTTGATCCCTTCAATAAATAAGGTATCACTCTTAAGTTCAAAGGAAGATGAGGAAGTCCATAATATGGTTTTTAGATCTAAGTTTCTGAAAAGAAGTAGGTCCATTATTTTTCTTAACTGGATCAACCATTAATTCCATTCGTACTTTAGTGCTATTTCCAGTTGAATTATGTGAGAGAGACTATTTAAAACATTCATTTGATAAGTAGATATTTATTAAGCAAGACATTTTTCTTTCAAGATCTGAATTGCCTTTTAAAGAAATTATCTTGTGACTGGCTTTTCTGATATTTTTCTTTGGTTTGAAAGTTGCTATTTTAATGTTGAGCACATGTATTACTGTGTTCATATGTAGAATTCTTTGAATCAGTCTTTATATTACTTTCTACCTCTTTACCTCCTGTTCCATTTGTTGTCTGCTGCAGTCTGGCTTGTGTGCTTCTTCCACGCCACTGAAATGCATTTGCTGAGGTTAAAAATGACCTTCCAGGGAAGTACATTTCAACATGGGATGGTATGGGTCAACCTACTTCTTGAAATTCACTGTTTCTTGTATTCCCTAACGCTACAGAATTCTTGCTCTCTTCTTCCACTTACTGGCTTTTATGGTATTCTTGTCCTACCCTTCTCTGCCCTTTCTTACCTGTCCTGTTGGTACTACCAAAATGACATCGTTTCACTTTCTCATTCTTTTTTACTTTAACTGATAATTCTCATTTGAATTCATATTTAAACTGATTTATATATGTTAATTATTCCTAAATTTGCCTAGGCCTTTATTTGAAAAGGCACCTTTGTATAGGAAGAAAGTAGGGAAAACCACTAGACCATTCAGGTATGCCCTAAATTCAAAACCCTTACAATTATACAGTGGAAGTGACAAATAGATTCAAGGGATTAGATCTGATAGAGTACCTGAGGAACTATGGATGGAGGTTAGTGACATTGTACAGGAGGCAGTGATCAAGACCATCCCCAAGAAAAAGAAATGCAAAAAGGCAAAATGTTTGTGTGAGGAGGCCTTACAAATAGCTGAGAAAAGAAGTGAAAGGGAAAGGAGAGAAGGAAAGATATACCCATCTGAATACAGAGTTCCAAAGAATAGCAAGGAGGGATAAGAAAGTGTTCCTCAGTGATCAATGCAAAGAAATAGAGGAAAACAATAGAATGGGAAAGACTAGAGATCTCTTCAAGAACAAGGGAACATTTCATGCAAAGTTTGGCACAGTAAAGGACAGATATGGAATGGACCTATCAGAAGCATAAGATATTAAGAGGTGGCAAGAATACACAGAAGAACTATACAAAACAGATCTTCATGACCCAGATAACCACGATACTGTGATCACTCACCTAGAACCAGACATCCTGAAATCCGCAGTCAAGTGGGCCTTAGGAAGCATCACTATGAATAAAGCTAGCGGAGGTGATGGAATTCCAGTTGAGCTATTTCAGATCCTAAAAGATGATGCTGTGAAAGTGCTGCACTCAGTATGCCAACAAATTTGGAAAACTCAGCAGTGGCCACAGGACTGGAAAAGGTCAGTTTTCATTCCAATCCCAAAGAAAGGCAATGCCAAAGGATGCTCAAACTAACACACAATTACACTCATCTCACATGCTAGCAAAGTAATGCTCAAAATTCTCCAAGCCAGGCTTCAACAGTATGTGAACTGAGAACTTTCAGATGTTCAAGCTGTATTTAGAAAAGGCAGAGGAACCAGAGATCAAATTGCCAACATCCTTTGGATCATTGGAAAAGCAAGAGAATTCCAGAAAAACATCTGCTTTATCGACTGTGCCAAAGCCTTTTACTGTGTGGATCTCAACAAACTGTCAAAAATTCTCAAAGAAATGGAATACCAGACCACCTGACCTGCCTCCTGAGAAATCTGTATCAAGTCAAGAAGCAACAGTTAGAACTGGACATGGAACAACAGACTGGTTCCAAATAGGGAAAGGAGTACATGAAGGCTGTATATTGTCACCCTGCTTATTTAACTTATATGCAGAGTATATCATGCAAAATGCCGGGCTGGAAGAAGCACAAGCTAAAATCAAGATTGCTGGGAGAAATATCAATAACCTCAGATAAGCAGATGACACAACCCTTATGGCAGAAAGAGAAGAACTAAAGAGCCTCTTGATGAAAGTGAAAGAGGAGAGTGAAAAATTTGGCTTAAAACTCAACATTCAGAAATATAAGATCATCCGGTCCCATCACTTCATAGCAAATAGATGGGGAAACAATGGAAACAGTGACAGACTTTATTTTTTTTGGCTCCAAAATCACTGCCAATGGTGACTGCAGTCATGAAATTAAAAGATGCTTACTCCTTGGAAGAAAAGTTAATGACCAACCTAGACAGCATATTATAAAGCAGAGACATTTCTTTGCCAACAAAGGTCCATCTAGTGAAAACTATGGTTTTTCCAGTAGTAATGTATGAATGTGAGAGTTGGACTATAAAGAAAGCTGAGCGCCAAAGAATTGATGGCTTTTGAACTGTGGTGTTGGAGAAGACTCTTGAGAGTCCCTTGGACTGCAAGGAGATCCAACCAGTATATCCTAAAAGAAATCGGTCCTGAGTATTCATTAGAAGGACTGATGCTGAAGCTGAGACTCCAATACTTTGGAAACTAACTCATTAGAAAAGAACTGACTCATTAGAAAAGACCCTCATGCTAGGAAAGTTTGAGGGCAGGAGGAGAAGGGGACGACAGAGGATGAGATGGTTGGATGGCATCACCGACTGGATGGACATGAGTTTGGGGAAGCTTCGGGAGTTGGTTATGGACAAGGAGGCCTGACGTGCTGCAGTCCATGGGTTTGCAAAGAGTTGGACATGACTAAGTGACTGAACTGAAGTGAACTGTATATGAAACACTTGCTACATAATTTGAACTAGGTATCACAGAGTCACCTCACATTCCCCATTCCTCAGACAGTGATTCTCTTTCCCACTTCTCTTTATACTTGGCCTTAGTTGGTAGCGTATTCATCAGTCACGTTAGAGTCAGTTTTTGACTTATACCATTTTCTTGTATTTACATTAGGTGTTGGTCCTGCCAGTCGTACTTGTAAATATTTTTCCACTTCAGGCTTTCGTTGTTGTGACCATATTAGTAGCCTCCTCACTGGTTTTCTTGTGTCATCTTAAATTCATCTTTTCCAAGGCTATTAGAATGAGTTGTCTAAAATAGTCGTCTAACCTTTAGATCTTTTGTTACCTACAAAACGAAGACTGTTTCCTTACACACATTTGTATGGCTTCTTGTTCTTTCTCTGGCCTTTCTTGCTCCTGTCTTCCTATAGTGTGTGCTCTAACGTCAACCTGCTTGTAAATCTTTTGTGTATGTGTTATATTGTGTCCTTCCAGTGTACCATTTCTCATAATCCTTTCTTCATTTGAGTCCATTCTTGCCTATCATTTTAAGCTGTCACCTATTACTGGGCTTCTTTTCTGATGGTTCGTCCTTCCTCTGAGCTCCTGTAACATTCTAGCTCTAGGTCATTGGGTTATAATTATTTATATGTCTGTCTTTTCAGGTCAACTAAACATCACTGTAACTGAACGTATTTGAGGTCAATGACTATGTTCCTTTCATCTTTGAATTCCAGGGACTAGCATAGTGTCGCAGAATAGGGAGTCAAGAAATGTTTATGAATAAAGTGACTGGACTTATATCAAATGATATCGCTTATATGTGGAATCTAAAAAATGGTACAAACGAACTTATTTGCAAAACAGAATTGGAGTCACAGATATAGAAAACACCTTATGGTTACCAGGGAGGAAATGGGATGGGGGAGGGTAAATTGAGAGACTGAGATTGACACATACACACTACGATACATAAAAGAGATAATATAGGTCTATACTATAAATAGATAATCAAGACCTACTGTGTGTATAGCATGGGGAACTCTACTCACTACTCTGAAATGACCTAGATGGGAAAAGAATCTAAAACAGAACAGATACATATATGTATATATATCAAGTATACTGCAGTAAAAATTAAAGTGATTGGCTTTTTCTTTTTAAATTTTAGCATGATTGACATACCTTAGGGTATGCAGCTTTGAAGTGTTTAGTGTGGTAGATTTTAATAGTTGTTTACACTTAACAGTGTAAACAGTGTACACTTAACACATAATAGTTGTTACATTACTACCATCCTAAATGATGAAACATTTTCATCACTCAAGAAAGCTTTCTTATGCTCTGTCCCTTCCACTGGCCTGTGGCCCCAGGTTGTCTTTGACATCCGTCATCCTGAATTAATTTTTCCTGTTGAACATCATAAAAATGGAATAATTTTTGTCTGACTTCTTAGAAGCTTAACAATGTTTTTGAGACTCATTCATGTTGTCACCTGTAGCGGTAGTTTATTATTTTTTATTATTGAGTAGTGTTTTTACATGTTTGAGTATAGCATAATTTTTAAGTCTTTTTCCTATTGATAGACATTTTGGGTTGTTTATTTCCAGTTATGAAGAAGACTTTTCTTGTACAAATGTTTTTTTGTGGGCATGTATTTCATTTCTTGTGGATAAAATGTCTAGACATGGGATTAGTTGGCCATATGGTAGATTTATGTTTACCTTTATTTCTGAAGTGGTTGTGACATTTGTACTCCAACCAACAATCTGAGAGATCTGATTTCTCTAGTTCCTAATGAGCGTTTTAAGTCCTTTCAATTTTAGCCGTTCATGCTTGTGTGAGATGGTATTACACTGCAGTATTAATATGCATTTGCTTGTGACTAAAGATGTTGAGTACCCTTTCATGTGCTTATTGGTCATTTGCATATATTCTTTTAAAAAATTTTTATTAAAGTATAATTGATTCATAATATGTTGATTTCTGCTGTACCAAAGTGATTCAGTTAAACATATGTGTATATATTCTTTCACATATTCTTTTCCATTTTGATTTATTGCAGGATATTGAATATAGTTCCCTGTCCTATACAACAGGACCTTGTTGTTTATCCATCCTGTATATACTAGTTTGCATTTGCTAATCCCAAAGCCTCAATCCTTCCCTCTCCTCTCCACCTCCCCCTTGGCACCTGCAAGTCTATTCTCTATCTCTGAGTCTGTTTCACAGATATGTGTTTATCTTCTTTTATGAAGTATCTGTTTGAGTCTTTTGCCTGTTTCTTTAAAAAACTGGATTGCTGAACTTTTCCTATTGATTTACAGAAATTGTTTATATGTTCTGCATGCAAATCTTTTGACAGATGTACATACTGTGAATACTTTTCCATCTATGTTTTTTCAATTTATTTTACTAATGTTATTTTTTGATATTAGAAATGTTTAATTTTGGTGAAGACCAATTTTATCAGTTTTTTTTTTAATGAATTTTGCTGTTATGTCCTGTCCAAGAATTGTTGCCTACCTCATTTGTGAAAATGCTCCAATGTTTGCTTCCAGAGGCTTTATGGTTATATTTAGGTATGTGACCAAGTTAATTTTTGTGTGTAGAGTGGGAAGGAGGCTGAGTTTTATTTAATTTTTTATACACTTACTCAGTTTTTTCAGTAACATTTGTTAAAAAGATTTTGTTTCACTATTGGGTTGACTTAGCATTTTGTTGAAGATCTGTTGACCACATTTTGTTCATCTAATATTTAGATTCTTTTCTGTGTCTTTGTCTTCATGCCAGTATCACAGTTTCTTAATTAATGGAGCTTTATCAATTAGTGTAGGTACTGATATCAGTTAGTGTAAGTTCTCATCTCTCCTTTAAGTATAATCTGTCTGTTCTTGATCTTTTGCATTTCCATATGAATTTTAGAATCAGTTTACCTATTTATTGAACAAAGCATACTGGAATACATGATAGTTAGAAAATGATGGTAGTGTGATAAACAACCTCTAAAATTGCCTCTCAACCTATATTTATGACAATTCTATGTAAAAACATACTCTCAACTTATATGAAGATGAAGAATGCTAACACTATCAAATAGCTGGGGGTGAAAAAACGTTAACAAATAATGGTACCGTGGTTTCACACACTCCGCCCTCAGACTATGCCACTATGGGGCTGGATGATTCAGGACCATAGGAAAAGCAGAGGAGAGATGCATGGGGCTTGAGGGGGAACCAGCAAGGTGAAATCTACCCTAAAGTTGAAAATGTTAAAGTAACTTGACATATCAGAAAGGTATTTCAAATTATGCATATCTTTAAGGGACACTTTCCAAATAAAGGACCAGGTGGAATTAGAGAGATAAATGTTGTCCAGTTGGTTAGGCATGGAACTTAGAGAGATGGTTATATAAAGGAACAAGTATGTGATTTAAAGGGATAGACTTGTACTTCCCTGGTGGTCCGTTGGTTAAGAATCCGCCTGCCAATGCAGGGAACACAAGTCCAATCCCTGGTCTGGATTCCACATGTCTTGGAGCAACTAAGCCCATGTACCACGACTACTGAGCCCACATTCTAGAGGCCACAAGGTGGAACTACTGAGGCCTGCACACCCTAGAGCCCATGCTCCACAGGAAGAGAAGACACCACAGTGAGACCCATGAACTGCAACTAGAGAGTAGCCCCTGCTTGGTGCTACTAGAGAAAGCCTGTGCAGCAGCAAAGACCTAGCATAGCAAAAATAAATAAATAGAACTGATAAAAATAAATAAAGTTATAAAAGAGATAGACTCTATTTAAAAGATTAAGACTGACTTCAAAGAGCAGGCATTATTTGCAGGCATAAGCTTCCAAATGCATAGCTTCTGGGAGAGAAAAAGGCAACAGGGTAAAAAGTAGTTTTCTTTGTCATTTGGATAGTGAAGAGGGAAAACATAAGAGAAAAGATAGAATCTTACAAGGCAGTTGAATCGCAAGTTGGAGGATTCACAAAAGTACTTCTGCTCCTCTGCCTTAAGGGAACAGACCAACCAACCACCCCATTAAAGTACCTGGCTGATACTGAGAAGATAGGGTAACATTGGACTAGAAGTTCTGTAAAATGAATCAACAACACAAAATAAAAAGGTTTCTGAATCAGGAAACAATTTTGTGCACAAATTAACTGAGAAACCCCCCCTTGCCTTAATACACACCATGAAGTTAGGACAACTGTAAATTGATACTCCAAACAGAATTAAATTAACAAGAATTTGACAATATGAAAAATCTCTTTAATCAGAAATTCAAAAACTGAACACAGAAATGGACAGCAAATGGGGAAGTCAAAAAAAGAATTGATGAAGTTCATAAAATAGAAGAAAGTATCAAAATTATCCCAGAAATGAAGAATATATTACAGAGTGCCAAAGGGATAATAGACTAATATGAAAATTTAATAAGAGCATCAAAAAAAGCAAGAGAATAACTATGAGAATTAAAATTACATTAACTATGTAATGTTACATTAACTATATTACATTAATTGTTACATTAACTATGAGAATTAAAATTTACAGAGAAGTAAAAAAATGTCACAGAAAAAATAGTGGAAATGGAAGACAGTCAAGGAAGGAATAATATTTGTCTTCTTGGAATCTCTGAAGAAGAGAACCAAAACAACTGAAAAGAGCTAATATCTGAAAATATAATTCAGGAAAACTTTCCAGATAGACCCTAAATCCACACTGAAATTATATCAAGAACCTGGAAAAATTAATTCATTAAATATATGTAATTACTAGTATATATCTTAGTAAAATTTTATTTCAAAGATAATAAAATCCTTAAGACTCCATGCAAAAAACCCAAATAACTTAGAAAAGCAAAATAATTATACAGTTAACCTTTGAGCAATGTGGATGTTAAGGGTACTGACTCTCCACACAGTTGAAAATCCACAGGTAACTCATAGTACTCTATATCCACAGTTTTGACATCTGCAGATTAACAGATTATATAGTATTACTGTAGTATTTATTGAAAAAAAATATGTGTATACCTGTGTATAAGCAACAACCTGTATTGTTCAAGGGTCAGCTATACTAGCATCAAACTTCAAAACCAACATGCAAAACAAGGTAAAATGGAACAGCACTTTAAAAATTCAATGAGAAAAAGAACTCTGGATTTTATGTACAGTGAAAGTGGTTTTTAAATATGAAGATTATGTAAACATAGTGTTTAGCCTACCAGAACTTAGAGGAATGTTTACCCCTCGGTCCTTGAGAAATCTAGACGATGAGCTTCATCCAACCAAATGATTGGAAAAACTTCAACAGGAGAACTGATGTTGAACATCTTAAAATTTGTAAGTATACTTCTAACACTAAAAGAAGATGGGTGTAAGGATGAAATGCTAGTATAAAAGTATTACATATTTTGACAGCGTTGGAAAATAGGAAAATGGAGAATGAAAAGGGAAAATGGTGCATTAGGATTTAAAAATATCAATAGTACATGATAAATCATAAATTATAAAGTTAAATGAGAAAGCAAGACTCAAGGGGATTTAAAAAGGATTATAAGTACAGAATGTACCACAGAAACAAAAATACAGACATTTGTAAAACCAAAAAAACCTTTAAAATAGCGAAAATACATATCCTGTGGATAAAGAAACATGGTAAAATAACAAAACACACAATTTTTAGAATATGATGATGAACTTGAGACCAGTGATCACTGTGAATGGGCTTTCTTCAAAAATGAAAAAGAAATTTGGTTCATGTAACAGAACCCGATATGCTATTTACAAGAGACATAGTTAGTGTGATTCAGAATAGCTGAGAATAGGATGGAGAAAAGTATACCAGACAGTGGAAATAGTGTGACAGCAGGGACAGTGATAGATAGAGCGTATCTATCAGATATGGTAGAATTCAAGCCCAAGAACATTAAATGTGACAGAGAAGGTTAATACTAAAACCCACATCCCACAATTAAGATGTTACACTTATGAATATTTATATTTATCAATGACCTTTCAGAAATAAAACGCACAGGTGATGCATGGACACATAGATAGAAACATACCAATAATAGGAGACTGCAATATACCACTTTCATTATTAGATAGGTGAAGTGGACAAAGAATAAAAGGAGATGATATAAATAACAGTAAGATTGCTCTTGAGTGCAAACTGAGTGCTACAGTTTGAAAATAAAGAATACATGTTTCTACTGAGTGCCCATAACACATTGACAAAGTTGGTTATATATTAAGTCTCAAAACAATAATTGCCATAAAGTAGACATATTACATACAACACTGATTACAATGCAGAATATAACTAGGTTTTACTACCAAAAGCAAAAACAGCTTCTTCTGCTTGGAAATTAAAAAATTGATTGAACAGCTTCTTGGTAAAAGGGGAAATAGAATATCCAGAATTAGACCCCAGAACAGTGGAAACATAGTATATGGCAAAGGTAATGTATCAGTCTGATTCCAATAAGGAGAGAGAAACCTACATAGCAACTTGAACAGAGAAAATTTAGTGTAAAAATTATGAACTACAGCAGGAGATCAGATTAATGAGGACTTATAAGGAGCAGAGAGAATTTCAAAATATATAGGAATAGAAGAGATGGGGAACAGCTACTCTGCCTAAGGAGGAATTTCCCTTATCCTTAGGTCTGAGTGAGAGTCATTCATTATTGAAGAGGGTACTGAATGGGAGAGAAATTGCTGTGGTCCTGCTCTGGCAGAACTTGCTGAAAATCACTCCTTTGGAACTTCTAAGTGGAACTTCTAAATCTACCTTCTAAAGTGTCAATGAAGGCCGGTCACAGGGAAAAGTTAACTGTGACTCTTAGTGGAGTCACTCTACCATGCAACCACTTAGGGATGGTGCTGGGTGATGCTATTGGCCACTGTGCCCTGCTGGTTGGATCTTGTTGAGCAAGTGCGCTGGAACCTGGAAGCCAAACTCTTTCATCATAGAGTCCCTGGTGCCCTCTACTGGCAAAGTTTAACAGGGTTCCAGTTGGCAAAGAAAAAATATTTAAAAGGCTCAGATTGAATATCATAGTTCAGGCATCAAAAGGTGAATTTGGAGCTGAAAGACAGTAAACTGATAATGGTCCCAGGCAACATCTCAAAGCACTACAAAGAAGACATACTTTTAAAGGCAGTGGTACTGGGACAATTTGGTAGCCATTTGGAGAAGGGTAAAATTACATCCATGTCATAAACCATCCATAGTATAGTCACTAAATGGATTACTGTCTACTTGAAACTATACACATAGTAGAAGAAAACATGGATGACTTCCTCTTCAACCTTAGAGTAGGGAAATGCTTTCTAATTCTGACTCAAATCCAGAGGCAATAAAAGATTGATAAATTTGCCTGCATAAAAATAAAAAATAGTTGGAACAGTGAGAAATACCATGAACAAAAACCAAGAAACAACTGCTAAACTCAATATATGAAACAGACACAGGGCTACGATTTTTAATACATGAAGAACTCTGGCAAAAGACCAATAGTCTGATAGAAAAATAGATATTCCCTGGTGACTCAAACTATAAAGAATCTGCCTGCAGTGCAGGAGAGCCAGGTTCGATCCCTGGGTGAGGGAGATCCCCTGGGGGCGGGGGGAGGAGAGAGAGAGAGAGAAAGTTGATCAGAGGCAATTAGGCTTTCAGGTACAGAATGCTGGGGCCAGAGCAGAGTATCTGAGAGGCACCTTCTGAACACTTCAGGCTTTCAAATGCAAATGATTATGGGCAGGATGCTGGGAAAGATTGAGGGCAGAAGGAGAAGATGGTGTTAGAGGATGAGATGGCTGGATGACATCACTGATGCAATGGACTTGAACTGGGGCAAACTTTGGGTGATGGTGAGGGACAGGGAGGCCTGGCATGCTGCAGTCGATGGGTCTGCAAAGAGTCAGACACGACTGGGTGACTGAACAACAATGGGCAGGATAAGAGAGAAGAAAGATCTCCCCATACTGTCCTGATTTCTGCATCTCCAGGTACCCTAAGCTTTAAAGTACAGGGGATGAGTTAGGAGAGCTGAAAGAAACTTAATAGAGGCTCTCCAGGCTTTAACAGAAAAAATGGGCATGGCAACCCACTCCAGTACTCTTGCCTAGCCTGTTGGGCTACAGTCCATGGGGTTGGAAAGAGTCAGACATGACTGAGTGACTAACACTTTCACTTTCTGATTTAAAAAAACAGGGAAAAGGACATGCAAAAAACATAAAAAATGGCCCACAAACATGCCTTTCTCAGCTGTAATGGTGGCAAAAAATGAAAAAAATATATGACAGCACTTTTTGTTGGCAGGATTGTGATGAAATCAGTTCAGTTGCTCAGTCATGTCTGACTCTTTGTGACCTCATGGACTGTAGCACGCCAGGCTTCCCTGTCCATCTCCAACTCCCAAAGCTGGCTCAAACTCATGTCCATTGAGTTGGTGATGCCATCCAACCATCTCATCCTCTGTCGTCCCCTTCTCCTCTTGCCTTCAATCTTTCCCAGCATCAGGGTCTTTTCCAGGGAGTTGGTGGCATCCGGTGGCCAAAGTATTGGAGTTTCAGCTTCAGCATCAGTCGTTCCAATGAATATTCAGTACTGATTTCCCTTAGGATTGACTGGTTTGATATCCTTGCAGTCCAAGGGCCTCTTAAGAGTCTTCTCCAACACCACAGTTTAAAAGCGTCCGTTCTTTTGTGCTCAGCTTTCTTTATAGTCTCATGCCATACATGACTACTGGAAAAACCATAGCTTAGATGGACCTTAGTTGGCAAAGTAATGTCTCTGCTTTTTAATATGCTCTAGGTAGGTCATAGCTTTTCTTCCAGGGAGCAAGCATCTTTAAATTCATGGCTTCAGTCACTATCTGCTGTAATTTTGAAACCCAAGCAGAGAAAGTTTGTCACTGTTTCCATTGTTTCTCCATCTGTTTGCCATGAAGTGATGGGACCAGATGCTATGATCTTTGTTTTTTGAGTTGTTGAGTTTTAAGCCAGCATTTTCACTCTCCTCTTTCACTTTCATCAAGAGGCTCTTCAGTTCCTCTTCACTTTCTTCCATAAAGGTGGTGTCATCTGCATATCTAGGTTATTGCTATTTCTCCCAGCAATCTTGATTCCAGCTTGTGCTTTATACAGCCTGGCATTTTGTGTGATGTACCCTGCAGACAAGTTCAATAAGCAGGGTGACAATATACAGCCTTGATGTACTCCTTTCCTGATTTGGAACCAGTCCTTTGTTCCGTGTCTGGTTCTAATTGTTGCTTCTTGACCTGCATACAGATTTCTCAGGAGGCAGGTCAGATGATCTGGTATTTCTATCTCTTTAAGAATCCACACAAAGGCTTTGAGTGTGATCCGCACAGTCAAAGGCTTTGGTGTAGCCAATAAAGCTGAAGTAGATGTTTTTTGGAACTCTCTTGCTTTTTCTATGATCCAGCAAATGTTGGCAATTTGATCTCTGGTTCCTCTGTTTTTTCTAAATCCAGCTTGAACATCTGGAAGTTCTCAGTTCATGTACTGTTGAAGTCTGGCTGGGAGAATTTTGAGCATTGCTTTGCTAGTGTATGAGATGAATGTAATTGTGCAGTAGTTTGAACATTGTTAGGCATTTTGGCATTGCTTTTCTTTGGGACTGGAGAGTAAACTGACCTTTTCCAGTCCTGTGGCCACTGCTGAGTTTTCCAAATTTGCTGGCATATTGAGTGCAGCACTTTCACAGCGTCACCTATTAGAATTTGAAATAGCTCAGCTGGAATTCCATCACTTCCACTAGTGATGCTTCTTAGGGCCCACTTGTCTGGCTCTAGGTGAGTGATCACACTGTTGTGGTTATCTGGGTCATGAATATCTTTTTTTATAGTTCTTCTTTGTATTCTTGCCACCTTTTCTCAATATCTGCTTTTGTTAGGTCCGTACCATTTCTGTCCTTTATTGAGCCCATCTGTGCATGAAATGTTCCCTTGGTGTCTCTAATTTTCTTGAAGAGATCTCCAGGCTTTTCCATTCTGTTGTTTTCCTCTATTTCTTTGCATTGATCTCTGAGGAAGGCTTTCTTATCTCTCCTTGCTATTCTTTGGAACTTTGCATTCAGATGGGTATATATTTCCTTTTCTCCTTTGCCTTTAGCTTCTCTTCCTGTATTAGTTATTTGTAAGGCCTCCTCAGACAACTGTTTTGCCTTTTTGTTTTTCTTGGAGATGGTCTCAATCACTGCCTCTGTACAATGTCATGAACCTCTGTCCATAGTTCTTCAGGCATTCTATCAGATCTGATCCCTTGAATCTATTTGCCACTTGTGATGAAATGGACACTCTCATAAGTGTGAATGCAAATTGCTCTTCTGGCCCTGGTGCCTCTCCTAATTCTGCACTGAAAACCTGGAATGCATTCTCTAGTTTTCTGAGGGCCTGAAGCCTTTGGTGACTGAATGGCTTGAGCATGTTAGGGATCCTCTCTCAATTCTCTTGCCTCACTCCCTACTTTTAGTAGTTGACAGCGTAGACAAAAGAACACTACATAATGATAAAGGGATCAATCCAGCAGGAGCATATCACATTTATAAATATGTATGTAGCCCACATAGATGCATCTGAATAGATAAATACTAACAAAATAAAGGAAGAAGTTGACAGTAACACAATAATTGTAACAAACTTTAACACCTCCACTTGCATCAGTGGACAGAGAATCCAGACAAAATTAGTAAAGAAACAGTAGCTTTAAACAATACGTTAGAGAAGATGGGATAAATATTAATGTATAAAATACTTGACCCAAAGGCAGCAGAATAAACATTCTTTTCATTGCACATGGAACATTTTCCAGGATATACCACGTTAGACCACAAAACAAGTCTCAATAAATTTAAAAATCATATTAAGTGTTTTTTTTTTCTTCTTCTCCTAACCAATCATATGAGACTACAGGTCAACTATAGGGGTAAAAGAATACTTCAAAAAACACAAACGTGGATTTGACCACTAGTATTCTTGCCTGGAGAATCCCAGGGATGCGGGAGCTTGGTGGGCTGCCGTCTATGGGGTCGCACAGAGTCGGACACGACTGAAGGGACTTGGCAGCAGCAGCAGCAGCAGCAGCAGGGAACTAAGATCTCACATGCCACTTGGCATGGCCAAAAACAAAAGAAAAAACATAAACATGGAGGCTGAACAATATGGTACTAAACAATCAGTGGGTCACTGAAAAAAATCTGAGATGAAAGTATAAACAATACCTTGAAACAAAACAGAAGCACAGCAATCCAAACTCTATGGAACACAGCAAAAGCAATTCTAAGAGGAAAGTTTATAATGATACAAGCCTACCTCAGGAAACAAGAGAAAAAAAAATCTCAAACAACCTAACTTTACATATAAAGGAAGTATAAAAGGAACAACAAAGCCCAAAGTTAATAGAAGGAAAGAAATCCTGAAGATTTCTTCTAAATAAGTAAAATAATTAAAGACTAAACAATAGAAAAGATCAGGAAACTAAGAGCTGATTCTTTGAAAAAATAAAATTGATAAACCTTTAGTTAGACTCATCAAAGGGTAAAGGAGGTGGCCCAAGTGAATAAAATCAGAAATGAAAGGGCAGTGACAACTGGCATTACAGAAATATAATGGATCATAAGAGATTTTTGTGAACAGTGACGCACCAGTAAAATGGACAACCTTGAAGAACTGGATAAATTCCTAAAAATGTGTGATCTTCCAAAACTGAATCAGGAAGAGTAAAAAAATGAACCAGTTACCAGTAGTGAAATTTACTCACTAATTAGAAAATGCCTAGCAAATGTACAGAGCCAATTGACCTCACAGATGCATTATACCAAACATTTTAAGAAGATTTAACATTTATCTTCCTCAAACTAGTCCACCAAATTGCAGAGGAAGAATACTTTTGAAGTCATTCTGTGAGGCTTACATTACCCTGATACTTTCAAAACCAGTGAAAGATACCACACACAAAAAATTTCAGGTTAGTGTCACTGATAAATGTAGTTGCAAAAATCCTCAACATAATATTAGCAAACTGAATCAACAATACAGTAAAAGGATCATAAACAATGATCAAGTATGATTTATCCCAGGGATGCAAAGATGTTTTAATATCTGCAAATCAAGTAATGTGATATATCACTTAGCAAATTAAACAGTTAAAGTTATATATCATCTCAATAAATGCAGGGAAAGCTTTTTGACAAAATTCAACATCTACTTGTTAGTAAAAACTCTCAAAAAGTGTATGTAGAGAGAACATATCTCAACACAATAAAGACTATATGTGACAAGCTCACAGCTAAAAATGTTTCCTCTAAAATCAGGAACAAGACAAGGATGCACACTCCTGTCATTTACTTTTGTTACAGTATTGCAAGTCTTAGTCACAGTAGTTAGACAAGAAAGGAAATAAAGAAATTAATATTGGAAAGGAAGAAATAAAATTATCACTGTTTGCAGATGACATGATACTGTGTATAGAAAATTCTGAAGATATCACCAGAAAACTATTAGAACTCAGTAATGGTGTAGGTTACAAAATTAAACTACAAAAATTGGTTGTGCTTCTATACACCAACAACAAACTCTCAGAAAAATTAAGAAAACAACCCCATGCATAATTACATCAGAAAGAATGAAATACCTGGGATTAAATCTAACCAAGGAGGTAAAAGACCTGTACTTGGAAATTTATAAGACATTGATGAAAGAAATTGGAGATTGACACAAACAAATGGAAAGATATACCATGCTCATGGGTTGGAAGAATTATTGTTGTTAAAATGACTGTATGCCCCAAAGAAATTAATATTCAGTGCATTCCTTATCATAATATTAATGGCATTTTTTTTTCTTGTTAGCAAAATGGAGGAAATAATTCTAAAGTTTCTATGGAAACAGAAAAGACCCCAAATAGCCAAATCAATCCTGAGCCTGGAGAATAAAACTGTAGGTATTACATGCATTGATTTCAAACTATACTTTAAGCTATAGTCACTAAAACAGTGTTACTGGCACAAAACAAGACACACAGGTCAATGGAACAGAATAAAGAAGCCCAGAAATGAACCCAGAGTTATATGGTCAATTAATCTCTGACACAGGATGCAAGAATTAATAGAATGGAGGGACAAAACTGCCTCTTCAACAAATAATTTTGGGAAAACTGCATCATGCAGAAGATTCTAACTGGACTACTTTCTCAAAGCATATATAAAAATAAACTCAAAATGAGTTAAAGACATAAATGTAAGACCTGAAACCATACAACTCCTAGAAGAAAACATAATCATTATGCTCTTTGACATCAGTGTTAGCAGTTTTTTTCAGATCAGTCTTCTGAGGCAAGGGAAACAAAACCAGAAATGAAGAAATGGGGCTGCATCAAACTAAATAATTTTTGCACAGTGAAGGAAACTGTCAACAAAATGCAAAGCTAGCATACTAAATGGGAGAATGTATTTACAGACATTATGTCCAAAACATACAAGAATTCATACAACTCAATGTCCAAAACACAACCTGATTTAAAAAATGAGCAGAGGATCTGAATAGATATTGTTCCTTGGAAGACATCAGGTGGTCAGTGGACACATGAAAAGATTCTGAACATCATTAGTCAGGAAATTGATCAAACTTGCAATGAGATGTCACCTTACATATTTCAGAATGACTGTTATCCAAAACAACATTTAAGTATTGCCAAGAATATTGAGAAAAGTATAATCTCATTCACTGTTGTTGGGAATGTAAATTGGTACAGCTCCTCTGGGAAATATATGGAGGCTCCTCAAAAAATTAAAAATAGAAATACCATACAATCCAGCAATTCTACTTATGGGTATTTTTCTGAAGAATTAAAAAAAAAAACTAATTTGAAAGATATATTCATTCATATGTTAATTGCAGCATTATTTATAGTATCTACTATATGGAAGGATCCTAAGTGTCCAGCAATAGATGGGTGAGTAAAGATGTGGTTTATAGGATCAGTGGAATATTATTCAACCATAAAAAAGAACAAGGTCTTGTCATTTGTGATAACATGGATGGGCCCAGTTGGTATTAGGCTAAGTGAAATAAGTCAGAGAAAGACAAATACCATATGATTTCACTTATGTCGAATCTGAAAAACAAATCTAATCTATGATTGGATTTATGAAGGTGCAACTATTAGGTGAGTCATATGTCATTTCTGGGCTGGTTCACACACATCAGAATGAATAAACTGATATAAGTATAAAATCATGAGTTTATACTGAAAGTTATATTTCTAAACATTTTATATAAGAGACTTGAACATCTGCTGATTTTGGTTTCTGCAGAGGTCTTGGAAACAATCCCCCTTAGATACTAAGGGACAAGTAGCCATTGAACAGAATGAGATGGGGAAATCTATGTTTGAAATGGAAGTTGGCCATGATCTATTCTTAAATGAAAAGATCTATTGCAGAAACTTTTATGTACCTGAGTCTACACTATAAACAAATATTTCCTTCTAAAGTCTACCCCAGTTTGTGTGTATGTGTATTACAGGGATATACCTAACATTGTTAATAATTTATATTTTTTGGAAGAATTGGGAAGGAGCCCCTTTCACTTTTTATTATTCCTCTGTAAAGTTATATTTTATTATTTATTGACTTAAACTGATCAAGTTCACTGAAGTTGATCATTCAGGGAGAGTTAATGAATCAGGACGTTTTAAATTGAATAGAGGATGTTCTTCATAGATTCTATTGTAAAAGATGACCTTTCAAAAGATAGGTTTTTATTGAGTCAGTACTTTCAAATGGCTTAAGTTTGTAATAGGTGTATCATTTTCCTGTGAATACTGTACCAAATACAAGCAGAGGGAATAAAACCATAAAAATGTACTCTCTTACAGTTCTGGAGGCTAAAAATCTGAAATCAAGGTGTGTGCAGACAGTCTAGGGGAAAATCAGTTATTTGCTGTGTCCAACTTTTGGCGGTTGCTGGCATTCCTTGGCTTGAGACCTCATCACTCCAATTTCTGTGTCCATCTGTGTCTTTTCTGTATGTATGTTCCAAAATTCCCTGGGCGTTTCTCTTATAAGGACACTTGTCATTAGATTTAGGATGCACCCAGATACTTGTCTCACGTCTTTAAGAGATCATTTTTTCCAAATAAAGTAACATTCACTGGTCCCAGAGATTAGTACGGGAACATATCTTTTGGGGTACCACCATTCAGACTACTACAAAGAGATGGGTATTTAAATTACGTTTTCTAAGCTGGAAAAAGAAAATTCTTAATTTATTTGCAACATGTAAATTTCAAAAACTTCAACACCAAGCATTTTATATTTAAGGTGTATCTTGAAATGATAAGAATTATTAATTCATATTTTTCAACTGAGATATATACATGAGGGAATATTTCACTTTTTTGTGAAAAATTCATTTTTATTTACTTATTTCATTTAGTATTTCATTTTACTTGCTAGGAAGATAAGGCTCAAAATCTTCCAAGCTAGTCTACAGTATGTGAACCAAGAACTTGCAGATGTACAAGCTGAATTTGGAAAAAGCAGAGGGACCAAAAAATCAAATTGCCAACATCTGTTGGATCATAGAAAAAACGAGAATTCCGGAAAAACATCTACTTCTGCTTCATTGACTACACTAAAGCCTTTGATTATGTGGATCACAGGAAACTGGAAAATTCTTAAAGAGATGGAAATACCAGACAACCTTACTTGCCTCCTGAGAAACCTGTATGCAAGCCAGGAAACCTGTATGCAAAGGAGAATGTTAAGGCTGTATATTGTCACCCTGCTTATTTAACTTCTGTGCAGAGTATATCATGAGAAATGCCAGGCTGGATGAATCACAAGCTGGAATCAAGATTGCAGGGAGAAATATCAGCAACCTCAGATACGCAAATAACACCATTCTTATGGCAGAAAGCGAAGAGGAACTAAAGAGCCTGTTGATGAGGGTGAAAGAGCTGAAAAAGCTGGCTTAAAACTCAACACTCGAAAAATGAAGATCGTGGCATCTGGTCCCATCACTTCATAGCAAATAGATGGGGAAACAATGGAAACAGTGAAAGACTATTTTCTTGGGCTCCAAAATCACTGGATGGTAACTGCAGCCACAAAATTAAAAGATGCTTGCTCCTTGGAAGAAAAGCAATGACAAACCTAGATAATATATTAGAAAACAGAAACACTTTGTCAACAGAGGTCTGAATAGTCAAAGCTATGGTTTTTCCAGTAGTTGTGTACAGATGTGAAAGTTGGACCATAATGGAGGCTGAGCTCTGAAGAACTGATGCCTTCTAATTGTGGTGCTGGAGAAGACTCTTGAGAGGCCCTAGGAGAGCAAGGAGATCAAACCAGTCAATCCTAAAGGAAGTCAGTCCTGAATACTCATTGGAAGGACTGATGCTGAAGTTCCAATACTTTGACCACCTGATGCAAAGAGCTGTCTTGTCAAAAAAGACCCTGATGCTGGTAAAAACTGAAGGCAGGAGGAGAAAGGGATGGTATGGTTGGATGGCATCACTGATTGATGGACATGAGTTTAAGCAAGCTCCGGGAGATGGTAAAGAACAGGGAAACCTGGCCTGTTGCAATCTGTGTGGTTACAAAGAGTCAGACACAACATAGCAACTGAACAGCAGTACTTAATTTAGTAGCGTATTTTAAGTGACGGCCATCTTTTATTTTAGGCCTCTTCTATTTTCATTTTAATTTTTGGAGAATTGTTATGCTATTAAATGGTAACGTGTATGCTTACAGGTGCTAGAAACAAATAGGTATTTGTCATAATGGCCTGTGATAATTGAAGCAGGTTTTCATTTTTAAAGTTTTGAATAAATGGTATTAATTTAAATAAATTGTGAGTGTAAATCATAAAATATCATTTTAAAACATTAAAATTGTCATTTATTTTTGTTTTTTTTTTAAATTTTGAATTTATTTTTTAACTGAAGGATAATTGATTTACAGAATTATGTTGGTTTCTGCCAAACATCAGCATGAATCAGCCATAGGCATACATATGTTCCCTCCCTCTTCTTGCTCTTGAACCTCCCTCCCACCTTCTTCCCCATTCCACCCCTCTAGTTGTTACAGAGCCCTGGTTTGAGTTCCTTGAGTCATACAGCAAATTTCCATTGGCTAATTTTAATACAATATAGAATATTAAACTTATTACTTACCAAGTGTTTCTTGACATCATTATTTTAAATTCTGACATAAATGACAGATTGGAGAAAAATGATGGCTGTGTATTTTGCATTGAAAATTCTCTTTGGGCATAAATAGTTGCACAGTCTCAGGGAGTAAGTGTTTTTTCTTATTATTAAAAACTATGTATTTCCAATATGTACAATTGGAAAGTGTCAATGAATTAAATAATAAAAATCTTTTCATCTTGCAGACACCTTCCTTCATTTCTCAGTGAGCTCCATGTGAGGAGCATGTTGGAAATATGTAGCTTAGGGTATTTTGGCTATTAGCTGTAACCTTTGAGGAAATTCCCTTTATTGGTTGGTGAATTTCATTCTTTTCTTCTCTTCTTATAACCCTGAAGACTTTTTTTTTTTAAAAAGTTGAACTATAGTAGATTCACTTACTGTACTAGTTTCAGAAGAAGGCATTTTTAAGGATCATTATCTTTTGGAGATATTTTCCAGAATAGACACAAAGGTTACAGTGCTTTAGAAGGAAAGAATCTAGTATTTATTTAGCATCTAACTTCATACCAAGCACATGATGAGTATTTCATTTATTCTTAGAACAACTCTAATGATCAACATTTTTTAAAGAACAACTCTGTAGACCTTTAAAAAAAATTTTTAAGTAGGGAAGGCACCTGAGGCACAGGTAGATTGAATTAATTGCTTTGGATCCCACATTGATTAAATGGTGAGGCTGAGATATGCATCTAGTTCTGTCTCATTATAAAATACTGATCAGACAGCCCAAGGTATTCATAAAATGCCTTCTAATATTTGTTATCATAGCTCCCATTTTAAAGTAACATTTCTCATGTAAACTTAGAATTAAGTACCTGGTCTGGCATTGATCTGGGAGGCTTGTGTCATGGCCTCTGCCAGCTCTGATGCTGTATCACAATAGTCAGTTCATGGGACATTAGGCTTGAAGTGAGTCTTTCCTACTGATGTATGGTTTTATAGCTATCACCTTTGTGCTGAAATAGAGATGAAAGAAATATCAAATAATCTCATTTATGAGTTATTAGAAACTAACTTCAGCTCTGCTTCAGAATTTAAGAATGAAAATGTTGAGTTGGAGGAAGGACATATAAACTCCAATGAAAGTAAAAATATCCAGGCTTTCATTTTATACTTTAAAAATATGTACGGGCTTGGTTTACAAAAATGAATAACAACATAGTTAGATTTCCTTGCTGCTATTTCTTGTAATGTATCAATTATGGAATTTCAAAGGAATATTTACAGATTTTTACTTGCTAGGGTGTTATAATAATTGGTGGTGGTTTAGTTGCCAAGTCATGTCTGACTCTTGCATCCCCATGGACTGTAGCCTGCCAGGCCTCTCTGTCCGTGGGATCTCTAGGCAAGAACGCTGCAGTGGGTTGCCAAGCTATTTACTTATTATTAAGTAAGTATAGTAATTACTCAATACCAAATAAGCCTTCCAGGACTAATGTCTTCATGGATTGATTATACATAGGAAAAATATTTAAGATATCTGGAAGTGGATCATAAAAAATAGAAGTTTGTGTTTTGTTATCACCTTTCTTCTTATAGTTATTATCTTAAAATATCATGTTTATTTGTTTTGATGTCAGAGAAAAGCAACAGTTGAAATAACGTTGAAAGTACCCTTTGTAATTATTCTACAACAAAAAAGTATTAGTCTCTAGTAATTTATAGGTACTATATATAAATCTGTATTTCCAAAGGATGAACATAGGAGAGCGTAAGAGAGAAAATTGCCTTTTGATATGCTTCAGGTTTTTTTTGTTGTTGTTGTTTGGGTAAGAAATCTCTTGAGTGTCTGCTAAATGAGTTTCTTTTTTAAATCCTGCGTGATCTTTATAGCAAGCACAAATTTTAAAATTATAAATAGCTTATTTTATTTTTGATATATCTTCTCTCCACCAGAACAACCCAGTAAATGTTGGAAACGTTTATTTTAAAGCCAGTTTAGTACATCTTTGGAGTCTTAGATTTTCCAGTAATAGGCTGATAGTATTGTACTTGTAAAGCAAGGTTGTCATCTAGTGGTGTTTTCAAGTAGCACATCCTTCAGAATTAGCTCTCTAATACATCTTAAGCATTTTAAAGGAAATGCTTAAGTAAACAATTCTAGGTTTCAATTTTTCAGAATTTAAGCACTTTTAAATATTTTACATTATATATGGCTTTTACAAAGGATTATCCCTAGAAACTTTTTTAAAATCCATATTTTGATCTTTAGTCTTGGGCCAAAAATTTCTTGTCTGGCCACTAAAATATTGAAAAATTTTTTTTTTTTTTTGAAAGTCCCTTAGTCATGTCTGACTCTTTGCTATTCCTTGGATTGTAGCATGCCAGGCTCCTCTATCCATGGAATTCTCCAGGCCAGAATACTGGAGTGGGTAGCTGTTCCCTTCTCCAGGGGATCTTCCTGCCCCAGGCTTTGAACCCAGGTCTCCCACATTGCAGGCAGATTCTTTACTGTCTAAGCCACCAGGGAAGCCCAAGAACACTAGAGTGCATAGCATAACCCTTCTACAGGGAATCTTCCTGACCCAGGAATCGTACTGGGGTCTCCTGCATTGTAGGTAGATTCTTTACCAACTGAGCTACCAGGGAAGCTTGAGTAGTACAGATCTTAATCATGATGTATCAAGGCATTTCATAATGCTTCAGAACTCTATGGAAATTACTTGTTTAGGAAAAAGATCCTTATGGAGTACTAAGTAGATTTTTTTTTCCTTTTTTTTCACTTTTTACATAGTTATCCTTTCAATTTTTGTGCAGGTTAATTTTATGAAATATTTGCAAATAAAATTTTAAGGTTGTAACGATGTTTTGCTTTTGGTGTTTTTATTTTTGTAATATAAAAATCTGAAAACATAGCACAGAAGAAATTAAGATAGATTTTCCTGTGTGTAGAAAAAAAATGTCATGTATTAGCTAAATGATTGAAATAATATACATTTGTGCATGAAAAGAATCATACAAACTAAAAATGAGATGCATATTTTTTTTTTAAAGAAAGGAAAGAAAACATTTATTTTCCAAGAGGGCAAGAAAGTTACACTTTGGAAGAACTGGCTGGCTAAAGTATTTACATTTAAAAGCTGCAAATTACCTAGACTACCAAGTTTACATTAGTCTGTCCATGAAAGAAAAAACATGTCCATGAAAGAAAAAACAGTAGCTTTCTCTTGTTTTCCAGAGTTCACACTGTACCTTCAGACACCAACATGGCAAATGCCAAGTATAAAATAGTTTACAGGAAATATTCAAGGTTTTCCTCAACAGAGGCCAAACCCAGTCAAAGTGACCTTGTTATTTTTGTTTTATATCAGAGAGTTACATGTTTTCTTTGACTGTAACATGTATGAAGTGCTTAATCATATTGGAAGCAGGGCAGAATGTCAATTTTTGCTTCTCCAGGATCAACGTGGAATTTGCAGCCAATGAATTTAACACTGGTATTCAGTCGGTTGGTTGAAATGAGCGGAAGTCTCTGTAGATCTGAACTGCTCATATTTTCCAGCTTCATCACGAAGAAGCTGAGGCAGAGGTGTCCACTGACAGGCTCAATAGCATATCCCGCTGGGCCACAGTGTGCAGTTGGCAGCAGCTGTCCACTTCTCCAGCCCTTCTGATCGAGATGCATTTTTCAAGATAGTTTACATTTGAATAAAATCAATCTTGTATTAGAAATCATTTTCTGCATTGATTAAGATGAACACTAATGACTTTTTACTTAGAGCTACTTTAATACATGTTTTTATTCATCTGCCCATTTATAGATATATAACTCATAGAGAAAAAGTTAAATTTTAGCTAGTGTTGACTCAGGTCCTTATTGTAATTATTGGAATAAAGATTGTGGTATGCATTTTGGCAGAGTAGGTGGCCACTTTACCTAAAGAAGTATAAACAAACTGGAAGTGACAGAAGGTGGTACTTGTTTTTTAGGGAAATAAGATGGAAGACCTGTTTTTTTATTTTCTGCCATTTGATGTCATAGGATTCCCTGTTCTGAATTACTTGTAGTAGGATTGTGATCCTTCTTTATGCTGTGCTTAAAGATTTAGTCATGGAATCCCATAAAGTCATTGAACTTAATGCTAATGTATCAAGTTATATATTGTGATTGGTGACTTCCCCCACCCCAACTCCCTTAATGTATTTATAAATTGTATTAAGTGTATTGATTTAGTCTATACTGGGTTATTTGAAACAAATTGTGCACAAATTTTTATTAAGTTAACTAATTGGGGTCACAAAGAGTTGGACAACTTGGTGACTGAAAAAACGAACAAATCTTATTACTCAGTATGGTGTGGTTCATAGATGGATGTTCATAAGCTATTTTCCTATGCTGTAGATAAGGGAAACTAATATATTATTTCAGTGTTTTTGGCTATATACAGCAAAAGCCTATAAGAATAATAGCAAAAACAAAAATTTTCAGGAGGCATGTTTTATTCCACTTACACTGTAGGTCTAGAAACAGGATAAGCAGAGTGAATACAGAGGCCTTTATTTGGGTAGTTTTTATAAAAAATATAAATATAAAAAATTTTAAACAACAACAACAAAAAAAAACAAAAGCAAAAATAAATAAATAAATAAATAAGAATACTGGCAATATAAAATAAGAAAAAAAATATATTTTAATGTTCTGGGAGTTTGCAGTAGATTGGCCAAGTCCATATTTGCTAAAATGAAAGATAGCCTTTAATATAAGTGATTTAAAAAATTACCTGTTATGTTTTATTCTTTTCTAACTCCATATTAGCTTGAATAATTGGGAGTTACTCAGGCTAATATAGAGACAGAATGGGAATATATTAGAGATCAATAGAATGGGAAAGATTAGCGATCACTTAAAGGAAGTTGGAGATACCAGGGGAACATTTCATGCAAAGATGAGTACAGTAAAGGACAGAAATGGTATGGACCCAACAGAAGCAGAAGATATTAAGAAGAGGTGGCAAGAATACACAGAAGAACTATACCAAAAAGATCTTCATGACCCAGATAACCACTATGGTGTGATCACTCACCTAGAGTCAGACATCTAGGAGTATGAAGTCAAGTGGGCCTTATTTAGGAAGCATCACTATGAACAAAGCCAGTGGAGGTAATGGAATTCCAGCAGAGCTATTTCAAATCCTAAAATATGATGCTGTGAAAGTGCTGCACTCAATATGCCAGCAAATTTGGAAAACTCAGCAGTGGCCACAGAACTGGAAAAGGTCAGTTTTCATTCCAATCTCAAGGAAAGGCATGGCAAAGAATGTACAAACCACTGTATAGTTGCACTGATTTCACACTTCAGCAAAGTAATGCTCAAAATTCTCCAAGCTAGGCCTCAGCAGTACGTGATTGAAGAACTGGAATCTTGGTGCCTCAGTAGAGGGACCAGAGATCAAATTGAAAACATTTGTTGGATCATAGGAAAAGCAAGAGAATTCCAGAAAAATATCTGCTTCATTAACAGATAAAGGCTTTGACTGTGTGGATCACCACAAACTGTGGAAAATTCTTAAAGATCGAAATACCAGACTGCCTTACTTGCCTCCTGAGAAATCTGTTTGCAGGTCAAGAAGTAACAGTACAGCCAGACATAGAAAACAGAGTGGTTCAAAATTGGGAAAGGGTTACATCAGGTCTGTATATTATCATCTTGCTAATTTAACTTATATGCAGAGTACATCATGCAGATTGCTAGACTGGAGAATGTAGAAGCTGCAATCAAGATTGCCGGGAGAAATATCAATAACAGCATATATGCAGATGACTCCACCCTTATGGCAGAAAGCGAAGAGCAGCTAAAGAGCCTCTTGAAAGAGAAGAGTGAAAAGGCTGGCTTAAAGCTCAACGTTCAAAAAACGAAGATCATAGCATCCGGTCCTGTCATTTCATGGCAAATAGATGGGGAAACAATGGAAACAGTGACAGACTTTATTTTCTTGGACTCCAAAATCACTGCCGATGGTGACTGTAGCCATGATGGATGTTTGCTCCTTGAAAGAAAAGCTATGACCAATCTAGACAGTATATTAAAAGGCCGAGACATTACTTTGCCAACAAAGGTCCACATAGTCAAAGCTATGGATTTTTCAGTAGTCATGTATGGATGTTAGAGTTGATTATAAAGGAAGCTGACTGCTGAAAAATTGATGCTTTTGAACTATGGTGTTGGAGAAGACTCTTGAGAGTCCCTTGGACTGACAAAAGATCAAAGCAGTCAATCCTAAAGAAAATTGGTCCTGAATATTCATTGGAAGGACTGATGCTGAAGCTCCAATGCTTTGTCCAGTTGATGTGAAGACCTGACTCATTGGAAAAGACCCTGATGCTGGGAAAGATTAAAGGCAAGAGGAGAAGGGGACAACGGAGGATGAGATGGTTGGATGGCATCACCTACTTGATGAACATGAGTTTGAGTAAGCTCCAGAAATTGGTGATGGACAGGGAAACCTGGCGTGCTGCAGTCCATGGGATAAAAAAAAGAGTTGGACATTACTGAGTGACTAAACTGAATTGATGTGGACTGGTAGTCTCAATGTGATAGCAAGTAATCATTTACAGATATATAGATCAGAGACTCCCAAAACCACATGTGGCTATGTATTTTGGGTTTTATTCAGAAACAGTTAATACTGTTCTGCATTATTCATGTGCAGATGTGTCCTTTATTTTTGATTGAGTCCCTATCCATTTGGGAATAATGTTTTCATTCTTGATTTTTTTTCATCACCATTTTAAAGAATTTTCATGCATCATCAGCCTAGTTTGTATTTATGTGCAATAATAGATTCTCTCCTGGATTATCTTACAAATTCAGTTCTCAGTTCAGACTTCAATGGGCATTCATTGCTTGGAATGGTAAAGGTAGGTAGAGGGGAAGAAAACTTCAGTGCACTTTTTAAATTATTTTGGCCAATTAGAACATTTTTCCCCAAAGAAATATATGGAAATAATGAGGTAAAGATGAGTTCTTATATGTGCAGTTTGTGAAATATTTAGGCCAAAGTAAATGATTTGATGACAGCTCTAGTAAGAACATTGTTTCAATGCATAATTATGTTTATTGCTCTCCAAGAGTCATACAAAGTGACATAAAATACACAATTGTTTTCCTCTTTTGCTTGAAAAGTGCATCAGCTGTGAATAATGTATCATTTGAGAGACACCTGTAGCACAACCCTGCATGTCAAAGACAACTTGAAAGTGTATAGGAGCAAACAGGCAGATAACTGATATAAACTAATATGATTAGTACAAAGTATGTGTGTTACATGCAGACTGAAGCCTGTTTGGCTAGACATTGCTTTGCAAAAAACTAAAAGCTAAAAATGAGCATATCTGACAGTAGCTGCTTAACCTGTCTTCATACAGATAGTCACTAGACCTGCCGCCTTTCATTCAGTTCAGTCGCTCAGTTGTGTCCGACTCTGCGACCCCATGGACTGCAGCACTCTAGGCTTCCCTGTCCATCACCAACTCCTGGAGCTTACTCAAACTCATGTCCATGGAGTCGGTGATGCCATCCAACCATCTCATCCTCTGTCATCCCCTTCTCCTCCCACCTTCAGTCTTTCCCAGCATCAGGGTCTTTTCCAATGAGTTAGTTTTTTGCCTCAGCTGGACAAAGTATTGGAGTTTCAGCTTCAGCATCAGTCCTTCCAATGAATATTCAGGACCGATTTCCTTTAGGATGGACTGGTTGGATCTCCTTGCAGTCCAAGGGACTCTCAAGAGTCTTCTCCAACACCACAATTCAAAAGCATCAATTCTTCAGCACTCAGCTTTCTTTAGAGTCCAACTCTCACATACATGACTACTGGAAAAACTATAGCTTTGACTAGATGGACCTTTGTTGGGAATATATTTCTGCTTTTCAATATGCTGTCTAGGTTGGTCATGCCTTTTCTTCCAAGGAGCAAGCATCTTTTAATTTCATGGCTGTAATCACCATTTGCAGTGATTTTGGAGGCCCCCCCCCCAAAAAAAAGTCTCTTCACTGTTTCCACTGTTTCCCCATGTATTTTTCATGAATTGATGGGACCAGATGCCATGATTTTAGTTTTCTGAATGTTGAGTTTTAAGCCAACTTTTTGACTCTTCTCTTTCACTTTCATCAAGAGGCTCTTTAGTTCTTCTTTGCTTTCTGCCATAAGGGTGGTGTCATCTGCATATCAGAGCTTATTGATATTTCTCCTGGCAATCTTGATTCCAGCTTGTGCTTCTTCCAGTCCAGCATTTCTCATGATGTACTCTGCATAGAAGTTAAATAAGCAGGGTGACAATATACAGCCTTGATGTACTCCTTTTCTTATTTGGAACCAGTCTGTTGTTCCATGTCCAGTTCTAACTGTTGCTTCCTGATCTGCATACAGATTTTCGAAGAGGTAAGTCAGGTGGTCTGGTATCCCCATCTCTTCAAGAATTTTCCACAGTTTCTTGTGATCCACACATTCAAAGGCGTTGGCATAGTCAATAAAGAAGAAATAGTTGTTTCTGTGGAACTCTCTTGCTTTTTTGATGATCCAGCGTATGTTGGCAACTTGATCTCTGGTTCCTCTGCCTTTTCTGAATCCAGCTTGAACATCTGGGAGTTCACGGTTCAACTGTTGAAGCCTGGTTTGGAGAAGTTTGAGCATTACTTTGCTAGTGTGTGAGATGAGTGCAGTTGTGCGGTAGTTTGAGCATCCTTCGGCATTGCCTTTCTTTGGGACTGGAGTGAAAACTGTCTTCATACAGATGGTCACTGGAGCTGCCCCCTTTAGATGCACATGTACTCTGCAGTTTGTCGCTGCTCTCAGTACATGTACATCATAGTCAGCAGTTAACTTAAACTCAAGGGTTTTACCTACTTTCATAGGAATGGATCAAAGGAAAATTGGTGCTCTTTTCCCTTGCGGTTTGTAATCCACTTATTGGTAATGGTAGCCCACTATCTGGATCTAATAAGTGATATTAAACAGTAGTATTTGTTCTTATCATACTTCCCTGTCAGTTGAGATTCTTGAACTGTAGTTTGGGCATGTCTGTTTAATATGTCCAAGTAACTTCAGAACATGAGGTGAAGATAGTTTTAGTAGTGAGACCATTCTTATTTAAATATATATTCAGTACTTGTAATAGGAAACCACCTCTCCCCCAAACTGATGGATAATAATTAGTTTTAAAGCATTTACTTCTAAAGTAACAAGAGTTGCTCAGGATTACAAATTAAATGACTCTGAGAAAGATGGGATTTTAACATCTATTTATGGAAACAAGAAACACTTTCCAAAATCTTTTTTAAAAAAATTTAAATGTTCATTAAGCTGTGATTTAAAATGGAATTCTTTGGAGGTAAAATTAAGGAGAAATCTTAGTATATTTTGTAGTATGCAGAAATTTAGCCCTTTACTGCCTTGCTTGTCAATAAAATTTATTTCGATGTGTTTTTAGCTCAGAATAGTAATGAGGGGTTTTGCACTAAAATCTCTACCAGAGGAGAAGAAAAAATTGTGCCTTTGGGCTGTTTTAGTAAACAGGAGCTCTCTGGGGTTTGTTTCCTCTTTAAGGTTTTGCCCTTGGGTGTAAGTGTTCAGAGATCGCCTGTGGAAACTGATGATGATTCTCTCCCCTTAAGGTCCATGTACAGATGTGCACAGGGATCAGGTCTGGCATCCCTGCTCTGATGTGCAGTGCTTTTCCCCCAGTGACCACATTAAGGCTGGTGGGTTTTGTGTTGTTTTGTTCTTCTTTCAGTTACTGTGGTATTGTGGTGCATCTTGAATCTGATTTGGGCATTACGCTTTGCTTTTATCACTTGTTTTATTCACTGATGATACTGGAATCTTTAAATGTTTACAAAAACAAAAAAAGATTAATTTGCAAATCTCAAGTTATGTGAAAATGGTCCATTATTGACAGAAGGATCACCAAGATGTTACTAGGGAGACCTGTGAATGGGGTCTCCTGTTTCTTGATAATTATAGAGAAAGGTGTAAGGCTCAAGTCCTTTTATTTAAAAAAAATATTAAGGGTGAGGAAGGGGGACTTATAAAACTTGGAAACTGAGACTGAGCTGTATTTTATAATGTCTTATATTCAGGAAGCCTACAGGCTTCCCTTTTTATATTTTATAGAATAGGTATTTTTTCATTGTTGTAACAGTTTTGTAATTGTTAGTTAATATTAGTTTCCTGATTTTTCACCATGAAACTAGATCTATTCTTGTTTAATAAATCAATACTTTGGAGGCGCTGATTTAATTTGCCTAATTGTGCTTTTTTGTGTGTGTTGATAAAGTGCCTAGTTGATTATACAATTGGTATGTATAGATGTTGGCTTTTGTTTATGAGAACAGAGTTATATTTCTGATATTAGCATTATTTGGTAATGGACAGGGAGGCCTGGTGTGCTGCGATTCATGGGGTCGCAAGGAGTCGGACACGACTGAGTGACTGAGCTGAACTGAACTGAAAAGCAGTGTGATTCCCCTGGAGGAGGAAATGGCAAACTACTCCAGTATTCTCTGGAACATTGCATGGACAGAGGAGCCTGGTGGGCTACAGTCCATGGGGGTCACAAAGAGTCAGATAAGACTTGGCACACTCACACAATGAAAAGACTGCTACACTGAGAATCAGGACGCATTTTTAACTTTGCCTTACTTAGAAGTTAGAAGTGTTGGTCACTCAGTCATGTCTGACTCTTTGCGACCCCATGGACTATATAGCCCGCCAGGCTCCTCTTTCCGTGGGGTTCTCAGGCATGAATACTGGAGTGGGTTGTGATGCCCTTCTCCAGGGCATCTTCCTGACCCAAGGATCAAACCCGGGTCTCTGACTTTGCAGGCAGATTCTTTACCATCTGAGACATCAGGGTATTTTAGGGCAAAGTTTAGGTTAACATCTTTGAAAAAAGATGCATTTTTTCTTCACCTGTAAATCTAAAGAGTTAAACTTTGAATATTTTTTAAGATTATTTCCAGTTTATCTGATATCCTGTAAGCTTTTAATTCTAAAGAGTTGCCTTTCTAGATGATGAAGTATTTTATTAGTCATTGTTTATTTCCCCATTAGCGACTCCATGGACTGCAGCCTACCAGGCTCCTCCATCCATGGGATTTTCCAGGCAAGAGTACTGGAGCGGGGTGCCATTGCCTTCTCCTAGGAATTTTGAAAGCTGTGTTTTTGTAACTACTCAGTCAGCGTTTAATATAGTACCCATATACCTATGTACTTTTGCTTCCTAAAATTGGTCTCAACCTATATTGACCTCTCATCTCTTCCCCATTTTCCAATGAGAATGTCCCAGAATGTGTTTTATACTTTGTTTACTTTATGGAGATGCCCTTTCTGTGCATTCTTTTCCATTCCCTAGCCACTTTGAGCTCCTATAACATTTTGTTTGTAGTTATTTTGGCCTTGTATGGTAGCTATTTATGTGTTATGTTATGCTTTATATGAGACTGTAAATGCCTTAAAGGAAGATATTTATTTTTCATCATCTTATTACTGATTCACACACATAGTTCTTTTCATACAAATCAGGGGTTAATTAATTAATATTTGTAGAACTAAATTTTAAGATGGTTAGTGCCAGATACAGTCAGTGGCTGTGAGTGGTGAAAAATTATCAGGGTAATAAGGAAGTGAACTTACTCATTCTGAATTAAAGCAGTGTTTCAGCCATCTATGCTGCCAGCAAACATTTGTATTCCATGGTCACTCATGTACAATTTATTCTAGCCTCCTAACCATTTATTCTTAGTGACACATCTAAATACTTAATGCTTTTTTTTTTTCTCTCTCTGTAACCCACTTAACTCCTGGCCTTCATTCATCATTGTAGTTTACCACTGCCTTAAGCTTTTAGTAGTATCTAATTTTTTAAACACATTCTTGCTTTGATTTTTATATACTTCCCTTTCTTTTACCTCCTTGATCTTATTCATAGGCTTATCAGCTTTAATTTTCTATTGCTTTTTGTACTCTATTTTTATTTCTTTTTGCTTGCTCTTTTACTTTTGAGAAATTCATCCTTTATTTCTTAAAGGCAAATGCTCTTTGATTACTGTCTTCAGGTAAAGGTGTCTTAGAATCAGACTAAGGTTGGGAGTTGATGGTGAAGTTGCTGTCCATCAACTCTGGAAGAGCCAAAGTTAGCTCTGTCAGACTAGTAGTCCTGTATCTTTTCAGTGAGAGAATATCTGTGGTTCCAATGCCGGCACCAGGGTATCTAATACTGATTACAAAAGGTGCCAAATGTTAATGGGCATTTTTACAGGTGGACTTTTGTGGGGGGATGATACGTAAATTGTAGAGTTATCAAAGAACTTCAAAATGGTTATGTTGGGCGTGGGTGAATTGGTAGAGATGATTCCCACCCAGCCTTTGGATTAAATAATTTTTCACCCTTCAGTTAATTATTGCTACAGATGAATGGTTGGTTTGGACTGAATAAAAGAACAAAGGGCAATAATACAATGAGTAAAAAACTGAAAAGAGACAGGAAAAGTAAAAGATGTAAGGTAAAAAGTTGCCTGACTTTGTGCCACTTGGAATCAGTAGTGTTTATTGAAGACTGTTAGGAACATTATGTTAGACAAAGGGGAGTTGAAAAGATAATGTGAGAAAGTATCCAAGAGGAAAGTTTTGTTGGATTAAATTTAAAACTATGCTGTTTTTAGTTCTATTTTTATAGCACATGTCAATCTCTTAAGAGTTTACTGTGTAACTAAATATTTAAGTTGGATATTTGTGTAACAGCGAAGAGGAACTTATTGATTCCTTAAGAAGCATATTGATGTTTAAATAGCTTTTCTTAGAAAGCATATTTATACTTTTATTAACACAATATCCCTTTAAAGACAAGAAAGGAAAAATATGCATTCTCCATCCTGTTCTATCAGAGATGGTAAACAGGGAGTATCAAGGACTCTTTGGTATTTGCAGTAGAAACATTTTACAGTAGAGAACAAAACTACTTGTAGACTTAAGAAAATAATTTTGGTTAACTTTGATTTTAGAAAATATTAAGCCATTTATTTTATTTTAACAGGTATCTTTCAGATGAAGGCATTGAAGCTTGCACAAGTTCTCCTGACAAAGTCAATGTAAATGACATCATCCTGATTGCTCTCAATGTAGGTTTTATTTATTAACTTATAAACATTAAAAATCTGGAAGCTATATTTATGAAAAATATCTGATAGAATAAACTGGCTTTTATAAAGTGGAGAACATCTTTCATTTTTATTGTCCATTTTAAGTTGCAGCGATGTTTGTTGAATTTGGTAATCTCATATAAGCCAATTATTAGAACTATATATTTCTTTAATGTCTATTATACAAAATCAGTGAAAAAGGGAAAAGTACAATTAAAACTTTTTCACCTTGTGATCAGTTATAGAATTTCATTACATTTATAGTAGCTATGTAATAGAAGTAAAAACTGATCATATTCATAGAAACAAATTAATATCAAATTTACATACAAACTAGCTAGGTTACAGCTTCTTGACAGTTGTATTTTTTATTTTGAAGTAGCTTTTCCTGTTGATCAAAGTAGGATATACTGTACAGTATGACTACTTCAGAAAATACAGAAAAATAAAATAAGAAAACCCAATAATTACTGTTAATGTTTTGATGCATTTTTCTTCCCTAGCTCTCTCCCTTTACCCATCTGTATAGCAGTGTCTTTTTTATAATTGAGATTGACTTTTGGATTTTTTTTGAAGAATTATAAAAATTGTTTGAAGTACAGATGTGATTAAATGAATATTCTTTTTCAATCTTCTGGTTACCATAGTGAGAATTTTTTTATCGCCTTTACAATCACAGTCTGTTAAACAATGAAAGTTATATGCTATGTTATATAATCAATGAAATTCAGAAGAGAATTACTGTCTGACAAATCCATTATGTCACTGCAAAGTAGGTTTAGCATAGAGTAGAAAGGGTGGCAACTGATAATAACATATGAAATATAAATTAATATATAACTATAACTTTTTCTTTTCCAGTTATTTAAATTTTTATTTATATAATTAAATGTGAATTTAAACAGAATTTATATTTTGAAATTTATCATTGTTTTAGCAGCTTGCAGTTTTATTTACGACAAACAGGTTTTTTAGAAATTATGTGTGTTATCCATGACTACAAATGGGGATGTTTACTAGACATTTTATCTTTCCTTAACTTGCACCCAAATTAGTGAATTTTATTTACAAGAAACGTTACAAAGAATCCCAGTTTATTTCTTTGTTCACTAAAAGCAAAAGACCTAAATAGGAAAAAGGCTTTGTGACAATCTTCTCTTCTTATTGATATTTATATATGTAGGTAAATAGCATTGAACTATCTACAAATTGGGTAAGAAACTAAATAAAATAAGTTAACACAAAGTTTTGACCTGGTATACATAAGAGGTACGTGATGATTACTAGTGAATTAACTTGTCTTTATAATTTGCTTTAAAATTTATAAATACTCCAGTCCAAAGCTATCATGCCATGTAATAGAATTAAAGAAATACTTTTAATAAGGATGAAGTCTATACCAGACAAGTAGTCTAATTTTCAAGTTCGTAAACTTTAAGTAAAATCAGTCATATACAGTATTTCTGTTGAAATTTTTTAACTTCTGAGTGATTGCAGGATGTTAATCCCTAATTGAGAAAGACTGGCATTATTAATTCTTATATATAACCTATTACATATTGGGAGAATAATCCATGCAAAAGCTTTCTTACCTTCTCTTCCTCCTGTGGGGAACACACTAAATTAGTCCTTTTATCTAGCAGTGAACAAAGCAATAGTATGTATGTAGAGTGTTTCCTGCCCAGCAAAGTCCATTAGGCTTTTATTGGGCTGTTCAAAAAGGTACTCTGCCTAGAATGAAACAAAATTCTAGACATCTCCCCTTGAAAGCAGGTGTTTACCATAAATCACATTGTTAATACAAATAGTTTAGGCAGTAAACCACATTTTCAGTAAGGGAATGGTTCTGGTACCAAGTTCCCAGATGCCAGCTTAGGGCCAGCTTTGTAAGTGGGCCCTTCTAAAGGTAGCAGCCTTAGAGCTGCTATGTAACTCTTTTTAGCATGGATTTGTATGTTGAAAGGAGGGAGGTTTCTTAATTTTTACTCTGTAGAATGAGGAGTAAAGATTTTAAGAATAATATAGAAATTTAGCATGTAGTTTTGAATTCCTGCATTATTCAGAGCAAAATTAAGTGATAGTGTAGTCTTAAATTACTAAATAATGTGTAATAGTAAAAAATTTTAAAGATTATTTTAAAATTTCTTTTAACATTCTGTATAGTATAAAATGCTTTGCCAAATAGATACTCTGCTGCACTTATTTGAAGAAGTAAGTCAGGAATGTTGTTTGTGTGTGCACACATGCATCCTATGGGTTAAATTTCTCCTGAATAATGAGTTATTCACTGTAAATGTATTTTTGGACCCAGCTATTCTAGTGATCCTGATATAATGGCATCTGAATCATAAAATTGACTTTGATTTTAGGATGTTTAAAGATTTGGTAGGTCATTTTCATCTTGCTAAAAGAACAATGAAATAATCTTCCTTATATGTGTCTATGATACTTTAAAAGTTCTGTGAACTTTAAATACATTGTTCCTTTCAGCATGACAACAACTTTGGAAGATAGAATTGTTAATATATTTTCGACCTTATGGCGGAATAAATTATCCAGATTTAGAGAATTTCTGACATGTCATATTAGTTAGTTACAGTACACAGTAAATGGAAGTTAGAATTTTAGTCTAGTGCTCATTTCTACAATACTTTATATAAATGCCTCATTTTATTTTACATTTTATAATTAGTGATAAAATCAGAAATGAAGGACCATGATGTGTCATAAAAATTGTATATATTCTGTTTCTTATCTGTGTTTAAATATTTCAGCTTTTCTATGACTTTCAAAATAATGATTTTTTATGAACTTAGTTGTCTTATTCACTTGTTACATGCATTTAGATAATAACAGTATGCATGTTTTATATTCACTAAACATTATAGCTCACACTCATTAAATGCTTATTTTTTGTAAGTCATTGTGCTTAGTGCTTCACATGTATTATTTAATATTCAAAACAGTGAAATGCCAGGATAAGCATTTTTTCCTCATATATTGCTTAGTATTTTCAAAGTTAAAATGCGTGCAACTTGAGGTTTGGTTTATAGTTCTTTCACTCTGTTATTGGAAACTGTGCAAAGGATAAAGTATTTGGATATGGGACTTAGTTTGCCTGGCAGTTCCATTCAATGAATTGTACTTTAGGAATGATCCTTGCATTACATTGAGAAATGAAAGTCATGGTAGTAAAAAGACTGGAAAGGATCTGTGAGGGTTGTATAACATGTGTTCTTGTTTCTTAAGCTGACTATATGTGGATATTTCAAGTGAAATTATATTATTGTAGGTGTTCAAAGAAGACTATCCTATTTATGTGTTATCCTTTTATAAATAATACAGTAATTGTAATCATCTATTGATAGTGATAGCTCTGTTAACTATTATTTAAGGAATTTTAGAAAAGTACAGATTTAGTTATTAAACTAACCTCACTGTTTCAAGCATCAAGATAATTTCTTAGCTTAAATAATTAGGCCTTTTTCATGAGTAGTATTTAGTTTTCTTCTGAATAAATTTCTTATTATTCCTTTAGTTTTCACTTCTTAAAGAAGACAGAATCCTTAAAAATTTTATGTAGACTGTGTGTGTAGTTGAAGTTTTGTTTTTGCATCAGAAATGCTATAGCTTTGTTTATCTTAGTCCTTTTTATGTTTTGCTTTGGTTTGTTGAGTAATATGTACATCTGGATTTTCGTGTAGTCAGTCATTTGTTCATCAGCTTCTATTTCTGAAATTTGTTTAGTAGGCAAACAGTACAGTCTTACAGTGACTTCTTGCTTTTGTAGTAAAGAATATTCTCTGGGATATTTGTATGTTATGTAGCTTTATGTTAGAAGTATCGCAGCCTACAGAGTAACGTACTTTCATGTCTCTGCATATCAACGTTATATAGAATTTATTTGTCGAAAATGTACTCTGTTTATTTGTTCAAAGTAGTCGTTTGGTTTTGGATTGTGACATTAATTTCTTAAGAAGTCTATATAGTTTACATAAAATCAAGTTTTAGATTTTAATAAAAGGGTACCCAGAGAAATATGACCAGATGTAAGTAAGGCCTTATATATTACTGTTCAGTTTACTAGTGTACTTTAACAGTGTATAAATGGGACTGAACATGGTTGATTTTTACATATATAGATCTCATAATCAGTTGAAATACAAGCTATATTTAACATACAGTTAAATTCTGTTACTCAGACCTTAACTAATTTTATCTTTTGTTTGTGAGTGAGATTAGATTTAGAGTCATTTTTCTCTAATTTTATTTTAATAATAATATTTTTATTTTAGACAGACTTGAGAACAATTGGCAAGAAATTCCTCCCCAGTGACATCAATGGTGGAAAGGTAGAAAAGGTAAAGAAAAATGTTAACTTCCTAAATTATGTTAAGTACAATAAATATGAACATCTACTAAATTACTGTAGTTATTTTTTGTCAAGGAAGACTGCAACTTCAAAATATTTTTGAGGGAACAAGTCACAAAGTTATCATTTTAATGACTTCCTATACATATGGAAAATTATTAAAACAAACTTTTAAGCTTTTGGTGACTTTCCAACATTTAAAAAATACTTTTGTCTTAGGAATTATAACTGTGACACACTTATTTACGTGTGAGACTTACCAGATATTATTGGAACTCAGAGGACCTTTTTGTATCTTTTTATTTTAGTATCTGTTACCATATTTATTTAATGAACTTATTGATATAGGAGTATAAGATTGTGAGAGAATGTTAGGAACAGTTTGGCAAAGCTGTGCATTTGGTTACTCCTATCATTTTTCATAACTTATGTATTTATGTTATAAATTTTTTCAGTGATTTTTTGAAATACAAGGATACAATTTTTAGATTTTAGATGCCATCTAGTCAGTCTTTTGGAGAAGGCAATGACACCCCACTCCAGTACTCCTGCCTGGAAAATCCCATGGAGGGCGGAACCCGGTAGGCTGCAGTCCATGGGGTAGCTAAGAGTTGGACGTGACTGAGCGACTTCCCTTTCACTTTTCACTTTCACGCATTGGAGAAGGAAATGGCAACCCACTCCAGTGTTCTTGCCTGGAGAGTCCCAGGGATGGGGGAGCCTGGTGGGCTGCCGTCTACGGGGTCGCACAGAGTCGGACACGACTGAAGAGACTTAGCAGCAGCAGCAGCAGTCTTTTACTTCTTATTCATTTATATTCAATTTCTTTTTTTTAATTTAAAAATAATACAATCTGTGTCAATCAAAAATTTTATATATGCTGTTGCTCACTTTTTGAATTATTAATGAACATCTTTATAATTTGAAATACTTTGAATGTGTATGTTTTGAGTTTGAGTAAGTATTCTTATCATTTTAATACTCACGTATTTAAGATAGTTGCTATACCTTAGATATTTTAAATTTTAGATAATTTAAAAGGTATATAATGTAACAACATTTTTCACATTTTCTAAATGTTGGTCCTCATATGTGATAGGTGGTAATCATTTAGCTGGAAAGAGAACAAGAGTTTATAATCTGCCCTAGCTTTTGAAGCAGATGCTCAAGAGAAGAGAGTTCTACGGACTCCTCAGCAATTCATTTTAATGTTTAACAATACTCTATGTAAGCAAATTTAATTGTATTTTAATCTAAATTTCTTATGTTGCAACTAAAGTCTGTAATATCTTCTTTATCTTCCCTCAGGGAAATGGAGAACATCTGGGTACCTTCCCTTGTGAATAATTCTTCATATACTTGAATCTTGTAAATGTCACTGCTACAGGTTTCTTTTTGTTAAAACCGTGTATCTTGGTTCCTCTGTTTATAGTCTTAGGCATTCTATTCATCTTCATTGCTCTTCTCAGAGTCCTCTCCAGTTCCTTGCATTTCGTTTTCTGGTTGTGATAGTAGTTCTAACCTCAGTGTGCATCAGAGTCACCTTGAGGCCTGCTACAACACAGAATGCCAGCTTCCCACGTCGCCCACTGCCATGTTTCTGACTCCACTGAACTGGGAAAGAGCCTGAGAATTTGTACTTTGAACAGGCTTCTGTGGGATGTTGATTCAGCTAATCTGGAAAACACACTTGGAAAACTTCTAGGGTGTAGAACTCCAAATTAGGCAGCAGTCTTGAACAGGTCTGATGAATGCAACAATTATTCACAGAAGAAGTAACTAGTATCAAAGCAGTCACTGCATATCCTTATACTAGGCTATTTAAGAAAACTAGCATTCTGGATTATTGATTTTCCATTTTTTCTTTTTATGTCTGTAAGGATTCTCAGAACCTACCACTGTTAAAAGCTCACAGGGAAAGGTACTGCGAGAGTTTTCTCTGCTTTCTCCAACTTCTCAGAGCATTTTTGGTTCAGAAAATTTTATAAGTAGTCCCTTTAGAATTTCCTTTGAATATAGCTAACAACAATAAGATATAACTTAGAATATTTGAATCTAGAATTTTTCTATACCAAATTTTATCCTTTGAATTATTCTTAATGCTCATGTTGCTTTAGTTTGTACGTAAAATGAGAAGATACAAAATAAGCCCTTTCACTTGAAACAGAAATTGAGTGAGCCCTTTTCACATGAAACAAACCTCTGTTCCTCAGATTTGATTATATTTTCCCTTTCATTACCTGCTTCTGATACCAAATATAATTCTCTTCACAGTATTAGTGAAGATGTTTTGAAAATTAATTTTAATAGAAATTTTAGAAGCTAACCCACTGGAGTTACTCATTTGCCTTTGGTTAAAATTTCATACATTGTATAAAAATATATCTCTAGTGCTTTGACTACCTGATATGAAGAACTGGCTCATTAGAAAAGACCCTAATGCTGGGAAAGATTGAAGGCAGGAGGAGAAGGGGACAACAGAGGATGAGATGGTTGGATGGCATCACCGACTCAGTGGACATGAGTTTGAGTAAGCTCCGGGAGTTGGTGATGGACAGGGAGGCCTGGCATGCTGCAGTCCATGGGGTCACAGAGTCAGACACAGCTGAGCAGCTGAACTAAACTGCTTTTAGGCAATAATAAATGTTTAAGTAATATATATTTTTGACATGAATTACTTGTGCTCTTTGTCTATAAAGTAAGACTAATACAGTAAGAGTTACTTTATTTGTGCCTTTATCGGAATGCTTTATTACCCAGCACTTTAGCATGTTATTGGTGACAGAATCATTAAGACATGGCTCTAGACACTAAATTATATATACCTGTTGTTTAAAATAAATTTTAGTTTAATCTGTGCATAACATAAGCAGAGTATCTGAATAAGTAATCTGCCTATTCCTTGATCATGTCAGATTTTGGTATTAAATAATAATATTTTCTAATTTTCTTTTAATAATAATTAAAAAAAAGAATGAAAGAACTGGATTACCTAGTGATCTTCCAAATAGAACATGCTGGAAACTAATTTTGCAAAAACTAATTTAGAAAATTTAAAATGTGAGATAGATTAGCTATCTCAGGAAGCAGTTCTGATGAGCTTCAGATACAATGTGGAGAGGGAGAATAAAAAAATTCTGGTAACATATTGGACGGATACAGATTTTAGAATTTTTCAGCTGGACTTAAATCCTTATTCTTCTACTTATTCTATTTTTGTGACTTCTGGCAAGTTATTTAATCTTGCCAGATTTTAATTTTCTTATCATTCAAATATTATCTCCCTTATGACATTGAAGAATTAAATGAAAACCTGTGCGACTACATTGTAAATGTAGTGCAATGTGTATGACGAATATTGAGCATTATGAGACATTTAGGATGGTGTTTTTGTCCTGGACATCTAAGAATACATGAATATTTATTACCTGACATGGGTATCTTGTTACTAAGAGACCTCCAAGTGAAAGTGAAAGTTGCTCAGTTGTGTCCAGCTCTTTGTGACCCCATGGACTATACAGTCCATAGAATTCTCCAGGCCAGAATACTGGCATGGGTAGCCTTTCCCTTCTCGAAGGGATCTCCCAACCCAGGAATCGAACTGGGGTCTGCTGCATTGCAGGCGGATGCTTTACCAACTGAGCTATCAGGGAAAAAGGGAATCTAGTAAATGAGGTAAGGTGAATAGATGCTTCATTATTGACTGTGTTTTGGCCCCAGTCCCTAATGCAGAACTTTATTGTTTGAGCTAAGTTGATCTTAGTACAATGGAATCAAAGTAGGCCAGAGTCCTTCTTTGACAATTTCCACTAAGTTTCATGCCTGCCTGTGATATTACTACTTGAGAGGAAGCCAAAGCAAAAAGAATTTGAGAGCATTTGCCCCAGCTCTAAGAAGCTAATACTTAATGAGCAAAAGAAGAGAGAAGGCTGTCTTTTTACAAGCTACTTCCATTAGTCAAGTGTGGGCGCTTTTAAAGGGCTATAGTCCTGTGTCTTCCAACCCTCTTGGAAGCACATTTATTAGGTCCAGGGCTCCATACAATGTACTAGAGATTCCTCAAGACAGAGGAGCAGTATGCTTTTTAGAGCTAAATTAAAGGAATGTAGAGGAGAGGCTGCAAACTTCCTCTCCTGCGAAGTCAAAACTAAATGCTTATGATGATGCTGTGTATTGTTATTATCATAATTAATAAGACTTAGATATGGGGTTTTCAGCATTTGGAAAGAAGGCAATGGCACCCCACTCCAGTACTCTTGCCTGGAAAATCCCATGGACGGAGGAGCCTGGTAGGCTGCAGTCCATGGCGTCACTAAGAGTCAGACACGATTGAGCAACTTCACTTTTACTTTTCCCTTTCATGCATTGGAGAAGGCAATGGCAACCCACTCCAGTGTTCTTTCCTGGAGAATCCCAGGGACGGGGGAGCCTGGTGGGCTGCCGTCTATGGGGTGGCACAGAGTCGGACACGACTGAAGTGATTTAGCAGTAGCAGATATGGGGTTTTCAGCATTTGGAAAGAAGGCATGGAGAAAGCTATGGTTTGATAAGAGAGATGGCAGGACTATAGTTAGGAGAAGACAGTTAATCCTGGAACACTGAATTGACATCTTTTTTGCTGTTAAGACAAACTGGGACCTTCAGAAGGGCATTGTTACCTGGAGTTTGAAACTGAAGTTTTAAATTCTATTAATTATCACTGATTATTTTGGGAGGAAGTAAGAGGGCAAAAATTGCAAGTTAACTTTGTTTTTAATTAATGTAATAGTTTTGCGCACATTCTTTTCTCTTCCCTCCCATTCATTTTTAAATTGTATTTTGCAGTTCAAATGTTTTCTCAATAAGGTTGCTCATAACCTTGATGCAAGGGTTTCAGACAAATTTAAAAAGTGGTGAGAGTGAGAAGATGATACTTTTTTCCAGGCTTCTAAGTCTAAGCTAGATTTTCCTGTAGGCAGTTTGTGTTTAATTTTTAGTCCATAAAAATTTTTTAGCACAGAGCAATATGTGCCAGGGAAGCCATATACTGCAATTTAGGGCAGGCTTTGTATTTCTAGATATGACAGGGCCCTAGAATATTTAATGGAGTGGATTGCCATTTCCTTCTCCAGCAGATCTTCCCGACCCAGGGATCGAACCCAGGTCTCCCCCATTGTAGACAGACGCTTTACTGTCTGAGCCACCTGGGAAGTCCCTTGTATTTCTAGATGTGACAGGGCCCTAGAATATTTAGCTTCTCAGCTAAAAATCATGGAAAAAAGTCATGACAGAAAGGAAGTAAAACATATACTTCCTATAAAACTGTTTAATATTTTTTGTATTCTTTTTCAAGTTTAATATTTTGCTTGTAGTTATTTTCATAGCTTTGCCTTTGAACCAATGTGTAGAAGTTAATTATAAAATATAGGTTAATGTAAAAACACTTTATTACCAATCCAGGTATGTGAGGACTTTTATGCATTATTGTGGAGCCCTAACAGGAAAGGCTTTTCAGATCTGTGGGGTTTTTTTTCATCTAAGTTCTAGAACTGACAGTTTGTATGTGCATTTTTAGAGACCTAATTTTGGGGATAAAATTGACCTTCTCAAAGCCTCAGCAACACCAACATCAACCACAAGATGGCTTCACTGGCTTAAAATTCAATCTGAATGCCCTCTCACTGATGGTATAGAACTTGGATGTTTTTAAAAAGAAAAATAATTGAAAAATATTTTAAAGTTTTAATTTAAATAAATTGTATCATGTTTCATATGTTAATCTGTTATATGCTAAATAATGTGATTTACTAGTGTTTCTTTTAGTGAGTTATTAAAATTAAACATGCATTTTTAATTTGAGAAAAAAAATGTTTACTGAAACTGATTTTACCATGCTTTATTTACAAGTGTTTGATGGTAATTATTAGTAGGACTTCTGTGGAGTTTAAAAACAATGCACAAAGAATATGTATAGAATATATATTAAGCCAATACTCTGATAATTGAAAAACGAACTGTTCACTTTGTTTTAATTCTCTCAGAGAACAAACAGCTATAGAGGTGAACGATGGAAATAGGAAAATGACACACTGGCAGCAGTGTTACTTTTGACTGGAGTGTCACAGTGTTTCTTGTAATTGGTTGGCTGCAATTACTTTGATTGAATAAAGCAAATTATGTGCTGTGCTGTTACTTTGATGTATAAATTGATGCTTTTTCAGGCGATCTCAAGGGAAAACCTATTCAAGGTTATGTTGTCTTTTTGTCAGTTACTAGGCATTTAAAAATGCTTTAGAAAGCATCACTATGAACAAAGCTAGTGGAGGTGTTGGAATTCCAGTTGAGCTATTTTAAATCCTGAAAGATGATGCTATGAAAGTGCGGCACTCAATATGCCAGCAAATTTGGAAAACTCAGCCGTGGCTACAGGCCTGGAAAAGGTCAGTTTTCATTCCAATCCCAAAGAAAAGCAATGCCAAAGAATGCTCAAACTACCGCACAGTTCCACTCATCTCACACGCTAGTAAAGTAATCCTCAAAATTCTCCAAGCCAGGCTTCAGCAGTACGTGAACAGTGAACTTCCTGATGTTCAAGCTGGTTTTAGAAAAGGCAGAGGAACCAGACATCAAACTGCCAACATCCGCTGGATCATCAAAAAAGCAAGAGAGTTCCAGAAAAACATCTATTTCTGCTTTATTGACTATGCCAAAGCCTTTGATTGTGTGGATCACAATAAACTGTGGAAAATTCTGAAAGAGATGGGAATATCAGACCACCTGGCCTGCCTCTTGAGAAATCTGTATGCAGGTCAGGAAGCAAGAGTTAGAACTGGACATGGAACAACAGACTAGTTCCAAATAGGAAAAGGAGTACGTCAAGGCTGTATATTGTCACCCTGCTTATTTAACTTCTATGCAGAGTACATCATGAGAAACGCTGTGCTGGAAGAAGCACAAGGTGGAATCAAGATTGCCAGGAGAAGTATCAATATCCTCAGATATGCAGATGACACCCTTATGGCAGAAGTGAAGAGGAACTAAAAAGCCTCTTGATGAAAGTGAAAGAGGAGAGTGAAAAAGTTGGCTTAAAGCTCAACAGTCAGGAAACTAAGATCGTGGCATCTGGTCCCATCACTTCATGGGAAATAGATGGGGAAACAGTGTCAGACTTTATTTTTTTGGGCTCCAAAAGCACTGCAGATGGTGATTGCAGCCATGAAATTAAAAGACGCTTACTCCTTGGAAGAATAGTTTTGACCAACCTAGATAGCATATTCAAAAGCAGAGATATTACTTTGCCAACAAAGGTCCATCTAGTCAAGGCTCTGGTTTTTTCAGTGGTCATGTATGGATGTGAGAGTTGAACTGTGAAGAAGGCTGAACACCGAAGAATTGATGCTTTTGAACTGTGCTGTTGGAGAAGACTCTTGAGAGTCCCTTGGACTGCAAGGAGATCCAACCAGTCCATTCTGAAAGAGATCAGCCCTGGGATTTCTTTGGAAGGAATGATGCTAAAGCTGAAACTCCAGTACTTTGGCCACCTCATGCGAAGAGCTGATTCATTGGAAAAGACTCTGATGCTGGGAGGATTGGGGGCAGGAGGAGAAGGGAATGACAGAGGATGAGATGGCTGGACGGCATCACTGACTCGATGGACATGAGTCTGAGTGAACTCCGGGAGCTGGTGATGGACAGGGAGGCCTGGAGTGCTGCGATTCATGGGGTCCCCAAGAGTCGGTCACGCTGAGCAACTGAACTGAACTGAGGCATTTAAAATGTCTTGTTTTTATATTTTCTAAGGGGTAGAAACTTTTAGTTCTAGTATATACCATATTACGATTCAGAAAGTTTTTCTTTTATTATTATTTATTTATATGTTTAAACTCTTAATGTGTATGAATATCCCTTGAAAAATTTGAGATCAGGATTAGAGACTACCTTTCCAAAGCTATTTCTTTCAATTCCTTTTGCTTTTAGTCTGTTTTCTTCTTGGCCTTTTTTGCTACAAGCCCCTAACTTACCTAGGAGAACCCTGGTTTTCTGTAAACACATCTTCTCCTCTTTGTCTTTATTGAGAACCTGCTTTATGACAGGTCCCATGTTAAATAATTTATCTGTGTAATCTTCAGAACAGCACTGAAAAGTAGAAATTATTATAAACTTCAGTTTTACTTTAGAGATGAGGGAATCACAGCTTGTCTAAAATGATAGTTTTTTGTTGCTATAGGACCTTAATAATTGCTATGTGAGTGGGATGTTCTTCTCTCAACTGCCTTGCAAACTGCTGTTTAGTCTTCAAATTCCAACTTGAATGCCATTCTCTTCTAATTTTCTTGGTCTCTTTCATCCATGATGGATTCATGTTGATGTATGGCAAAACCAATACAATATTGTAAAAAATTTTTAAAAAAAGAATTAATATTCTCATTGCCCTTTTTACCTACATATTTTTAGTATGTAATAAATTTTTATCATAGTTTTAGAATGTGTAATAGAAAGAAGACAGAGTTTGGTGTTAGGCATATCTTAGTTTGAATTCTAATTCTGCCTCTTCTGGCTGAGTAACCTCTGTTAAAATACTGTGCTTTCAGTTTTCTCATTTAAGACATGCAAATGATCCTAATATACTTTTCAGTTCTGGAGGTAAATTAACTTATGTGAAAATACTGCCACATTTTCTGGTGTATCTGCTAAGTGCTAAATAAATTATGGTAAAAAACTATGGTAAGAAACAAAAAACCAGGAAATTTATTTATCAAACAGTTTTTGAATGTATATTTGTGCTATGTGCAGGGGCTTTGAGAGCAACAGGACAATCCCTGCCTACTAATAAGAAATCAAGAAACCAACAGTTATCAGTATAGTGGAACAAATGCTGTGTATGTATAAGGAAGGGATGGCGATCTCAGCTTGACGAGCTTAGTGTGATGAGGTGGAGAGTTTGGTTTTCTTGCTAGATTGTTAGTTTTTAGGCTTGTAATTCTCAGTAAAAGAATAATAGGCAGATCCATAATTGGGGGGTATATTTAATATCTTATGATGGGAAGGTATATTTGGTGTGTGTTTAAAGATAATATATGTATACGCATTCATACACACATTATTTCTGTTTTGATAATAAAGCTACCAAAATAAGATTTTTTTTGGATACAAACTATAGAAAATAACATTTGACAAAATCTTCTTGGCTGATAAAAATATATACAAGATAAATATAGATAACATTTATGATTCCTAGAACTTGGATCCCTTCCTTTGTTTGGGGGAGTTTCCCACTTTCAAATTCTTCGTGGTGTAGAAGAAAATGCCAGTTGCTTTTCCCCAGCATCCTTTGCACCTATGCTGTGGACATGGACCTCAGCTCTACTAGTCAGGTATAGCTGCACAGGATATGGGTTAGTTGTACAGAAAAGCAGGAACTGTGGTGAATTTTCTCTGGTGGTAGTAGAAGCTACAGCAAGATTGATAGCTGCAGGAGTGCTGGGGTCAGTGTCCAGGGATTGATAGCACAAAGAATAGAGCTAGATGTTTGAGTGTGCTGAATCTAGCTTATTTCATCTCATGAATGTTGATTATCAGCATCTCTTCCCTGATTAGAGGTCAGTAGTTGAAATCAGCTATGTTGTTGTTGTTCAGTCGCTCAGTTGTGTCCAACTTTTTGTGACCCCATGGACTGCAGCATGCCAGGCTTCCCTGTCCTTCACTACCTCCTGGAGTTTGCTCAAACTCATGTCCATTGTGATGCGTTCCAACCATCTCATCCTCTGTTGTCCCCTTCTCCTCCTGCCTTCGATCTTTCCCAGCATCAGGGGATTTTCCAGTGAGTCGGCTCTTTGCATCAGGTGGACAAAGTATTGGAGCTTCAGCTTTAGCATCAGTCTTTCCAATGAATATTCAGGGTTAATATCCTTTAGGACTGACTAGTTTGAATTTAGCTATGGAAATTGGCAAATTCTACAAATTAGAGCTTCTTCTCTATTCTTCATATCCCAAAGTGTTTCATCACCATACCACTGCCATCAAACCAGTTCTGTGGTTTGATTTTCAGTTTTTCTTGCTGTGAAACCTACAGACCTAGTTTTCTAATTTTACTACCACTTCTGTAAACTGCCCAATGTCTTACTTTCAAAATGTTATGTAAATTACTTGAACAATTTAAATATAATATTTGATATATGCTAGCATATATACTGGTATATATACCAGTAAAAGCCTTTGACTGTGTAGATCACAACAAACTGTGGAAAATTCTTTGAGATGGGAATACCAGACCACCTGACCTGCCTCCTAAGAAATCTGTATGCAGGTCAAGAGCAACAGTTAGAACCAGACATGGAACAACAGACTGGTTCCACACTGGGAAGGAGTATGTCAAGGCTATATATTGTCACCCTGCTTATTTAACTTGTATGCATAGTACATCATGCAGAATGCTGGGCTGGATGAAGCACAAACTGGAATCAAGATTGCCGGGAGAAATGCCAATAACCTCAGATAAGCAGATGGTACCACCTTAATGGCAGAAAGTGAAGAAGAACTAAAGAGCCTCTTGATGAAAGTGAAAGAGGAGAGTGAAAAATTTGGCTTAAAATTCAGCATTCAGAAAACTAAGATCATGGCATCCAGTCCCATCACTTCATGGCAAACAGATGAAACAATGGAAACAGTGACAGACTTTATTTTTCTGGACTCTAAAATCACTGCAGGTAGTGGCCTGCAGCCATGAAATTAAAAGACGATTGATCCTTGGAAGAAAAGTTTTGACCAACCTAGAACATATTAAAAAGCAGAGATGTTACTTTACCAACAAATATTCATCTAGTCAAAGCTATGGTTTTTCTAGTGGTCATGTATGTATGTGAGAGTTGGACTATAAAGAAAACTGAGTGCTGAAGAATTGATGTTTTTGAACTGTGGTGTTGGAGAAGACTCTTGAGAGTCCCTTGGACAGTAAGGAGATCAAACCAGTGAATTCTAAAGGAAGTCTGTCTTGACTATTCATTGGAAGGACTGATGTTGAAGCTGAAACTCCAATATGTTGTCCACCTGATGTGAAGAACTGACTCATTGGAAAAGACCCTGATGCTGGGAAAGATTGAAGGCAGGAGGAGAGGGGAATGACAGAGGATGAGATGGTTGAATGGCATCACCAACTCGATGGACATGAGTTTGAGCAAGCTTCAGGAGTTGGTGATGGACAGGGAAGCCTGTCATGCTGCAGTCCATGGGGTTGCAAAAAGTGTGACTCGACTGAGTGACTGAACAGTTTGTCTGTTGTAACATGCTTCAGATAGCTCTAACGTATGTCCATTTGTAAGTACCTGATATTCATTGATTTTTCTCTTTTGCATAATAGTAAACAATTCCCTGGTGGCTCAGATAGTAAAGGTCTGCCTCCTATGCTGGAGATCCAAGTTTGATCCCTGGGTTAGGAGGATCCCCTGGAGAAGCAAATGGCAACCCACTCCAGTATTCTAGCCTGGAGAATCCCATGGACATAGGAGCCTGGCAGGCTACAGTTCATGGGGTCCCAAAGAATCGGACATGACTGAGCGAATTCATTTTCCTTTCCTTTAAACTATTTAAACATACGTAGTTTATTCATTGTCCTGTTGATGGATATTTAGATGTGTTTCTTTTTTTCCTCTTTTTTTCTTTAAATAATAGATGCAGTACTACTGCTTCTAGGAACAAACATATATTTTTCCTGATGCATGTTCCCTTATATTCTTAAGGGAGTATAATGAGGAATTGAGTCATTGTATGCTAGAGTAAGCCAGCATTCAACTTTACCAGGTAATGCCAAATTATTTTTCAAAGTGATTGTACTAATTTGTATTACCAGCAGTAATGTATGCAGATCCCATTGATCTGTGTCTTTTGTGGCACTTGATATTATGAAATTTTTATAATTTTGGGGTTGTAAAATATGTTATTCTTCTTCAGGCTATTCTGTCCCTAATGGCCCCTTTCCCAAGAAAGCTTTTACAATCAAATGATGAAGTTTGTTAAAATGGGTCAGAGTTTTGATTGAAATTGCGTTGAATCTGCATATGAGCTTAAAGACAGTTGACATCTTTATGATTACTGCTAATAATTATTAAGTGAAATGCTGGTTAGCTGCCTTTCTAAAGAGGATAAAATAAAGGCCTTATATGTAGTATTTGCCACTATTTTTAATATAAAAATTCCTGCAATGGATGATTATAAGCTCTACCAGCCAACCTTTTTGACACCAGGGTTCGGTTTAGTGGAGGAGATGGTTTCAGGAAGATTCTCTGTCATAAGGGAGGGGCGGTGCAACCTAGATCCATCACATGCACAATTCACAGTTGGTTTCTTGCTCCTGTGAGAATCTCACGCCCCTGCTCATCTTGCAGGAGGTGGAGCTCAGTTGGTGATGCCAGTGTGGAGAGGAGCCTGACTGTAGTACATGGAGCCACTGAAAAGTCAGACACCACGTAGTGACTAAATAGCAGTAACTCCTGTTGCGGGGCACAGGCTCTGGGTGCGTGGGCTTCAGCAGTTGTGGTACACAGACTCAGTAGTCGTGGCTCACTGGTCTAGGCAGGCTCTGCAATGCAGGCTCAGTAGTTGTGGCACGTGGGCTTAGTTGCTCTGTGGCACGTGAGATCTTCCCAGACCAAGGATCGAACCCAAGTCCCCTGCATTGGCAGGCAGATTCTTACCCACTGTACCATGAGGGAAGCCCTTCACAATTCATTGAAAGTATATAGGTTGTGTATCTTTCGCAGGCTTTATAACTGGAACTTCCTATTTTGTTGTTGTAAATGTTATTAAAAAAATACTGCTTTTTTTTCCTCTGTTATTAGTACACAGAAAGGTAACTGATAGTTGTATGTTAATTTTAAATTTGCTACCTTATACTTATTATTCTTCAATGAACATGAGTTTGAGTGAACTCTGGAAGATGATGAAGAACAGGGAAGCCTGAGTTGGACAAAAGTTAGCTACTGAATAACAACAACTTATTGTTCTTGATAATACATCTGTGTATTCTTTTATGTTTTCTCTAGAAACATGCCTTTTGACACTTCACATGAATGGAATCGCATAATATATGCTTTGTTGTATTTGGCTTCTTTCACTTGATGGTGGTTTAGTCACTAAGTCATGTCCGACTCTTGAGACCTCATGGACTGTAGCCTGCCAGGCTCCTCTGTCCATGGGATTCTCCAGGCAAGAATACTGGAGTGGCTTGCCATTTCCTTCTCCAGGGAATCTTCCTGACCCAGGAATTAAACCTGGGTCTCGTGCATTGCAGGCAGTTCTTTACTGACTGAGCTGTGTGAATCTGTGATGTAAGCATGTGTCAGTAGTTTGCTACCATTTATTGCTCAGTAGCATTCCACTGTATGGTCTTACTTCTTTCTTTCCACTCTCGAGCTGATGGACTTTGAGATTGGTGTGCATAGGTCTCTTGCTGTTTTTTCGTTTCTACTGAAAGTGTGTTTGTGTTTTTATTATTATTACTCCTTAAATTATTTACTTGCATCTTTACTCTTTGCTTCCTGGTCAGTCTTGCTCAGTACTTTGTTAACCCTGATTATATTTTTAGTTTGCTATTTCATTTATTTATTTATTTCATTTATTTATCTTAATTTTCTTCTTTCTTGTACCTTATTTGGATTCATTCTGTTCTCTTTGCATCTGGTTACTTTAACTCATTATTTTCCTTTATTTTCTAATATAAGCATCTGGAGGCTATTAATTTTTCTTCTACCACTGCTTTAACTATATCTCAGTGGTTTTATACATGTTATTTTCAATATCAATCAGTCCTAAATATTTTTCAGTTTATGTTAAGATTTCTTCTTTAATTGTAGAATATTACCTTTTTTTCTTTCTGTTATAGATTTCTAATTCAGTTATATTGTGATCAGAGAATTTTGACTGAAAGATAGCTGTATTTGCAGTTTTGTAGAGGCTTACATTATGGCTTGATATATATTTATTAATTTCACATGCTTGCTTCAGCAAAATGTTTTATTTCCTAGTTCTTAGGTTCACAGTTCTATGTAAATTCTCTAGATTAGGCTTACTGTTTTGTAATGTGTGTTTTATAATTCTAAATTCTCAACTCCTTGTCTTAAGTTTTTGAAAAAATATCTTTTTGTGATTCTCAGGTTTCATGGCTTATTTCCATGTATCATGATATTTTCTTATAATTTTATGTTTATTTATCTTTCTGCATGGAACTCTTGGGCATTTGAATCATAAAAGCTGGTAGAAGGGATTATGGAGTTACTGTGGTGCTATTAATTTACAGTGAATTAAGATTCTGGCTAAGGTTAACTTTGTTACTTTTCCACTAGCTCAAAGCTGAGGCTTTCAACTGCAGTGTTGTTACTACAAGAAACAAATATAGATCTTCTCTGGAGAAAAATGCTTTCCAGATTGGGACTTACTGTAGATGTCTACATGGGTGACATGAGAAAAGTTATAAAATTTCTAACATTTACGGTTTTCTTTCATTTCAGTTTTATTAAGTCTGATACCATCCTTAGGGTGGTAGCTGCTGCTGCTGCTGCTGCTAAGTCGCTTCAGTTGTGTCTTGACTCTGTGTGACCCCATAGACGGCAGCCCACCAGGCTCCCCCATCCCTGGGATTCTCCAGGCAAGAACACTGGAGTGGGTTGCCATTTCCCTCTCCAATGCATGAAAGAGAAAAGTGAAAGTGCAGTCGCTCAGTCGTGTCCGACTCCTTGCTACCCCATGGACTGCAGCCCACCAGGCTTCCCCGTCCATGGATTCTCCAGGCAAGAGTACTGGAGTGGGGTGCCACAGAGGGTGTGACAAATAATACTATCTTTTCTGCTTGCTTCCTTTCTTACCCCTATTTTATTATCAAATTTTATAAAAATGATACTGAGTTAATTTAACAGAGCAAAGAAGTAGGTAAGAAGGAGGGCATCATAGAAATGTATCCTTTAGGCTTTTAAAGCAGCTAAAGGGAGAACCAATATTTCATATTTCAAGGCAACTTGAAATGATCCAGATGCTTGGATCCTCAGGTAGGGATGTGAATAGTCTAGCAAAAACTTCTTGATACAAATATGAGCATATGAAAAAATGAGCCTCTCAAAATCTCTACTGAAGCCACAGGAAATGGTTTCAGAAGTAGTGACAGAGTAAAGAAAAATAAATTGTGGTTTTAACTACTTAAAAAGGACTGTGGAGGGTGAAATGTTTTATTCTCTTAATTTTAACACACTTTGCAATAATGATGGAAGATTTAACAGAACTTAATCACACTGTCTTCAAGAAAATTAGAGATACCAAGGGACCATTTCATGCAAAGAAAGGCACAATAAAGGACAGAAATAGTATGGACCTAACAGAAGCAGAGGGAGAAGGCAATGGCACCTCACTCCAGTACTCTTACCTGGAAAATCCCATGGATGGAGGAACCTGGTAGGCTACAGTCCATAGGGTCGCTGAGGGTTGGACACGACTGAGCGATTTCACTTTCACTTTTCACTTTTCATGCATTGGAGAGGGAAATGGCAACCCACTCCAGTGTTCTTGCCTGGAGAATCCCAGGGACAGGGGAGCCTAGTGGGCTGCCGTCTATGGGGTCGCACAGAGTTGGACACGACTGAAGTGACTTAGCAGCAGCAGCAACAGAAGCAGAAGATATTAAGAAGAGATGGCAAGAATACACAGAAGAACTGTACAAAAAGGATCTTCATGACTCAGATAACCATGATGGTATGATCACTCACCTAGAGCCAGACATCCTTGAATGTGAAGTCAAGTGAGCCTTAGGAAGCATCACTATGAACAAAGCTAGTGGAGGTGATGGAATTCCAGTGGAGCTATTTCAAATCCTAAAAGATGATGCCGTGAAAGTGCTGCACTCCATAGGCCAGCAAATTTGGAAAACTCAGCAGTGGCCGCAGGACTGGAAAAGGTCAATTTTAATTCCAGTACCAAAGAAAGGCAGTGCCAAACAATGTTCAAACTACCACACAATTACACTCATCTCACATGTTAGCAAAGTAAGGCTCAAAATTCTCCAAGCCAGACTTCAGCAGTGCATGAACCGAGAACTTCCAGATGTTCAAGCTGAATTTAGAAAAGGCAGAGGAACCAGAGATCAAATTGCCAACATCCACTGGATCTTCAAAAAAGCAAGAGAGTTCCAGAAAAGCATCTACTTCTACTTCATTGACTATTAAGGCCTTTGACTGTGTGGATCACAACAAATTGTTGAAAATTCTTCAAGAGATGGTAACACCAGACCACCTGACCCGCCTCTTAAGAAATCTGTATGCAGGTCAGGAAGCAACAGATAGGACTGGACATGGAGCAAAGGACTGGTTCCAAATTGGGGAAGGAGTACGTCAAGGCTGTATGTTGTCAGCCTGCTTATATGACTTATGACTTATATGCAGAATACATCATGCAAAATGCCGGGCTGGATGAAGGACAAGCTGGAATCAAGGTTGCTGGGAGATACCTCAGATATGCAGATGAAACCACCCTTATGGCAGAAAGTAAAGAAGAACTAAAGAGCCTCTTGATGAAAGTTAAAGAGGAGAGTGAAAAAGTTGGCTTAAAACTCAGCATTCAAAAAACTAAGATCATGACATCTGGTTCCATCACTTCATGGCAAATAGATGGGGAAACAATGGAAACAGTGACTGACTTTATTTTTTGGGGCTCCACAATCACTGCTGATGGTGACTGCAGCTATGAAATTAAGACGCTTGCTCCTTGGAAGAACAGCTATGACCAGCCTAGACAGCGTATTGAAAAGCAGAGACATTACTTTGCTGACAAAGGCCCATCTAGTCAGAATTATGGTTTTTCCAGTAGTCATGTATGTATGTGAGAGTTGGACCATAAAGCTGAGCAACAAAGAATTAATGCTTTTGAACTGTGGTGTTGGAGAAGACTCTTGAGAGTCCCTTGGACTGCAAGGATATCCAGCCAGTCCATCCTAAAGGAAATCAGTCTTGACAATTCATTGGAAGGACTGATGCTGAAGCTGAAACTCTAATACTTTGGCCACTTGATGTGAAGAGCTGACTCATTTGAAAAGACTCTGATACTGGGAAAGATTGAAGGCTGGAGGAGAAGGGGATGACTGAGGATGAGATGCTTGGATGGCAGACTTGATGGACACTTTGAGTAAGCTCCAGGAGCTGGTGATGGACAGGGAGGCCTGGCGAGCTGTAGTCCCTTGCATCGAACACAACTGACTGATTGAACTGAACTGAATCATACTCAGGAAGTTCTTTGTTTACAACCCTCTTAAAGGGTTGACAGATATTGTGATGCTTATGTTGTTAGGTATTGATAAATTCATTCCTCAAGGAAGTTGATAAAATTATAAAAAGAAATGGCTGGAAGATTTTTCATAGTATCATAGAATGTCTAAGTTTAAATAATTTCCTAACCTGTGTTCAGACTATAGGTATGTGGTTCTATGTCATCCAAACTTTGGAGAGTCTGATTGTAAATAAGAATATTATTTAACATGATCAATAAATTAATAAACTAACACAGTCATTTAAATCTGATATTCCATATTAGTTGAGATGGCTAGACTTCAGATGACATAGATGACAAAGACAGATGTCTATTAACCAAAGGAAAGGAAGGAATGAAGTGTAGATGACTTCTTTATAGCCTCAGAGAATATTTCCAGTATATACCTCATATTGTTTATTAGAATTAGAGCTCTTTCTTCTTAAATATTAAAAGATTTGTAATGATTTCTTTAACTTGCTCCTTCTTGCTCATGTAAAAGTGAAAATCAAATGTTAAAGAAATCTTGGGCAAAAATTAGCCCTTATTTTTTATTACTTTCATTTAAATTGGATATCTTTTTTTACTCTAGGGTTGCTCTTGACACTTGAAGAAGGATTTGAAAGTTAGTTCTCATTCAGTTTTGTGGGTGCTTTTACTTTTTTTTTAATTTTAATTTTTGTATTTTTAATTAATTTTTTTCTTTTACTTTATTTTACTTTACAATACTGTATTGGTTTTGCCATACATCAACATGAATCTGCCACGGGTGTACATGTGTTCCCAATCCTGAACCCCCCTCCAGGATACAGGGTTAAAGTTAGGATTTAGAATCTTTGCATTTTATTCTGTGTTTTATTTAGATCTAGTACTTCCCTATTTTTTGACTGCTTTGTATAATTAACTGTATATTATAAACATTAAAATGAAAAAATGATTTTATCTGATCTTTTATTTATATTTTAGAATCTTTCTGAATTGTGTGGAATTAGTCTTAAGACCTGTTGTTTCAAATTGAGAATCGACTATAAAAGACTGTAATTCAGGAGTTTCTTCAGGAGAGTCTAATAAATAGTTCCTCCTTTTTTATTTTGGTTTTGAATTGATTGAGAAGGAAAGAAGTGGCAAATGTGGGCCAAAATGTGCTGTGCTTAGTTGCTTAGTTGTGTCTGAGTGTATGTGGCCCCATGGACTGTAGCCTGCCAGACTCCTTTGTCCATGGGATTTCCATACTGGAGTGGGTAGCCATTTTCTACTCCAGGGATCTTCCCGATCAACTTTACCACTGACAAAAATTAATTTGGTAGATATAGCTTGGTAGGAGAGACAAATGGTTGCATTAATTGAAGCACAAACCTGGCAGATTTATACATTCACTATGGCAATGCCAGTCCAGTGAAGAGGCTGAGTAGGTACCTCCTCTTCAGGGTCCCCACTTAGATCCCAAGAAATGAAGGGTGAAGATGAGCCCAAAATATACAGTATATTCTTCCCAATCAGATAAGTAATTCCATAAATGGGTATGTTAGTCTCCTGAGGCTTTTATATCAAATTCCCACAAACTTGGTGGCATACAATAACACAGATTTATTCTTTCACAGTCTGTGAGCCAGAAGTCTGAAATCAAGGTGTCAGAAGGGTTGGTTCCTTTTGGAGGCTTTGGAGGAGAGTCTGTTTTATGCTCCTCTCATAGCTTCCAGTAGCTGTGGGCAGTCTTTGGTGTTCTTTGCCTCTTAGATGTGTAACTCCAACTGTTGCCTCCATTTTTTCCCTTCAATGGCCTTTGTACCCAGTGTCTTTGTGTTTATTTCTCCTTCTCTTCTGAAGACACTCATCATTGTGTTTCTCCTAATCCAGGATCATCTCATCTTTAGATACTGATCTTAATCAGATATATCAAGTCCCTTTCCCAAATAGGACTATGTTTATAGGTTTCATGTGGACCCATCTTTTGGCAGGGCCACTATTTAATTCATTAAAAGAAACGAAGAGGCTGAGAGTTAGAGTGAAAGTGAAGAAAGTAGAAGTTGCTCACTTGTGTCTGACTCTTTGTGACCCAACGGAATGAACAGTCTGTGGAATTCTCCAGGCCAAAATACTGGAGTGGGTAGCCATTCCCTTCTCCAAGGGATCTTCCCAACCCAGGGATCAAACCCAGTTCCAGTTCAGTTCAGTCCCTCAGTCGTGTCCGACTCTTTGCGACCCCATGAATCGCAGCACGCCAGGCCTCCCTGCCCATCACCATCTCCCGGAGTTCACTCAGACTCACGTCCATTGAGTCAGTGATGCCATCCAGCCATCTCATCCTGGGTGGTCCCCTTCTCCTCCTGCCCCCAGTCCCTCCCAGCATCAGAGTCTTTTCCAATGAGTCGACTCTTCGCATGAGGTGGCCAAAGTACTGGAGTTTCAGCTTTAGCATCATTCCTTCCAAAGAAATCCCAGGGTTGATCTTCAGAATGGACTGGTTGGATCTCCTTGCAGTCCAAGGGACTCTCAAGAGTCTTCTCCAACACCACAGTTCAAAAGTCTTAATTCTTCGGCACTCAGCCTTCTTCACAGTCCAACTCTCACATCCATACATGACCACAGGAAAAACCATAGCCTTGACTAGACGGACCTTAGTTGGCAAAGTAATGTCTCTGCTTTTGAATATGCTATCTAGGTTGATCATAGCTTTCCTTCCAAAGGGTAAGCGTCTTTTAATTTCATGGCTGCAGTCACCATCTGCAATGATTTTGGAGCCCCCCAAAATAAAGTCTGACACTGTTTCCACTGTTTCCCCATCTATTTCCCATGAAGTGATGGGACCAGATGCCATGATCTTTGTTTTCTGAATGTTGAGCTTTAAGCCAACTTTTTCACTCTCCTCTTTTACTTTCATCAAGAGGCTTTTTAGCTCCTCTTCACTTTCTGCCATAAGGGTGGTGTCATCTGCATATCTGAGGTTATTGATATTTCTCCCAGCAATCTTGATTCCAGCTTGTGTTTCTTCCAGTCCAGCATTTCTCATGATGTACTCTGCATAGAAGTTAATTAAGCAGGGTGACAATATACAGCCTTGACGTACTCCTTTTCCTATTTGGAACTAGTCTGTTGTTCCATGTCCAGTTCTAACTCTTGCTTCCTGACCTGCATATAGATTTCTCAAGAGGCAGGTCAGGTGGTCTGATATTCCCATCTCTTTCAGAATTTTCCACAGTTTCTTGTGATCCACACAGTCAAAGGCTTTGGCATAGTCAATAAAGCAGAAATAGATGTTTTTCTGGAACTCTCTTGGCTTTTTCCATGATCCAGCAGATGTTGGTAATTTGATCTCTGGTTCCTCTTCCTTTTCTGAAACTGGAGTTCACGTATTGCAGAAGCCTGGCTTCGAGAATTTTGAGCATTGCTTTACTAGCGTGTGAGATGAGTGCAGTTGTGTGGTAGTTTGAGCGTTCTTTGGCATTGCCTTTCTTTGGGATTGGAATGAAAACTGACCTTTTCAGTCCTGTGGCCACTGTTGAGTTTTCCAGATTTGCTGACATATGGAGTGCAGCACTTGCACAGCATCATCTTTCAGGATTTGGAACAGCTCAACTGGATTGCCGGCGGATTCTTTACCAGCTGAGCCACCAGGAAAGCCAAGAGTTGGAGTAATGAAATAAACTTGCTGCTTGCTAGGAAACATGGATTTGGGAGCAAGTGTTCTTCCCTAGCACTCCTAGCTTTTTGTTCTCATAATCAATCAGTTGTAGGAGATGAGCAAAAACAGTCCTGTTCCGTGTGGTTGGCATTGTTTTCAATTTGTGTTTCTGTGGCAGAATCTTAAAGCCACGTTTTCATTTTTGTGATCATTAATGGTTAAAACTAGGTCATATTACCAGTATATTCATTTAACTGCATGCAAGTAAATGTCAGTTTGTCACAGAACATTGGAAACAAACCAGTGAAGGTGCCGTGTCAATACCCATGTGATGTAGATTTTCCCAAATTCTATTAAGATGCCTTGTGACTGTAAATCATATGGACCGAGTAAGGGTGCCCTTGTTGCTCTGATTTTGAAGTATTAATAATATTTAATTTCTTGTTCCTAAGAATTAAATAAAAACAGTTGTTTTCATCCCACACTTAAGTGAACGTATACTCTGTAGAATCTTTTTGGTTCACGTAGGTCTAGATCTTCACTTATTGTCTAATAGAACTTTTTGCAGCGATGTAGGACAGTCTGTTTTTGTGTTACGCAGGTATAGAATAATCAAAATGTGATCTGTGTGACTGAAGAATTGAACTTTTAATTTCACTAAATGTTAATTAATTTAAATGTAAATTAAAAAAGTTTTATATGGTTAGTGGACTCTGTTGGATAGCAAAGCCTAAACATATGAATAAAGAAAATGATGAACATTATAAGAACCATAATATGCCTTTGGTTTAAATGACTTTATTTTAATGGTGTTAACAAAAATAAAGGAAAAAGTTTATTCTGAATTAATAGCTTATTGTTGTTAAAGGTCGGCTTATTTCAACTTAGAATTTTATTTCATAACAGAAACTTAGATGTAATTTTTGTCTCGTTTCTCTAATTTTATTCTTGAAAGATCCTAGCCCTTCTTCTTTTGTTGTTGTTTTTAGTTGGTAAGTCATGTCCTACTCCTTTGTAACCTGATTGACTGTAGCTCGCCAGGCTCCTCTGTCCATGGAATTTTCCAGGCAAGAATACTTGAGTACGTTGCCATTTCCTTCTCCAGGGGATCTTCCTGACCCAGGGATCCAACCCATATCTCCTGCATTGGCAGGTGAATTATTTACCACTGACCCACCAGGGAAGCCCAGATATATTCTCTAGGGCTAAATTTCAGAGAAGGCAATGGCGACCCACTCCAGTACTCTTGCCTAGAAAATCCCATGGACAGAGGAGCCTGGTAGGCTATAGTCCATGGGGTCGCTAGGAGTCAGACATGACTGAACGACTTCACTTTCACTTTTCACTTTCATGCACTGGAGAGGAAATGGCAACCCACTCCAGTGTTCTTGCCTGGAGAATCCCAGGGATGGGGAAGCCTGGTGGGCTGCCGTCTATGGGGTCGTGCAGAGTTGGACATGTCTGAAGTGACTCAGCAGCAGTAGCAGCAGCAGGGTTAAATTTATAACAGAATTATTTCTTTGTGGGCAAAATACTAGTAAATATAGGGTAGAAATTTGTCAATTTGGGAACATGCTTACTCAAGAAATAAAGTGTAAATGTCTTTTCATATTTCTTTTTCTCTTTGTTAAAAATATATATTGAACTAATATGTACAAAAAGATATTACTTAAAAGTCTTTTTATAACAAAGAAGTTTTTTCTTTGTCAGAATAATAGTACTTAAAGGTATAATATTTTATAATGTAGAAAGTATCAGCTTGTTAAATTTATTTTTCATACATATAAGCAGATTTTGCTCTCATTTTCCAATTATGCCATAGCATTTTATTATATTAAAACTTTTGACTTAATGGTTAGTTAGCCTATCAATTTTCTTTTTGTCTTTGATTGAAATATGGCTGGAGAGAACATTTCTTCTCCTTATTGCCAATGCATATAATATAGCATTAGATTTAAACTCACTTCAAGAGGAAATATGAAAATAAATGTAGTTCACACTTCTTAGATTTTATGTAGTTCAAATTTTGGAATTTTTTAAATTCCAGAAGAGAGTGTGCTTTATTTATTTGTTTTTTTTAGCAAAGATATTTTATTTAAGAGAATTATTACAAGTTGGAGAAATGACTTTTGCAATACAGGGAAGGGGGCTTTTGTAATAGGGAGAGCACTTTGACTACAGATCTGCAAGTATCTCTAAATTCAACTTTAAAACTTGCCTTTGAGGATTCTGAAAGAGAAGGCATTAGAGGAAGTCATCCAGAGATCATGACTTCCTGTTGAGCCTAGAACTGGACCTGGACAATTAAGAAACTCTTCACCCCTTTCCTGTACTTGGAATGTAGGTGCTGCCCACCATTCCCACAGTGTGAGCTTGGTTTGAGGATGTAGCCCTGAGAGAACAATGTGTGTTGAGACCATCTGGACAGTACATGTGACTAAACCACGTTAGAACCTCCATATGCACTTTTAAGATTGTGATGGATGGCTTCAGAGATCTACTCACCTTGTAGCCATGCAAGACAAACCTCCCATGTATGTTCTCTTACTTATAAACCTGCTACTTACCTGTCTGGAGTGAACTGCCTCTTTTTCTTTTTTTCTTTTAAATATTTTTTAATGAGTATATTTTTGCTATCTGGAAATCACAAAATTTTTTATATTAAATTAGCCAATTTCATTCAATATTTAAAAAGAAATAAACCTGCTACTTCAAAGAAAATCACAGCTGGCATTCAGTAGTAATCTTGTGTATAATATGATCTATGCTTGAGGCCAACTTATTACCCTCTTTCCTCCATTTAAGTTTTTTAAATTAGTTTATTTTAATTGAAGGATAATTACTTTAAAATCTTTTGGTGGTTTTTGCCATACATCAACATGAATCAGCTACAGGTGCACATGTGTCCCCCTATCCTGAACCCCCCTTGCACCTCCCTCCCCAGCCCATCCCTCTGGGTTGTCCTGGTGCACTGGCTTTGAGTGCCCTGCTTCATGCATAGAACTTGCACTGGTCATTTGTTTTACATATGGTAATATGCATATTTCAATGTTATTCTCTCAAATCATCCCCCCCCCCCCGCCCCCCGCCTTCTCCCACATAGTCCAAAAATCTGTTCTTTACATCTGTATCTCTTCTGGTGCCTTTCATAAAGGATCATCATTACCATCTTTCTAAATTCTATATATATTTGTTAATATACTGTATTGCTATTTCTCTTCCTGACTTACTTCATTCTAATAGGCTCCAGTTTCATCCACCTCATTAGAACTGACTCAAATGTGTTCTCTTTTTATAGCTGAGTAATATTCCATTGTGTATACGTACCACAACTTCCTTATCTGTTATCTGTCAATGGACATCTAGGTTGCTGCCATGTCCTACCTATTATAAACAGTGCTGTGATGAACATTGGGGTACATGTGTCTCTTTGAATTCCAGTTTCCTCTGTGTATATGCCCAGCAGTGGATTGCTAGGTCATATGGCAGTTCTTTACCAGATTCCAGGTTTTTAAGGAATCTCCTCACTGTTCTCCATAGTGACTGTACCAATTTGCATTCCCACCAACAGTGTAAGAGGGTTCCCTTTTCTCCACATCCTCTCCAGCATTTACTGTTTGTCAACTTTTTGATGGTGGCCATTCTGACCAGTGTGAGATGATACCTCATTGTGGTTTTGGTTTGCATTTCTCTGCTAATGAGTGATGTTAAGCATCTTTTCATGTGTTTACCAGCCATCTGTACGTTTTTTTTGGAGAAACATCTGTTAGGTCTTTGGCCCACTTTCTGATTGGGTTATTTGTTTTTCTGGTATTGAGCTGCATGAGCTGCTTATTTATTTTGGAGATTAATTTTTGTCATTTGTTTCATTTGCTATTATTTTCTCCCATTCTTAAGGCTGCCTTTTCACCTTGCTTATAGTTTCCTTCATTGTTCAAAAGCTTTTAAGTTTATCTAGGTCCCATTTGTTTGTTTTTTCCTATGTATTTTATTCTTTTCATTGCAATGGTTAATGGGATTGTTTCCTTAATTTCTCTTTCTGTTTTTTCATTCTTAGTGTATAGGAATGCAAGGGATTTCTATGTATTAATTTTATATCCTGCAGCTTTACTATATTCATTGATTGATTCTGCTGCTGCTAAGTCGCTTCAGTTGTGTCCGACTCCGTGTGACCCTATGGATAGCAGCCCATCCTGTGTCCGCAGGATTCTCTAGGCAAGAATACTGGAGTGGGTTGCTATTTCCTTCTCCATATTCATTGATTAGCTCTAGTAATTTTCTGGTTGTACCTTTAGGGTTTGCTATGTAGACGATCATGTCATCTGCAAACAGAGTTTTACTTCTTTTCCAGTCTGGATTTCTTTTATTTCTTTTTCTTCTCTGATTGCTGTGGCAATCAAAACTATGTTGACTAGTAGTAATGAGAGTGGGTACCCTTGTCTTTTTCTTGATTTTAGAGGAAATGCTTTCAATTTTTCACCATTGAGGATAATGTTTGCTTTGATTTTGTCATATATGGCTTTTATTATGTTGAGGTATGTTCTTTCTGTGTCTGCTTTCTGAAGAACTTTGATCATAAATGGGACTTGAATTTTGTCAAAGGCTTCCTCTGTATCTATTCAGACAGTATAATGGTTTTTATCTTTCAGTTTGTAATATGGTGTATCACATTGAGTGATTTGTGAATATTCAAGAATCCTTGCATCCCTGGGATAAAGCCCACTTGGTCATGATGTATGATCTGTTTACTATGTTGTTGAATTCTGTTTGCTAGAATATTCTTGAGGATTTTTGCATCTATGTTCATAAGTGATATTGGCCTATAGTTTTCTTTTTTTGTGGCATCTTTGTCTAGTTTTGGTACTAGGGTGATGGTGGCCTCATAGAATGAGTTTGGGAGTTTACCTTCCTCTGCAAATTCCTGGAAGAGTTTGAGTAGGATAGGTGTTAGCTCTTCTCTCAATTTTTGGTAGAATTCAGCTGTGAAGCCGTCTGGTCCTGGGCTTTTGTTTGCTGAAGTTTTTTGATTACAGTTTCAATTTCTGTGCTTGTGATGGGTCTGTTAAGATTTTCTATTTCTTCCTGGTTCAGTTTTGGTAGGTTATTCTTTTCTAAGAATTTGTCCATTTCTTCCAAGTTATCCATTTCATGGGCATATAGCAGCTCATAGTAGTCTCTGACGATCTTTTGTATTTGTGTTGTCTGTTGTGATTTCTCCATTTTCATTTCTAACTTTGTTGATTTAATTCTTCTCCCTTTTTTTCTTGATGAGTCTGACTAATGGTTTGTCTGTTTTACTTATCTTCTCAAGAACCATATTTTAGTTTTGTTGATCTTTGCTAGAGTCGTCTTCATTTCATTTTCATTTTGACCTGCTCTAATTTTTATGATTTGTTTCCTTCTACTAACTTTGGTGTTTTTGTGTTCTTCTTTTTCTAGTTACTTTAGGTGTAAAGTTAGGTTGTTTATTTGATGTTTCTCTTGTTTCTTGAGGTAGGCTTGTGTTGCCATGAATATCCCTCTTAGCACTGCTTTTACTGAATCCTGTAGGTTTTAGATTGTTGTATTTTCATATTTATTTCTTTCTATGAATATTTTTATTTCCTTTTTGATTTCTTCCATGATCTGTTGGTTATTTAGAAGCGTGTTGTTTAGCCTCCAAATCGTTGGATTTTTAACAGTTTTTTCTTGTAGTTGACATCTAATCTTACTGCATTGTGATTGGAAAAGATGCTTGAAATGATATCAATTTAAAAAAATTTACCAAGGCTAGAGTTATGGCCCAGGATGTGCTCTATCCTGGAGAATGTTCTGTGTGCACTTGAGGGAAAAAAGGTAAATTCCATTGTTTTTGGGTGAAATGCCCTGTAGATATCAATTAGGTCTAACCGGTCCATTGTATCATTAGATTTTGTGTTTCCTTGCTAATTTTCTGTTGATTGATCTCTTCATGGGTGTGAGTGGGGTATTGAAGTCCCCATTATTATTGTGTTATTGTTAATTTCCTGTTGCATACTTGTTAGCGTTTGCCTTATGTATTGAGGTGCTCCTATGTTGGGTGCATATATATTTATAATTGTTATATCTTCTTCTTGGATTGATCTTTTGATCATTATGTAGTGTCCTTCTTTGTCTCTCATCATGGTCTTTATTTCAAAGTCTATTTTATCTGTTATGAGTATTGCTTCTCCTGCTTTCTTTTGGTCTCCATTTGCGTGAAATATCTATTCCAGCTCTTCACTTTCAGTCTGTATGTGTCCCTAGTTTTGAGGTGGTCTCTTGTAGACAGCATATATAGGGGTCTCGCGTTTGTATCTACTTGGCCAGTCTGTCTTTTGGTTGGTGTGTTTAACCCCCAAAATTTCTTTTCATTTAAGGTGATTATTTTAGGTAGCTTTCTTTACATTTAAGGTGATTATTTGGAGAAGGCAATGGCAACCCACTCCAGTACTCTTGCCTGGAAAATCCCATGGGCGGAGGAGCCTGGTGGGCTGCCATCTATGGGGCCACACAAAGTCAGACCCGACTGAAGTGACTTAGTAGCAGCATGATCCCTTTACCATTTCCTTTGTTGTTTCGGGTTCATTTTTATAAACCCTTTCTGTGTTTCCTGTCTAGAGAGGGTCCTTTGGCATTTGTTGAAGAGCTGATTTGGTGTGCTGAATTCTGTCAGCTTTTGCTTGTCTGTAAAACTTTTGATTTCTGCTTCATATCTGAATGAGATCCTTGTTGAGTACAGTAATCTGGGTTGTAGATTTTTCTCTTTTATCACTTTAAGTATGTCCTGCCATTCCTTCTGGTCTGAAGAGTTTCTATTGAAAGATCAGCTTTTATCCTTATCCCCTTGTGTGTTATTTGTTGCTTTTCCCTTGCTGCTTTTAATATTTGCTCTTTGTGTTTAATTTTTGTTAGTTTGTTTAATATGTGTCTTCGGGCATTTTGCCTTGGGTTTATCCTGTTTGGGTCTCTCTGAGTTTCTTGGACTTGGATGACTTTTCCTTCCCCATTTTAGGGAAGTTTTTGACTATTATCTCCTCAAGTTTTTTCTTATCCCTTTCTTTTTGTTTTCCTCTTCTGGGACACCTATTTTTGAATATTGCGACGTTTAACATCATTCCAGAGGTCTCTGAGGTTGTCCTCATTTCTTTTTTTCTTTTTTCCTTCTTAACTCTCTGCTTCATTTATTTCCACCATTGTGTCTTCCACCTCACTTATCCTCTCTTCTACCTCAGTTTTTCTACTGTTGGTTCCCTCCAGAGTGTTTTTAATCTCAGTTATTGCATTGTCCATTATTGCTTGACCCTTCTTTAATTTGCTCTAGGTCATGGTTAAACATTTCTTTCTTCTTCTCAATCCTTGTCTCTAGTCTGTTTATCTGTAACTCCATTTTGTTTTTAAGATTTTGGATTATATTTACTATCATTATTCTGAATTCTTTTTTAGGTGGACTCCCTATCTCCTCCTCTTTGGTTTGGTTTGGTGGGTTTTTGTCATGTTCCTTCGCCTGATGAATATTTCTATTTTGTTTAGATTGCTGTGTTTGGGGTTTCCTTTCTGCAGGCTAGAAGATTGTAGTTCCTCTTAATTTTGAATTCTGCTCCCTGTGGGTGGGGTTGGACCAGTGGCATTTTGGGGTTTCCTTGGGGCACTTGTGTCTGTGTTCTGATGGGTGGAACTGGATCTCTTCTCTCTGGACTGCAGTCAAGTGTCCAGTAGTAAGTTTGGGGATGTCTGTGGGTTTGGTATGGCTTTGGGCAGCCCATCTTTTAATGTTCAGGGTTGTGTTACTGTTTTTCTGGAGAATTAGTGTGGTGTTAATTAGCTTAGTTAGCTTGTTGGCTCTTGGGTGGGAGCTTGGTTTCAGTGTAGGTATGGAGACTTTTGGTGGGCTCTTGTCTATTAATGTTCCCTGCAGTCAGGAGTTTTCTGATATTCTAAAGTTCTGTAGTTGAGCCTCTTGCCTTAGGATTTTGGTCCTCCTCCTACAAGAGTGTCAACACTTCTCCATCCATACAGTGCGGAAGATAATACCCCTAGGTTAATGGTGAAACAACTCTCTGCAGCCAGGAACACCCAGAGAGATTCATAGAGTTTTATAAACAAGAGAAGAGGGAGGAAGGAGATAGTGGTGACCAGGAGGAGAAAAGGGAGAGTTAAAAGGGGAGAGAGCAATCAAGCCCATAATCAAGTCCCTCAGTGAAAATGGATACTGAAGATTAGAGTCCTAAAGGTGCAAAATTGATAACAAATTTTAAAAAGCAAAAATTAAAAACTAGAATAGAGATTTAACTCTCAGAAATTCAATATAAATAATACAAAGCAAAATCAGTCAGAAAAATGAAATATCTATATATGTAATTAGTTTTTAAAAATAGGTCTTTTTTTTCTCCAGAGAGGTAATAGGAGGCTATAAAAATGAAAGTTAAAGGAGTAATAAATATATTTTTTTAACTGCAAAGTGATAATAGTAAAATATATCTAGGAATTTCTCTGGCACTGTTATGGGTAGTGTGGGGTCAGTTCAGTGTCAGATAGTCCATTGTTCTGGCTTGTACTTCTTCTCAAGGTCTACAAGTGAAGTCGCTCAGTCGTGTCCAACTCTTTGCGACCCCATGGACTGTAGCCTATCAGGCTCCTCCGTCTATGGGATTTTCCAGGCAAGAGTGCTGGAGTGGATTGCCATTTCCTTCTCCAGGGGATCTTCCCGACCCAGGAATCGAACCTGGGTCTTCCGCATTGCAGGCAGACGCTTTACTGTCTGAGCCACCAGGGAAAAATGTGCAGTCCCAGCATTACCTGCAGGGTTTTAGTCTGTCGAAGGAGTTTCCCCCTTTGTTTATTTTGGCTTCTTCTTTTGCAAGTCTCTTCAGTGTCTAGTTTCTGCCCTGATATGAGGGAATGAAGGTGGCCACTTACTTAGGCTCACTTGTTTAGTTGTCCTGTGGAGAGGGAGGGACACTGTAAACAGATACCTCTGGCACGAGTCGGGGATGCTTGCAGTGGATGGATCACAGTTGGTTTGCCACAGGTGAAGGCGGCATGTACTTTGCAGTCCACACTGCTCAGGCTCCAGGGTGCTCTGTAAGGGCGCTGTCCCAAGTGTTTTGTACACGTCCCAGGTCTGAGCCGCTGAGGTTCTCGGTGCTCTGCAAGGGCACAGACGCAGTTGGTTTGTACGTTTTGTGCCCTTTTCAGGTCCAGGCAACTCAGGTGACTGGTTGCTTGGTGAGTGCACTGTCCCAGCTGGGCCATGTGTCTTATCACCTCCCTGGTCCTGGCCGCTCGGTTTGCCGAGTATACCACCAAGACACAGTCCCAGGTGTGCTGTGTGTCTCCTCTGGGGAGCTGATCTCAGGCTCGACCCTCCTGGCAGATGTCAACCATCCAGGATCCCAGGAAGACATGGTTAGCAACTGGCAGCCTGCTCACAGTTTGGTGGAAGATGTGGTCTCTGGCGCTGAGATTGCAGTGGCCCCTTGCCTTCCAGCTCTGCATCTCTGCCTCCCAGGAGGGAGGGCCCTAAACAGCAGCTGGCTTGTTCTCCTTTGGTATCTGCTACGGCACAAGCCTTTGTTCTATGAGTGTGCCAAGGGTCACCATAAGGAGTCAGAACCTTTAGAGGGAAAAGTCCTTTTTCCTTTTTTTTGTCTCCCTGGCAGTGGCATGATTTGGGTTGCTATGTCACATTAGCCCCCTCAGATTGTCCTCAGGGCATTCAAGCCCAGTCCTCACCCTAAGGATCGATGGTGCAGCCCATGCCTCCCTGCCCAGCCTCCACTCACCGCTGGCAAATGCAAGTGTCTGAGCTGCTTCTCCACTGGTAGTTGTGGTTAGGCACATATTCTGTGTTTTTTTTTTTTCTTCCTGTTACATTGCCCTCAGATTCCAAAGCTCCCCACTGACATGCCTGTGAGAGGGTTTCCTGTTGTGTGGAAACTTCTTCATGACTCCCTCCTCAGGATGGATCTCCTTCCCTAAATCCTTTGTCTCTGTTTTTGCCTTTTATATTTTCTCCTACCTCCTACCTCTTTTCAAAGAGATTGGGCTGCCTTTCTGGGTGTCTGGGGTCCTCCACGATCATTCACAAGTTGTTTTGTGGAAATTGTTCAACATTCAAATGATCTTTTGATGAATTTATAGTGGAGAAAGTGGTCTCCCCATCCTATTTCTCTGCCATCTGGGGGGACCCCATCCCGAGAGTATACTTTAAACTTGATACTTTTGCACAGAAAACAGTCCTTTCCACTGTTGTTGTGAAGTGGATATCCCTTAAAAAATTGCCAATGTCTTTAATTCCAGAATGTCTGTTAATGTACATGGGTGGAAAAGGGAGGCTATATGTGAACAATTTAGAGCACATAAGATGAAAAACATCTTTTAATCTAACATAATTCAGAAAATAACTTTTTCCCTAACATTTTCTTCTTTGTTTTCTAAAAATTAATTCAGAACTATATTTTTAAAAATCCTTCAAAAGACAATTTTGAAGTTTTATCTTTAAATAAAAACCCTGATGTATGTAACAGTTTAAATTTTGAGCTTATTTAATTGAAACATCATTATGAATAAAAAAATATAACCATTAAGGAAAAGAGAAAGATTAAAGTGAAAACAGTGCTGTGGCTAAAGGTGATATTTATTCCTTTGTCTTCTGACAGCTTGAAGGTCCATGTGTTTTGCAAATTCAAAAAATTCGCAATGTTGCTGCACCAAAGGATAATGAAGAATCTCAGGCTGCACCAAGGATGTTGCGTTTACAGATGACTGATGGTCATATAAGTTGCACAGCAGTAGAATTTAGTTACTTGTCAAAAATAAGGTAATTGGCTCTTTATTGTGTTTATTTGTTGTGTTTAAACGTACAATTCACAATGGATTTTGTTTCTAAGACCTTTGAAAAGAAGGAATCAACTCTTAAGTACATGTTACAGTTTTTCAGGATGAATTAGAGAGTTTGTACTATATCTGTAAAGAGAAATATTTTAAATTAGATTCAGTTGCTTTAGTATTAATAACAAAAACAGAAATTTAAGGTGTTCTTACATGGAAAGTAATCTTGTCAATTTTATCACTAAATTTTAGATCGTTAAAAATTTTCAGAACAGAAAGTGAAAGTGAAGTCACTTAGTTGTGTCCGACTCTTTGCGACCCCATGGACTGTAGCTTAACAGGCTCCTCCGTCCATGGGATTTTCCAGGCAAGAGTACTGGAGTGGGTTGCCATTTCCTTCTCCAGAGGATTTTCCTGACCTAGGGATCGAACCCGGGTTTCCTACATTGTAGGCAGACACTTTACAATCTGCCAAATTTCTTTAAATATGTTACAGTCTGCTAAATTTCTTTAAATTTAAATTTAGATATGTTACAGTTTCTTCCTTGACAGTTAGTTGTGTCCATCACACTGTTTAGTGGTTTAGAAAAGTTATAGGCAAATGAGTTTTCTTGGGGGAAACGATTGAAGCTAGAGAGATTTGTATGTTGCTCCACTTTCTAAGAGGAGGAATAACTCTGTAAGGAAAATTTTCCAAATCCTTCTTTTGCCTGTTTTTATAATAGGCTTTTAGAGTCATGCCTGTTGGAATGGAAAAAAGCAGTGAGAAGCAAGGGCAAGTGTCTCCATTATTCTCAGTGTCTCCATTAGATCTGTTTGAACTCTTTTTTCTGAGATGAGAATTTTCACTGGACATTTGCAAACAGTCCCCCTCCCTTTTTTCTTTTCTTAATCATTTTATATGCTTATGTTTGCTGCTTAGGGTCTTTTGTGCTTTTTCCATTTAATATTAATACTGAGACCATACTTCTTTCCTGCCCAAGCATTTGTTCTAACATTTTTATCTGGTGCTGGAGGGTCAAAGATAAAAAGAATTTAGATTTTGCCCCTAAGTAGCTTGTATGGTGGAGAAACAATGGCAACCCACTCCAGTACTCTTGCCTGGAAAATCCCATGGACAGAGGAGCCTGGTAGGCTGCAGTCCATGGGATCGCTAAGAGTTGGTCACGACTGAGCAACTTCACTTTCACTTTTCACTTTCATGCATTGGAGAAGGCAATGGCAACCCACTCCAGTGTTCTTGCCTGGAGAATCCCAGGGACAGGGGAGCCTGGTGGGCTGCCGTCTATGGGGTCGCACAGAGTCGAACACAACTGAAGTGACTTAGCAGTAGCAGCAGCTTATATGGCAATGAGATAAGCACACAGCATACAGATTATAATATATATATAATCTGAAATGAATAGGAGTTCAGGAAATTGCCTGTACCTAGGGGAGCCAGGAATAAGACTTAAAATATAAATAGGTATTTTGAGAGAGATTGGGGTGGGGGATAGCACATGCAAAGACAGGGTACCTTGACAACAGATGAGTGAAAAGTTACACTTAGAGGAGCTTAGGTGATTGGCATGGTGGTATATGGGAGGAAATGTGGTAGGTTGAGGCCTTGTATTCCATATTCAGTGATCTCGTTCTCTTTTTCTTCCTTCAGCTAGCGTCTGCCTTTGGTGAGGGAGGCTCCTTCCTTAGGAGATAGTATATATGTTTGTCTAAAATGCTGATTTTAGTATACAAAGCGGGGTATATTGACTTTGTGATTATGTTGTCTTTTCTTTGAAGAGTACTTTTATGGAGAAATTCAGGCTTTTCTCCTTTGACACATTTAGTGAACTCCAAAGCCAAAGGAGTTCACAAATGACTGAGTAGGAAGACTTGTTATGTAATGGCTCATTCTCTCATTTCACTGCTGTATATTTTTCTGTGGTAAATGAAAGCACAAGATTGGCCCAGAGAAGAGGGTCTCTTATGTTCACTGTTTTCTTTTGTTGAATTTATTACATTTTGACAATTGAGAAAAAATGTTGCTTCTTTCTCATTCACTCTTCATTGAAATAGCATGACTACTTTTGGTTTATAGAAACAATAGCTTACAGAAGTGTTCTCCCATGTGAACAAGTTGGGAAACTATTTTCAAAATACGTTTGGTGGTTAGTGGTTGTAACTTACTAGGGAGGATAAACCAGGAATTGGTATAAAATGTGTTTTCTCCACTGGGCATTGCATTTCTCTGGGGGTGCTTCTTTCTACTCATCTATCGTACCTCCAGCCTCATTTCTTACTGTAGTTTTTTTTTTTTTAATTTCAATGAAGAGAGAATAAAGGAACTTTGGATTGCCAATCAAGTATTAGTTAAATTGCAATATGCTCTCTGAGTAAGTTATGACCCTGAAGGTGATATAATAAAAATTTTATTAAAATTTTAGCACCTGTTTATTCTTTTGTGGGAATAGAATTGTAATTTGGTGACTATAACTCTTTCTCAGTTAGCCTAGTGAGATTGTATGTCTGACTCCAAATAATTCACTGTCGGAATCTTAACTTATTAGAGAAAGAGTTTGGAAAGGTATCGTCATTGTACATAAAGATAACTCATTATCTGCTTTCACATTTACTTTTGGTTTTAAAAATATATTATCGTAATGAAAAGGCCCCTGTAATTTGCTTCCTACTTTTTAAGGTCTTATGTAGTTTCTTATATTGCTAATTTGTGATTTTTACATTTTCATTATACTTTCCAATTCTATCAATATGTTGGAAATTGGCTAAAAATGGCTTTAAAGAACACATTGGTTTTATGCAAATATTGTAATTCATTAATAATTTCTTTATAGGTTAAGAGTAGGGCAGCCTGGTATTCTTGGTTCTTATTTTTTTTTTAATTTATCCCTAAATGATGACCATAGAGTTAGAAAATCTGTATCAGCTGTTTAACTGGAACTAGGAAAAACTTCACTGAGTGTATCTATATTCAGTTGTTGCTGATTTTGAAGTTTGATAGGCATTGTGCAAAGTTTCCTACATTTATTACTATATAGCTCTCTACTTAAGAGTTAAGTTAGGCAAGGCTGTCCATGACCATTTGTTTTGTTAAGTTACATAAAATGACTAAGAATGATTAAGCATGGGGTCCTCAGGATAATTTTTACCAATTAGTGTTTTACTCTGTATGGGATCTTTGAAACCTTAAAAATAGGCATATTCTGTGTCTTCTTGTTAATGACTATTTTGTCAACCATTTTTCTTCAGAATAAACCAGAGATACCAATGCTTTCATTGATTTGCGTTTTTAAAAAAATTAATTAATTTATTTTAATTGGAGGATAATTACTTTACAATATTGTGGTGGTTTTTGCGATACATTGACATGAATCAGCCAAGGGTGCTCCCCATCTTGGGGAATAACGTGTCTCCTCATCCTGAACCACCCCCCATGCTCCTCCCATCCTCCACCAATTGATTTGCTTTTGCACTATCACCCACTCCAGTATTCTTGCCTGGAGCATCCCATGGACAGAGGAGCCTGGCAGGCTACAGTCTGTAGGGTTGCAAAGAGTCAGACATGACTGAAGTGACTTAGTATGCACACACATGTACCACATGGTGAATTTTATAAATTTTTGAAAATGTGACAGTGTGAAAGCCTTTTAGCATGATTTTCTAATTTATCCTAAGTGCTTTAGGACTATCTTCATTCCTCTTTGCAGTTCTTTACCCCTTGCTGCTATGTTTGAAGAGATGCAGTGGGGCTTAGTATATATGCTTTTACTTTAGGATAAACCTGTGTGATGAAATGGATTTCTTCCATTTTTTCCTTTACTGAAAGACTGGTAGAAAGATAAACAGTTTTTTCTCTGTTTTTTGTAAAAGGGGTCATGGTGTGATAATGTTTGTCCCAAATCTGATAATGTTAACCTATTATGGAAAAATCCTTTTGAAGTCAGTATGCTTTAGAGTAAATAACTCATTTGATCTTTAACTGGATGGTTAACAAAAAGAACGTTGTTTTATGTGGATTACAGTAGTTTATATAGATGTTAAAGGTCTTGGTTTCTTACAGATTTGTTATCTCTTTTATATTGGAATTTAATTTTTTAACATAGTATAAAATGAGATTCGGAAAAATGGAAAATTCTTTCCATTACACATTTCTCTCCACATGTTAACACCTTGTAATTATCAAGGCAGAATTGTTTAACATCCTCTGAGATTATAGACTCCAAGTATCTTAAAAGAAGGAGCTGAAAACATTGCACTGAAAACTTGCTTTAAAGCTTTACCTGACCTGTTACTTAGGCTAACTCTGGGAGCTGGTGATGGACAGGGAGGCCTGGAGTGCTGCAGTTCATGGGGTCGCAAAGAGTAGGACACGACTGAGTGACTGAGCTGAACTGAACTGACCTGTTTGTAGATAAACAACTGATAATAAGGTTTGAATGGTGCTAATAAGAGTTAAGAAATTCTCTCTATAAAAAATCGTTGCCCTTCCTCCCCAGGTGATGTAGTAAATTTAGACTGTAATTCAGCTGTTATTAGTAAATGACAGTGGTGTCTGCAAAATTTTGCTTTGTACTTCTTCAAATTTGATTATTTTTATGGTATCATTATGAAGAAAAACCTTCAGATTTTTGGTATTTAATATTCAATAAAAGACATTTTACTAACAAGTATGAAAGGGGAAATTTACAGTAACAGAATAATAGTGGGAGACTTTAATACCCCACTCACACCTATGGACGGATCAACTAAACAGAAAATTAACAAAGAAACGCAAACTTTAAATGATACAATAGACCAGTTAGACCTAATTGATATCTATATGACATTTCACCCCAAAACAATGAATTTCACCTTTTTCTCAAGTGCTCACGGAACCTTCTCCAGGATAGATCATATCCTGGGCTATAAATCTAACCTTGATAAATTCAAAAAAATCGAAATCATTCCAAGCATCTTTTCTGACCGTAATGCACTAAGATTAGATCTCAATTACAGGAGAAAAACTATTAAAAATTCCAACATATGGAGGCTGAACAACATGCATCTGAATAACCAACAAATCACAGAAGAAATCAAAAAAGAAATAAAAATATGCATAGAAACAAATGAAAATGAAAACACAACAACCCAAAACCTGTGGGACACTATAAAAGCAGTGCTAAGAGGAAAGTTCATAGCAATACAGGCATACCTCAAGAAACAAGAAAAAAGTCAAATAAATAACCTAACTCTACACCTAAAGCAACTAGAAAAGGAAGAGTTGGAGAACCCCAGAGTTAGTAGAAGGAAAGAAATCTTAAAAATTAGGGCAGAAATAAATGCTAAAGAAACAAAAGACACCATAGCAAAAATCAACAAAGCCAAAAGCTGGTTCTTTGAAAGGATAAATAAAATTGACAAACCATTAGCCAGACTCATCAAGAAACAAAGGGAGAAAAATCAAATCAATAAAATTAGAAATGAAAATGGAGAGATCACAACAGACAACACAGGAATACAAAGGATCATAAGAGAATACTATCAGCAATTATATGCCAATAAAATGGACAACTTGGAAGACATGGACAAATTCTTAGAAAAGTACAACTTTCCAAAACTGAACCAGGAAGAAGTAGAAAATCTTAACAGACCCATCACAAGCACAGAAATTGAAACTAATCAGAAATCTTCCAGCAAACAAAAGCCCAGGTCCAGACGGCTTCACAGCTGAATTCTACCAAAAATTTCAAGAAGAGCTAACACCTATCCTACTCAAACTCTTCCAGAAAATTGCAGAGGAAGGTAAACTTCCAAACTCATTCTATGAGGCCACCATCACCCTAATACCAAAACCTGACAAAGATGCCACAAAAAAAGAAAACTATAGGCCAGTATCACTGATGAACATAGATGCAGAAATCCTCAACAAAATTCTAGCAATCAGAATCCAGCAACACATTAAGAAGATCATACACCATGACCAAGTGGGCTTTATCCCAGGGATGCAAGAATTCTTCAATATCTGCAAATCAATCACTATAATTCACCACATTAACAAATTGAAAAATAAAAGCCATATGATTATCTCAGTAGATGCAGAGAAGGCCTTTGACAAAATTCAACATCCATTTATGATAAAAACTCTCCAGAAAGCAGGAATAGAAGGAACATACCTCAACATAATAAAAGCTATATATGACAAACCCACAATAAACATTATCCTCAATGGTGAAAAATTGAAAGCATTTCCCCTAAAGTCAGGAACAAGACAAGGGTGCCCACTTTCACCACTACTATTCAACATAGTTCTGGAAGTTTTGGCCACAGCAATCAGAGCAGAAAAAGAAATAAAAGGACTCCAAATTGGAAAACAAGAAGTAAAACTCTGTTTGCAGATGGCATGATCCTCTACATAGAAAACCCTAAAGACTCCACCAGAAAATTACTAGAGCTAATCAATGCATATAGTAAAGTTGCAGGATATAAAATCAACACACAGAAATCCCTTGTATTCCTATACACTAATTATGAGAAGTAGAAAAATAAATTAAGGAAACAATTCCATTCACCATTGCAATGAAAAGAATAAAATACTTAGGAATATATCTACCTAAAGAAACTAAAGACCTATATATAGAAAACTATAAAACACTGATGAAAGAAATCAAAGAGGACACTAATAGATGGAGAAATACACCATGTTCATGGATTGGAAGAATCAATATTGTGAAAATGAGTATACTATCCAAAGCAATCTACAGATTGAATGCAATCCCTATCAAACTACCAGCCATATTTTTCACAGAACTAGAACAAATAATTTCAAGATTTGTATGGAAATACAAAAAACCTCGAATAGCCAAAGCAATCTTGAGAAAGAAGAATGGAACTGGAGGAATCAACTTGCCTGACTTCAGGCTCTACTACAAAGCCACAGTCATCAAGACAGTATGGTACTGGCACAAAGACAGACATATAGATCAATGGAACAAAATAGAGAGCCCAGAGATAAATCCACACACATATGGACACCTTATCTTTGACAAAGGAGGCAAGAATATACAATGGAGTAAAGACAATCTCTTTAACAAGTGGTGCTGGGAAAACTGCTCAACGACTTGTAAAAGAATGAAACTAGATCACTTTCTAACACCCCACACAAAAATAAACTCAAAATGGATTAAAGATCTAAATGTAAGACCAGAAACTGTAAAACTAGAGGAGAACATAGGCAAAATACTCTCTGACATAAATCACAGAAGGATCCTCTACGATCCACCTCCCAGAATTCTGGAAATAAAAGCAAAGATAAACAAATGGGATCTAATTAAAATTAAAAGCTTCCGCACAACAAAGGCAAATATAAGCAAGGTGAAAAGACAGCCTTCTGAATGGGAGAAAATAATAGCAAATGAAGCAACTGACGAAGAATTAATCTGAAAAATATACAAGCAACTTATGCAGCTCAATTCCAAAAAAAAAAAATGACCTAATCAAAAAATAGGCCAAAGAACTAAATAGACATTTCTCCAAAGAAGACATACGGATGGCTAACAAACACATGAAAAGATGCTCAACATCACTCATTACCAGAGAAATTCGAATCAAGACCACAATGAGGTACCACTTCACACCAGTCAGAATGTCTGCGATCCAAAAATCTGCAAGCAATAAATGCTGGAGAGGGTGTGGAGAAAAGGGAACCCTCCTACACTGTTGGTGGGAATGCAAACTAGTACAGCCACTATGGAGAACAGTGTGGAGATTCCTTAAAAAATTGCAAATAGAACTGCCTTACAACCCAGCAATCCTGCTGCTGGGCACACACTCTGAGGAAACCAGAATAGAAAGATGTACCCCAGTGTACATCGCAGCACTGTTTATAATAGCCAGGACATGGAAACAACCTAGATGTCCATCAGCAGATGAATGGATAAGAAAGCTGTGGTGCATATACACAATGGAGTATCACTCAGCCATTAAAAAGAATATATTTGAGTCAGTTCTAATGAGATGGATGAAACTGGAGCCAATTATACAGAGTGAAGTAAGCCAGAAAGAAAAACACCAATACAGTATACTAACACATATATATGGAATTTAGAAAGATGATAATGATGACCCTGTATGCGAAACAGCAAAAGAGACACAGATGTGTAGAGTGGACGTTTGGACTCTGAGGGCGAGGGAGAGGGTGGGATAAATTGGGAGAATGGCATTTAAGCATGTATACTATCATGTAGGAAACGAATCGCCAGTCTATGCCTGATGCAAGATACAGGATGCTTGGGGCTGGTGCCAGGGGATGATCCAGAGAGATGATATGGGGTGGGAGGTGGGAGGGGTGTTCCTGTTTGGGAACTCATGTACACCCGTTGTGGATTCATGTCAATGTATGGCAAAACCAATACAGTATTGTAAAGTAAAATAAAGTAAAAATAAAAATAAAAAAAAAGACAAAAAAAGACATTATACTGTTTGTATTAATAATCCATTAAAAATTGCTTGTGGTTAATAAAAGGCTTTTAAACACCTTAAAAAATGAGGTTTGTAAAGCTAAGGGGAGAAAAGAGTAAATCATACATTTATACAATATGATAGAGTCACGGAGGTACTTTCACATCTTTTGTTCTCTTTAAGTTCATGAGCTGTGATTTCTATTATCCATATATTTTTACATGTAGAAGAAAATCAAGGTAGAAAATGACAGTCTGGTACCTGGTCTTCTGATTTCTCCCTGATGACCTGTTCACACTATATAGCCCATCACCTGAAAAATAGTTTTCACATTAGTACATTTTGAAGAATTTTACTAGATCGTAGTATGGGACTGGATTCTAGTTTGTTGAAGGAGCTTAAATGTGTTTTAACTCTTTTTTTTTTTTTTTCCTTTGCTTTAGCCTAAACACACCACCTGGAACTAAAGTTAAACTCTCAGGCGCTGTGGACATAAAGAATGGATTCCTGCTGCTGAATGACTCTAACACCACAGTTCTCGGTGGTGAAGTAGAACACCTTATTGAGAAATGGGAGTTACAGAGAGTAAGTGTAGACTATGAAGAACGGTTTGAACTTTTAAAATATTATACCTTTTTATTATAGTCTTTCTTTTAAAGGATCATCCTATAATGAATAGTAAAATTAGTTCTTTATGCCATAATTGAATAGAGTGGAATACAGTGATCTGTATATAAATTATCTACCTTTGTTTAAGCATATTGTTCTTCTAAGACAGTTGCCTTTTTTCAATATTTGTTATATTTTATTACATATTTTGTAAGTCAGTCTTTACTGACAAGTTTTTAAAACTGCTAGGATACCAGTTATAAGCTATGTGTAATATTGTTTTTGTCTAGTCGTCAAGTCATGTTCAACTCTTTTGTGACTCCCATGAACTATAGCTTGCCAGACTCCTCTGTCCATGAGATTTCCCAGGCAAGAGTACTGGTGTGGGTTGCCATTTTCTTCTCTGGGGGATCTTCCTGAGCTAGGGAACAAACCCACATCTTCTGCATTGGTGGGCAGATTCTTTACCACTGAACCACCAGGGAAGCCCTATGTATAATATACCTGTGTTTAATTCTTTCTGCAGAAAACAAGTGTTTGTGCTTATGTATGAATAACGTGTATTTATCTTATCTATAAACACACATAGATATAAGTGAAAGCAAATTAGAATTTCGCTATAATGAAAGGATTCTTGTTGCATTTGACTTTCTAGTCACATTAGTTGATATTTTCACCATTTATGTTAACAGTATCTTCATCCTCCTAGTCATCTATGTTATCTAATAATTATCCTTCTACTTTGCTTCTACCCAGTTGACCTGTTGGTCAACTGCAGTCAGATCTCTCATCAGTGTCTTGCTCTCAGGTTCCATTGATATTACTGTAGTTTAATTCTCTGGCCTGGGCTATTTGTAGTAGCCTTTTAGCTGGTTTTACCACATATCCTTCTTCTATCTTCTAGTTTATTATGCTCTGCCAGAGTATCTTTAACATAACTCAGACCAATGCTACACCCTACTTTTATTTCACATACCTTAGTCGGAGATTCAAGGTCATTTATAATCTAGCCCTAGTTCTAGTTTATCTTTTCAGCTTTCTTAATTTTTTTCACATAGGTTTTGTTTTAGCTAAATGGAACTAATTACTCTTCCGTTCTCTAGGCTTTTCTCAGTTGTTCTTTTGAAAAAGAAGAAAGATTTTCCCAATTTTAGGATAATTTGTCTTAGTTTCTCTTTTATTTTTTAAAATTATTTTATTATTCTTATTTTATTTATTTTTATTTTTTGGCTGTAATGTGCAGCATGTGAGATCTTAGTTTCTCAACCAGGGATTGAACCCTTGGCCCCTAAATTGGAATTAGCAGTCTTAACCACTGGGTCACCAGGGTAGTCCCAGTTTCTCTCCTAATTCATGCATGACCATATTGTCCCCATGCTTTTTTTATTTTGGTTTTATTTATTTTTTAAAAATTTATTATTTTAATTGGGGGATAATTACAATATTGTGATGGTTTTGGGCATATATCAACATGAATCGACCATACTTTTAAACTGAAAATGCTTGTTTTTTCACATAGTGAAATATTTGTTCCTTTATTGAATTCTTAGAATACTTTATTCATGATATGAAGAAGCATATTATTTTTTTACCTAGCAATAAAATTATATTTACTTCTTATCTCCTTTGATTGTAAGCTTTTTGAAGTCAGAATTCCTGTTTTTGTTATTTTTATTCAGTTCTACAAATATCTGTTGAACAGTGTGTATGCCTTGTGCTGGCCTCTTGTGTCTGTATATTATGTAATCCACCTAGCCATCTTATAAGAGAGTGTTATGTCCATATGGATCAGAAAATAGGCTTTAAGAACTGTTAAACTTATTTTATGATTGATGGGTCTGAGCCTTCCTGTATCTCCAGAGTGATGGCCCTGAGTCTTACATGTAATAAATAAAGCGATTTGATAGTTTCATATAAATAGCCAAGTTTATGAACTGTGAGTTTCCTAGAGAAATCTCACCCATTTCTTGTGATCTTTTCCTTTTATAAGTTGATATATTATATCCTTAGAGATTTTTTTAAACTGTGTTAATATGTTCTCAAGTCAGACAAACATATATAACTTTTCCAACCCAGCCAAAACTATTAATAATTAATAGTTTTAATTACAATGTATTAATTAAATAATAATTAATAAAATACATAATTAATGTGTATTCCAATATCAAATGGCAAAGTTGATCAGTGGAAAACTGCAGTTACTTTTGCACTAACCTACCTCACTGATTGTAAAGTAGACCAAACATTCCTCAGAAATTGATCACTCCAACATGCAAACACACACAAACACATTTATTCACACACACACACACACAGACACACACATGCATGGATCAGTGGTAGTTTGACAATTATCCTTATAATGTTTTATTGTATGTTTTTGCACTTTGTTTTCTGAGAGCCATGCTAGTATTTATTTTTGTGCTGTGCTTAGTCACTTAGTCATATCAAACTCTTTGTGACCACGTGGAGTGCAGCCCGCCAGGCTTGTCTGTCCATGGGGATTCTCTAGGCAAGAACTGGAGTGGATTGCCATGCTTTCCTCCAGGGGATCTTCCCAACCCAGGAATTGGACTGGGGTTTCCTGCATTCCGGGTGGATTCTTTACCAACTGAGCTACCAGGGAAGCCCTATTATTTCTTTATAAAGACTTCTGGGGAAAAAAAAAAAAGCCCTAGTATTTCTTTTTAGAGGGCAGTAAAAATTTACATGGAAAAGTTTGAAAACATCTTAATATGATACTAGTTCTCTTTGGTTTTATAGGTTTTTGATTTTGGTAACCATAGTGATGGAGAAATCATGGAGCATTCAAATTACTTGAGCATCTGGCAGGTGATTCCCATAGAAATCAAATGTTTACATAAAAATCATAAACCATAGAGTTAATTTTGGAAGCAGTGGGGTTTTCTTATGGAAGTTTGATGGGTTTAGCTCTTTGGCTCTTAAATTTAAGTGTTTGATCCATTTTTAACTAATTCTTAAACATGGTGTAAGTAAAGGGTAAAACTTCATTCTCTTCCATGTGGATATCCAATTTTCCCAGCACCATTTGTTGAAGAGACTCTTCTTTCCCTAATGAATGACCTTATCACCTTCATCAAAAATCACTTGACTTGAACAGCATGGAGATCAAACCAGTCAATCCTAAAGGAAATAAGCCCTGAATATTCATTGGAAGGATTGATCCTAAAGCTGAAGCTCCAATACTTCGGCCACCTGATGTGAAGAGCCAACTCCTTGGAAAAGACCCTGATGCTGGGAAAGACTGAAGGCAGGAGGAGAAGGGGGCAACAGAGGATGAGATGGTTGGATGGCATCATCAACTCAACGAACATGATTTGAGCAAACTCCAGGAGATAGTGAAGGACAGGGAAGCCTGGCGTGCTGCAGTCCATGGGGTCGCAAATAGTTGGACACAACTGAGCAACTGAGCAACAACAAAATGCATGCAAGAATCTATTTCTGGGTTCTTTATTCGGTTAGTCTGTCTTATTGCCACTGTTTTGATTCCTATAACTTTTTAGTCAGTTTTGTAATCGAAAAGTATGAGCTTTTTTCAGGATTATTTTGACTCTTCAGGGTCCCTTGAGATCCCATATGAATTTTAGTGTGGATTTTTCCATTTCTGTGAAAAATATTCCTAGGATTTTAATAGGAATTACAGTGAATCTCTAGACCTATTTGAGTAGTACTAATATCTTAACATTAAATCTTCCAAGTCATGACCCTCTCATGTCTTTTCATTTATTGGTATCTTTTTAAATTTCTTTTAGCAATCTTTTGTAATTTTAATTGCATAGAACTTCTGCTTCTTTGTTTAAGTGTATCCCTAAATGTTTTATTCTGTTTGATTCTAGTATAAATGGAAGCCTGTAACTTGCAGTTGTTTTTTGCTCAGCCTAGTTCTCAGCAGTGACTTACGGGAGATCCTGTGCAGGTTTCTGGAGCATTTTTTTCTGTACGGGACTCTCTTTTCCAAGCCTCTGCCCCAGGGCTTCCAATTATTTCAGTCCACCTTGAGCTATGAGACTGATTTTCCCAACGTAGCTTTCTGTGCTGTCTGCATCATGTCTCAAACAGAAAGGCAGAGCTCACCTGTTATTTTTTCTTTTTCTCTTTGGACTTACAGTCCTACATTACTTCTTGCCATGTGTCATAAAACATTTGTTTCTTATATGTTGTCCATATTCCTGGTTGTAGAGGGCGATTTAAGTCTTGACTCTTATACATTCATCAGGATGGAAAGTAGAAATCCTGTAATATGCTTTTTATTATATAATGTGTTTTAGAAAATGGTATTATTGGTAGCTTATATGATCTATAAGAAACTCATAGCATCAAAAACTTGATTTTTTGGCTTTGGCTGGTCTTTTTTTTTTAATATCTAAATTAAAACTAGGGAAAGGACCTCTCAATTATTTTATGCATTGTGTGTTTTCTTTTTTACTAGATGAACATCTTAAATACAGCTTATCAAGAAATATGATATTCATATACAGTTTATAGTGTTCTTTAATTAAACTGATTATTGTTGCCTTTAGCCTTAGTGCTTTTTAATATAACTGACATAAAATGCAAAATATACTTTATATAATACAGGGACTCTTGTTCAGTCCCTAAGGCCTGTCTGATTATTTGTGACACCATTGACTGCAATACACCTGCCTCCGCTATCCTTCACTGTCTCCTGGAGTTTGTTCAAACTCATGTCCATTGAGTCAGTGATGCCATCCAACCATCTCATTCTATGCCACCCCCTTTTCCATTTTGCCTTCAATCTTTTCCAGTATCAGAGTCTTTTCCAGTGAGTTGGTTCTTCACATCAGGTGGCCAACATGTTGGAGTTTCAGCTTAAATATCAGTCCGTACAATGAATATTCAAGGTTGATTTTCTTTAGTATTGACTAGTTTGATCTCATTGCAATCCAAGGGACTCTCTAAAGTCTTCTGTAGCACCACAGTTCAAAAGCATCAGTTCTTTCATGCTCAACGTTCTTTTATGGTCCAACTTTCACGTCCATACGTGACTACTGGAAAAACCGTAGCTTTGACTATATGGACTTTTGTTGGCAAAATGATGCCTCTGCTTTTTAATGCACTGTTTGCGTTTGTCATAGCTTTCTTTCTAAGGAACGGCATCTTTTAATTTCATGGCTGCAGTCACCATCCTCAGTGATTTTAGAGCCCAAGAAATGAAATAAATTAAAATCTGTCACTTCTTCTACTTTCTCCCTTTCTGTTTGCCATGAAGTGATGGGACTGGATATCATGATCTTAGTTTTTTGAATGTTGAATTTTAAGCCAGCTTTTTCACTCTCCTCTTTCACCCTCATCAAGAGGTTCTTTAGTTCCTCTTCAGTTTCTGCCATTAGGGTGGCATCGTTTGCATACCTGAGGTTGCTGTGTTTCTCCTGGCAATCTTGATTCCAGCTTGTGATTCATCCAGCCCAGCATTTTTGATGATGTGCTTTGCATAAGTTAAATAAGCAGGGTGACAATATACAGCCTTATTATACTCCTTTCCCAATTTTGAACCAATCTGTTGCTCCATGTCTGGTTCTAACTGTCACTTCTTGACCTGCATACAGATTTCTCAAGAGACAGGTAGAATGGTCTGGTATTCCCATCTCTTAAGAATTTTCCAGTTTGTTCTGATCTGCACAGTCAAAGGCGTAGTCAATGAAGCAGATATTTTTCTGGAATTGCTTTTTCTATGATCCAGCAGATGTTGGCACTTTGATCTCTGATTCCTCTGCCTTTTCTAAATCCAGTTTGAACATCTGGAAGTTCTCAGTTTACATATTGTTGAAGTCTAGCTTAGAGAACTTTCAGCATTACTTTGCTAGCATGTGAAATGAGTGCAGTTGTGTGTTAGTTTGAATATTCTTTGGCATCGCCTTTCTTTGGGATTGGAATGAAAACTGACCTTTTCCCGTCTTGTGGCCACTGCTGAGTTTTCCACATTTGCTGACATATTGATATTTTAACAGCATCATCTTTTAGAATTGTAAATATCGCAGCTATAATTCTATCACCTTCTCTAGCTTTGTTCATAGTAATGCTTCCTCGGGCCCACTTGAATTCACACACAGGATGTCTGGCTCTAGGTGAGTCATCACACCATTGTCCTTATCCAGGTCATTAATAACCTTTTTTGTATAGTTTTCCTGTGTATTCTTGCCACCTCTTCTTAATTTCTTTTGCTTCTGTTAGGTCCTTACAGTTTCTGTCCTTTATTGTGCTCATTCCTGCATGAAATGTTCCTTTGATAGCGCCAATTTTCTTGAAGAGATCAGTAGTCTTTCCCATTCTTTTGTTTTCCTCTATTTCTTTGCATTGTTCACTGAAGGCCTTCTTATCTCTCCTTGCTATTTTCTTGAACTCTGCATATGTTTTATATAGTGTAAAATAATTAATAGGCTTTTTTTTTCTGTTTTAGGAATCTACTAAAATAATTGGATTTCTTGTGCATAAGTGTTGTTAAATATATTTTTAATGTATAAATCTGTTTTATAACTCACCTTTCTCACAGAGCTTGTCAAAACACAATAGAAGCAATATTGGAACTGAAGGTGGACCACCTCCTTTTGTGCCTTTTGGACAGGTAATGACTTTCACTTTGGCAGATGAATTTCAATCGGCAAAAAGTATTTTTCATTTATATTCATGTTGTGCTCAGTTTTGTGCTGACCTCTTCACTCAGTGGTCATAGGAGTTACGTGGAAATATATTAATTATAAGAGATTGATAATTGTGTTTTTTCTCTTTAATTTACGTTTCATTGTAGATTCTTTTCTGAAATGCTGGTAAACCAAAATATTCAAAGATTTAAGAGGCACACCAGATGTCAATTTAAGACTAAGATAAGATGATGGTGGGGGCTTTTGTTTTTTGAGAGAGAAATGCAAATGTAAGAAGACAAAAATATGCTATAATTTCTCACTTTGTTCATTAAAAACAAAAGAGGGAGGAAAAATAAAAGCATCAACAGAATTGATAGGAGATTAAAAAAATTGGAACAAGGAAGGGCATCATTGCACTTTAGGAGAACCTACTCTCCCAGCTGTCCCTTCTGAGACTCTGTTCTGCTTTCATCCAAAGACCCATCTTTGTCAAAGACTTAATTTTGTTTCCAGTTGGTATTTTCCTTTTCAACTAAGGTGTCCCTGATCTTTCTCTCACATAAGCGAAACATTTTTATTTCCTAATTATTTACTAATTTTCAGCCACCTTGCTACAGAATGTTACCTCAGAGTAGCTCCTCAGCTGGCCAGTATCTTGTCTTTCTGGTTGTGCTAAACATCAGATTGCATTCAAAACAATCTCCCTTAGCTTGTTCCTGCTTTATATCTGAAGAATCTTAGAGTAATCAATCCCTCTGACTGCTTGCTCTTTGTCATATGATGCTACTAAAATTTAGCTCTTGGTAACCTGCCTTGCATTTGAGCTTTATTTTCCTTCAAGAGTGCTGACTCAAAAGTGAAGATAAGTTGGGAACACAGCAGCTAGGAAACAGAGACCTACATCTCAGTAACAATTTTAAAAAATTTGGTACGAGAAACATATCTAGTTGATCAGGAAATAAATGAGCAGAATCCGTTGAATGGCATCCTCTTCAAAACCCTTTTTTAGAGGATCTGCTCAAAATTAAATAATTCATGCTTGCATCATGGCTATTTTGAAAGTATTTAAAAACATATGCCATTTTTTATTGTGCTTAAGAACATGTGAAATTCAATATAAAAGGAGGCATGCTGATGATATTCTCATTTTTCTAGTGAAAAATCCCAAGAATGAAAACATTCTATTAACTTACATAAATAATAAGTACTATTTTTAAAAATTTTCTTTCCTCATAAACATTTTAGGGATAATATTTTTTGCATAAATTGCTAACAGAGACTTATAATTTAATTATTTTCAAGAATTTGAAGTATATATAGCTCTTTTTTTCTTTTTTTTTTTGAGTTCAGTTCAGTCACTCAGTTGTGACTGACGCTTTGCGACCCCATGGTCTGCAGCATGGCAGGCTTCCCTGTCCATCACCAACTCCTGGAGCTTGCTCAGACTCATATCTATCCAGTCGGTGATGCCATCCAACCATCTCATCCTCTGTTGTCCCCTTCTCCTCCTGCCTTCAGTCTTTCCCAGCATCAGGGTCTTTTCCAGTGAGTCAGTTCTTTGCATCAGGTGGCCAAAGTATTGGGGTTTCAGCTTCAGCATCAGTCCTTCCAATGAATATTTAGGACTGATTTCCTTTAGGATTTACTGAAATTTGTCTCAAGAGACTAAAATCCCACAACTTTGTAGCCTGACTGAGGGAGAGAGTATGTTTTTAGCTTTTGATTTGGTTTATAAGTTGAAAGACATCTTTCTATATGTAAAAGTAACTATCCAGTTTGGAATTAGGAAGTATGTTAAAAGTTACAGCTTCAATAATGTTATTTGTTTATGAAGTACTTTGTGAAAATCTCTTCTTCAGCATCTTAGCCTTGTACATTGGTTAAAGACAGTATGCTGGCTGTGTGTTGGAATCAGCTATTTTATTTTATATGTATATTATTGAACATCTGTATTTCCATAACACATTTACTTGAAAACATATTTTTATTCCTCATTAAAATTACTGAGTTGAAAAAGGTTCATTTTATAGGAGTTTTGCTACTAGGATTAAAAGGGAGAATTGCGTTCAGGGCTTATTTTTAGACATCGAGGGCTTTCTTCATTTGTCTCAAGAGACTAAAATCCCACAACTTTGTAGCCTGATTGGGGGAAAGGGTATGTTTTTAGCTTTTGATTTGGTTTATAAGTTGAAAGACATCTTTCTATATGTAAAAGTAACTATGCTACTTAGCCCTCATGGATGTTGTGTCATAATGTGGAAATCAGGTCTTAATAAAAAACCGAATTTTCTTCTGTGCAATAGTCTAGAGTGTTTAAAATTTTAAATTATTTTAAATCATTATCTTAAAATGAAACCTAGAACTTTTGGTTTAATGAATGTTTTAAATATGCTCCCCCTTTTAGATGGCTATATTTCGTGTAGCTTTCACTTACTAGTTACAGTTGAAGTTACTTCAGTTAGTTAGAATTATATTTTTATGGACTCTTACTTGTTGTGATTCAGATATTTCTTTTGATGATATATACTTTCTTACAAAAAGTTGAATCTCTTCTGATATTACTGAAGCATTTTGTTTTTATTTATTATTATCAGAAGTGTGTGTCTCATATCCAAGTGGATAGCAGAGAACTTGATCGAAGAAAGACGTTACAAGTGACAATGCCTGTCAAACCTCCAAATGATAATGATGAATTTGAAAAGCAAAGGACTGCTGCTATTGCAGAAGTTGCAAAGAGCAAAGAGGTAGGAAGCTAAATCATTGCAAATTTCTCTTATTCCTTGCCTTTATGTTCTATTTAGATTACTCACAATCGTTATTGTCTTTTCACATAAAGTAACTAATTGAACAAACTTTTGACATTCTTTTTCCATATTCTATCAGTAGAGAATGTCCTGGTATCTTTGGAGTCTTAAGCTTACACCATTTTACTTGTAAACATTCCTTTTCCAAGTTTCCTTAACAATTCCATTAAGTTGCTTTTGCTGACAAACCACCCTTGTTTTCTCCCTCTTTCTTTTTTTCTTAACAGTATACAACTGAACACAACAACTTTTTTTTTTTTTTAATGGCAGAGGGGTTCCTATTATTTGTTGGGATAGATGGTACTTTCTGAGGAAAGTTATCTCCTATAATAGAAACCTTGGAGGGGTTCAGGTAAAAATTAAAAGGTAAATCAATGGCTCAGGATTAACAATTTTGTTAGTTTTCATTCTTAAATCTAATGTATAATAAAAAATAATTTTTATCTTTGCATTTGTACATACCCTCTCTTATTTACTATTATTAGACAAAAGATTTTCTTTTCATTATTTTTAATTTCTTACTTATTTGAAATAGGTTAGTCCTTTGGTTATTTATTGATTTGTAGCTTTTGATAAGAAATTTTAGTTCATGAATTAGTTGGTTGCTTAAACAGGATTTTCTTAACCAGGGATATTGAAATAAATTTCTTTATTCAAAACCAGCAATAAACCTTAGCTAACAATTTTTTTCCTATTTAAATTCAAAATTTAAGAGGGGACTTCTTGAATTTTGGTAGTTCTTCCCACAGTGTCATTCTGCTATCTGTTTATGATAGGCAGACAAGAGCACAAATTCTAGATTTGGGCAACATAGAAGCATATACTGTGGAGAACTTGGATCATTTCAGTTCAGTTTAGTCGCTCAGTCATGTCTGACTTTTTGTGACCCCATGAATTGCAGCAAGCCAGGCCTCCCTGTCCATCACCAACTCCTGGAGTTCACTCAAACTCACGTCCATCAAGTCAGTGATGCCATCCAGCCATCTCATCCTTTGTCAAGCCCTTCTCCTCCTGCCCCCAATCCCTCCCAGCATCAGAGTCTTTTCCACTGAGTCAGCTCTTCACATGAGGTGGCCAAAGTACTGGAGTTTCAGCTTCAGCATCATTGGATAGATTACTTAAATTTTGTACCATATTCTTTTATTTATGAAAAGATGATCCAGTGGGACAAGAGCACAAATTCTGGAATTAGACAGCCTAGAACCATATACTGCTGAGAACTTGGATAGATTACTTAAATTTTGTACCACATTTTATTTATCTATGAAAAGATGATAACAGTAGTACCTACTTCATATGTTTACTGTAAGAATTAAAATTGCTAGTATTTAAAACGCTTAGGATACTACATGGCACAGATCATGATATTGTTACTGAATTCCTGTTCAGCTGCTTATCATTCAAGAATCCAATACTGAGAGTGTTGGTTAAAAGGAAATATGGCTTTATTAAGGAGGCTGGCAATTCTGAGGAGAAAGGTGGGAGTATATTCCAAAAAGCCAGCTCCCGACTTGCCAGGTTTTGCTTGGAGATTATACAGGGGAAAGAGGAAAGGGCTATGGTGCTCATAGGGAGGGGGTTTTCTTCTGTTTTCAGAGGTGCTTGTCTTGATCGCACAATTCCAAGTAGCTCTCAAGTCTCACTTGTGATTGGAACATTATCTAAGTCATAAATCTTTGGTTAACTATTTCTGGAGAATAAGGAACAAGGGTGAGGTTTATAGAACAACTAACTAATCTTCAATCTCAGTAAGCACCAACAGTTTTCTGCATTTAGCAAGCTAAGCTAATGTTGAACTAGGGTAGAAGTCAGGCATTGTAAGCATAAGATCACAGCCATATCCTAACTAAGGAACAGTGCTGGAATAATGCAGAGTAGCTGAGATCCCTAGTTATAGTTTCACAGTCTCAGTCACAGTGTTAGGTTGTTAAGTTACTTCAGTCAGGTCCAACTCTGTGTGACCCTATGGACTTCAGCCTGCCAGGTTCAATATTCCTTTGCTGTACTATGCTTAGTCTCTCAGTCATGTCTGACTCTTTGTGATTCCGTGGACCATAGCCCCCGAGGCTCCTCTGTCCATGGGGATTCTCCAGGCAAGAATACTAGAGTGGTTGCCGTGCTCTCCTCATTCTTTTGCTAAAAGCCTTTGATGTGACTATTGCTATTCCTCAGTGTTTTCTCTATTCTAAGGCACGTTTAAAAATCATTGTAATATTTCTGAAATTAATTCACTTTATCCAGTTAGCATAAAATGTATTTCTTCCTTTCCCAAAAACTTAAAATTATGGAGTTTCTGAAGAGGATATTAAGAATATATCAACTTCTTAATGATTGTAACAAAGGTGTTATTTTGATTTACATTTTTCTCAGACAGACTTTCTTCCCAAAATTTTGTTTGATGTCTATTTACTGTACTCTAGTTAATATATTGGAGAAGGCAATGGCGCCCCACTCCGTATTCTTGCCTGGAAAATCCCATGGACTGGTAGGCTGCAGTCCATGGGGTCTCTAAGCATTGGACACGACTGAGTGACTTCACTTTCACTTTTCACTTCGTGCATTGGAGAAGGAAATGGCAGCCCACTCCAGTGTTCTTGCCTGGAGAATCCCAGGGATGGGGCAGCCTGGTGGGCTTCCATCTTTGGGCTCGCACAGAATTGGACATGACTGAAGCTACTTAGCAGCAGCAGTTAATATATGGTAATAGGCTTCATTTTTTAAAGTCATAATTGATCACATTTTATTTTCCCATAAGTATTTGTAAATAAAGAATCATAGTTTTCTAAAGCAGAATTTCAACTTTTCAGTTTATATGTAAGAGGCTCAAAACTGTAAGAATGTGCCCAATGTTACCCAGTGACAATTCTGGGGCTAACCTACATATATTATAGTAGAAGATTGTATCTTTCTATATAGATGAGTATACACATACATATTCATATTTAATGAGGGCCTGAAAAGCAAAATTATATAACAGTGTAATTTTCCTGGAAAGATAGTTTATGTTTGTCTATTTAGCCACTTAATGTGGATTTGTTTGGTGGAATCTACTGCAGATGACCAAGTGATGTTTTTCATTCCTTTCTTCCTTTAGTCCTTCATTCAATAAATATTTTTTTGATAATGTGTAATATGCCAGGAAGTATCTTAAATGCCTCAGTTTAAACAATGACTGAATATACAAAAGATTTCTGCCTTTATCAAGCTTACCTTTTAGTAAGTTAAACAGATTGGCATAGCAATAAGTATATAAATTATATGGTAGGTTAGAAGTTGATAAGTGCCATGGGCAAAAGTAAAGTAGGATGGGCAGTTAGGAAGATATTGATTGGTCAGGGGAGTCAGGGGGAGGCAATTTAAAATAGGATGGTCAGAGGAGGAGAACAAGATGGCGGAGGACTGGGTGGACGTGGAGCACATCTCTCTCCACGGATACATCAGGAATACACCTTCAGACACAGAAGTGCATGCAGAACACCAGGTGAGAGCAGGCAGGAGTACCTGACCAATGGAAAAGAGTATTTGGAACCACACAAAACTCGGTAGGACAAAGGAACTAGGGGGGGAAACAGGAATGTTAGTAGGACTGGACTTGCCCTTGGTGGGAGGGGAAACTGATCTCCACATCAGGGCAATTGTCTGAGTCAGAGGAGAAACAGTTAAGGCTGAGAGTGAGGCAGCTGATCTGTGACAGCCTAAATGGAATGAGAATCAGACAGTCCTTGCTTCGGCCATACATAACCCAGACAGAGATGCAGGTCCCTTGGAAAGCACAGCTGTTGGGAGCTGGAGTTTAGGGATTGTGGAGCAGCCAAGGTGACGGTTGCTGTTGACTGCAGAGAGATAGATTGAGGGGATGTGAGGGAGGAGATTGTGGTGGAAAATGCCTGTGGAGGAAAGCCAGGCAGCCATGGAAGCAAGGGATACTGCTGGGTCATGCATAGGGGCTGGAGTAATCACCATAGCCTCTCTCTCCACATGCCAGCATTGGCAGCTGAACAATAGAGAGGCTGGCCCGTCAAACACCCGACGCACTGAACTACAGAGTAGGACCCCACCCAGGGTGCTCCTTTAACTGACTGATGGGTTATCTACAGAGTAGGACCCCACCCAGGGTGCTCCTTTAACTGACTGATGGGTTATCTACAGAGTAGGACCCCACCCAGGGTGCTCCTTTAACTGACTGATGGATTGATCTACAGAGTAGGACCCCACCCGGAGTGCCCTTTATGTGACTGATGTGCCAAACTGTAGAGTAGCACCTGACCCAGGGTGTCGCTTCAAGTGCCTGGCACACGGATTTACAGAGTAAGACCCCAGCCACGGAGGCCCCTCTATGTGTCTGACATGCTGAGTAACAGAGAAGGACCCCAAGTAAGGGAGCCCTCTAAGTGCCTGAACAGGTGGAGCTACAGAGAAAGACTGGCCAAAGAGGCCTACTGATCACCAGCTACAAGAGGCTTGAAAAAAGACTGATAGGGCCTTAACTCCTGCAGTGTAGGCAGTCCGTGTCCCTGCACACTTAGCGCCTCCAGGGTCCCCGCAAGCCAAGCAACTGAGCCACCTTCACGCTCAACTGTCACTGGGGCAGAGCTGCCACAGGCAAAAAAAGTCTTATGTCTATGAATGCAGGGTCGCTTCTGTTGTGTCTGGGCTCTTTGCGACCCTATAGACTGGCCTGCCAGGCTTCTCTGTCATGGAGCAGGGGGTTCTCCAGCTAAGAATACTGGAGCGTATTGGCCAACACTGGTTGCCATACCCTTCTAGAGTACTGTATTTCCTGTTGCCCTAGCCGCCAACCCCACTGAGTACCTGGTGCTGCCAGAACCCCTGTGACGCAAGCAGCTGCACCACCTCCACACTTGGCCTTCACAGGGGCAAACCCAAGTCCTCTGGAGCAAACCCCAGTGGATGACCCATATGCACAGGTGAAATTAAAACCACAGTTGAAACCCAGGGGCAGTGTTGTTAAGGAAGAAGACCCAAAACCTTCCCACCAGCTTTACAAGCTGCAGACTAAATCCACATGATCATCTAGGCAGACTCTGTGTCTTTATAAAAGGTCATTGAGAGCTCCCACAAAAGAAATTGCACTAGTCCACAATCTGATAGTTGTGGACATTGCAAGCAAGAACACACAGAAGTAGGACCAGATTAGAATCTGAGCTGCCCCCACAGTAGGTCCAGAGATCAGAGTGTTGGAGGGCATGCTAGGGAGGTGAGGTGGACTGTAATTCCCAGCAAGGGAAAGAACTCTTGAGCAGTGACTCAAGAAAAACATTTATTTTTCTTATGTTTTGACTTGTTTTGTAGATTCTTTTGGATTTTTTTTCCCTTCTTTTCCCCCCTCTGTTTCAATTGTTAATTTTATTGGCACTGTGAAATCTAATTAAACTTTTGAGCTTTTTTAAAATTTTTCTCAGTCACATTTTTTATTGTTGTGATAAACCTCTGCCTCTCCATTTGGGCTTTTGCAGTTTTGTGGAGTTTTCCTTTTTTTTTTTTCTCCCTTTTTCTTTCTTCTGTTTTTCTTTTTCTTATCTCTTTTATAATTTTAATTTTTTAAAACCTATTATATTCTTTCTACATTTATTTCTTTGTTTGCCTTTCCTGCTTTTCTTTTCGCCTTGCAGTTAGTCTTTAATGTATATAAATCTTCTTCATCTACCTTTATTTAACTTTTCGTATCTATTCTTTCTTTCTTTCCTTTCCTCTCAACATACTTGTTAGTTTTGTTTTCATTGCCTTATTCCCCACTTGGCACCTTGCTTTAGTTTTGTTTTCCAGTTTGTTCTTTAGTTAGTTTTGTTATTAACTGGTAAATATAATTTTTATTTCCTTTGTTCACCAGGTCAGTCTACTGTACTATATTCTTGTTGGACTGTATTGACTTTGCTCATGGGTGTATATGAGTATATTCCATTTTTTAAATTATTATTTGTCTGATTTTGTAACTGCCATTTGTCTGGGATTCATCTTTGGTTCCTCGTTTTTGGGTATTTGTTTTAATCTCAGTTGCATAACAAAACACTTGTGAAATCTTCGTTCCTGGCCAGAGATCAAGCCTTGAGACTTTGGAGTGGGAGCACTGACTCCAAAACCCTAGACTACCAGAGAACTAACCCTAGGGAGTATCAAAAAGTGAGTATTCACACAAAGGAAACTACTTGAATAGAAGACCTGGCATCACCCAAACACCAGTAGCACCCTGTGCAGGATGCCTCATCTAAACAACAAACAAAACAAAAATACAAACCCAGTCATCAACAGACAGAATTACCACCTCACTCAGCTTTGCCCATCAGAGTAAAAAGAAACAAACAAAAACTCAGCACAAATATCACCGTATAGGAAACTTTCACAAACCACTGGACCAACCTTAGGAGGGCGGAAACCAAAAGGGAGAAAGAATTCAACCTTGAAGCCTGGGAGAAGGAGACCTCAAACACAACAAGTTAAAAACTAAATAAATAAAAAGGCAGAGAAATACTACACAAATGAAGCAACAGACTAGAAACACAGAAATCCAAATAAATGAAGAGGAAATAGGCAAACTACCTGAAAAAGAATTCAGAATAATGATAGTAAAGAAGGTCAAAAACCTTGAAAACAAAATGGAGAAAATGCAAGAATTAATTAATAAAGACCTAAAAGTATTAAAGAATTAGCATACAGAGACAACACAATTACTGAAATTAAAAATACTCTAGAAGGAATCAGTACCAGAATATTTGAAGCAGAAGAACAAATCAGTGAGCTGGATGATAAAATGTTGGAAATAATTTCTGAAGAGCAGAATAAAGTAAAAAGAATGAAAAGAACTGAGGATAGTCTAGAGACCTCTGAGACAATACCAAATACACCAATATTTGAATTACAGGGGTCCCAGAATAAGAAGAGAAAAAGAAAGTGTATGAGAAAATTTTTGAAGAGATTGTAGTTGAAAATTTCCCCAACATGGAAAAGGAGATCGTCAATCAAGTCCAAGAGGCAAAAAGAGTCCAGTAGAGGACAAACCCAAGGAGAAACACACCAACACACATACTAATCAAACTAACAAAGATAGACACAAAGAAAGAATATTAAAAGCATCAAGAGAGAAGCAACAAGTAACAAACAAGGGAAACCCCTAAACTGATCTTTCAGTAGAAACTCTACAGGCCAGGAGGGAATGGCAGGATATATTTAAAGTACTGAAAGGGAAAAATCTACAGCCATGATTACTGTACCCAGAAAGGGTCGCATTCAAAATTGATGAAAAAATAAAAAGCTTTTCAGACAAGCAAAAGTTAAGAGAATTCAGTACCACCAAACCAGCTTTACAACAAATGTTAAACCAGCTTAAATAGTCAAGATAAGAAAAAAGATCTACAAAATCAACCCCGAACAATTGAGAAAATGGCAATAGGAACATATATATCAATAATTACTTTGAATGTAAATGGATTAAATGTGCCAACCAAAAGACACAGACTGGCTGAATGGATACAAAAATAAGACCCATATATTGCACTCATCTCACACGCTAGTAAAGTAATGCTCAAAATTCTCCAAGCCAGGCTTCAACAATATGTGAACCATGAACTTCCTGATGTTCAAGCTGGTTTTAGAAAAGGCAGAGGAACCAGAGATCAAATTGCCAACATCTGCTGGATCATCGAAAACACAAGAGAGTTCCAGGAAAACATTTATTTCTGCTTTATTGACTATGGCAAAGCCTTTGACTGTGTGGATCACAATAAACTGTGGAAAATTCTGAGAGAGATGGGAATACCAGACCACCTGACTTGCCTCTTGAGAAATCTGTATGCAGGCCAGGAAGCAACAGTTAGAACTGGACATAGAACAAACAGACTGGTTCCAAATAGGAAAAGGAGTACGTCAAGGCTGTATATAGTCACCCTACTTATTTAACTTATATGCCGAGTACATCATGAGAAACGCTGGACTGGAAGAAACACAAGCTGGAATCAAGATTGCTGGGAGAAATATCAATAACCTCAGATATGCAGATGACACCACCCTTATGGCAGAAAGTGAAGAGGAAGTAAAAAGCCTCTTGATGAAAGTAAAAGAGGAGAGTGAAAAAGTTGGCTTAAAGCTCAACATTCAGAAAACGAAGATCATGGCATCCGGTCGTATCACTCCATGGGAAACAGTGGAAACAGTGTCAGACTTCATTTTGGGGGGCTCCAAAATCACTGCAGATGGTGACTGCAGCCATGAAATTAAAAGACACTTACTCCTTGGAACGAAAGTTATGACCAGCCTAGATAGCATATTCAAAAGCAGGGACATTACTTTGCCAACTAAGATCCGTCTAGTCAAGGCTATGGTTTTTCCTGTGGTCATGTATGGATGTGAGAGTTGGACTGTGAAGAAGGCTGAGTGCCGAAGAATTGATACTTTTGAACTGTGGTGTTGGAGAAGACTCTTGAGAGTCCCTTGGACTGCAAGGAGATCCAACCAGTCCATTCTGAAGGAGATCAGCCCTGGGATTTCTTTGGAAGGAATGATGCTAAAGCTGAAACTCCAGTACTTTGGCCACCTCATGCGAAGAGTTGACTCATTGGAAAAGACTCTGATGCTGGGAGGGATTGGGGGCAGAAGGAGAAGGGGACTACAGAGGATGAGATGGCTGGATGGCATCACTGACTCAATGGACTTGAATCTGAGTGAACTCCAGGAGATGGTGATGGACAGGGAGGCCTGGCGTGCTGCAATTCATGGGGTCGCAGAGAGTTGGACACAACTGAGAGACTGACCTGAACTGAACTGATATGCTGTTTACAAGAAACCCACTTAAGACCTAAAGACACGTAAAGACTGAAAGTAAAAGTATTGAAAAATATATTCAATGCAAATTGGAAGCAATAGAAAGCTGGAGTAGCAATCCTCATATCAGACAAAACAGACCTTAAAATAAAGGATATTATAAGACATAAGGAAGGACACCGCATAATGATTAAGGAATCAATCCAAGAGGAAGACATAACAATGACAAATATCTATGCATCCAGCATAGGAGCACATCAATACATAAGACAAACACTAACAAACGTAAAAGGAGAAATTGACAGTAACACAATAATTATAGGAGACGTTAACACCCCACTCACACCAATGGATAGATAATCAAACAAAATAAGGAAACACAAGTCTTAAATGATACATTAGATGACATGTATCTCAGTGATATCTTCAGGACATTCCATTCCAATGTGGAATACATCTTCTTCTCAAGTGCACATGGAACATTCTCCAGGATATACCGCTTCTTGGGTCACAAATCAAACCTCAGTAAATTTAAGAAAATTGTAATTGTATCAAGCATCTTATCTGACTGCAATGCTATGAGACTAGATATCAACTACAAGAAAAAAACTGTAAGAAACACAAATACATGGAGATTAAACAACGTTTCTAATTAACCAACAGATTACTGAACAAATCAAAAGAGAAATAAAAAAAATTTCTAGAAACAAATGACAATGAAAACATGATAACTCAAAACCTATGGGATACAGCAAAAGCAGTTTTAAGAAGGAAGTTTATAGCAATACAGTTCTACCTCAAGAAGCAAGAAAAACATTGAATAGACAACCTAACTTTACACCGAAAGCAACTGGAAAAAGAACAACAACCCCCCCCCCCCACCCCACTCTGGAAAAAATTAGTAGAAGGAAAGAAATCATAAAGATCTGAGCAGAAAGAAATGAAATGAAAGAAATAATAGTAAAGATTAATAAAACTAAAAGCTGGTTCTTTGAGAAGATAAACAAAATTGACAAACCTTTAGCCAGACCTCTCAAAAAAAAAAAGAGAGAAGAAGCAAATCAACAAAATTAGAAATGAAAAAGGAGAGGTTACAACAATCCAGAAATGTTAGACAATGTAGAAATACAAAGGATTATAAGAGACTGTTTTGAACAAGTATATGGCAGTAAAATGGATAACCTGGAAGAAATGGACAGATTCTTAGAAAAGTTCAACCTTCCAAGACTGAACCAGCAAGAAATAAAAATTGTGAACAACCCAATTACAAGCACTGAAATTAAAGCTATGATCAAAAATTTCCCAAGAAGCAAAAGCCCAGGACCAGATGGCTTCTCAGGAGAGCTCTGTCAAACATTTCAAGAAGAGCTAATGTCTGTCCTTCTAAAACTTGTTCAAAAAAATTCAGAGGAAGGAACACTTCCAAACTCATTCTACAAGGCCACCATCACCCTGATACCGACAAGGACAACACACAAAAAAGAAAACTACAGGCCAATATCACTGGTGCACATACATGCAAAGTTTCTCAGCAAAATTTTAGCAAACAGAATTCAGCAACACATTAGAAAGCTATATACCATGATCAAGTTGGGTTTATTCTAGGGATGCAAGGACTCTTCAGTATATGCAAATCAATAATGTGATACACCATATTAACAAACTGAAAGATAAAAACCATATGATAATCTCAGTGGATGGAGAAGAAACCTTTGACAAAATTCAGCACCCATTTATGATTAAAACTCTTCAAAAAATAGGCATAGAAGGAACTTACCTCAACATAGTAAAGGCCATATATGATAAGCCTACAGAAAACATTGTTCTCAGTTGTGAAAAACTGAAAACATTCCCCCTAAGATCAGGAACAAGACAAGGGTGACCACTTTCCCCACTATTATTCAATATAGTTCTGCAAGTCCTAGCTATAGCAGTCAAAGAAGAAAAAGAAAGAAAAGGAATCCAGATTGGAAAAGAAGTAAAGCTCTCACTCTTTGCAGATGACATGATACTATACATAGAAAACCCTAAAGATAGTATCAGAAAATTACTAGAGCTAATCACTGAATTGAGCAGTGTTGCAGGATACAAAGTCAATACACAAAAATCATTTGCATTTCTATATACAAACAATGAAAGTCAGAAAGCGAAATTAAGGAATAAATTCCATTCACCATTGCAACAAAAAGAATTAAATAGGAATAAACTTACCTAAGGAGACAAAAGAGCTGTACACAGAAAATTATAAGCTACTGTTGAAAGAAATCAAAGACAAACAGATGGAGAGATAGTCCATGTTCCTGGGTAGGAAGAATCAGTATTTTGAAAATGACTATACTACTAAGCCATGCCCACGGGGAAACCCAAGATGGGCGGGTCATGGTGGAGAGGTCTGACAGAATGTGGTCCACTGGAGAAGGGAATGGCAAACCACTTCAGAATTCTTGCCTTGAGAACCCCATGAACAGCATGAAAAGGCAAAATGATAGGATACTGAAAGAGGTACTCCCTAGGTCAGTAGGTGCCCAATATGCTACTGGAGGTCAGTGGAGAAATAAGTCCAGAAAGAAAGACAGGATGGAGCCAAAGCAAAAACAATACCCAGCTGTGGATGTGACTGGAGATAGAAGCAAGTTCCAATGCTGTAAAGAGCAATATTGCATAGGAACTTGGAATGTCAGGTCCATTAATCAAGGCAAATTGGAAGTGGTCAAACAGGAGATGGCAAGAGTGAACATCGACATTCTAGGAATCACTAAACGAAAATGGACTGGAATGGGTGAATTTAACTCAGATGACCATTATATCTACATCTGCGGGCAGGAATCCCTCAGAAGAAATGCAGTAGCCATCATGGTCAACAGAAGAGTCTGAAATGCAGTACTTGGATGCAGTCTCAAAAATGACAGAATGATCTCTGTTCATTTCCAAGGCAAACCATTCAGTACCACAGTAATCCAAGTCTATGCCCCAACCAGTAACGCTGAAGAAGCTGAAGTTGAACGACTCTGTGAAGACCTACAAGACCTTTTAGAACTAACAACCAAAAAAGATATCCTTTTCATTATAGGAGACTGGAATGCAAAAATAGGAAGTTAAGAACCACCTGGAGTAACAGGCAAATTTGGCCTTGGAATACAGAATGAAGCAGGGAAAAGACTAGTAGAGTTTTGCCAAGAAAATGCACTGGTCATAGCAAACACCATATTCCAACAACACAAGAGAAGACTCTACACATGGACATCACCAGATGGTCAACACCGAAATCAGATTGATTATATTCTCTGCAGCAAAAGATGGTGAAGCTCTATACAGTCAACAAAAACAAGACTGGGAGCTGACTGTGGCTCAGATCATGAACTCCTTATTACCAAATTCAGACTCAAATTGAAGAAAATAGGGAAAACCACTAGACCACTCAGGTATGACCTCAGTCAAATCCCTTATGATTATACAGTGGGAGTGAGAAATAGATTTAAGGGCCTAGATCTGATAGAGAGAGTGCCTGATGAACTATGGAATGAAGTTCGTGACATTGTACAGGAGACAGGGATCAAGGGCATCCCCATGGAAAAGAAATGCAAAAAAGCAAAATGGCTGTCTGGGGAAGCCTTACATATAGCTGTGAAAAGAAGAGAAGTGAAAAGCCAAGGAGAAAAGGAAAGATACAAGCGTCTGAATGCAGAGTTCCAAAGAACAGCAAGAAGAGATAAGAAAGCCGCCTTCAGCGATCAATGCAAAAAATAGAGGAAAACAGCAGAATGGGAAATACTAGAGATCTCTTCAAGAAAATTAGAGATACCGAGGGAACATTTCATGCAAAAATGGGCTTGATAAAGGACAGAAATTGTATAGACCTAACAAGCAGAAGATATTAAGAAGAGATGGCAAGAATCCACAGAAGAACTGTACAAGAAGGATCTTCATGACCCGGATAATCACGATGGTGTGATCACTCGTCTAGAGCCGGACATCCTGGAATGTGAAGTCAAGTGGGCCTTAGAAAGCATCACTACAAACAAAGCTAGTGGAGGTGATAGAATTCTGGTAGATGTATTTCAAATCCTGAAAGATGATGCAGTGAAAGTGCTGCACTCAATATGCCAGCAAATTTGGAACACTCAGCAGTGGCCACAGGACTGGAAAAGGTCAGTTTTCATTTGAATCCCAAAGAAAGGCAATGCCAAAGTATGCTCAAACTGCCGCACAATTGCACTCATCTCACATGCTAGTAAAGTAATGTTGAAAATTCTCCAAGCCAGGCTTCAGCAACACGTGAACTATGAACTTCCTGATGTTCAAGCTGGTTTTTGAAAAGGCAGAGGAACCAGATATCAAATTGCCAACATCTTGTGGATCATGGAAAAAGCAAGAGACCTCCAGAAAAACATCTATTTCTGCTTTATTAACTATGCCAAAGCCTTTGACTGTGTGGATCACAATAAACTGTGGAAAATTCTGAAAGAGATGGCAATACGAGACCACCTAACCTGCCTCTTGAGAAATCTGTATGCAGGTTAGGAAGCAACAGTTAGAACTGGACATGGAACAACAGACTGGTTCCAAATAGGAAAAGGAGTACGTCAAGGCTGTATATTGTCACCCTGCTTATTTCACTTCTATGCCGAGTACATCATGAGAAATGTTGGACTGGAAGAAACACAAGCTGGAGTCAAGATTGCCAGGAGAAATATCAATAACCTCAGATATGCAGATGACACCACCCTTATGGCAGAAAGTGAAGAGCAACTAAAAAGCCTCTTGATGAAAGTAAAAGAGGAGAGTGAAAAAGTTGGCTTAAAGCTCAACATTCAGAAAACGAAGATCATGGTGTCCGGTTCTATCACTCCATGGGAAATAGATGGGGAAACAGTGGAAACAGTGTCAAACTTCATTTTTTTGGGCTCCAAAATCACTGTAGATGGTGACTGCAGCCATGAAATTAAAAGACGCTTACTCCTTGGAAGAAAAGTGATGACCAACCTAGATAGCATATTGAAAAGCAGAGACATTACTTTGCCGACTAAGGTTCATCTAGTCAAGGCTATCATTTTTCCAGTAGTCACGTATGGATGTGAGAGTTGGACTGTGAAGAAGGCTGAGCGCTGAAGAATTGATGCGTTTGAACTGTGATGTTGGAGAAGACTCTTGAGAGTCCCTTGGACTGCAAGGAGATCCAACCAGTCCATTCTGAAGGAGATCAGCCCTGGGATTTCTTTGGAAGGAATGATGCTAAAGCTGAAGCTCCAGTACTTTGGCCACCTCATGCGAAGAGTTGACTTATTGGAAAAGACTCTGATGCTGGGAGGGATTGGGGGCAGGAGGAGAAGGGGACAAACGAGGATGAGATGGCTGGATGGCATCACTGACTCAATGGACGCGAGTCTGAGTGAACTCTGGGAGTTGGTGATGGACAGGGAGGCCTGGGGTGCTGTGATTCATGGGGTTGCAAAGAGTCCGGCACGACTGAGTGACTGAACTGAACTGAACTGAATTGAACTGATGGGCTACCATCTCTGTGGTCACACAGAGTCGGACACGACAGGAGTGACTTAGCAGCAGCAGCATACTACCAAACAGAGTCTACACATTCATTGTGATCCCTGTCATATTACCAATGTCATTTTTTCACAGAACTGGAACAAAAATTTCACAGTTCGTATGGAAACACGAAAGACCCTGAATTGCCAAAGCAGTCTTGAGAAAGAAGAATGGAGCTGTAGGAATCGACCTTCATGACTTCAGATTATCCTACAAAACTATAGTCATCAAGACAGTATGGTAGTGGCACAAAAACAGAAATATAGATCAATGGAACAAGATAGAAAGCCCAGAGATAAGCCCATGCAATTATGGGTATCTAATTCTGACAAAGGAGGCAAGAATATACAGTGGGGCTGTATATTCAATAAATGGTGCTGGGAAAACTGTATAGCTCCATGTAAAAGAATGAAATTAGAACAGTTCCTATCACCATACACAAAGATAAACTAAAAACGGATTAAAGACCTAAATGTAAGACCAGAAACTATAAAACTCTCAGAGGAAAAGGAAGGCCGAACACTCGATGACATAAATCAAGACAAGATCCTCTATGACCCACCTCCTAGAGTAACGGAAATAAAAACAAAAGTATACAAGTGGGACCTGATTAAACTTAAAGCTTTTGCACAGCAAAGGAAACTATAAGCCAGGTGAAAAGACAACCCTCAGATTGGGAGAAAATAATAGCAAATGAAACAACTGACAAAGGATTAATTTCAAAGATATATAAGCAGCTCATACAACTCAATACAAGGAAAACAAGCCAATCAAAAAGTGGGGAAAAGACCTAAACAGACATTTCTCCAAGGAAGACATAGAGATGGCTAACAAACACATGAGAAGATGCTCGGCATCACTCATTATTAGAGAAATGCAAATCAAACTACCTCTCAGCAGCCAGAATCACCATCATCAAAAAGTCTACAAACAATAAATGCTAGAGAGGGTGTGGAGAAAAGGGAGCCCTCGTGCACTGCTGATGGGACTGTAAATTGATATAGCCACTATGGAAGATGGTATGGATATTCCTTAAAAAACTAGTAATAAAACCACCATATGACCCAGCAATCCTACTCCTAGGCATATACCTTGAGGAAACCAAAATTCAAAAGGACAAATGTATCCCATTGTTCATTGCAGCACTATTTTACAATAGCTGGAAAATGGAAATAACCTAGATGTCCATTGACAGATGAATGGATAAAGAAGTTTTCGTATGTATCCACAATGGAATATCACTCAACCATTAAAAGGAACACATTTGAGTCAGTTCTGATGAGGTGAATGAACCTAGAACCTATAATACAGAGTGAAGAAAAGTCAGAAAGAGAAAGATAAATATTGTATTTTAACACATATAAAAGGAATCTAGAAAAATGGTACTGAAAAATTTATTTACAGGGCAGTAATGGAGAAATATCAATAACCTCAGATATGCAGATGACACCACCCTTACGGCAGAAAGTGAAGAGCAACTAAAAAGCCTCTTGATGAAAGTGAAAGAGGAGAGTGAAAAAGTTGGTTTAAAGCTCAACATTCAGAAAATGAAGATCACGGCATATGGTCCCATCACTTCGTGGGAAATAGATGGAGAAACAGTGGAAACAGTGTCAGACTTTATTTTTCTGAGGTCCAAAATCACTGCAGATGGTGACTGCAGCCATGAAATTAAAAGACGCTTACTCCTTGGAAGAAAAGTTATGACCAACCTAGATAGCATATTCAAAAGCAGAGACATTGCTTTGCCAACAAAGGTCTGTCTATTGAAGGCTATGGTTTTTCCAGTGGTCATGTATGGATGTGAGAGTTGGACTGTGAAGAAGGCTGAGCACTGAAGAATTGCTGCTTTTGAACTGTGGTGTTGGAGAAGACTCTTGAGAGTCCCTTGGACTGCAAGGAGATCCAACCAGTCCATTCTGAAGGAGATCAGCCCTGGGATTTCTTTGGAAGGACTGATGCTAAAGCTGAAACTCCAGTACTTTGGCCACCTCATGCGAAGAGTTGACTCATTGGAAAAGACTCTGATGCTGGGAGGGATTGGGGGCCGGAGGAGAAGGGGACGACAGAGGATGAGATGGCTGGATGGCATCACTGACTCAATGGACGCGAGTCTGAGTGAACTCTGGGAGTTGATGATGGACAGGGAGGCCTGGCATGCTGCGTTTCATGGGGTCGCAAGGAGTCGGACATGACTGAGCAGCTGAACTGAACTGAACTAAATGGAGAAACAGACATAGAGAATAGACTTGTGAACATGGGGAGAGGAGAGGAGAGGGTCAGCGTTTGGAAAAGCATGAAGTCACTGAGTTCAGAGGAACTGCTGCTTACCTCTTCAAAGGCAATAATTGCTAGAAACAGTGTGGAGCTGTGTCAGAAAGATAGCCTATACAAGGACACAATGCAGTATACCTCTGAATCTAAAGATACTGAATTGGCTGAAGAGCTCCTACAGTGGTTTTTGCAGGAAGAAAGAAGAGTGTGCTCTGGAGTGTCTCTTTGCTTTTTTTGAACTTTTAAGATCAGATGTTATCCTGGAAACTGCATGGAGGCACAATATCGTGGATTTTGCCATGCTCTATTTCATCCAAGTCATGAAGGAATACTTGACAAATAATTAGATGCTTTAGAATCACTGAGGGAAGGAAGAACAAGCTACAGTGATGCAACCTATTGTTTATGGTCAGCCTTTGCTTATGGTTACTCTACACCACCCTCCGGGAAGCCACAGCCTGGCTTTGGGTACAGATGTGAGATGGAAAGCTGATTCTGTAGTCCCCTGTTTCATACCGAAACATCCTCTCTACCCACTTCTCAGTTTATAACAGGGGTAAAACAGGCACATGTTCTTCTAACCTTTATTTCATGAAGGACTACTTTTTGCTTTTAACTATAAACTTGGATCACCTGTGTTAAAAGCTTATTCCACATTCTGCATCATTGTAGAATTTATTTTCAAAGGGGAATAGTTTCAATGTTCTATTCACTTGGGCTTTTCTTCTTTCCACCTCATTCTTTGAAGAACTGCTTAATACTCAATCTGTTGTGAAGAACCTGATTTGCAGTCTGTAGTGTTTAAAGGAAAAAAAAAACCTCTAATAAATTGGATCTCTTAAATTTAGTGTATGTAAACAGCTTACAATATGTATTGTCTAAATGCATGTAAATCTCTTTTATTCAAAGAAAAGCTGAAGCAAAAACACTGGTATATGACCATGCAAGACTGTCAGTGCCAACAAAGACAACACTAATGAGCATATCCTACATGGAGCACAGTGCTCTCCAAATTGTTTGAAAAATGCATTTCAGACAAATTGCTTGACTTTCAAGTGGGCATAAAAGGCCCTCTAACCTATGCAGGTTTCCTCATTACACATATAGGAAATGCTAGTGTGTTTTGCTCACTTCATATGTAACAGGTGCCCTTACATTGTGCTGTATCCTGTGCTTTTTCTGTGGGACCATTCCATTCAGGAGCAAAGAACACCATAATTCCAATCTGTGTGTCTTTATTAACCCTTCCCTGAGGTTTGTGTATGTTGGATATTGTGGTGTTTTAGATCACTGAGTGTACAGAAGAAAGAATTCAAGCAAAATATTGGTGTTCTTCAGTAGTTTTGTTTGTGGAACTTGAAATTACTCAAAGTTAAAATAAATTACTGGACTGTGGAAATAAAAAAATAAAAATAAAATAGGACGGTCAGAAATTGAGAATTCTTTCAAATTCTTATATAGTTTATATTCTAGTAAGGACAGTAAATAATATAAACATACTAAATAAGTAAATTACATATTTCAGCCTTAAATATAGTAATTTGATTAGGCTTCAAGATGGTGAAATTTGTGTCAAGAATCTAAGGCAGTGAGAATTAGTGACATGGTTATCTGAGAAGAGTGTTCCAGGGAGAAGGAAAAGCTGCTGCAAAGGCCCTAAAGCAGGAGTTTATATTGAAGGAATAGCACAGTGACCAGTAGAAGCAGATAAAGCAGAGGGACAAATTCTAGAATATAAAATCAGGAGTGATAATATAAAGTCAGCTTATGTAGGGCCCTGTAAGTCATCTTAAAGACATTCAGAAAAAAATGAGGAGCCTTTGGAGGGTTGTCAGCACATCAATACATCAGCAGACCTACATTTAGAAAGTCTAATTCTGGCTGTTGTGTTCAGAAAGGGAAGATGGGAATCATACAAGTTAGGGAATTATTGAAATAATCCAGGGGGAGAAAAAGGTTTGGTAGTGATGGCAGCTGTATAGGTAGTGTGAATTGTTCAGATTCAGGTATTTTGAAAAATACAACCATCAGAGTTTCTGAGAGGTTAAATACACAGCTTGCGAGAAGAGCTGTTACAAAAGACTTCAAGGTTTTTGCCCTGAAAAATTCGCAGGTTAGAATTGCTTATTTTGAATTGGAAAAGACATGGTTTGAACAAGGTGTTTTGTTTTAAACATGTTAACACTGAGGTGCCTTTCAGGCATCCACCTGGTAATGTCTAATAGGCAGCAAGACAGAGAAGAGTGTAGGTAAAAGGTGAGCTTTGGGATGGGTGTATGCATTTGAGAGTGAAATGCATATGAATGATATTTAAAATCATGAGGTCACATGTGATCCCCAAGGGAATGGGAGCAGAAAGGAAGGGAAAGGGATAAGGAACAAACCCTTCAGCATTTTAACCTTACCAGTTGAATGAAAGAAGTTGAACCAGCCAGGGTGTGACCAGTAAGATAGGAATTAAACAAGAGAATACAGAAATTATATCATGGAGTGTGGTGAATTGAATTTATCAAAGGTTGTTGAAACACTCTGTAAGATGTGGCTTGAAAATTAATGTAGAGTTAAGGAAGTTGTTCATTCTCTTCACGTTGTGTATAGATGGTGGTAAGATGAACTATAGATGTACAGCTATCAGTGAGTAGGTTGATGTGGTAAAAATCTATGTAAGTTCTTTAATGATTATTTTAGTTTTTCCAGTGAGGAAGTAAGCATGGTCATACAGTCACAATGAGGGAGAAGATGTTTGAAGTTTGAGGAGCTAGGAGACATGTGAAACAGTGGTTGGGAAGATTGGGAGGTGAATGGTCTAGGAAAATATAGTACAATTGCTAGACCGCATTATGGCCCACTTAGATTTTATGGTCATGATGATCTCACAGATGCCTGATTCACATCAGTTATCTTATGGGTAATGTTTTTGTTGTGATGTTTTTAGATATTTGTGTGTTTAGTGAGGAACAACTATTTTACAGCAATGAAAAGTAATTCTGAAAATGCTGCTTATCTTGTTCCTTAATCCATAAAATGGAAAGAAAATAATAAAGAAATGTCTCTAGAAGATGATCGTCCCAATATCCCAATGAGGTAGGTTTTTCTGTTCACAGTGTAGTGTGACATGTGGGATCTTAGTTCCTGACAAGGAATCGAATCTGTGCTTTGTGCAGTGGAAGCGTGGAGACCTAACCACTGGACCAGCAGGAAATTCTCTTGTTCCTGTTTTAAGGATGAGAAACCCAAAGCTTATGGAAAGTAGAAGTTAAGTGACATGCCTGAGGGCTGGAACTAGGAGGTGGCTTAGCAGAGATTTAAATAGAGGAAAACAATAGAATGGGAAAGACTAGAGGTCTCTTCAAGAAAATTAGAGATACCAAGGAACATTTCATGCAGAGATGGGCAGATAAAACACAGAAATGATATGGACCTAACAGAAGCAGAAGGTATTAATAAGAGGTGGCAAGAAAACACAGAAGAATACAAAAAAGATCTTCATGACCCTGATAACCATGATGGTGTGATCAGTCACCTAGAGCCAGACATCCTGGAATGTGAAGTCAGGTGAGCCTTAGGAAGCATCACTATGAACAAAGCTAGTGGAGGTGATGGAATTCCAGTTGAGCTATTTCAAATCCTAAAAGATGATGTTGTGAAAGTGCTGCACTCAATATGCCAGCAAATTTGGAAAACTCAGCAGGGCCAGAGGACTGGAAAACGTCAGTTTTCATTCCAATCCCAAAGAAGGGCGATGCCAAAGAATGTTCAAATGTCCGCACAATTGCACTCATCTCACTTGCTAGCAAAGTAATGCTCAAAATCCTCTAAGCCAGGCTTCAACAGTACATAACTGTAAACTTCCATATGTTCAACCTGGATTTAGAAAAGGCAGAGGAACCAGCGATAAAATTGCCAACATCCGCTGGATCATAGAAAAAGCAAGATAATACCAGAAAAACATCTACTTTTGCTTTATTGATTACACCAAAGTCTATGACACTAGATCACAACAAACTGGACAAAATTCTTAAAAAGATGGAATACCAGACCACCTGACCTGCTTCTTGAGAAACCTATATGCAGGTCAAGAAGCAACAGTGAGAACTGGACATGGAACAATGGACTGGTTCCAAATTGGGAAAGGAGTACATCAAGGCTGTGTATTGTCACCCTGCTTATTTAACTTATATGCAGAGTACATTATGAGAAATGCCAGGCTGAGTGAACTGCAAGCTGGGATCAAGATTGCTGGGAGAAATATCAATAACCTCAGATATGCAGATGACATCACCCTTATGGCAGAAAGTGAAGAGCAACTGAAGAGCCTCTTGATGAAAGTGAAAGAGGAGAGTGAAAAAGTTGGCCTAAAACTCAACATTCAGAAAATGAAGATCATGGCATATGGTCTCATCACTTCATGGCAAATAGATGGGGAAACAATGGAAACAGTGAGAGACTTTATTTTCTTGGGCTCCAAAATCACTGCAGATGATGACTGCAGCCATGAAATTAAAAGATGCTTGCTCCCTGGAAGAAAAGCTATGACCAACCTAGATATCATGTTAAAAGCAGAGACATTACTTTGTCAACAAAGGTCCATCTAGTCAGAAGTATGGTTTTTCCATTAGTCATGTATGGATGTGGGAGTTGGGCTATAAAGAAAGTTGAGCACCAAAGAATTGATGCTTTTGAACTGTGATATTGGAGAAGACTCTTGAGCGTTCCTTGGACTTCAATGAAGTCAAACCAGTCCATCCTAAAGAAAATCAGTCCTGAATGTTCATTGGAAGGACTGATGCTGAAGCTGATACTTCCAATACTTTGTCCACCTGATGCAAAGACCTGACTCATTGGAAAAGACCCTTATTCTGGGAAAGATTGAAGGCAGGAGGAGAAGGGGCAACAGAAGATGAGATGGTTGGATGGCATCACCGACTCAATGGACATGAGTTGGAGAAAGGTCTGGGAGTTGATGATGGACATGAAAGCCTGGTGTCCTGCAGTCCATGTGGTTGCAAAGAGTCGGACACAACTGAGCAACTGAATTGAACTGAAGCTTGTATTCTTACCTATACTACATTGTTTCTCAGTCTGATAAACTTTGTATCACATTAATATAAACTCATTTTTCATTATGGTTGCATAAATAATTACTATCAAGACATTTGAAATCTTTTTCTTTTTTTTTGCTGGATTGCAGGTAACAAAACTTGAATTAATCCAGTAATGAATCTCTGAAGATGTGGTTTTAATTTTGATTTGAGTTAAATTTAAATATTGTGATGTATCAATTACCTGATAGAGACATTTAATGTGTTGTCCATTGATGATCATATCACATCATTTTTCTGTTTTTCAGGTTTTATTTCTTCATATTTCATATGACTCAAATTAATTTCTCAGTCTTAATTAAATGTATATTTGAAATGTTTTCTTATTGTAATCATTGTGAGATACTTTAAAAATATTACTAGTTATCCCCAATAAAAATCAAGTGTTGGCTTCTGCTTTTATTAGATTTGTTAGAAAACTATAAAGATATTATATAACCAGATGCATAATTTGATATTGTACAAATAAGAGCCATGAGGTGCTTTTCAATCATGAATTTGTGTCTTTCTAAACCAGTGTTCTCCATTCATGGGATTCTCCAGGCAAGAATACTGGAGTGGGTTGCCACCCACTCCAGTATTCTTGCCTGGAGAATCCTATGGATGGAAGAGCCTGGTGGGCTACAGTCGATGGGGTCGCAAAGAGTTGGACACAATGGAGTGAGCTCACTTCACTTCACTTCAAACCAGTGTTCTAATCTTTCCACAGTGGTTTTGAAAAAACAGAAATGAGATCAAATTCAAATTTCATTACACAAAGAATTATTCAAATAAGCCAGAAAAATGAGAACTAGGACTTCAAAAGTTTTAAATGTAGTTGATAAGGTATAGAATGGTGCAGTGTATGCATGGTCAGTCGTGTCTGACTCTTTGTGACCCCAAGGACTGTAGCCTGCCCGGCTCCTCTGTCCATGGGATTTCCCAGGCAGGAAATATTGGAGTGGGTTGCCGTTTCCTTCTCCAGGATATCTTCCTGACCCAGGGATCTTCCCTGCCTCTCCTGCATTGGCAGGCTGATTCTTTACTACTTGTGTCATCTGGGAAGCCCCCAAGATATATGCAATTAATATAGATAATAAATCAGTAATGGGACTTTTAATCTAATATTAAAATTTGTATTATTTGTTTACATTCTTTGATTATAGAATATAGAATATTATTCCTGTTACTGGATCATGGGTGTAATGTAACTGATTCCTAAATAGGTTTGGTACCTTGCTAAAGAAAGCCTTGACATGTAGCTGGACTTGTAACACATGTGTCATGATATCAGTTAAGTATTTTACTGGAATAATTTTTGACATCTCATCTCCATAATACTTGGATTATTTTCTATTGCTGTCTACTTAAGTTTATTCTAATGATTTACCTTGAAGATATAAAAATTATAATCATATAATTTTTTTAACTCCCTCACCTGGACTTGTGGAAAGATGAGATTATGACTAGTAGATGTTTAGAAAGAATTAGTTAACATTTCAGTTTTTTCCTATTAAACATAATTAGGAAACTTAACTACTTCAGTTGTGCTAGATGTTTTTGGTCATAACTTAGACTTTAGAGCTTTTTAAAATGCTGTTTATTTATATTTATTTTATCTTTCTCTTATCTGAAGACCAAGACATTTGGAGGCGGCGGTGGTGGTGCTAGAAGTAATCTCAACCTGAGTGCTGCTGGTAACCGAAATAGGGAAATTTTACAGAAAGAAAAGGCAAACAAATCAGAGGGAAAACATGAAGGTGTCTATAGAGAACTGGTAAGACTGAAGAACCAACTACAAAGTTTGTGTCTTTTTTTCTTTAATAGTCTTGTTTTTAAATTCTCAGAACCACCACTAACTTTTTGAGTGTATTATAGGCAGTGTCACAAGTCTAAGAAGACTTTCATTAAAGATTCCATTTAATTCGTGGAAAATTTGGATTATTTGAAAAATAATTTACTTAAGTAAAATTTACTTAACTTTCTAATGTGTGAATGATGTCTTTTGGAATGGACTGATAAAAAGTCATCAAATTATACAGAAAACATTCAGTGGAAATTATATTCTAAAAGATGATGCATCAGAAACATAGTTATCTGCCCTTTCCTCTCCTTTCCCACATCTTTTCTCAGATTTTGTCTGAAGTCATTTTGTTTTGTTTTTTTGCGGAAAATATGTTGAAACTGTAAATGTATATTATAGACTCAATTGCAAAATATTACTAGATTTTTTAGATAAATGGGAAGTCAGGTTTTGCTGGGTATGCCACAGTGTCTTCAGATATAAGGGAACTGACAGGAATTCATTTGCTTCTACCTTTCCAGTTTGAATGACCTTGGGTGATTTTGTCTAGAGTTCTAAGATTAGCTTAAATAATAGGGTTTGTCATCTCATATAACAAGATCTCTGGATCTGGATGGTTATTAAGATTGGCAAATTAGGCAGTATAACAATGTACTGGTAGGCATCACTCTAGTTTCTTGGCTTTCTTCTCTGGGTTACAGGATTCTCTGTGTGTTAAATCTCCATGCAGAAAGTTCAAAGGCAGGAATGAAAGGGGACATTTCTCTGTGTGTGGGTGTTTTATCAGATAAGAAAATAATTTTGGAAATCTCTGGTAAATTCCATCTATGGTTCATTGACTAGGACTAGGTTATGTATCCTTTGCTAAATCAATCACTAGCTAAGAGAATGTTAGTCTAGCTAACACAGCTAGACTATTGCTTCCTTGAGTACATGACCATCTCATTGTAAAAAAAAAATAATAATAAATGTCAGTTTTCAGGTTCTAGTGGATATAGCAAGTTGAAAAAGACACTGTCTCTACTCAAGAAGTGCTTTAACTTGAGTTCATTGAGAACCATTTTTTGGGAATGTCTTGCCATAGAACACTAAAGACTAGCAGTTTGGGATTGTTTTGAGGATTACAAGCATAAGAAGGGAGTGATATCACAAAGAATGCAAAATGGAAAGTTCCAGGAATTGTCTCCTCCACCAAAACAGCTATTAAGCTGACAAACATCTGAAGCAACTATTTTGCAACTTTGGAGTCAAGTCAGACTCTTGGCAACATACAGAGTGGTGATGGATGAAGAAAGAGGCTGGTCACTGGCTGATTACGGAGATAATAGAACAAAGACTCCAGTGATCACAAGATCACAAAGAATATAATCCTTACCAAAAAAGTTTGGAACAGTTACTAAACAAACTTATAACTGCAGTCTTCATCAAGTAACAACACCAGTTTCTGAGGAGGAGGGAGAATGAGGAGGAGGGAGAATTTGACTTCCAAAATTGCCACCAGTACAGTATTCAGAATTTTCAGTTCTGAGCAGAAAATTATAAAACATACCAAAAAACAGAAAGTATGACCCATTCATAGGAAAAAGAAACTGAAAGAAACTATCCCTGAAGAAACCCAGACATTGAACTTATCAAAAAAAAAAAAAAAGACCTTAAATTAACTGTCTTAGAAATACAGGTCTGAAGGGAACCATTGACAAAGGGCTCAAAGAAATCAAGAGAACAATATATGGTTGATATATGAGGATATATCAGTAAAGGGAAATTATAGAAAAGGAAAATAGAATTTCTTGAACTAGAAAATACAGTGGTAGAAATAAAACATTTTCTTAGGTTTAACATCAGACAAGAGCAGGCAGAAGAAAGAATTATTGAGCTTTAATAGAGGGCAATTGAAATTACCCAGTCTAAGATAAGAAAGAGAGAAGAATGAAGAAAAATAGAGTCTAAGGGATCTATGAGGCACCATCAAATATACCAGCATATACATTACAGGAGTCTTAATTGAAAAGAAAAAGGGATAGAAAAATATTTGAAGAACTAATGCCCCCCTCATTACCAAATTTGATGAAATCTGCAAATCTGAGAAGCTCAATGGTCTCCTATAGGATAAATGCAGAGACACACCGAGACACATAATCTAGTTGTTGAAAGGTAGAGACAGGACATCTTGAAAGTGGTGAGAGAGAAGTAACTCATCAAATACAAGGGATCCTCAATAAATGGCCCATTTTTCATTAAAAACCAAGAGTGTTTTTGGTTAAATTCTATATAAGGGACAGTATTCTTAATTAGATATTTACTTGTGAAATAATTGGGAGAGGGAAAGCCTTTGAAAGGATTTTTTTTTAACATTTAAATAAGTTTTGAATAAGAAGGATGAATTATAGTTTTAATGTCCATGCCTTTTTACATTTACTTTAGTATATCTACAGCAGGGATGTAAATTTTCTCTTATGTGTAACTCTGACCTATTAATAGCTATTACTATGTTTGAAAAGGATTTTGTGTTTGGAGTTCAGAGTTTTTAAAACAAAATCAGAGTTTTTAAAAAAGTCAGAGTTTTAAAAACAGGGTGTTTTTTTAAAGTCCTTTATCAATGCCTACGTGGGTATGAGAGTAGATGTCAGCAACACACATGCTGTCTTAAATACTATCTTAAAGCCTATCCATCTCAACTCATAAAAGTACAAAAGTTAGTTGTGTATTTCCTAGCTGGTTATGGTTTGATAAATGTCTTCATGGGATATGTTTATGTTACTTAAACAGTCCTTTAATTCTACTCAGGTCCAGATTTTTCAAGGTACGGGATTCTGACACTTGTAGATTTTTTAAATTTGAGGTATAGGCTGTCAAAGCTTCATAGATAGTATTGCTTATAAATATAAAGCAGAATATTGAAACAATAGAGAGTAGGAAAAAAACCCAAGCTACTGAGATGGTACCATTTTGTTAGCTTCTTTTTATACTTTATATTTTTTTAAGAGGTGCTATATAAATTGTATTTCCTTAGGACAGAGAAGTATTAACCATGAAAATTTTTCATTAGGTAGTTTTCACTGCCCATTTTATTTTCAAAAGCTTTATTGTAACATATCATAAAATTTCTTTTTTTGTTTGTTTTGCATTTGTAATGGTACAAAGAAAGTACTCAAGGCAAACCTTGCATATCACAGATCTTTTCTTGACTGTTGGTATGAAAAATCAGCAAGCAAATAGTATATTAATATTACATTTTTCCATATATATCAGATGTAATTTTTAGTTAAAAAACAGTATATATTTAAAAACTTACACTTCACGTGTATATTGGTGATCGGCATAACTTTTCTTTGTTGCTTATAGGTTGATGAGAAGGCTCTGAGACACATAACAGAAATGGGCTTTAGTAAAGAAGCATCAAGGCAAGCTCTCATGGATAATGGCAACAACTTAGAAGCAGCACTGAATGTACTTCTTAATAGCAATAAACAGAAACCTGTTACGGGTCCACCTTTGAGAGGTATAATTCATTAATCAATGTGCCAGACAATATAGTTTGCTTTTCAGAGAAATGTATGTTGTTGACAGAAACTAGGTTTTGTTGCTGTGAAGTCTGTAACTTCATTTACCTTTATGGTAAGTGGAGGGAGCACCCATTTTGGAACCACAGAGACATATAGGTTATTCTTAGTCTCATAGTCTTCATCTTTATATAAAATAAAGTAGGTCTAATGAAACAAGGTTTTGAGTAATAGAGAAAATATAAAGTAACTGGCTCTATTTAATCTATTTCTAGAACTAGGCCACTTTTATAACTGACTAAATAGTCTACAAACTAATTAACAGGAACATGATTTTATTTAGTGTTATTTTAAAATTATTGTATGCTCGAGCATATGTGATTTTTCAAATCCTAATCATATATTCTTTTAAAAAAATAAGTAGTCGCTGTACAGCAGAGATTACCACAACATTGTAAATCCACTATATTTCAATTAAAAAAATGTGGTTAAAGAAAAATCTTATAAAAATGATTTATTTTTTTCAAACACAATTTACATGAACAAATTTCCAGGTAAGCCATTTAGCAGATTAAAGGTGCTAGTTAATATAGTCATTTAAAAACATTTTTGTTATAAAGGCTATAGATCATACAGAAAAATATGTAAAGAAATATGTGTATAAAGTTTTACTTAAGATGTCTGCTGATCATATTTTAGTGTATATTCTCCTTTTGTTTTTGCATGTATAATATATGCATCTTACTTTACTTCTTAAGGTAAAGGGAAAGGCAGGGGGCGAATAAGATCTGAAGATGAAGAAGAACTAGGAAATGCAAGGCCATCAGCACCAAGCACATTATTTGACTTCTTGGAGTCTAAAATGGGGACTTTGAGTATGGAAGGTAGGCTAAACTTAAAGTAATTTCTGTTTAAAGCACCAAACTTTATTTGGAATTATACAAAAAAAGTATACTGACAATATAAACATATATTCTGAATTTTGTAAATTTATTTAATCACAAATTTCCTATTTGACAAAAGCACAGAATAAAATTTTAATTGTTGCATTCTGAAAACATTGAAGCTTATTTTGCCCTTTAACTGTATGATAGACAATATCATCAAATTCTTTAGCCCAGTTAACTAACGTAGCTAACTGACAAGATTAGCTATGAAAACAGATTATGTTGGAGAAATTATTAATATTATTATTATGTAATTACATATGACTTTTTTGATTGTGAAATTAGTCTCTTTTTTTCTCTACATATTAACACACTGTATGAAAATGTGTGGTTGGGGTTAGGATTAAATGAACACAGTGAGTGAGTATGCTCTCACATTGTGGTATATTTCTTAGTATGATATATTTTAGTGATTAACATAATACTGGAAGAGATATAATTATGTTAAATGTTTATTTTTAAGCATGGAATATGATAAAGATTTACTAGAATTAAAAGTTTTAAAAAAATTTAAAAAATTTTTTAAAATCCAAAAATTTGGGGAAATTATTTTTAGGGTTATTTTCTCTTTCAGATATATTTTGAATTAAATTTAAGCTCAAAGATAAAATGCTTTTATAATAAATTTTGAATGTACAAATTTCATGGAAATGGACTCTCTCATTAGGGTACAAAGAAAAGATAATGCATTGTTTGAAAAACAAATGTTGGATGTAGAATGTAGATGATTTGTAAGTAGACACATGTGAGATCAATATTTGCTTTTTTCTTTTTGCTTGATTTTTAAAGCATGATGAATTCATTTTCTAATGGTATTTCACAAAATACCAAAAGTTTAATAGCTTAAAACATTGCAAATATATTATCTCAGTTTCTGTGGTTCAGGAGTCTAAGTGTAGCTTAATTGAAATCTCTGATCAAGGTCTCACATACTGAAATTAAGATTTTAGCTGAGCCTATGATCTTGTCTGAGGTTTGCAGTCCTTTTACAGGCTCATGGTAGTTAGCAAAATTCACTTACTTGTGGATATAGGATTAACATATATTGCTTTCTTATTTAATACTGCTTTCTCATTTAATATTTCCTTGGTAGTGCTTTCAGCTCCTAGAGATCCTCAGGTCCTTGCCACTTGATTCTATCTCTAGCAGTTCATATGTTTGTGTCTACAAGGTTAGCAGGAGAACCTCTATTGCTTCTTAAAATCTCTCTGACTTGTAGATATTTTTGTCCCAACCTCCCTTTATACTATCCCAATCAGAGCTTCTTTGATTTCCATTTATCCTTCTCTTTCCCTACTTTCCTTGTAGCTACTTTCCTTGTAGCTCAGTCGGTAAAGAATCTGCCTGCAGTGCAATAGACCCAGGTTTGATCCCAGGGTTGGGAAGATCCCCTGGAGAAGGAGATGGCAACCCACTCCAGTATTCTTGCCTGGGAAATCTCATGGACAGAGGAGCCTGGTGGGGTGTAGTCCATGGGGATGCAAAGAGTTGGGCACGACTGAGCAACTAACACTTCCCTGCATTTATTTGCTTTTGACTCCTAGAGTCTGTTCTAACTGATAATGAAGTTAAGACTGAGAATAGCAATTATACTGTGATCTGTGTGTCTGTCATCCTCAGTTCTCACAAAGTACATCCTATACGAACAAAATTTAGTAAGTATTTCACTTGGAAAAAGGTATTAAAGTTAATTAAGATATATGACATGAATAATACACTCAAAACCGAGCATCGGTGTTAGACTTATTTTTGAGGGGACAGATATTTATGAATACATGTTAGTATTGGATATTGGTATAATAGACTGTTTTGTAATTTAGCAATAAGGAGTTCATGATCTGAGCCACAGTCAGCTCCTGGTGTTGTCTTTGTTGACTGTATAGAGCTTCTCCATCTTTGGCTGCAAAGAATATAATGAATCTGATTTCGATGTTGACCATCTGGTGATGTACATGAGTAGAGTCTTCTGTTGTGTTGTTGGAAGAGGGTATTTGCTATGACCAGTGTGTTTTCTTGGCAAAACTCTACTAGTCTTTGCCCTGCTTCATTCTGTATTCCAAGGCCAAATTTGCCTGTTACTCCAGGTGGTTCTTGACTTCCTACTTTTGCATTCCAGACCCCTATAATGAAAAGGATATCTTTTTTGGTTGTTAGTTCTAAAAGGTCTTGTAGGTCTTCATAGAGTCGTTCAACTTCAGCTTGTTCAGTGTTACTGGTTGGGGCATAGACTTGGATTACTGTGATATTGAATGGTTTGTTTTGGAAACGAACAGAGATCATTCTGTTGCTTTTGAGATTGCATCCAAGTACTGCATTTCGGACTCTTCTGTTGACCATGATGGCTACTCCATTTCTTCTGAGGGATTCCTGCCTGCAGTAGTAGATATAATGGTCATCTGAGTTAAATTCACCCATTCCGTTCCATTTTAGTTTACTGATTCCTAGAATGTCGACGTTCACTCCTGCCATCTCCTGTTTGACCACTTCCAATTTGCCTTGATTCATGAACCTGACATTCCAGGGTTAGTGTTAGGCATCGGACCTTGCTTCTATCACCAATCACATCCACAACTGGGTATTGTTTTTGCTTTGGCTCCATCCTTTCATTCTTTCTGGAGTTATTTCTCCACTGATCTCCAGTAGCATATTGGGCACCTGCTGACCTAGGAAGTTCCTCTTTCAGTATCCTATCATTTTTCCTTTTCATACTGTTCATGGTGTTCTCAAGGCAAGAATACTGAAGTGGTTTGCCATTCCATTCTCCAGTGGACATTCAGAAAACGAAGATCATGGCCTCTGGTCCCATCACTTCATGGGAAATAGATGGAGAAACAGTGGAAACAGTGTCAGACTGTATTTTGGGGGGCTCCAGAATCACTGCAGATGGTGACTGCAGCCATGAAATTAAAAGACGCTTACTCCTTGGAAGAAAAGTTATGACCAACCTAGATAGCGTGTTGAAAAGCAGAGACATTACTTTGCCAACAAAGGTCTGTCTAGTCAAGGCTATGGTTTTTCCAGTGGTCATGTATGGATGTGAGAGTTGGACTGTGAAGAAAGCTGAACACCAAAGAATTTGAAATGTGGTATTGGAGAAGACTCTTGAGAGTCCCTTGGACTGCAAGGAGATCCAACCAGTCCATTCTAAAGGAGATCAGCCCTGGGATTTCTTTGAAAGGACTGATGCTAAAGCTGAAACTCCAGTACTTTGGCCACCTCATGCAAAGAGTTGACTCATTGGAAAAGACGGTGATGCTGGGAGGGATTGGGGGCAGGAGAAGGGGATGACAGAGAATGAGATGGCTGGATGGCAGCACTGACTCGATGGACGTGAGTCTGAGTGAGCTCTGGGAGTCGGTGATGGACAGGGAGGCCTGGTGTGCTGCAATTCATGGGGTCGCAAAGAGTTGGACATGACTGAGTGAGTGAACTGAACTGAACTGAACTGAACATGTTACTGTGGAATGTGAGAAAGAAATGGACATTATAATGGTATTTCACACCCTTGATTTTCACAATGAATATAACCTGTGACTTTCATAAATCCCCAAATTCAAAAATTAGATATTTCTAATATTTGTACAGACTCTTAAATTTTATCAAAATTCACACTTTCCATTGATCAGCCTAATGCTGGAAATTACCCCCTGCAACTTACATTGGAGTTGTCTGTCCTACTTGATAACCACTAGTCTCAGAGAAGCAAATTTTTAATCTTTCCTAGAATATTGTGTGGAGTGGCCAGCTAACCAAATGAGAGATGGGCAGAGATTTCCTAGAGTGGGTGGCATTTAGACAAGTTAAAGAGGGAGTATTGAGGGAAGGGTATACCAAATGTAGGGAACTCTGAATGTTCAGGCTTGGAGGCATCAAGAACATTAGTTCCTATGAATCGGAGGTTATGAGAGAGATTAAAACAGAAGGCTATGTATAGAAGTAGTAGGCTGGAGACAGATCAGGAAGATTTTGTCCTAAAAGTTTTTTTTGTTGTTGTTTTTTCAAATTTATTTTTAATTGGAGGATACTTGCTTTACAATATTCTGTTGATTTCCACCATATCAAATCCCTTACAGTTATACAGTGGAAGTGACAAATAGATTCAAAGGATTAGATCTGATAGAGTACCTGAAGAACTATGGATGGAGGTTCATGACATTGTGTAGGAGGCAGTGATCAAGACCATCCCCAAGAAAAAGAAATGCAAAAAGGCAAAATGATTGTCTGAGGAGGCCTTAAAAATGAATGAGAAAAGAAGCTAAAGGCAAAGGAGAAAAGGAAAGACATACCCATTTAAATATAGAATTCCAAAGGATAGCAAGTAGAGATAAGAAAACCTTCCTCAGTGATCAATGCAAAAAAATAAAGGAAAGCAATAGAATGGGAAAGACTAGAGATCTCTTCAAAAAAATTAGAGATACCAAAGGAACATTTCATGCAAAGAAGGGCACAATAAAGGACAGAAATGTTATGGACCTAACAGAAACAGAAGATACTAAGAAGAGGTGGCAAGAATACAGAAGAACTATACAAAAAAGATTTTCATGGCCCAGATAACCACAATGGTGTGATCACTCACCTAGAGCCAGACATTCTGGAATGTGAAGTCAAGTGGCCCTTAGGAAGCACCACTACGAGCAAAGCTAGTGGAGGTAATGGAATTCCATTTGAGCTATTTCATATCCTAGAAGATGATGCTGTGAAAGTGCTGCACTCAATATGCCAGCAAATTTGGAAAACTCAGTAGTGGCCACAGGACTGGAAAAAGTCAGTTTTCATTCCAACCGCAAAGAAAGGCAATTTCCAAGGCATTGTCAAAAGAATGTCAAAAGAATGTTAAAACTACCACACAATTGCACTCATCTCACATGCTAGCAAAGTAATGCTCAAAATTCTCCAAGCCAGGCTTCAGCAGTATGTGAACCCTGAACTTCCAGATGTTCAAGCTGAATATAGAAAAGACAGAGGAACCAGAGATCAAATTGCCAACATCTGTTGGATCATGGAAAAAGCAAGAGACTTTCAGAAAAACATTTGCTTTATTGACTATGCTAAAGCCTTTGACTGTGTGGATCACAACAAACTGTGGAAAGTTCTTAAAGAGGTGGACATACCAGACCACCTGACCTGCCTCCTGATAAACATGTATCAAGGTCAAGAAGCAACAGTTAGAACCAGACAGGGAATAGCGGAGTGGTTCCAAGTTGGGAAAGGAGTCCATCAAGGCCTTATATTGTCACCCTGCTCATTTAACTTACATGCAGAATACATCATGAGAAATGCCAGGCTGGATGAATAACAAACTGGAATCAAGATTACTGGGAGAAATATCAGTAGCCTCTGACATGCAGATGACACGACCTTCATGGCAGAAAGTGAAGAAGAACTGAAGAGCCTCTTGAAAGTGAAAGAGTAGAGTGAAAAAGCTGGCTTAAAACTCAACATTCAAAAACCGAAGATCATGGTATCTGGTCCCATCACTTCATGGAAATAGATGGGGAAAAATGGAAACATTAAGAGACTTTATTTACTAGGGCTCCAAAATCACTGTGGGTGGTGACTGAAACCATGATATAAAAGACACTTGCTCCTTGAAGGAAAAGCTATGACAGACCTAAACAGCATATTAAAAAGTAGAGACATCACTTTGCTGACAAAGTCCAGTCTAGTTAAAACTATGGTTTTCCAATAGTCATGTACAGATGCAAAGTTTGGACGATAAACAAGACTGAGCAATGAAGAATTGATGCTTTCTAACCGTGCTGCTGGAGGAGACTCTCAAGAGTCCTTTGGACTGCAAGGAGATGAAACCAGTTAATCTTAAAGAAACCCACCCTGAATATTCCTTGTAAGGACTGCTGCTGATGCTGCAGCTCCATTACTGAAAGGTTGTTGCTGAGCCATTAAAGACGCCGGGATTCTTGGCCTCCAGAGGAGAGGAATTCAATCCGGGGTCAGAGACAAGGCTAGCTCGCTCATAGCTTTTGTGTAATAAAGTTTATTTAAGTGTAGAAGAGATAGAGAAAGCTTCTGATATAGACATCCAAAGGGGGCAGACAGAGTGGTGCCCTGCTAGCCTTTAACAATATGTTTTATACCTATCAGCAAGCTGCTAACTAGAGAAAGGAGATGTTTCAAAACTCAGAGTAGCATCAGGCCCCTCACCCACAATGTGCGTTTTGAGATAACATTGGCATCAGCTGAGTCATCCCAGGCCATAAAACGACTGACATGAATCTTAAAGAAAGGCAGGTTTCCAAGTAAATATATAGTTTCATTAACATAGATTAGGAGAACAATGTATGAGTAAAAGATACTAGTTTGTTGAGCCCTTATGGGTTCTGAGTCTTAAGCAGAACTGATGTGAAGAAAGACAGAGTCTAGGGTAAATACATAGTTCATTAGCATAGCTTAAGAAAAACATTTCCATAAGAAAAATGCATTGGTTAGCTCAAGGTTTGAGAAAAGTCAAGTTCACATGGAACTGGGTGTGGTCATGGCAAGACAGAATTTTAAGAGAAACCTCCTTTTAAATTTGTATAGAGAAGGGAAAAATATCTGACACTTGTAGCTTGTTTCCTCCTGCCTCTTAAAAGAGAGATTAAAAAAAGTGTAACACTTGCAGCCTATTTCCTCCGTTTGGAGACCCCTGGCTTTCCTGCCTGTTACCCTCTCATTACTTTAGCCACCTGTTGCAAAGAGCCAGCTCATTTGAAAAGACCCTGGGAAAGATTGAAGGCAAGAGGGAAACAGTGGATGAGTTGTTTGGATGATATCATTGACTCAGTGGACGTGAATCTGAGCAAACTCTGGGAGATAGTGAAGGACAGGGAAGCCTGGTGTGCTGCAGTCCATGGGGTTGCAAAGAGCTGGACATGACCGAGCAACTGAACAACAGCGATATGGTATTTGTTTTTCTGACTTCCCTCTATTCCATACTCTAGTTTCATCTATCTTGCTGGTACTGAATCAAATGTGTTCATTTCTATGGCTGAATGAAATTCCATTGTATGTTATGTACCACAACTTCCTTATCCTTTCATCTTTCAGTGAACATCTAGGACATGCTTGCATGTCCTAGTTATACAGCCACTATTTGGAACCATATGAAGATTCCTTAAAAAGCTATTAGTAGGAATAAAACTTTCATGGAACCCAGTAATCCTACTGCTGAGACAAACATAATTGAAAAATACACATGTACCCCAATGTTCATTGCAGTACTATTTCCAGTTGATAAAAGGAGTTTTTATTTTATCCAAATGCCAATATAGAGCCCATGAGAATAACAAGTTTGGTGCTTTCAGAAAAATAACTTGTCCATTGGCAAGGTGGAAAATGGGATTGAGACTGAAGTGAGGCTACAATTGAATGCATTGTAAGAAATTATTCATTTTCATTAGATTTTTATTTGTACCTGGTCTCTGATAAGTGGTAGGGATACAACATTTATTAAATGTTTCAAATTTAGAAAATTCAGGGAAATAAATGGATTATGTAGCTCTTACCCCAAATCAACTTACTATTAGTTTGTGAGACCAAAGAAGACCCAAACATAAAACATCATAGGAATAATTATTAATAAGCATATTATTATTTATGTAGTGTAAACTTTTTTATCATTTAGTCTAAATGATGTCCTTTTTATCACCTATTTAGTGTAAGCAACACTGAACAAAATACAAAGTCTTAGCAGGAGGTATTCTGAATACAATAATCATATATGATCTGGCATTTTTGTAATCCATAATAACATTATAGTCTTTATTTCAAAGATTTATTTCCGAAATAAAACTAACTAGTTGTTTTGAATGGCTGAGAAATCCTTGAAACAGACAAACTTGAAAATACAGCTTGGTTTGTTGTTCCAGTGTTTTAAATGTTTGACCGGAGAAACTTACCCTTTCTGTAGATGCGCTTCTTCCCTTAAATTCTTTCTTTGGTGATGTTGACAACATATCAGAGGAGACTGATGATGATGCACATGAGCACAAACAGCTGGACAATAAATTGATACATAAATGGACTAAAGATTCTCATACTTGTAGATGTCTCATACAGGCATACCTGGAAGATATTTCAGGTTTGGTTCCAGACCACCACAAGAAAGTGAATATCACAGTAAAACAAGTCGCACAAAATTATTTGGTTTCTCAATGCATTTAAAAGTGATGCTTATCCTATACTACAGTCTGTTAAGTGTGCAATAGTATTATGTCTGGAAAAGTACATACTTTTATTAAAAATACTTAATTGTTAAAAAATGCTAACCATCATATCAGCCTTCAGTAAGTTATAGTGTAACATTAAAGATCATGGATCACACATCACTATAACAAATATAATACTAATGAAAAAGTTCAAAATAGTGCCTGAATTTCCAAAGTGTGACACAGAGAATTTTGTTGTTGTTCAATCACTCAGTCGTGTCCAACTCTTTTCGACTCTGTAGACTGCAGCATGCCAGGCTTCCCTGTCCTTCACTATCTCCCAGAGTTTGCTCAGACTCATGTCTGTTGAATTGATGGTGCCATCTAACCTTCTCTTCCTCCGTTGCCCACTTCTCTTCCTGCCCTCAGTCTTTCCCAGGGTCTTTTCTAATGAGTCAGCTCTTTGTATCAGGTGGCCAAAGAATTGGAGCTTCAGCTTCAGCCTCAGTCCTTCCAATGAATATTCAGGGTTGGTTTCCTTTAGGATTGACTGGTTTGATCTCTTTGCAGTCCAAGGGACTCTCAAGAGTCTTCTCCAACACCACAGTTCAAAAGCATCAATTCTTCGGCACTCAGCCTCCTTTGTCATCTAACTCTCACAGCCATATATGACTACCAGAAAAACCATAGCTTTGAGTATACAGACCTTTGTCAACACAGAGAATGGAAGTAAGCAAATGCTGGTACCAGTTCAGTTCAGTTCAGTTAAGTCGCTCAGTCGTATCCGAGTCTTTGCGACCCTATGAATTGCAGCATGCCAGGCCTCCCTGTCCATCACCAACTCCTGGAGTTCACTCAAACTCATGTCTGTCGAGTCAGTGATGCCATCCAGCCATCTCATCCTCTGTCGTCTCCTTCTCCTCCTGCCCCCAGTCCCTCCCAGCACCAGAGTCTTTTCCAATGAGTCAACTCTTCGCATGAGGTGGCCAAAGTATTGGAGTTTCAGCTTTAGCATCAGCCCTTCCAAAGAACACCCAGGACTGATCTCCTTCAGAATGGACTGGTTGGATCTCCTTGCAGTCCAAGGGACTCTCAAGAGTCTTCTCCAACACTGCTGGTACCAGTAGGCTTGGTCAATGTAGGGTTGCCACAAACCTTCAGTTCTTCTTTAAAAAATGAAAAATCTGCAAAGTACAATGAAACAAAGTATGCCTGTATTCTCTTGGCTGTGTCTTCACATAATCCCATTACAGTAAAGGTGGCAGGATTAATATGTGTGGTCATCCTCAGGTCTCCTTCAGAGATCTTTCTGTTACGCCTTCTCTTGTTAACCCTCATACTTTGGTATGTTCCTGGAGGAGTTGAGGCTCATAATAAAGCAAACAGTTGAAGCAAACTACTGAATTGCTTTTCTGTTTATGATTTCATATTTCTTTTTAACTGAAAATAAAGCTCAGAATAAATTTCTACTTTTGTAAAATTGAATCTCCACTTTGGGTTTCCTTCAAAATTTGTCATTGTTCCATAAATCTTATATTGTAAAATCAACTTTTCATGATGGGAAACTCTTCGCCTAAGAAAAATGTAGAAAGCTTTTCAGGATAGAGTCTACATAAATTTTATTGGTTAAATGCCTTATGGAAGGCTAATGGGAAGAATTATGAGCTTTTTATTTTATTCACATTCATATCATCAGTATCATTATTTGGGTCTGTTACAGACCTAAGTTGATTATAAGTAATTATGATTCAGTGATGTGTATGTTTGTTTGTTTATCTGTATTTCAATGTTTGTTTTTAATTTAGTTGAGTCACCAAACCTCTCCTGCATCTGTGTTTTGTGTCATTTAAGCTCTCTGAGGATTTTGTTTATTGGGCATCCCTGGAAGCTATGTGTAATTTAATAAGCCCAGGCCTGAGTGCACTTGTCATGTCATATCAAATTCTGTGTAATATGTTAGGTTTGTTGGGAAAAAATAATACATCCTCTAAGAATGTGTTTCTGAAAGATTTAATGCAGGTAACTAACACATTTACTTTCACATTGTATTATATAATTTTCTGTAAAAGAATAAAACTATCATTCCTTTATTCTGACTTTTAAAAACTTACATCAGATGTACAGTTATGCATTGGAGATGATGTGAGTTTGGTTCAAGCCACTAGAATAAAGCAAGTCACATTTTTTTTTTTTTTAATCCTAGGGCATGTAAAAGTTATGTGTACCTTATACAGTAGTCTATTAAGTATTCAATCAGTTCAGTTCAGTTCAGTTTCTCAGTTGTGTCTGATTCTCTGTGACCACCTGAACCACAGCACACCAGGCCTCACTGTCCATCACCAACTCCAGGAGTCTACCCAAACCCATGTCGATCGAGTCAGTGATGCCATCCAACCATCTCATCCTCTGTTGTCCCCTTCTCCTCCTGCCCTCAATCTTTGCCAGCATTAGGGTCTTTTCTAATGAGTCAGCCCTTCGCATCAGGTGGCCAAAATACTGGAGTTTTAGCCTCAACATCAGTCTTCCCAGTGAACACCCAGGACTGGTCTCCTTTAAGATGGACTGGATGGATCTCCTTGCAGTCCAAGGGACTGTCAAGAGCAAGAGAGTTCCAGACAAACATCTATTTCTGCTTTATTGGCTATGCCAAAGCCTTTGACTGTGTGGATCACAGTAAACTGGAAAATGGTGAGAGATGGGAATACCAGACCACCTGATCTGCCTCTTGAGAAACCTATATGCAGGTCAGGAAGGAACAGTGAGAACTGGACATGGAACAACAGACTGGTTCCAAATAGGAAAAGGAGTATGTCAGGGCTGTATATTGTCACCCTGCTTATTTAACTTATATGCAGAGTACATCATGAGAAATGCTGGACTGGAAGAAACACAAGCTGGAATCAGGATTGCTGGGAGAAATATCAATAACCTCAGATAGGCAGATGACACCACCCTCACAGCAGAAAGTGAAAAAGAACTGAATGTGAAAGTGAAAAAGAACTTGATGAAAGTGAAAGAGGAGAGCAAAAAAGTTGGCTTAAAGCTCAACATTCAGAAAACTAAGATCATGGTATCTGGTTTCATGGCAGATAGCCGGGGAAACAGTGGATACAATGGCTGACTTTATTTTTTGGTTTCCAGAATCACTGCAGATGGTGACTGCAGCTATGAAAATAAAAGATGCTTACTCCTTGGAAGGAAAATTATGACCAACCTAGATAGCATATTAAAAAGCAGAGTCATTACTTTGCCAACAAAGGTCCATCTATTCAAGGCTATAGTTTTTCCAGTGATCATGTATGGATGTGAGAGAAGTATGCAATAATACTGTCTAAAAAACAATGTATATACCCACCTTAATTAAAAGTTGCCTTATTAGTCAAAAGCGCTAAGCATCATCTAGCAATTCAGAGTTGTCACAGATCTTTAATTTGTAATAAATGCATATTGGCAAAGTACAAGGAAGCAAAATACAGTAAAATAAGTAGTGCCTGTAGCTGTTCATCACATGTGCTTTTCCTAGAGTTTTTCCCGTATCAACTTTTCTTTGTGCCTTTTGAGTCAAAGGTAATTCTACCTGACATTATTGTCAATATTATGAAAAAAATGAGGTTAGATTCCACTGTTATATGAGAGTAATCACTGAAATGTCTGTGACTTCTAACAGTTTGATATCAAGTTGGTAATATTAAGTTGATCAATTTGTGATAGGCTTATATTCAGAAAGGCTTTTATATATAGGCTTTAAAATTTTTTTTGGTTTTTGTAGACTAGATATAGTCTTGGCCAGATTATCAGGCCAGCTCTCTACTTTACATACTTTAAGTTTATCAATATACTACTTCAGTAGTATGTAATCACCATTTACAGTAATGCCCACTGAAAATATGGACACTAGAAATATGTATTTTAAGTGTCAGCTTGGGACAGAAAAAGTAGGTGTTATTCTTTCTTTTATCATGGAAGATATCTAGCTTGGCCAGAAATAGAGGGAAGGGATGCCTTAAGATAATAACTTTACTGTTTTAACTTTCTACATCTTAAATTAGACCAAATAAACCTTAATTTTTCTGAATAAGGAACAAGGGACATTGTGAGAAAAGTGGACAGGGTAACTTTCTTAAATTTATACGCCCCTGTTTCCTTGTTTATGTAGCTTATTTTGCAAGTTAAATATGTGTTACAAGTTTTATTTGTGTTTCTCCATATTTTTTGTAAAGAAGCATGATTGTCTGAGTCTCAGTCCTTTAGGCTTACTGGTATAATTTGAGAAGAATACCTCATAGCTAGTTGCATCTACTTTCAAGCTTGCCTTTCTACTTTCAAGCTTGCCTTTCTACTTTCAAGCTTGCCGCCTGTTGCTTTCTTATAAGAGTTACTGAAGGCCGTAAGAAGTAACCCACACCTTTCATCACCCTGGCATTTTCATACCAAGTCCTCTGAATCATTGGCCTCATTAGTTAGGTACTCCAGTTCCAAGACGATAGACTGTAGTTTAGCCATTCAATGAGGAGTGAGTGCCAACTTCTTTTAGGGGATGCAATGACTTTCACTACCCTGTACCCTTCCTTTGCTAAACAAGTTTTACATTTTAGGTTCTGTCACTTGTATCACTTTTTCCTGGCACTAATTTCTAAGTTGGGGCTTCCTAGGTGGCTCATTGGTAAAGAATCCACCTGTCAAAGCAGGAGACGTGGGTTTGATCCCTGGGTCAGGAAGAACTGCTGGAGAAGGAGATGGCAACCCACTCCAGTATTCTTGCCTGGAAAATTCCATGGACAGAGACAGCCTGGCAGGCTATGGTCCTACAGTCTATGGGGTCGCAAAAGTGTCGGACATGACTTAGCGACTAAACAATTTCTAAGCTAGTTTGCTTTAAGCTGTGAGCCACAGAAATCCAAATAATAAAAAGGTAATATATTGGCTCATATAACTAGAAAGTCTTTCCATGTATTTGAATTTTGTGTTGACAAACTATGTCATGTGGTAGCAAAGACTGGCCCACAAAGCACCAAGTATAGCCTATGGCCAACATATATAAGGATGAATAAGAGGGCATAATGACACGTATAGATACACAGGTAAAAAAGCTCATCTTAATTTTGCAAGCATATGTTTTTTCTTTTTGGAAAAAGATAAATAGCTTTCATCATATAATTATTGATTCACCAAGCTCAACTGAGTTCCACTGGTAATTTTGGCATTGGTGTGTATGAAGCGGCTGGAACAGGAGTACAGAGAGACTTGGATAAAAGAGCACTACAGTTGTTGGTGTCAAATCTCCATTCATAATATGAAAAGGTAATTAAAAAATATATCTCAGAAACAATCAAATGGTCCTTAGACCTGGAAGATCTGGCAGAAAAAGACCTGCTGTCTTCTAATGTCTATATCTGCCACCTTCTTAGGACAGCTAAGACATCTTAATTGACTCTGGATTATATATATAAAAGGAGGCAGTAGTTCCCATCATTCAAAGCAGAGTTCTGTTACCAAAATAAGAGAGTTGAAAAGATTGTGCGGCAAATATGTACAACTGATTCTACCACTAGCTTAACTGACAGCTCTTGTATTTGCTCGTTGTATGTCTTTGGGCAAGTTATATAATCTCTCAAATCTTTATTTCTTTATTGGGAAATGGGAAAACAGTAGCACCACCTCAGTTTGCAGTTACTGGGAAGGTCAGGTTAGATTGTGCCTGCCAGGTGCTAAGCACGGTGTTTGGCACACACAGGCCTCCGCATAACGGTCACTGTGCCACACCACTACCACTGTCACCAGCATGATCAGCATTTTTTAAAATTTATTAATTTTTTAAATGAAGAATAATTGCTTTACAGAATTGTGTTGTTTTCTGTCAACACATTATCATCATTTTGATTAACAGTAGTAGCAACAGCATCCTCCACTCACTGTCTCTTCATCTCCTCCCTTATCCTACTTTGGCCCCTCTTCCGTTCTCCACTGACTCTTTGCAGACTCTTTGCAGAACTTATCATCTCATCTTCCGTATAGCAAACAGTGATCTTTCAGAACACAAATTTGATCCCATTACCCTCTTGCTTAAAATACTCCATTGAGTCTTCTTATTGATAGAATAAAATTCAGACTATAATACATATACTGTTTTTGTGCAGTTCCAGTTCTTTATTTTCTGTGGATTTTGTGAGAATTTATCTTGGCATTTATCTTGGTTAATGTAATGCATAATTTCAAATTCTACATAATATTCAAATGTAAATAATTAGATAGCAGATATAATATTAATGGATGATGGTAAATGCACATGGAGTTTCAGTCTTCTAATGGTTGGTAGGTGTCTTTTTGTTTTATTTTCATTTAATCAAGTTTCAATTCAGTTTAAATAGTTTGACTTAATACATTTATAGCTTGAATTTTGATGACTTAAAAGTAGGGATACAGGAAGGAAATGTGATAGAATGGTAATAGTTGGGAAGTCAGGAAACTAGATCATGAAGAGAGAGAATATATTTGTGTTAGGCTGGATGTTCTTGTACAGGATTTCCTCAAGAAACAATTGCCCATATTATGTATGTTTACATCTGATTGCATCAAACAACATTCCTCCTCATTTCCCTGTGCAATTGATTGATTAAAATTGATGGTGGAATGCTTCTTTGGAACCCAGGAATGAAGGGTTGCTATGTGAATAGTAATAAGCTATTAGCAAAATGTGTCATTTTCCACACACTACTTTTCACTTTCTCTCTGACCCTAGCCACCAGTATGACTTTCCCAGTCCTTGACTTTTTCTGATAGTGCTTTACCGTTAACTTGAATTAATTGTTTCTAATTCTGTCATGTGGACTTGTTACCTTAACAGTGAATACTCTATACTCGTGATCCTGTAGTCTGTAGTTCTTGTGTCTGATCTCATATAAGTACAGATGAGTTTTATTCAGAAGGTCTTTTAGCAGTTTGTCAAAGCCTCAACATTTCTTACTGCTTAAACAAGTGACAGTCAACAGTTGATTGGAAATTAAAGCTAGAACCAATAACTGAAACAAAAATCCTGGTCATTGGTTGGAGTTCTTTGAAATGCTCTGGTCTCTGTTGTTATCTGACATTATGGTCCCTAGATTTGCAAGCATTCTGACAGCATAGCATCTGACATTATCCTTTTGTCAGGGCAGGAAACCAGGAAGTTTAGGGTGTTAGATAACTGCCAGGTGGGAAGTGAAAATATTCCACAGTGCTGCACAGGTAATATCTTGCTTATTAAATTAAAGTTAGTAGTTATTTGAATTTAATAATTAATAGTATATAGAAATTTACATATGGATTTAAGGATAACTTCAGTGAAAAATTTTAAAGATAATATATAAAAAGTTGGTGAAAATTGGCTTACCATAAATTTGAAATACATTTTATATTTTTTAAAAATCAAGGAGATATGCTAAACAGGCAATTGAAGTTAGAGATCAAATGGAGAGGGAAGAGCCAATGAAAGAAGCTGAGAAAACAGCTGCCAAAAAAGCAGGAGGAATAGAAGCAGAGAGAAGGATGTGAAGTGTCCATTGGTTTACACGGCATTAATAGTGCGTGTGTTGGTGAATGTTTAACAGCTGACCCTGGAGAAGAGGTGGGAGGCAAGGGAGTGATGCTCTACTTTTTAACTTTTCCTGATTTCCGTGGTATAAATATACCACTATGGCTAATTTCAAATTATCAGCAGCTACTTTCAAGTTAATTTCAGTTTGCAACCAGATTTCAGATTTTCTGAAAATTTGATAATCAGTTTTTATGCAGTATTCAGACTGGCTCCAACACATCACTGATTGGAGATCTTGGCAAAAATAGTGTCAGCGAAGTAGTAGGGTTAGAAGAAAGCTAAAGGATGTCCTATAGATAAATGATCTATGTATATTAAAATGATTATTTTGAAGAATGAGGTAAAAAAGAACATTTAATATAGCATGAAAAAGTTACACTTTAAGCTTGGAGTGATGAACAATATCTCTTCCTATCACATAATATTTTTAAAAGACTACATTTAGTTTTTACTATATGGAGGACATTATCATTTAATAACCACTTGTGTTTATATGTACCTGCTAAGAATGAGATATAGTTCTTTATTTTAACCTTTGTTATCGAAGTCAGGATTCATATAGAATAAATTTATAGAGGAAGTAATTTTTTACAAGAGAAACAAAAGCATATAAATTTTGAGCTGATAGATAAACTTTTATAGCCAGAGAGTTTTGTCATCATTACAGAATATCTAAAGATATTTTAGATATTTAGAGTATCTAAAGATATTTAGATAAAAATATGTAAAGATATTTAACACAAAGGCCGTTATTTGTATAATTGGGGAAATTAGTTGAAATTTTTGATGTGAAAAAAATGTAATTTGGTCTGTATGCTGCTGCTGCTGCTGCTAAGTCGCTTCAGTCATGTCCTACTCTGTGCGACCCCACAGACGGCAGTCCACCAGGCTTCCCCATCCCTGGGATTCTCCAGGCAAGAACACTGGAGTGGGTTGCCATTTCCTTCTCCAAATTTGGTCTGTATATAGACATAGAAGTATTAGGAAGTGTTATGCTTCTGTTTTAATGTGAATTCATGTACTGATCAGTCAATACCATCTTTTTGTAACAAATATCTTTGATGATTTCTTTTTATTTTGCTTTATTTGTTGAAAGATTCAGTTCAGTTCAGTTCAGTTGCTCATTTGTGTCCAACTCTTTGCAACCCCATGAATCGCAGCACGCCAGGCCTCCCTGTCCATCACCAACTCCCGGAGATCACTCAGACTCATGTCCATCGAGTCCGTGATGCCATCAGCCATCTCATCCTCTGTCGTCCTTTTTTCCTCCTGCCTCCAATCCCTCCCAGCATCAGGGTCTTTTCCAATGAGTCAGCTCTTCACATGAGGTGGCCAAAGTACTGGAGTTTCAGCTTTAGCATCATTTCCTCCAAAGAAATCCCAGGGCTGATCTCCTTCAGAATGGACTGGTTGGATCTCCTTGCAGTCCAAGGGACTCTCAAGAGTCTTCTCCAACACCACAGTTCAAAAGCATCAGTTCTTCAGCGCTCAGCTCTTTTCACAGTCCAACTCTCACATCCATACATGACCACAGGAAAAACCATAGCCTTGACTAGACGGACCTTTGTTGGCAAAGTAATGTCTCTGCTTTTGAATATGCTGTCTAGGTTGATCATAACTTTTCTTCCAAGGAGTAAAAGTCTTTTAATTTCATGGTTGCAGTGATTTTGGAGCCCCCAAAAATAAAGTCTGACACTGTTTCCACTGTTTCCCCATCTATTTCCCGTGAAGTGATGGTACCAGATGCCATGATCTTCGTTTTCTGAATGTTGAGCTTTAAGCCAACTTTTTCACTCTCTACTTTTACTTTCATCAAGAGACTTTTTAGTTCCTCTTCACTTTCTGCCATAAGAGTGGTGTCATCTGCATATCTGAGGTTATTGATGTTGAAATATTACTCAGCAGTAATTTTAACTACTCTACTTGAATTAATATATACGTTAGTTGGTAATCTGTTTTACCATAGTACTATGACATTTTAAAAATAATATCTAGCTGATAAATAGGTATTCCTTTTGTTTTACATTAATGGAAAGAGGTTATTAGTTTCAGGTCAGAATTTTGGCATTCCTGGTATCCAAATTTATATTTTTAGTTCATCAGAGATTGTGAAAGAACTTTTGTGACTTCTGTATCATACCAGGAATGAACAGATGTAGGTGATGAAATTGTAGCTAACAATTGTACTCTGCTTTGTTTCTCTAGGCAGGCAGCTTGCATAGGGAGAAAATTATGGTCTTTTTCATCAGTTAGACTTGAGTTCAGCTCTGGTGCTTCTGTTTTCTAGCTGTTAACTCAGCTTTTTGTTAATTCACTTATAAAATGGGGATAATAATATTGCCTTTCAAGGTAGTTGGGAAAATTATATGAAGTAGTATAGTTAAAAGACCTTTAAGTAGAGTCAGGTACATAGTGAAATATTAATTAAGCCATTTCTTTAAATAGGTGTCTCAGAATAAAATGAAGGCTCATCTTGGGAAACAAAATGTACCTGTTTTTCTACTATAAAAAGCAGGTACAGCTGCAACTGGAGAATGAATACTCTGCAAAGAAGTCTTAATATTTTAATTATATTTTTAATTTAATTTTAATTTAATATTTTAATTAAATTTAATAATCTAATTATAAAGCACATTCTAAAGTACAAACCCAAATAAGTTATGACAATTAATAAATTCATTCTTAATGATCCATGCATTTCAGAATATGGGCCTGTAAAACATTGTAATCAATTATTTTGTGAACTTGCATTTTTAAACTCATGAGCTGATTTAAGAGGAACATTTTATTACAAGTCAAATGAAACTCTTGTAGTATTTTTGATTAATTTTATCATATAAAATTTTATCACTTTGATCTTTTAGATGTTTTTATAATTTTATCTATTTTGTGATGAATTTTTGTCATTTATTTGCTAATTTTCTTTTTCCATTTTTTCTCCTGTATTTAATATATATTATTACTGATTTCTGTTTATGCTTTTCTTTCACCTTTCCCTTTCAGTTCATTAAAAAAAAGAAGAAAAAAAGCAAAACGTTTTATTCTCCTTCCTGTACAGAAAAGGGTCTCAGTGTATTTTCAGTTAGTGACTGTAGACCTGGCCTGTGTTATCAGTTACTATTTTGGTGGTTTGAAATCATCAATGCCTCCTCATTGAAGAGCAACAGAGAGCAACTAGTTTCCAACTGCTGAATTAAGACACTTTCTATTTGACTTCTGGGTTATTTTTATATTTAAAATCATCTTTCCACAATTTAGTGATTTAGTATATTCTATTATTTATTTAATAGGTTAGTTAAGTTTCAAAATATTTACTTCTGACTTCATTACTTAATTGTCTAAGATAAAATGTTTAAGGAAATAGAGGAGTGATGAAACCTTTAAGGACCTTCCTTGGCTTACTGTTGTTTTATTTTGTATGAATATGAAAACTGTGTTCTTTTAAAAGCACAATTTTATCTTCTGCCTCATTGAGTTTACTTTTTTAAGAGTAGTTCTTATTTTAAAATCAGTTTTCTTTATAGATTCTTCTCTCACTGTATTGTCTCAGCATAATAATGGAAATGAAGTATATTTATTAATAATAAAATTACTGTTTTATTCTGTAATGTACATCATCAGTTAAGTAGATCTTTACCTATTTTCTTCTTTTAGAAGAGCTGTAATCAAATTCTCCCATACCTACCAAGGCTAATTGAAACCTTCATCCTGTATGTGTATTCAGACTGCCGTTTGAGATTCAGGGTATTTAGTTATTCTCATGATGACTTAAGTTGTTCCTGATCATCATAGATTTTGGTGTCCCTACCTGGAATAATTTTGAAAAATTGATCCCTAAACACAGGAGATCTAAAAAGCTTTAACTTCACCAATATCTTAAATATCCCTGGTGGCCCAGACGGTAAAGCGTCTCCCTACAGTGTGGGAGACCTGGGTTTAATCCCTGGGTCAGGAATATCTCCTGGAGAAGGAAATGGAAACCCACTCCAGGATTCTTGGATGGGAAATCCCATGGACGGAGGAGCTTGGTAGGCTACAGTCCATGGGGTTGCAAAGAGTCAGACTTGACTGAGCTACTTCTCTTCACTTCCCAAATATCTATTCAGAATTTGTTGTTAGCAAATACCTTCATATTTGACTTACTTTGGAAACTAAAAAAATTTCTTCAATTCACCATATATTACATCTTTCTATTAAGTAAACCTTATAACACTTGTATGTTAAGGCAGCTATAGGGACTATAGATCATGTGTATAAAGGGCTAGTATGGGATACCTAACACATAGCAGATAGTCAGCAAGAGGCAGGTGCTGCCTATATTAACAAGTGCCAAAACATGCTTACTGCTGAAAATGCTCATTTCTGTCTACTTTTCTTCTTTCTAAAGAAAAAGAAAATTAATATTGACTACAGTGATCTAAAATAAGACATTATTTTGTGTGTGTTATATTGGTAAAGCTGTTGCTGCGGCTGCTAAATTGCTTCAGTTGTGTTTGACTCTGTGTGGCCCCATAGATGGCAGCCTACCAGGCTCCTCGTCCCTGGGATTCTCCAGGCAAGAACACTGGAGTGGGTTGCCATGTCCTTCTCCAACGCATGAAAGTGAAATGTGAAAATGAAGTCACTCAGTTGTGTCCAACTCTTTGCGACCCCATGGATTGGAGCCTACCAGGCTCCTCCACCCATGGGATTTTCCAGGCAAGAGTACTGGAGTGGGGTGCCAGTGCCTTCTCTGATTGGTAAAGCAGATCTTGGGAAAAAGTGATTTTGTAAAAGTATCTCTGTTGATGGTCTTGGCTAGTATTTGAGATCTTACATATTTGAAAAACCTGTTCTTTTTCACGATCATTGGGTGGTTAGGGTAAATGTAGAATTGTACTTAGAAAATAATTTTCCTTTAATTTCAAAGAGATTTAAAAGTCTATTAGATAACTTTCTAGCTTCCAGTGGCTCTGCTGAGAAGTTTCTTTTCATTTTGAGCCTTGATCTTTAGTCTTGAGTTGCTTTGTCGCTTGGGACCTTTTTAAAGATCGTCTCTTTATTTCTGCTGATCTAAACATTTTACTTGGTACCTTTTCTCCTCCAGTGGGTCTTTGGAAATGTATGGAGACAATTTAGGTAGTCACAGTGACTAGGAGTGCTAAGGGAGAATGCTTTGGCATTTAGTAGCTAGAGGTCAAATAAGTTAATTTACTTGCAGATACAGGAAGCATTCTCACCTGGAATTTAGTAGTATCCCTATTAAGAAGTATTGTGACCTTGGTAAAATGTAAGAATAATCCTAATGTTCATACTGATTATAGTGTTTGGCAAGAGAAACAAGATGTGTGCACCAGGACCAGTCAACTTGATTGTAATTTGTTATAGACATGCTATGAGAAACAGTGGAGGAAGAAAGAGTAAGTGACACAGAACAAATCGAAGGAGAATAAAGATCATTATGTGAAATATAACCATCAGATTATCTGTGAGGTATATGTATATATGCCATGTTACTGATTTGATTTTTGGTTGGACATTTTCTGTGCTATTTTGCTTAATCAGATTTTGACACTTTTGCCCCTGTATTTCCAAGTAGTACCTGTTCTTTGATAGGTTTATGTTATTATTCACTCAGTTGTGTCTGCCTCTTTGCATCACGTGGACTGTAGCACACCAGGCTTCCCTGTCCTTCACCAGGGAAAGTTTATAAATAGATATCTAATTGTAATCCAAATACTTAGCAATTCCAGATCCAGAAAGAACTGAGAAATTTTTGTTTTTTTTTTGCTAAGACTAGAACTTGACTGACAGTGATTGATACATTTAAAATGAGGTGGGGACTCAGAAAAGAACTGAGCTAGAGGTATACTTGTACAGTTTCATAGCAGTTTCTGTGGTTTAAGTTTGTAGTTCTGTTTCACCAGTCTTGGGAAATGAATTACCAGAGCAGCATGTATAGATAGCCATAACAATGCAAATATTCAGTAACAAAGACAACTTGCTTTTGAATATCCACCATTTTTTCATGGTTCATATCATTGCTTTACTTCACTAATGTGGCTAACCAGGCAAACTGTACATTAGAAACATAAGAGTCTAACCAAGCAAAGAGAGATTAAGATAATGAGGTGGGAAGATGTTAAATGAGTAGTTTGATAATTAAGTATTAATGCAGTCTTCATTTTAATATGCATATGATTACTTTTACTTTTCAGAACCTAAATCACAGCCACAGCAGCTTCATCAAGGACAAAACAGAATGTCAAATACTGAGCAAAATGGAGTAAAAGATAATAATCAACCACGATATCTTCCTCGAAATGATACCAGACAGCCAAGAAATGAAAAACCTCCTCGTTTTCAAAGAGACACCCAAAATTCAAAGGCAGTTTTAGAAGGCAGTGGATTACCTAGAAACAGAGGTTCTGAAAGACCAAGTACTTCTTCAGGATCTGAAGTATGGGCTGAAGAGAGAATCAAATGTGATAGATCATATTCTAGATACGATAGAACTAAAGATACTTCTTACCTTTTAAGTTCCCCACACAGTGATGCTGTATTTACAAAAAGGGATAACTGTATGCAAAGCCGATCAGGAAAAGGTCCATCCTATGCAGAGGCAAAAGAAAATCCTTTTCCTCAAGAATCCATAGATTATAATAATCACAAACGTGGGAAAAGAGAAAACCAAACAGCAAATTCGGATCATTTTTATGACAGGAAGCCACGAACAGTAAATAATGAAGCTTTTAGTGGTGTAAAAATTGAAAAACATTTTAATATGAATACTGAACACCAGAATCCTGTCCGAACGAATAGTTTCATTGGTGTTCCAAATGGAGAGACAGAAATGCCACTGAAGGGAAGGCGAGTGGGACCTATTAAGCCAGCAGGACCCATCACGGCTTCATCCTATGATGATAAAATATTTTACAGTAGTGGTCCCAAAAGAAGATCTGGGCCAATTAAACCCGAAAAAGTACTAGAATCATCTATTCCTATGGAGTATGCAAAACTGTGGAAATCTGGAGATGAATGTTTAGCACTTTATTGGGAAGACAACAAGGTATGCATGCTGTAAAGTTATTAAATACTAATATTACTGAATGTAACAGTCTAGTGAGACCGTAGAACGCCATTGCTTTGGGACAGGGTTTCAGTCTCTGGTTGTACTTGTTTATAGTCTTTGAACAGATGTATGCATATGTAACTTATCAAAGGAAGAGCAAAATATTTAATATTTTTTATGGATGCTTAGGAGTTCCATAACTTGGTTGTTAGGTTTGATTTTCACTTACATATCAGAAAAGTATTGTAAAAGTGAATAAATGAGGTTGACAAGTTACTTTAGTTATCATCTACTGAGCTTAATATTTACTTTTATTTATTTTACTTAATAAAATGAATAATTTAATAAAATAAATAATTTTATTTATTTTACTTAATATTTGCTTTTCTTTCTAATAAAATTGTACTGATTCATAAGGAAGCAAATCAGTTGAATGGCACACAGTTAAGTTCTGCAGATGTCATTTAACTTAAAGATAATATACATAATTAACCTACTTTAAAAACATTATGAGGAGGAAGGTTAATTATTTAGCTAACAATAAATAATTTAAGAGTTATTAAACCAATAATTTAAACAGCCTTGTGTTCTACATTATATACTGGCTAAAAGGAAAAGTGGGGGTGGGGAATGGAAATGGAAAGATACAAGATGAGATTGAGAAGGAATACAGTGAATCAGATAAAAGAGCCTGAAAAAGGAAGAAGACCGACACAGTGAGAACAGGAAAGGAAGAGGCCAGAGGGTCCCCAGACAGGAGGGACTTTGTTTGTGTCTCCATTTCTGCCCAGCATGCTCCTCCACTAACTGCTCTTCTGATCCTTGAAGACTTGGCTCACAGACTTCCTAGAGGAAGCCTTTTTTGTCTGCACCCTCCTCCTTTCTACATTATTGTCTTTCTCAATCAGTGCCTTGTTCACTTTCTAAAGCTTATCACAGTTTGTAAGTATTTTTGTTTTTGGTTCCTATATTGATAACTGTTTCCCCTGCCATGATTTTAAGTCCCTTGAAGACAAGACCATATCTCTCTAGTTTTTCTCTATTGCCCTGTTCCTCTCACAGTGTAGAAATTTCATAATTATTTTTTAACTAGTTCATTCTCCAGGAGGCACTTGCATAGGAAAAAAACTTGAGTGGTTAGGGCACTGGAGATATTGTTGTTGTTGTTCAGTCACCCAGTCATGTCCCACTCTTTGCGACCCCATGGACTGTAGCCCTCCAGACCCCCTGTCCCACACCGTCTCCTGAAGTTTGCCCCACTTCATGTCCATTGCATCGGTGATGCCATCCAGCCATCTCGTCCTCTGACAGCCTCTAACCTTTCTGCCCTCAATCTTTCCCAGCATCAGGGACTCTTCCAATGAGTCAGCTGGAGATATTAGCAAGGTAATAAAAACCAGAGGTAGTCGTACTAGGAAAACTATTGTGAAGGACCTAGGTGAATGTGAAGATCAAGTGAAAAATATATTTGTAACAAATATTTTATGTATAGAGTACTTTCAGTTGAGATGGCTGTGCCCATATGTGTGACTGGAAGGAATAGTGGAGATAATGTTACCTGAAGATTTCAAGGAATGAAATTTAGGCTAGGAAGTGTGGTAGGATGTTTTAAGAGATGCTGTATGGCTTAGGATCAGGAAACAGGCCCCATTGTGTTCAATGAATGATGAGGAATAAAGAGGGTGTTCAGTTCAGTACAGTTCAGTCACTCAGTCGTGTTCGACTCTTTGCGACACCATGAATCGCAGCACGCCAGGCCTCCCTGTCCATCACCAACTCCCAGAGTTCACTCAGACTCACGTCCATCGAGTCAGTGATGCCATCCAGCCATCTCATCCTTGGTCGTCCCCTTCTCCTCCTGCCCCCAATCCTTCCCAGCATCAGGGTCTTTTCCAATGAGCCAACTCTTCATATGAGGTAGCCAAAGTACTGGAGTTTCAGCTTTAGCATCATTCCTTCCAAAGAAATCCCAGGGCTGATCTCCTTCACAATGGACTGGTTGGATCTCCTTGCAGTCCAAGGGACTCTCAAGAGTCTTCTCCAACACCACAGTTAAAACGCATCAATTCTGCGGCGCTCAGCTTTCTTCACAGTCCAACGCTCTTATCCATACATGACCACTGGAAAAACCATAGCCTTGAAGCGACAGACCTTTGTTGGCAAAGTAATATTTCTGCTTTTCAATATGCTATCTAGGTTGGTCATAACTTTTCTTCCAAGGAGTAAGCGTCTTTTAATTTCATGGCTGCAGCCACCATCTGCAGTGATATTGAAGCCCCAAAACATAAAGTCTGCCACTGTTTCCCCACCTATTTCCCATGAAGTGATGGGACCAGATGCCATGATCTTCGTTTTCTGAATGTTGAGCTTTAAGCCAACTTTTTCACTCTCCGCTTTTATTTTCATCAAGAGGCTTTTTAGTTCCTCTTCAGTTTCTGCCATAAGGGTGTCATCTGCGTATCTGAGGTTATTGATATTTCTCCCAGCAATCTTGATTCCAGCTTGTGCTTCTTCCAGCCCGGCATTTCTCATGATGTCCTCTGCATAGACGTTAAATAAGCAGGGTGACAATATACAGCCTTGACTATTCCTTTTCCTATTTGGAACCAGTCTGTTTTTCCACATCTAGTTCTAAATGTTGCTTCCAGACCTGCATACAGGTTTCTCAAGAGACAGGTCAGGTGGTCCGATATTTCCTTCTCTTTCAGAATTTTCCACAGTTTATTGTGATCCACACAGTCAAGGCTTTGGCATAGTCAATAAAGCAGAAATAGATGTTTCTCTGGAATTCTCTTGCTCTTTTCATGATCCAGCAGATGTTGTCAGTTTTATCTCTGGTTCCTCTGCCTTTTGTAAAACCAGCTTGAACACCTGGATGTTCACGGTTCATGTAGTGCTGAAGCCTGGCTTGGAGAATTTTGAGGATAGCTTTATTAGCATGTGAGATGAGTACAATTGTGCGGTAGTCTGAGCATTCTTTGGGATTGCCTTTCTTTGGGATTGGAATGAAAACTGACATTTTCCAATCCTGTGGCCACTGCTGAATTTTCCAAATTTGCTGGCATATTGAGGGCAGCACTTTCACACCATCATCTTTCTGGATTTGAAATAGCTCAACTGGAATCCCATCACATCCACTAGCTTTGTTCGTAGTGATGCTTTCTAAGGCCTGCTTGACTTCGCATTCCACGATGTTTGGCTCTAGGTGAATGATTACACCATCGTGATTATCTTGGTCATGAAGCTCTCTTTTGTACAGTTCTTCTGTGTATACTTGCCACCTCTTCTTAATATCTTACTGCTTCTGTTAGGTGCATACCATTTCTGTCCTTTATCAAGCCCATCTTTGCATGAAATGTTCCTTTGGTATCTCTAATTTTCTTGTAGAGATCTCTAGTCTTTCCCATTCTGTTGTTTTCCTCTATTTCTTTGCATTGATCACTGAGGAAGGCTTTCTTATCTCTCCTTGCTATTCTTTGGAACTCTGCATTCAGATGCTTATATCTTTCCTTTTCTCCTTGGCTTTTCACTTCTCTTCTTTTCACAGCTATTGTAAGGCCTCCCCAGACAGCCATTTTGCTTTTTTGCATTTCTTTTCCATGGGGATGGTCTTGATCCCTGTCTCCTGTACAATGTCACGAACCTCCGTCCATAGTTTATCAGGCACTCCTTCTATCAGATCTAGTCCCTTAAATCTATTTCTCATTTCCACTGTATAATCATAAGGAATTTGATTTAGGTCATACCTGAATGGTCTAATGGTTTTCCCCCTTTTCTTCAATTTAAGTCTCAATTTGGCAATAAGGAGTTCCTGATCTGAGCCACAATCAGCTCCCGGTCTTGTTTTTACTGACTGTATAGAGCTTCTCCATCTTTGGCTACAAAGAATATAGTCAGTCGGATTTCGGTGTTGGCCATCTGGTGATTTCCACGTGTAGAGACTTCTCTTGTGTTGTTGGAAGAGAGTGTTTGTTATGACCAGTGCGTTCTCTTGGAAAAACTCCTATTACCCTTTGCTCTGCTTCATTCTGTACTCCATGGCCAAATTTGCCTGTTACTCCAGGTGTTTCCTGACTTCCTACTTTTGCATTCCAGTCCCCTATGATGAAGAGGACATCTTTTTGGGGTATTAGATCTGAAAGATCTTGTAGGCCTTCATAGAACCGTTCAGCTTCTTCAGCATTGCTGGTTGGGACATAGGCTTGGATTCCTGTGATATTGGTTTGCCTTGGAAACGAACAGGGTGTTAGGTGTTACCTAATGCTAGCAGCAAGAAGGGGTCCAGGTACAACTAGATGGCGTAGTCTTTTAAGATTTTTGTGTGAATGTGGCTAGTAGCAGCTTCTCTGCTGTCAAGTTTTTATTCAAGGCTGAAAGGAGAGGAAGAGAGTGCACTAACTGTGTCTTTTCTTTTTTTCAAGAAAAGTAAAAGCCTTCCCAGAAATACCAACAGATAATCTTATTGGTTGGAACTGTTTTACATGGCTACTCCTTGGCTTTTATGGAGACTTGGAAAGCAAGTGCAGGTTTTCATCACTATCTGGACTCACTCTTGCAGCTGAGACCACTCACTTTCCCAAACACAAGAACTGTTTGATTTAGCTAGTGCAGGAATTACTTATGCTTTGGCATTTCTCCATTAAGGTAGAGCCAAGAAGTAGTTGAAAATTAGAGTTAGTTTATAGAGCTAACATTGTCTACCTTTGAGGGTTCACTTTTGTAGGGGACTTCCCTGATATCTCAGTTGGTAAAGAATCCACCTGCAATGCAGGCAACTCCAGTTGGATTTCTGGGTCAGGAAGATGTGCTGGAGAAGGGATAGACTACCCACTCCAGTATTCTTGGGCTTTCCTTGTGGCTCAACTGGTAAAGAACCCACCTGCAATGCAGGAGACCTGGGTTCGACCCTGGGTTGGGAAGATCCCCTGGAGAAGGGAAATGTTGCCCACTCCAGTATTCTGGCCTACAGAATTCCATGACTACATGTATATGTATAGTCCATGAGATTCACAGAGTTGGACACGACTGAGAAACTTTGACTTTGTCTTTTTGTCACTTCTATAAGATGCTTCTGTGAATGGTAAAGATGAAGGTGGCAAAAATTATTTTTTGCATTGAACAATGTGGAATTGGTGACCCTGAAAAACAGAGGAAGTGAATAATTTGAGTTCAAGTCCAATAATGTTTGAAAGGCTTGATAAAAAGACACAAGCTTTCCACTGAAATCCTGTAAGGATCGTGTCCTTGTACTAAGTGCAAAATACAAGCAAGCCAGTAGAAAGCCTAAAATCATCCCTGCACATCATCAAGGGTATCTACTTGTACTCTGTCTGCCAGCTTCCCAAAATATAATCCTCTTTGAGGGAAAGTAATATTTTTTAGAACCTCTTCATGGTATTTCACCTATTGATAGAATGTCTGGCATCCTAAAAAAAATTATGAGGCATGTTAAACATATAGAGAGAATATGAATGACCAGAAACAAAGCAACAGAGAATAATGACAGTCCTAAGATATTTAAACTTAGACAAGTTCTTCAACAAATATTGAGTAGTCAACAAACCATAATTGAGTAGCTGCTATGTGTTAGGTGCTTGGGATACATCAGATAGTTTTGCCTGTGCTATGAACGGAGTATCTTCAAATACCTGATCAGATTGTTATTAAAGCTTTACTTTCAACTGTAATTTTCTCAGAAAATCAATAATACTAAATTCATATATTGTCTCTACTGAATATACTCTAAATAATCTCATATAGCTTCTGAAAGGTGGTGCCTAATATTTCCCAAAATATTTTTAGCTTTTAGAGGATTGTTGGAATAATTGAATGATCTCCTAAGGGGACTGCTTTGATTTTATGTGGATGTTTTTCAGTTTAGAGTGAAGGATTGTAGGCTCTGTATAGATACACCGTTAAGCAAATAAGATAAATAATACTCTGTGAAAGAGACGGCATTAGTTATCTTATAAAACCACCTAATTTAAGAGATAACTTATCAGTGTCTTATCAAGAACAGGCAACTTTCCAATTTTGTAGCCAGAGACTAGGGTAAAGGCTTAAGAAAAGCATTATCTATAACTGTCATTAAGAAACCATAATCTTAACTGCATTATAAATGATGTTTTGGAAGCAATCAGTTAGTATCATTTAAAACATTCCTCGTGATATCTTGCCTTCTCTCAAGCTTTACTTTCATAGAAAGACTGAGCATTCTCCCTGTACATCTGCCATGACTAGTTCAGCTCTTTCAGCCTTATCAACTGGGACAAACCTTTAAAGTGGTCTCCTTGCCTTAAGTCTTACTCCTCTTAAAATCGTCACTGGAACTGCCGTCACTGTCATCTTGTCATTCTTCCTAGTTAAAATATTTCACTTGTAGTCTAGCATGCCTATAGAGCCTCTATCCACTGACCCTTACTGTCTTGTCTTATTGGCAACCCTCCTTACATCATGCCATAATTAATTTAAAACTATTTGTTATATCCTATACTCAGACGGTTGGAGAAGGAAATGGCAACCCACTCCAGTACTTTTGCCTGGAAAATTCCATGGACAGAGGAGCATGGTAGGCTACAGTCTACGGGGTTGCAAAGAATCAGACACGACTGAGCGACTTCACTTTCTTTATACTCAGACGGTAAAGCGGCTGCCCACAATGCAGGAGTCCCAGGTTCAATCCCTGGGTCAGGAAGATCTCCTGGAGAAGGAAATGGCAACCCACTCCAGTATTCATGCCTGGAAAATCCCATGGACTGAGGAGCCTGGTGGGCTACAACCCATGGAGTTGCAAAGAGTCGGACACAACTGTGTGACTTCACTTCACTTCACTTCATACTCTTCTTCATGTTTTGTTTCTGTAACTTTTACTGGAACACCTTTCCCAGTCCTTAGCTTGGCTAAATACTCTTCATCCTTGAAGAGTATACCCGTTGTCATTTGCCCCGGGAAGCTTTTCCCGCACTCCTAGCTATATCAAATGCCATATCACTACACCTTTACTTTCCATGTTATGTAGAAGTCATTTTTTACACAGGTTATCTTTAGTAAGTTCCTAAAAGGATGTCAAGTTGTTTTTCTAGGTTATATATTATGATTGTTTGTCATTGTTGAACTTAACTGACATAATTGTTTAAAAAGCTTATAGTTGAAGTATTCAAGAAATACAGCACTTTACAGAACATGGAAGTGTAAGGCTAAGAAATAAAGGAGGAAAGGAGAGATGTGGATATATAACTAGATCTCTAAGATAAGGAAAAATTCTGGCATGGTATCTCTAATCTTCTTGCATCCAGATCTGGAAAAGAAATACCATGATTAATTTAGTAACTTTAATAGTATGGCATATACTAGTTAGTTGGGCTTCCCAGATGGTGCTAGTGGTAAAGAACCTGCCTGCCAATGCAGGAAGTGTAAAGGATGAAGGTTAGATCCCTGGGTCAGGAAGATCCCTTGGAGGAGGGTATGGCAATCCACTCCATTATTCTCGCCTGGGGAATCCCATGAACAGAGGAGTGTGGCAGGCTGCAGTCCATAGGATCACAAAGAGTCAGACACAACTGAGGTGACTTGGCAAACACACACACACACTAGTAAAAGCAGATTCTTTCTTGGTACACCCACAGTAACTGCTAATTTCGAAGGTTATCAAGAATAAGAATTTTTGTTGCCTTCAGCATTTTTTCATTTTGGTGAACCCATGAAGGTTATTGAACTCAGGCTTGGCTACTTGTTGCTTGAAAGCCAATTTTTGTGTTGGGTAAAAGGGAAGATGGCTTTGTTGACGAAACTGGTGCTGTTCTGGGAAGAAGATGGACTCATGGCCCAAAAACTAGCTCCCCTAACCAGCCCCCTTTTGCTAATCAGGGGAAAGAGCTTTTAAAGGAGATATTTAGGGAGTTACAGGTAGATGGAAGGGTTGGTGGAGGGGAGCTACATGCAGAACAGCTCCAAAAATCATCTTGAAATTAGTCATGTAGTGATCTGATCAGCATCATATAGTTGTTTTAAGTACAAGTATTGTTCCCATTTCCTTGAGGCCAGTTCTTGAAATTGTGTAAGATGGAAGAGCTTATGTCATAACTACAATCTGGTCATCATGTGGTTAACTTCTTCTGTCTAGTGGGGGTTTCTGTATCTGCAAAAGTCAAAGGATTTAACTCAGAATATGTATCTGTAGCTCTTGAGGAGAAACTGAAGGTCCTTAACTTTGCTTAATGGCTAAACTATTATTTTGTCTTGCTTGACTATTTTCCTTTGTTTCCACGTTTTTTCATTTATTACATTTATTCCTTGGTTAAGCTTTTCTGTAGACAAGCAGCAGATGGAGGACCTGGGGGAGAAGGAGCGTCTGTCCTGGGAAGGTCTTGTAGGGTCCTGTTACACTGAGTCACTGTCAGAGTAGACTGTTACAAGAGCATCCAACTCCCTTGTTTGAAAAAAAACTTTCCTTGAGAGTAAATAAGAATTTTAATGTTGCTATTTCATGTTCATTAAGCAACATTCATACCTATAATTAGAGTCCTAAATGGGTTGATCTGTAGTGAAGGGAATACTCCAATCAGTTGATCTACTCCAAGTTGCCTTAACAGATAAATTAAAAATTGAAGTTGTTATGTGAATTCAGTTCCTGGTGACTGTGTGCATTGGTTCCCAGAGCCAAGTAATACTGGATAAACTGAAGAAATAAAAGGGTTTGGTCTTACAGTGTCTTAAACCCTATAAATCCTAGATATAAGTAGTGTGCTTACTTCCTGCCTGGGAACTCTGCTTCACCACAGCTGCCTGTATGACTATAGCAATGACAACGAGCCTTTGAGGATTTTTCTTTGACATGTATTTCTGTTTTTTAAATAATTTACTTCATACTTATACACTCTAATTAGTACATAAGAACTGTTTTCCTAATGTCAAAGGGCTTCAGTGGCTAACAAGGAGACGTTGAAGAACACTAGTTCTTTTTGCACCCATTAGTATGTGAATATTCTCTACTGATCCTCTTGGTTCTGAAATCTTACTACTGCTCAGTGTATGTCAGAACTCACACAGATAAGAGAATCTCTCTTTTTCTTAGCCGATTTATGATTATCCAAAAGTAAATTTTGGACTCTGTGGGAGAAAGTGAGGGTGGGATGATTTGAGAGAATGACACTGAAGCATGTGTATTACCAATGTAAAATAGATAACCAGTGCAAGTTCGATGCATGACGCAGGGCTCAAAGCCCATGCTCTGGGATAACTTAAGGGATGGGGTGGGCAGGAAAGTGGGAAGAGGGGTTCAGATGGGGAGACACATGTGCCCCTGTGGCTGATTCATGTTGATGTATGGCAAAAACCATAACAATATTGTAACGTAATTATCCTCCAACTAGAATAAATTAAAAATGCATTATCTTAAAAATTATTTTTTTTAATATTGTATATTTCAAAGTTGCTAAGAGAATTTATATCTTAGCTAACAGATTCATATCTTTAAAGTTTTCATCCTAAGGAAAAAATATAACCATTTGTGGTGATGGACACTAACTAGACTTATTGTGGTGGTCATTTCACAATATATACATATATCAGATTATTATGTTTTCCACTTAAAGCTAATACAATGATATCGCAATACAATTGATTTAAAAATGAGCTTTCAAAAAATACTAACATTGTAACATTTCAAGTATTTTTATTTCCATCATGCATCATCTTATCTAGACAACGTTGATCGTCCTGTTTAAAACTCCTTTTTGTCTCCTCAGTTTTACCGAGCAGAAGTTGAAGCTCTTCATTCTTCAGGTATGACAGCAGTTGTTAAATTCATTGATTATGGAAACTATGAAGAGGTGCTACTAAGCAACATGAGGCCCATTCAGTCAGAGGCATGGGTATGTGATCCAAATTATATACAAAGACATAAGCTGTTTTGAAGGAAATAAATAGCTCTGAAAGATTAGTCATAGCAATACTAAATTTTCCAGTGGAAAAATGTTTTGTTTAAAACTGGCTACTCCTAAAGTAAGGTTTTAATTAATAATTACCTTAAGCTACAGTAAGAATGAGTGCACTGCAATTACTTCTTTTATATAATGCTTTGTTATATTATGTTTGGCGATAAGTGCCCTTATTTATGTTTGCCAAAAATGTGTATGTGTTTTTATGAGTCTTTATGCATATTTTATTCTTTCCCAGTTTGTTACTATTTAAATTTGACTAAATTATGTCCAGCAATTGTCAAATTTAAATCTCTTCTGGATACATGTATAATCTTTATTATTTTAGTTAAATGTAAAATTAAGAAAAACACTTTAAATTATATATGAATTCATATGCATTTACTACACATATATGTACATGTACAGATTAAATTTAAATATCTTTGTTGAATAATATTTAATTTTGTTGCCAAATGTTATGTCAAAACTGACAGTTTTGTTGATATAATTTAGATAGTATTGACCTCCTGGAGTCCATTGTATACAAGATTTATGTAACTTTACATAGAGTCTCTACATTTAGGCAAAAACAAGAGGACAAAGCATATTAGGATTTGTTTAACACAGATTTTTTTTTACAAATTTCTGTCTCTAATTTGTGGGTTCAGTTCAGTTCAGTCGCTCAGTCATGTCCGACTCTGCGACACCATGAATCACAGCACGCCAGGCCTCCCTGTCCATCACCAACTCGTGGAATTCACTCAAACTCATGTCCATCAAGTCAGTGATGCCATCCAGCTATCTCATCCTCTGTCGTCCCCTCCTCTTCCTGCCACCAGTCCCTCCCAGCATCAGTCTTTTCCAATGAGTCAACTCTTCACATAAGGTGGCCAAAGTATTGGAGCTTCAGCTTTAGCATCAGTCCTTCCAATGAACACCAAGGGCTGATCTCCTGTAGAATGGACTGGATGGATCTCCTTGCAGTCCAGGGGACTCTCAAGAGTCTTCTCCAACACCACAGTTCAAAAGCATCAATTCTTTGGTGCTCAGCTTTCTTCACAGTCCAACTCTCACATCCATACATGACTACTGGAAAAACCATAGCCTTGACTAGACGGACCTTTGTTGGCAAAGTAATGTCTCTGCTTTTGAATATGCTATCTAGGTTGGTCATAGCTTTCCTTCCAAGGAGTAAGCGTCTTTTAATTTCATGGCTGCAGGTCACCATCTGCAGTGATTTTGGAGCCTAAAAGCATAAAGTCTGACACTGTTTCCCCTGTTTCCCCATGTATTCCCATCAAGTGATGAGACCAGATGCCATGATCTTCATTTTCTGAATATTGAGCTTTAAGCCAACTTTTTCATTCTCCTGTTTCACTTTCATCGAGAGGCTTTTTAGTTCCTCTTCACTTTCTGCCATAAGGGTGGTGTCATCTGCATATCTGAGGTTATTGCTATTTCTACTTATTACTAGAAACCTGATTTGTTGCTGCTTCCCTAAAATATAAAGATATACTAGAAAATTATATCATTTAGACAGTAGCCTTCATCATTGTAGCATACTTGTTTTCTTATGAACTTCTTTTGATTTAGTTTTGATCCTTCTAGATTTTCCTGTCATGACCTCAGGGTCATTGCCCACTTCACCCCCCCAAAAAAAGAAGATAAATAAAGCTATAACGAAAATCTAGTAGCAGTAATCATATTTGGGCCCATGGATATTTTTTCTTGACCATTTTATTTCAGAAAATTGATCATATTCTAGGTAGCTTATTGTTTCATATTTTAAAATATAACATTCATATCTTATGCTGTATAATTAAGTAAGAGATCCTTTCTCTCACTCTCATTCTCTAAAGTTTAGCTGCTTTTTCCCTAATTACATTACTGTCTAATTTATATATTTTCTTGGAGAAACTTGGTATAACTATATCTTTTGCCCTTTTGATTCCCACATAATGGCTATTTTTATTCTCTTTTTTTAAAGTCAATGCTCACATCTTAATGCAATTGTCTATTTATTGAGTCTGTATTTCTAGAAGGTGAGCCCAGGTTTGTTATTCATCATGTGATTCCCATGTTAGCCACTACAGAGTCAAAATAAAAGTTTTACATTTAGTGTTTTTTTAGGAGATTTAATAAGAGATTAATTTCATTCTTTTCTCCCTAAAAAAAATTTAAGTTTCCTTACTTTGTTTCCTCTCTACTTCCTTTTTCTGTTCCAGAGTAGACATAGCTGTTAAGCACCTTTCTTATTCCTCATTGTAGCTCTTCTACTCAGAGGTGTTTGGTGCCAAGTGATCTTTTTCTAAGTCAGTGATATTTCCTTTTTCCTCTTTAATAGTCCTCATTGTTTTATTGATTTTAGGCCTTTGTAAACTTGGCTGAACAATAAATGTATCACATGTGATAGCCCATGTAGTGATTCTGAACCACAGCAGTACTTTCATGTTCTCCGTACCTCATCTAGGCTTTACTGTGCTATTTTTTTAACTTGTTTACTTTTTCTTCAGTTAAAAATCTTTCATGCTGTGCTAAGTCACTTCAGTCGTGTCCAAGTCTTTGCAACCCTATGGACTAATAGCCTGCCAGGCTCCTCTGTCCATACAATTCTCCAGGCAAGAATACCAGAGTGAGTTGCCATGCCCTGCTCCAGGGGTTCTTCCCAATAAGATCCATGAAATATTTTGCAGGAAGAGGCAGGATAGTATTATTAAATATTTTGGAGATTCTGGTATTTCTTTTTTCCTAATACAAATAATCAAGTGATTGTTGATGTTTTATGCTTTTGCATGAATTAATATAACAAATATTTTTGGATCATAAACAGTATTATTGAGATAAGATCATCTTTTCTTCCTCATCTATGGAATAATTGACTTAGTTGTAGATGCAGCTCCTTTTTGAATAGAAGGCACACCTTAACATATTTTCACTCATCTCCACTAAAAAAAAAAAAAAAAAAAGAGGTATGTGTCCATATACATAAAAAGCCTCTGAAGAAAAACAATCAGTGTGACTGTCAGTACATTTAACACAGAATTAGTGTATCATTCCATTATCCTCTGAGAGGACTAATATTGGGGTCTGTGAGCACTTTTTCTTTTTGTAACTTTGGAATTATAACAAATTCTAAGTTAATCAAAGTAAAACATTCACTATACCAATAAGAAGGAAACTCTAATTCATGTCATACTAGAAACATTAAAGGGCTACAAAGGTAAGGTGAGGCTGATAGAAGCCTTAGCAGAGTTATTTACTCACACTGTGGATTGTATAGTTTTTAATTTTTTTAACTCTTATGCTACATATGTACATTACTGTTTTTAATTGTGAAATGATTTCATATGTCTAATTAAGCTTTATGTTTGTTACTGCCATAAGATTTTGGAAAATTTCTTGTCTTCCTAAATACAGCAATGAGCATTCATTGAGATTTTTTTAATAGTTTGCAGGAAAAATAATACAACCAAGAAGTCTGCATATGCACCAAAAATCTTTATAGGAATCGGTTGTCTGTATTGTCTTAAAGGTGTAAGGATGAATTATTAAATAAAAGCATGAAATATTAAGAGACTCAATGACTAAGTTAATACTCTCTTTTGGAAAATTAAGACAAAAATCAAATTAATAGGTTAAGTGTTAATTTTTTTTCTTCATGTAGTTTAAGAGCTATTTGCCTTAAATCTGTCTGTAGACAAATTTCTAGTTTCCCCATCTATTTGTATATTTTCAGAGCATACACAGTGATGATATATTAGGTGATGAAAGTATACATTCTGATTATGATTAAATACTTTGTTTCCTCCAAACTGATCTACTGAACTTTTTGTTCTGTCATCCTTGATTTTTTTCTTCCAGCTCGATTAAACTATCAACATAATGTGAGATTCACAGCTCATTCTTAACTGGATAAATCCTATAATTTTTAATGTTCTTTGTATGTTGCAGGATTTTCTTTATTTTACCAAAGTAAATGAATCATTTGCAATTTCATATTATTTGTAAAAATGTATAGGGAGAAAACCATAATTCTGTTTTATTTTCTTGACCACTGTGTGTGAAACATTAGGGGCAAAGGAAACCTATTTATGTTTTGTGCAGCTGTTTCCAAATTTACTCATTTTAACTCTAAAACTAATATCAGGAAAACAGTAAAAAGATGCCACAGGCCACTTGGAATTACTCTTTAAAATACTCTGGTGCTGCTGCTCAGACAAATCTTTTGTGCTTTCGGAGTGTTGTTCTTTCTGAGTTACTTATCTAAATCTGGAAAGATAGTGTCAAGTCCTGATTTTCCCAGAATATTTATGACTTGTATGCCACTGAGACTTTTATATCCCAAGAAATATTTTAGAACATACTGATTTCTAAACTTTTTGAAGTTTCATGGTGTTATACTATGAGGAAAAGATCTTTGTTCAGCCATTCTTCCAACTATAAAATTTATTGTATAGATTAGTTTTATTCTATAAATACTGCATATCTGTCTGTTTAGGTGCTAGGTATTGTTCTGGGTGAGGGGTATATGTTAGTACTCAGAACACACAGAAGTTCTGTGTACTACACAAAGTTAGTGAAAGTTATATTTCCAATTGTGTGAAACAAACTTAAATATCTTGTGAGAGTCTTCATTTACCTCTTGAAGCTTTAAAAGAAGATATAAGTGGGAAAAATCTTGTTTATTGATGTTTTAATTTTAATAATGTTTAAGGTCTATATTTTATTTCTCCTTATTTGAAGATAAATTATGGAAGAAGAAAGTGTGATTTAATGAATTTTATTTGTTTAAAATTTCTTATTGATTTTATCTATTTAAAAAGTAAATTTCCTTTTAGGTAGGTTTGGATTTCTTTTTTAAATAATTATATATATTTTTTAATTTTAGCATACATTACAAAAAGAACTATTAATCTCAACTTTTACTTTTTGTACAAAGTTTATATTATAATGTCACCCTGGGAGGCAAATTTGAAAATTACCTTTCCAAATTCAAATAATGTTCATAAAAAGCCATGAAGTATTCTACCACTAATAGAAATACTAAAGAGAAACATATAACCCCCCCATTCCTAACCTATTTAATGAGAAAGGAGATAGAGAATTGTGATATGCAAACTAATGAATTAAAAATGAATCTTAAATGTATTATAACAAGGTCATGTTAGAAATTTTAAAGATATAGGGATAAAGTTAGGCTATATCTCGTGTGTATTTGATATCAAAAGATCATAACAAGTATTAAAAAGGGCATAATTGTTATAGAAACCATTAACTTCAAAAAGAAATTAGAATTATGTAACAGTGAGATTCTGCGTTAGTATCCTGTAAAAAGTACAGGCACATATTTGATCATAGTCCAGAAGATTTTTCATTTCTGCTAATAAATTCTTAAATAAATTAATGGGTATAATTTACCATACTTAAATTTCTGCATAATTTGAGTAAAGTCAGTGAAATACTGTAATACATTTTCTTCCACTGTACATATTTTTGGGATACTTCCCTTTCAAAAATTTCTGTGTAAGCAGTGCTCTTTCTCTTTTGCAATATAAACACAGAGTAAATCAAAAAGAGTGTAGCTGTCTTAGCTGTATTTAAGAACATAATTTTCAGATTATAGGTGATAGAACTTGGGCATTTCCATGCAATGTCTTTTAGATCAGTTTTAATAAAATTTGGTTGTATTAGATATGCCTTATTTATTTCTTAATCTGCCATTCAGCTTTTCAGAATTCCCACAGGAGATTGTGGATCATACAAAAGGACTTTACTGGAGATATGAAAGCTTCTGCATAGAGGGAGAGATGATTCATTCAAAAATGCATGCCATATACATTGATATATCAATATATACATTGATATATACATGATATATCAACTTAGATATACATTGATGTCTATGTCCTGAATCCCAAATTCAGTTTGTGAATTTAAGATTATTATGAAACGTAAGAGATTATTATGAAAATCTTCAGGATCTAGTTTTGACTGGGCTACATTATTCAAGAGATACTTTATTTCACCACTTTAATTACTCCTCAGAAAATAGTATGCTATTTGAAGAACAAGTACTAAAGTACCACTTGAATTTTGCTATCTGATAATTTAATATATTATAATCTATTCAAAAGGCTAAAGATGCTATATAAAAGCATCTTTAAAAAGTTTCTGGTGATCTGAGTTTTCCTTTATTAAGCAATGAAAGTATGTCATGTAATTATTTCATTTTCCTTTTTACTGAAGGTAAAAATAACAAAGTAAAATAACATGGTAGGGGGTTGCCTAAGATGTGCTTTTTTGTTTCTAATTTCAATTATAATTCATAAAACACTTTAAACCTTATGTTATTTAAATATTAAGAATCAAGTTAGCATAATTGAAAAATCTACAGCAATTTTTTGTGTACATGAATAGTATCAGAAGATATGTTAATCTTTTATCTTCTAAGTCTCCCCTTTATTAATAGCAACTTAAAGCATGGAAGTGTGGCACTGGTCAATGGAGAAGTAAATTTAAGATGCTTTAGGTTTATGCTAAATAATATGTAATTTTGATTTTTCCTCAAAGTAATCTTAAGGAGGCATCCTGGAAGTAATCTACAGCCTAAGGGGGCTAGGATTGTCAGATGACTTATCTTTTCCTTTGACATTTTTGATTTGGTCAGCCCAAGATTTGTTCTCTTTCAAGCATAAATGTTAATTGTTTCATTTACTTTATTTATCAGGACTTTTAAAACTGTAATTTCAAACTGCACTCAATTTTATCATTCTTTAATGTATATATGCAGAATATTTACCAATACACTGATAATAAAGTAGTAAAATAAATGAATTTGAGGAATATTTTTGTTTTATTTTATTTCTTACTCCCAAACATGTTATTTTTATACTGGGCATGTGCCTTGACTTGGCACTAATGTCAGTATATTTTAAAGATTTCTATAAATCTGAAGAGGCATTGTTATTGAATTAAAAAAAAAAAAACTGCACACAGTTCTGTTTTTTATTCTATCTGTACCTAAAAGGTACAAAAATATGTTGCTCATTGCAATACAGAATTTATTCCCTTTCAAATGGAGCTCCTGCAGTGTATCTTTTCAGTTCTAAAATCAGTAGTTATGACCCTTGATTGGTGATGGGCTAAAAGGGGACTTAGGATACATGTTTGATTGCACACCATAATGAGTGGTCCATTTTCTTTTTTTAACCTTACATAGTCATTTGTGTTCTCTTATACTCTTGCCTTTTTTCATCTCATTTATTAGTTATCTCTATGTGTTTTCATTCTATTTCTTAAACACCATTGTATTTTTGACTTTGTTTTTTAAACTGTATTTTCTTTTTACCTTTAGTGGGTGGTATGTAGTTGGCCTCTTGATGTAGTTGGTCATCCTTCCTACTGATCCTAATTTCCTGAACTTTACTGGACCTATACTATTTATTCTATAATCATGTGCAGTAGGCTTCACTATCACACTTCTAGGAAAGGAGTGGAGTTGATCTGCCTTGTGAGAAGCTCTCTGTTATAGCTTCCAGTTCTGTTAAATTTGGAAACTACTGGCAAGAGTTTTATATGTTGGCTTGAAATAACTCCATTAGTAGTGGCCTATCATTGGCTAAGAGCCCCATTCGGAAGGGACAGGAAGTACTGCAATAGTGAGAATTTGCCTTTAAAAAAAAATGTAGTTTGTTAGGACTAAACATAATGATAATGTTCTAGTTGAGCAGCTCAGATCATCATAAGGATTAAAAAGTTATTGTATTTTTGTACATACGTCTTCATGCCTAGTCCATCTAGTTCAGGGTTAGTTCTGCTTCCTGGTTAAATAAATTTGGAAAATGCTGGGCTAAAAAATTAAGTACAGTTTTAATTATAGAATGTCTTTGAGTCAGTAGCAGGTTAATATGTATTTTAAATTTCCAAGAGAGAGACATATGTAGTGTCTATTGATTCACAAACTTATTTGGTCATGGAGCCCTCCTCTTTTTTTCCTGTATAAAATCTGTTATATAAAGTCTACAAGAGGTACTTTTGAAAAAATCATAGCTCTTCTTTCTAGTTTTCAGATTTTCCATATAAAATAGATTGAAGACTTAAGAAACATTGTTTTGGATTTTCTAGACTTATTATAACATAATAGTATATTTTTATATTACAGATAGAATAAAAGGCAAATTCTCTTTAATAGAGGACAAAATATATCTCTGAAATTTTATTTCCCTTCTAAGCACATATGCTTTTAGTAGTAGTGTTTTATTACATAATGATAAAATTGGGATCCTTTTTTACATGTCATTATACACAACTCACTGGTCTTTTAATTTTATTTTAACTTAATTCTAATTCTAGAAACTTTCATGTGCTAAGTTAAAGACTTTCTAAAATTATCATTTATGAAGACTCACATTGTGGCTTTTATAATATTGCTGGGTTTTCTTTTTCTATAATTTTTGCCTAATAACCCACATGATATTTTTATGTTCCAGCAGTAAGGCATTTTCATCATTTGTTTGTTTGTTATTCTCCAATAAGCTAAAGCTAAATCTGAAATCCCTGTTTTTGTTAAGCTGACAATTGGCTACTGAATCAAAAGAAAGTATCAAAGCAGGTTAATTCCACTGAGCATGTAGACATTAAGTGACGAAGAAGATTCCTGAAAGATGAAAAATTCTGTTTTGTTTCAACATTTGGATTACTCCTTTACTAAAAGGCTTAAAATAACATGGAGAAGTGTATTCTCGTGTATTGTTTTCTTCTAAAGTGATCAGGTAGTATAAATCTTATTAAAAAATTCCTGAATTTGATCATCAGTATTCAAATGAATTACAGATCAAGAACTTGTGAGTATTCGTTCAGAAAGGCTCTAAAAGCTTTGGTCACAAATAAAGATATCCCTGATCTTTTTATGTGCCCTTATTAGTATTAATGCGTACTAAGAACTTGGCCTTACTGATAGTTGTTCTCATAAATAAAAAACCTATTAGAGACTGAGATATAGTGGAGCTAATTACAAAATGATCTAGAAATGATAAAACATTGGTCACATACCCAGACAATTTAAATCATATGCTTGTATTCTTAGGAAATAAGCAAAACAAAGTAAAAATTTTCACTGACTGTGTTTTAAACTTAAATGTAACCAGTCCAGATGAGAAGTTAAATATATAATTCCCTAAGAAAAATTAAAGAGAAATATAAGAAACTTGAGGCTGAGAACTCTAAATTTTGTTACTGAAGATTTCTTATAAAAGGCTACAATAAAATCATTTTAGATATAATTTAGAAATGAATGTAAGATTTATATTTCAAGAAGATATGCACATTTTCCCATTGAGTCATTGAAAACACTTAAAATCGGCTATGAAAAGCTGAATATTGTATTAATTCTAATGAGTAGAATTGATTTAATGATAGTAATGACTGAGGGAAGATTAAGGTGGGAAAAAAAATGACCACAGAGAAGGTAAAATGTAGATTTGGTATCTTGGTTCTCAAACATTTTTCAAAATAATTTTCATAATAGTTTCAAAGGTTGGACTGAAACAAAAAAATTTTGAACAAGACAACTTTAAATAATCTCAATTATAAAAATAAGTTTTGCTTTCTGAAATGAGAATTGCTATGCTTTGAAGTTCTAATAAATTTCACATAAATGGCAAACTTCAGCCAAAAATACTTCTGACATTGTTTACTTCCGATTGCCATTCTTGGACCCAAGGTTGAGAAACATTTTCAGATTCGGAGTGCTTTATCCTGAAAGAATTTGATGTGAAGGGGTCCCTGAGAGAGTCATATGTCGGCTCAGCATGGCCTTTGAAAGAAGGGGAGAGGGCGGAACTGGTCTTGGGCAGATCACTCCCACCTCCCTTTTTGCCCTGCTCTAGCTCCAGGGGAGCTGGAGATGCACAGAAGTCAGAAGGCCTGTGTCACGCCCCAGCTCTGCCTCTTACATCCTGTGACTGACTTTGGGTAAGTTGTTTCCTGTCTCTGGGTCTCAGTTTTAGTGCAGTTATGGTGAGGATTAGGTAATATGATCACTGGACTTGTGCTTTGTAAACTCCATAGGGCTACAGAAAATGAAAATGTTATTATCATAACCTGGCCTTCTTCTTCCCAGTTCTTCTGTAGTCTAGTATCCTTGTCTCTGCATTTTTAAAGCAGCCAAAAGTGACAGCTCCTTTTGCTTTTCCCTATGTCCTCTCCATATTGGAACTCTCATTCCTATCCTCTGCATTCTTCAGAGTTAAGGTATTCTAAGACTATAAAACCATGCTGGTTAAATTAATTTTCACTGTAGAGTGTGGATTTGCTACCCCCTTTCACCCTTCCCACTCTCACCTTTCTTCTTTAATCTCAGAATTATGTGCTTAGAAATGTCAAAGAATCTCCAATGTGTGGCAGTTTGGAGATAGTGTTGGCAGAAGGAAGTCCCTTAAATTACATTACCCAGATCACTTCTCTGTTAGTAAGGTTGACTGAGTACATGAGAGTATGATTATGCCTCTTGTCCTCTTTTTCTCTGTGGGAAAGGAGATGGAAATAGTTCAAAGATCTTCAGAAATGTCATTGAACTCCTAGATCCTAACTTGAAGAGTAATCATAGGGAAGAGACAAGGGATTTAGTGGCCATTTCTTTGGTCAGCTCTTGGAGTTCACGTCGTCTTTGATTTTCAGTAAACTCTAGCCTCCCTCAGCCAAACTAAATTTATAACACCTGTTATCTTTACTGGGTGCTCAGTTGATAGAGGCTGCATGGAGCTAATAGGAAGGAGAATTTGCCTTCTGTGTGACATCTGATTTCAGATCAAGGGATCTTTAAGAGGGCATGAGAGCTTCTAATCTGACCCAACCTTCCCCATAATCTAAGAATGCTTGATTTGGCTATGTGTCAATAATAGTATTAATAGCCCCTTATGTGAACTGCTTGCCATTAATACCTGATTACCATGGAGCACAATAACCATTACTCCTATTGTGATTAGATTAAATGTCTTAAAAATCATAATTATTTTATTTTTATGGCCTTGAACCATTGACTTATGCTTAACATGGTTTCTTGCTGAAGTAGCGGTGTCATCTTTCATAACTAAAAATTTAAAATGTTGAATTCTGGTATGAATTCAAATGCAAATTGAAACAGTTAAGTACAGTGTTAAATGTGTGAATTAATGGGGAAAATTTTAAATGATAGTGTTCATGCTGGCAAAGATGAAGTGATGTGAGTACTCTTACACATTGCTGATGGCAGTTTTAATTGATGTAATCTTTCTGATTTTTTAGAGTCTTAAAAGTGTTTCTGTTCTTTAATAGTCTCACAGTTGTTAATCTCTGCTAGGAAAAGAGAAAAGGAATAAGTGCATTTCTGAGAGATGATTCTTGTAGCAATATGATAATAGGAGAAACTAGAATCTTCCTAAAGGACTGGAAAATATACTCACTATCACTTATACACTAGTGATAGTGTATGTAGTAGAATTATGTACAGACTCTGGATATATGTATATACTTATTTTCAGTTTTATAACCTTTCTATAATTTTGTAGTACATTTTTTTATTTGAAAAAGTAACAGCAAGCAAAATAAAATTAGCATGAGGAAAGTTGATCATGAGTAGGGAATTTTAGTCTAAAATTGTTAAAATTTGCAAAAAGGATCTGAAAATAATGGGAGTTTAAAAGAGTAAGATGAATAAAAACATAATTTTTTTCTAATTTTGCCTTCATTGAGGTTAAACAGCAACATAATTATGGTTTTCCATGATAATTTACCATGATCTTTGAGCTTGTTTCTGTCTATAATTAATACATGAAATACTCCTACAACTAAACTAGTGCAAATTACCACCTTCATTCAGTTTGTCCTTATAGCCTACTTTCCAATTCATTTCAAAATTCTCTCTTGATAACACTATTCCCAGAACACTTAAACACCTTCAGAATTCTGTCTCTCCCACATGCTTTCAAATGCTTAGAAAAATGCATTTCTTCTATGAAATGTTTATTTAATCAATACAGGCATACCTTTTATTGCACTTCACTTTATTATGCTTTGCAGATGCTACATTTTTTTTCCCACAAGTTGAAGGTTTGTGACAACCCTGTTCAAGCAAGTCTGTTGTTCTATTGCCAAGTTGTGTCTGACTCTTTGTGACCCCAGGAACTTCAGCATGCCAGGCTTCCCTGTCCCTCACAATCTCCTGGAGTTTGTCCAAGTTCATGTCCAGTAAATCAGTGATGCCATCCAACCATCTCGTCTTCTGTCTTGCCCTTCTCCTTCTGCCTTCAATCTTCCCAGCATCAGGGTCTTTTCCAGTGAGTCAGCTGTTCCCATCAGGTGGCTGAAGTATTGGAGCTTCAGCTTCAGCATCAGTCCTTCCAAAGAGGATTCAGGGTTGATTTCCTTTCAAGACTGACTGGTTTGATCACCTTCTTTTCCTCAGGACTCTTCTCCAACACCACAGTTCAAAAGCATCAATTCTTCGGCACTCTGCCTTCTCTATTGTCCAGCTCTCACATCTGTACATGACTACTGGAAAGAACATGAAGTGAAGTCACTCAGTCATGTCCGACTCTTTGCGACCCCATGGACTGTAGCCTATCAGGCTCCTCCATCCATGGGATTTTCCAGGCAAGAGTGCTGGAGTGGATTGCCATTTCCTTATCCAGGGGATCTTCCCGACCCAGGAATCGAACCCAGGTCTCCCGCATTGCAGGCAGACGCTTTACCGTCTGAGCCACCAGGGAAGCCCTAAAAGACCATAGCCTTGACTATGTGGACCTTTGTTGGCAAAGTGATGTCTTTAGGTTTGTGATAGTTTTCTTGCCAAGAAGCAGTTGTCTTCTAATTTCATGGCTGCAGTCACTATCCACAGTGATTTTAGAACCTTGGAAGAGGAAATCTGTCACTACTTCTACCTTTTCCCCTTCTTTTACCAGGAGGTGACAGGACCAGATGCCATGATCTTCGTTTTTTTAATACTGAAGTTTCAAGCCAGCTTTTTCACTCTCCTCCTTCACTCTCACAAGAGGTTCTTTAGTTCCTCTTCACTTTCTGCCACTAGAGTGGTATCATCTGCAACCTCAGATATGCGGATGATGCAATATTTCTCCCAGCAGTCTTGATTCCAAGTTGTAACTTATCCAGCCCGGCATTTCCCATGATGTGCTTGGTGTATAAGTTAAATAAACAAGGTGATAATAAACAACCTTGTACTCCTTTCTCAATCCTGAACCAGTTGTTCCATACAGGGTTCTGTCTCTAGCTTCTTGATCTGCATACAGGTTTTTCAGGAGACAGGTAAGATGGTCTGGTATTCCCATCTATCCAAGAGTTTTCCACAGTTTGCTATAATCCACACAAAGACTTTAGCGTAGTCAATGAAACAGGGGTAGATGTTTTTCTTTGATTCCCTTGCTTTCTCTATGATCCAACAAATGTTGGCAATTTGATCTCTGATTCCTCTGCCTTTCCTCAATGTAATGCTAAAGCCTAGCTTGAAGGATTTTGAGCATAACCTTAGTGGTATGGGAGATAAGTGCAGTTATCTGGTGGTTCGAACATTATTTAGTACTGCCCTTCTTGGGAATTGGGATGAAGATGGACCTTTTCCAGTCCTGAGGCCATTGCTGACTTTTCCAAGCTTGCTGACATACTGAGTGCAACACTTTAATAGAATCATCTTTTAGGATCTTAAATGACTCTACTGGAATTCCATTACCCCCACTAGCTTCATAGGCAGCAGTGCCCTCTAAAGCCCACTTGACTTCACATTCCAGAATGTCTGGCTCTCGGTGAGTGACCACACCATTGTGGTTATCCAGGTCATTAAAATCTTTCTTGTGCAATTCTTCTATGTATTCTTTCCATCTCTTCTTAATCCTTTTGCTTCTATTAGGTCTTTATGGTTTCTGTCCTTTGTATTGCCCATCTTTGGATGAACTGTTCCTTTGATAATGCTAATTTTCTTGATGAGATCTCTAGTCTTACCCTTTCTGATTTTTTTCCCTCTGTTTCTTTGTTGTTCATCGAAGAAGGCCTTCTTGTCTCTCCTTGCTGTTCTCTGGAAATCTTCATTTAGTTGGGTGTACCTTTCCTTTTCTGCCTTGCTTTTCACTTCTCTTCTTTCCTCTGCTATTTGTAAAGCCTCCTCAGACAACCACTTTCCCTTCTTACGTTTCTTTTTCTTTGAGATGATTTTATTCGCTTCCCTGTATAATATGGACCTCTGTCCATAGTTCTTCAGGCACTCTTGTTTACTACATCTAATCCCTTGAATATATTCATCACCTCCACTGTATATTCATAGGGGATTTGATTTAAGTCAAACCTGACTGGCCTAGTGATTTTTGCCGCTTTCTTTGTTTTAACCTTGAATTTAGCTGTGAGGAGCTGATGATCTGAGCCACAGTCAGCTCCAGATCTTGTTTTTGCTGACTGTATACAGCTTCTCCATCTTCAGCTATAAAGAATGTAATCAGTCTGATTTCACTTTTGACTATTTGGTGATGTTCATCTGTAAAGTTGTCTCTTGTGTTGTTGAAAAAGGTGTTTGCTATGACCAGTGCAGTCTCTTGGCAGAGTTCTGTTAGCCTTTGCCCTGCTTCATTTTGTACTCCAAGGCCAAACTTGCCTGTTACTCCAGGTATCTCTTGACTTCCTACTTTTGTGTTCCAGTCCCCTGTGATGAAAAGGACATCTTTATTTTTTTGGTATTAGTTCTAGAAGGTCTTGTATGTCTTTATAGGACTGATCAGCTTCAGTTTCTTTGGCATCAGTGGTTGGGGCATAAACTTGAATTACTGTGATGTTGAATGGTTTGCCTTGGAAATGAACCAAAATCATTCTGTCATTTTGAAGATTGCACCCAAGTACTGCATTTCAGACTCTTGTTGACTATGATGGCTACTCCATTTCTTGTAAGGGATTCTTCCCCATAGTAGTAGATATAATGTTCAACTGAGTTAAATTCACCCATTCCAGTCCATTTTAGTTCATTGATTCCTCAGGTGTTCACCCTTGCCATCTCCTGCTTGACCACATCTGATTTATCTTGATTCATAGACCTAATATTTCAGGTTCCTATGCAATACTGTTCTTTACAGCATCAGCTTTTACTTTCATCAGTAGACACATCCATAACTGAGCATCGTTTCTGCTTTGGCCTGGCCACTTTGTTCTTTTTGGAGCTGTTAGTAGTTGTCCTCCGCTCTTCCCCAGTGGCACATTGGACACCTTCTGACCTGGGGGCTCATCTTCTGGTGTCACATCTTTTGCCTTTTTATACAGTTCATGGGGTTCTCACGGCTAGTACCTGGAGTGGTTTGCCATTCCCTCCTCCAGTGGACCATCTTTTGCCCGAACTGTGCACTATCCTGTGTGTCTTGGGTGTCCCTGCATGGCATAGCTCATAGCTTCGCTGAGTTATGCAAACCCCTCTGCCTTGACAAGATGGTAGCCCATGAAGGGGTGAGCAAGTATCCTGGCACCACTTTCCCACCAGCACTGTTCAGTTTGTGTCTCTATGTCACACTTTGATAATTCTCAAAATAATTCAAACTTTACTAATATTATTATATTTGTTGTGGTGATCTTTGATGTTGCTATTGTAAAAAGATTTCAACTCATTGAAGGCTCAGATGATAGCATATTTTAGCAACAAAGTAAGGTATGTGCTTTGGTTTTTTAGACATAATGCTATTGCACGTTTAAAGACATATTACAATATATATAAAACTATAAGTTTGAATTGCACTGGGAAAGCAAAAGTTATATGACCCTTTATTGTGATATTCGCTTTATTGCAGTGGTCTGGAACCAAACCTGCAGTACCTCAGATGTCTGCCAGTACTTAGTTGCCATTCTTCATTTTGGGAATATGTAATAACGATACTCTGACTCTTTGTCTCTCTTAGTTTCTGATACATTATTAAAATATTAAGTGTAAAACAAAATTTTTATATTGGGTATTTTATTAACTTACAATTCCAAATATGTATTAATCTATTCAAAAAGCTTTTTGAGCACTTATTATATGACTTTATCTCTCCACCCCGAACAGTGCCCAGCACAGCACATTTCCTTAGAGTGATTATGTGTTAAACAATGGGATGCATAGATGAGCAGTCTGCACTAAGAGAGTCAGACTAGCAAAGGAGCCCGGCAAGTAAAGCACCATCAGTTCACTGTAAACAGAACAGAAATAAATGGAAAATACTTAACTCAGTCAAAAACTGACTCATAGAAGAGGCCAGGCCTTCCCCAACTGTCGTATTATAAAACAACAGTGAACCATCACACAGACCCTCTGTCCGCTTTGCCCTGCTTTATTTTCTGTATATCCTGCCCCTGCCTCCAGCTCCTAAGTGAAATTTCTATGAGAACAGGGACTTTGTCTCAGCTAGTACTTCAGCATTCCAAACAGTCCCTGAAACATAGGCTTTCAATAAATGCTTGTTAAATCTGAATGAATGAAGTTTAATGTAAAAGTTGAAAGTTTTGAAGGACTTAGCTTGGGGAAGAAATGGAATCAAGTGTTGAGAGAACAGCAAAGAGTGTAGGAGAACATGGGAGGGTGGGGTATCTTGGCAGCAGTATAGTCTGGGTGTAGCAAGTATCAGTAGATAAGGCTGAGCACAGAGGCAGGTAGGGTTGAAGGATGAAGAGTCAGGTGGGTTACAGTAAGTATCTGGAATGTTATAGATCAGGAGAGGGACCAGTGGAGAAGTTTAGGTAGAGAAGTGTCATGATGTGATTTTACTTTAAGAGATTATTTCCTGTGGTATAGAAAATGGACTTGAGTGAAAGCAGAGAGCATGGAAACTTGTTATTGCAATAATTAAGGCAAGAGATGGGGACTTTGGAGTCATCAGAGTCTAGGCAAAAATAAAGAGTATGGGTGAGATTGCCTAAAGAAAGCGTGTAAAAAGAGAAAAGGCAAGGACAGGGGTCAGCTTCGGGGGAATCTCACAGGTGAGGGGTGGGAGGGACATTGAGAAGCAGTGGTAGCTTGGGAGGACGGGGGCTGGGTGGTAAGGAAGGGTGCCTAATCCACAGTATAGAACACTAGGGAGGCCGAGGGGGTGGGATTGGAAAGTGCTGTTGGATTTGGCAGTCAGCAGGTACTGATGACTGTTGGAATGCACTTTCAGTAGAATGCTAGATGTGCAAGGCAATTTGTGGTTTTTTGAGAGGAAGTGGGAAATAAGAAAATAAAGTATAAGCTTCTTATAAGAGCTTGGTTATGAAGATAAAGAGGATAGAAGATGAGAAGAAGTAGTAAAGGAACTTACAGTAAAAACCCAAAGATGTTTATATCAAAGGCAAAGTGAAGAAAAGAAAGAAGAAAATTTTGTAGAATAGGGGTAAGGATTTTAAAAAGTCCAGGCTGTAATGAGAAGGTGGGATATGACCACTTTAGGTTACTTTGGATATGTTGAGGAGTACTAACGAGAGGAGAGAGAAGTAGTAAATATAGGTGTGGATGATGTTATCAGCTGGGTTTCCAGGAAGGAAAGTGAATAATTCTTCACTAATACACTACTCTCTCAAGTAAAAGCAGGTCATCTATTCAAATTAAGAGGGTCAGAATAGAATTTCAAAGAGAGATGTAAAGATATATATTTTGAAAATTTTTATTTGAGTATAGTTGCTTTACAGTGTTGTGTTAGTTTCTACTGTACAGCAAATTGAATCAGCTATACATATGTATATATATCTCCTCTTTTTGGATTTCCTTTTCGTCAAGTCACCACAGAACGAGTTCCCTGTACTATATAGTATGTTCTCTTTAGTTATCTATTTTATAGATAGTAACAATAGTGTGCAGGCGTCCCTGGTGGCTCAGTGGTTAAGAATCTACCTGCCAGTGCAAGAGATGAGGAACTGATCCCTGGGTCGGGAAGATCTCTTGGAGAAGGAAATGGCAACCTACTTCAGTATTCTTGCCTAGGAAATCCCATGGACAGAGGAGCCTGGTTGGCTATAGTCCATGGGGTCGCAAAAGCGACTAAACAACAACAACAACAATCTATAGTGTATATATGTCAATTCCAATCTCCCAATTCCTCTTATACTCCCTTCCCCCTTGGAATCCATGGAGCTGTTCTCTATATCTGTGTGAAAGAGACACAAAAATTAGACACCACCCAGGAGAGTGAGAGAAGAAGCTAACCAAGAATGTTTTTACTTTCACAGCAGGAGTTTTCTGTGACAGTCCACCCTTAATTTCTAGTCTTAGTAGCCGCAAGAAAAGTTTAAGTCGGTGTACAAATGAGAAAACTTTGCATGTTTATTAAGCAGAAACTAACAAGTTAACCAACCAGCCGATTTTCAGTAGAGGTTCTCATTAGAGATCTGATATTTGAAATTCTGTACAGTCGTTGTGATTATATTATTGCCCTAGGACCTCAGCAGAATTCAGCATTGGAAAGTACCCTGAGAAGATGATTTTAAGCTCTTGCTAGTAACATTAGTATAATCCTAGGAATGTTAACAAAGTTTCAGCTCTTCTTGACTTCATCTTCATGCCAGGTAGTAATACATTGAATAGATAAGAATGTTAATTGGGTATTTGAGCATTCTAAGACACTGATTCTGTGTGTCTTTGGGTGTGAACACATGCAAGCATGTGAGATATTGTTTTAAAAACCATGATAGTTACTAAAACATTCATTTAGAGTGGGTTATCAAAGCAAGGAGAGAAGAAAATAAGATAAAAAGTTTTAAAACTGCTGCTCAATCTCTCAAAACTTAATCTATGATTTTTCTATCTCTTAACAGACCTATTTACAGAGACCAGTTTTAAATAAGGGAAATATTTTCTAAATGCTCATCATAATTTTTGCATGACAAAGAGTTGTCTAGCTAGTTCAGTTCAGTTCAGTTCAGTCGCTCGGTCGTGTCTGACTCCTTGCGACCCCCTGAATCACAGCACGCCAGGCCTCCCTGTCCATCACCATCTCCCGGAGTTCACTCAGACTCACGTCATCAAGTCGGTGATGCCATCCAGCCATCTCATCTTGGGTCGTCCCCTTCTCCTCCTGCCCCCAATCCCTGCCAGCATCAGAGTCTTTTCCAATGAGTCAACTCTTCACATGAGATGTCCAGAGTACTGGAGCTTCAGCTTTAGCATCATTCCTTCCAAAGAAATCCCTGGGCTGATCTCCTTCAGAATGGACTGGTTGGATCTCCTTGCAGTCCAAGGGACTCTCAAGAGTCTTCTCCAGCACCACAGTTCAAACGCATCAATTCTTCAGTGCTCAGCCTTCTTCACAGTCCAACTCTCACATCCATACATGACCACAGGAAAAACTATAGCCTTAACTAGACGGATCTTAGTCGGCAAAGTAATGTCTCTGCTTTTGAATATACTATCTAGGTTGGTCATAACTTTTTTTTTTTTTTTTTTTTTTTTTTAATTTTAGTTTTTTATTTTTTAAATTTTAAAATCTTTAATTCTTACATGCATTCCCAAACATGAACCCCCCTCCCACCTCCCTCCCCATAACAACTTTCTGGGTCATCCCCATGCACCAGCCCCAAGCATGCTGCATCCTGCGTCAGACATAGACTGGCGATTCAATTCACATGATAGTATACATGTTAGAATGTCATTCTCCCAAATCATCCCACCCTCTCCCTCTCCCTCTGAGTCCAAAAGTCCGTTATACACATCTGTGTCTCTTTCCCTGTCTTGCATACAGGGTCGTCATTGCCATCTTCCTAAATTCCATATATATGTGTTAGTATACTGTATTGGTGTTTTTCTTTCTGGCTTACTTCACTCTGTATAATCGGCTCCAGTGTCATCCATCTCATCAGAACTGATTCAAATGAATTCTTTTTAACCGCTGAGTAATACTCCATTGTGTATATGTACCACAGCTTTCTTATCCATTCATCTGCTGATGGACATCTAGGTTGTTTCCATGTCCTGGCTATTATAAACAGTGCTGCGATGAACATTGGGGTACATGTGTCTCTTTCAATTCTGGTTTCCTCGGTGTGTATGCCCAGCAGTGGGATTGCTGGGTCATAAGGTAGTTCTATTTGCAATTTTTTAAGGAATCTCCACACTGTTCTCCATAGTGGCTGTACTAGTTTGCATTCCCACCAACAGTGTAGGAGGGTTCCCTTTTCTCCACACCCTCTCCAGCATTTATTGCTTGCAGATTTTTGGATCGCAGCCATTCTGACTGGTGTGAAGTGGTACCTCATTGTGGTTTTGATTTGCATTTCTCTAATAATGAGTGATGTTGAGCATCTTTTCATGTGTTTGTTAGCCATCCGTATGTCTTCTTTGGAGAAATGTCTATTTAGTTCTTTGGCCCATTTTTTGATTGGGTCGTTTATTTTTCTGGAATTGAGCTGCATAAGTTGCTTGTATATTTTTGAGATTAGTTGTTTGTCAGTTGCTTCATTTGCTATTATTTTCTCCCATTCAGAAGGCTGTCTTTTCACCTTGCTTATAGTTTCCTTTGTTGTGCAGAAGCTTTTAATTTTAATTAGATCCCATTTGTTTATTTTTGCTTTTATTTCCAGAATTCTGGGAGGTGGATCATAGAGGATCCTGCTGTGATTTATGTCTGAGAGTGTTTTGCCTATGTTCTCCTCTAGGAGTTTTATAGTTTCTGGTCTTACATTTAGATCTTTAATCCATTTTGAGTTTATTTTTGTGTGCGGTGTTAGAAAGTGATCTAGTTTCATTCTTTTACAAGTGGTTGACCAGTTTTCCCAGCACCACTTGTTAAAGAGATTGTCTTTACTCCATTGTATATTCTTGCCTCCTTTGTCAAAGATAAGGTGTCCATATGTGTGTGGATTTATCTCTGGGCTTTCTATTTTGTTCCATTGATCTATATGTCTGTCTTTGTGCCAGTACCATACTGTCTTGATGATTGTGGCTTTGTAGTAGAGCCTGAAGTCAGGCAAGTTGATTCCTCCAGTTCCATTCTTCTTTCTCAAGATTGCTTTGGCTATTCGAGGTTTCTTGTATTTCCATACAAATCTTGAAATTATTTGTTCTAGTTCTGTGAAAAATGTGGCTGGTAGCTTGATAGGGATTGCATTGAATTTGTAAATTGCTTTGGGTAGTATACTCATTTTCACTATATTGATTCTTCCAATCCATGAACATGGTATATTTCTCCATCTATTAGTGTCCTCTTTGATTTCTTTCATCAGTGTTTTATAGTTTTCTATATACAGGTCTTTAGTTTCTTTAGGTAGATATATTCCTAAGTATTTTATTCTTTTCGTTGCAATGGTGAATGGAATTGTTTCCTTAATTTCTTTTTCTACTTTCTCATTATTCGTGTATAGGAATGCAAGGGATTTCTGTGTGTTGATTTTATATCCTGCAACTTTACTTGAAAGCATTTCCCCTAAAGTCAGGAACAAGACAAGGGTGTCCACTTTCACCGCTACTATTCAACATAGTTCTGGAAGTTTTGGCCACAGCAATCAGAGCAGAAAAAAAAATAAAAGGAATCCAAATTGGAAAAGAAGAAGTAAAACTCTCACTGTTTGCAGATGACATGATCCTCTACATGGGAAACCCTAAAGACTCCACCAGAAAATTACTAGAGCTCATCAATGGTCATAACTTTTTTTCCAAGGAGTAAGCGTCTTTTTAATTTCATGGCTGCAATCACCATCTGCAGTGATTTCAGAACCCCAAAAAATAAAGCCTGACACTGTTTCTACTGTTTCCCCATCTATTTCCCTTGAAGTGATGGGACCAGATGCCATGATCTTCATTTTCTGAATGTTGAGCTTTAAGCCAACTTTTTCACTCTCCTCTTTCACTTTCATCAAGAGGCTTTTGAGTTCCTCTTCACTTTCTGCCATAAGGGTGGTGTCATCTGCATATCTGAGGTTATTGATATTTCTCCTAGCAATCTTGATTCCAGCTTGTGTTTCTTCCAGTCCAGTGTCTAGCTATGGAATTATAAAACAAAATTCAAATATGAAACCAGTTAAGAACATATGCTGTTCACAATCAGAGTTAATTTCTAAGCTGCCATGGAATATTCTTGTTCTGCCATTGAAGTGAACAGTCCTTTTTCATTGCTTCTATACCAAAATATTGATAAATGTTTCTGAAAAAAACAGCCTCAACTACTTATTTTCAACTTTTCCTAAGAGAGCAGGGAAGTAATCTGTCTCTGTGTTTATGCCATGGAATGTGATGGCACTCATTAAACAGAAACGATTACTATGAGATTTACCAAATTATGAAATTGATGAACATCCCTTATTTAAAATATATTATAATCATAAATTCTTAGGCAAATTTAAGAACTTTCCAATTATATATACAACACAAAATTATTTATATTCATCTAAGCCTCTGAGGAGAAATGTCTTGAAACATGTAATAGTTAATGTGAAGAATCTTGTATGGAGATATTTGTATTGGTGAATTTTACTGCATTATTAAATTTTCCTTCTTATTAGTAATATTTTCCGGGGAGATTCCATGTCTCTAGATACCTGCGGGGGGAGGGGGAACATTCAGTTGAACGAATTTTATAAAGATAATTACAGTGAGCCCTCTGTATCCACAGGTTTCACCAACCATAAATAAAAAATATTTGAAGAAATTACAGAAAGTTCCTAAAAGCAAAGCTTAACTTTGCTGCATGCAGGCAACTATTCACATAGCATTTATATTGTAATAGATAGTATAAGTACTCTAGAGATGATTTAAAGTCTACAGAAGGGTGTGGGTCAGTTTTATAAGGGACTTGAGCACTCATAGATTTTAATATGAAGGAGCAATCCTGAACCAGTCCCCCATGGGTACTGAAAAACAGATGTACTATGTTTGGTAAGCTGGTAGGATTTGTCTCAGTAGAGAAGATTGCCTCTGGGTTCACTTTTTTCTACAAAAGGAAAATGAACATGTTGCTAATTGATCAGATTCTTAGCCTCACTTTTGTATTACATTGGTATTAATGCCAATAATTGTAAAATCACTTTGTAAATGTAAAGTGCCACATAAAGGCTTATTTAGGCTTATGTATTTTCAGCATCTATAACTCACTAGGATAATACAGTCAAATCACTTGACTCAAACCAGTAAAAGAAAAGCTGTGTTGTATATGGCATTATAAAAAATAGAACTTTATACTTGTGAAGTAGTAATCAGAGCTAACTTTCAGTTCAGTTCAGTTGCTTAGTCATGTCCAACTCTTTGCAACCCATGGATGCCAGGCTTCCCTGTCCATCACCAACTCCTGGAGCTTGCTCAGACTCATGTCCATCGAGTTGGTGATGCCATCCAACCATCTCATCCTCTGTCATCCCCTTCTCCTCCCACCTTCAATCTTTCCTAGCTTCAGGGTCTTTTCTAATGAGTCAGTTCTTTGCAAAGTATTGGAGCTTCAGCTTCAGCATCAGTCCTTCAATGAATATTCAGGACTGATTTCCTTTAGGACTGTCCAGTTTGATCTTCTTGCTGCCCAAGGGACTCTCAAGAGTCTTCTCCAACACCACAGTTCAAAAGCATCAGTTCTTCAGCACTCAGCTTTCTTTATGGTCCAAATCTTACATTCATGCATACCTATTGGAAAAACCACAGTTTTGACTATATGCACCTTGGTCAGCAAAGTAATATCTCTGCTTTTTAATATGCTGTCTAGGTTGGTCAAAGCTTTTCTTCCAGGGAGCGAGCATCTTTTAATTTCATGGCTGCAGTCACCATCTGCAGTGATTTTGGAGCCCAAAAAAACAAAAAGTCTGTCACTGTTTCCATCGTTTCCCCATCTATTTGGTGATGGGACTGGATGCCATGATCTTCGTTTTTTGAATGTTGAGTTTTAAGCCAGCTTTTTCACTGTCTTCTTTCACTTTCATCAAGAGGCTCTTTAGTTCCTCTTGGCTTTCTGCCATAAGGGTGGTGTCTTCTGCATGTTTATGGAGTTAACATTAATGAACTAACTTTATTGAACACTTAGGTTGTACCCAGCATTATCTAAGTTCTTTACTTAACACTAATTCATTTAAAGTATTGTAGCTGCTTATCCATAGTGTAGCCATTAGAGGTAATTCATTCTCTCATTGAGTCATTTATAGTAGGTAGTGCTCAGAGTAGATAGCATTGTAGATAATTTATGTTTTATATTAAGACCTATAGCACCTAAATGATGTACATTCATTTTGTTTTATTAATTTCATGATGTATTTAAAATGTAATTGAGACTTAATTTTGATCTATTTATATAAGCCTTTAAAAGTTTAACACAATCTCTCCTTTGTCCTCTCTGTCCACTGGGATATGTGGAAAGAGCATGGATTTTAGAGTACAGCATAACTTGGGCAAGATACATAATCTTTTGATTGTCATAAAGAACAGAGTAGCTGCTCAATAAACATTTTGCTCATTGATTGAATGATTGAAATGCCTGACATATAGGTTCTTAATTACTGTTAGTTGCATTTCTCTCATTTTTCTTCAAGAATTTAGAACTAGCAGGTTCCCTTATTGTTCACATCCTCAAAGTGATGAATTACTGACTGCAGCAGCGATTACTTACTGATCGGAACTTCCAGATGAGGAGTTGGATATCTGTCCCAAACTATTGCTCTTGAAAGCAAACTCAGACTGCTTCCTTATACCATATTTTTCTTCAAATTAATTTTTTTGCTTTTATGTTTTCTGTTAAAATTTTCTGTTTGAATATTAGTAGTAAAATGAACTTTCGTCTTAAGAATCTTACAATATAGCCCTAATATAAAAATCTACAAGCCTTTTAAAGTAAACTAGTTTTTCTTATAAAGTATAAGAACTGCAGTCTTTTAAGCCAGTAGTGTTGACTGCAAAGTTATAAAAATTTCCATCATTTTCTTCCACACTTTCGCAATCTGGTGGTTTGTAACTGCCTTCATAAATTGGCGACTTCTGTCCTAGCTCTGACACAGAGCTTTTCAGCCTGTCCTGCCATCAGTGTACCTGCCCCTTGACATTGACAAGATTCTTATCAAAACTGGGGTTTTGCATAAATTAGTGTTTAACCTTGGACAGGTTTTTCCTCCTCATTTCAGTGCAGCTTTTAAGAGACCTTCTTGCTCTTATCCATAGATGATGAAAGTGAAATTTGACTATTATATTATATCATACATTTTGTACTCTTGAGGGAGTAACATAAACTTATTAGTCTTACTCATTTTTCATTAAGCCTGAATTAGTAATCCTCAATTACTAATTCTTGTACAATATATTAATAGATATCATCACTGATACCCTACTATCCTTTCCTTCTCGTCCAAAGGATCTGTTTTCCTTACTTTTTTACTTTAATAAGCAGCTTATGTTGGATGTGGGGAAGAAAGGGAGAAGAAGGGGAAGGAGTTTCAAGTTGCCTAAAGGAGTAAACTTTAATCTTACGAATTTAGAATTTCTTTAAAAAATTATTTTTTTTTTACTTTTAATTTTTTATTTGTTAATATAAACTTATTTATTTTAATTGGAGTTGATTACTTTACAAGATGGGGAACATGTGTATACCTGTGGTGGATTCATGTTTATGTATGGCAAAAAAATTATTTTAAATTTAGAATTTTTTGGTTGTTTTACCTTAATACTTTCCGGAAGGTACATACTAAGTTTTGTGGGTAATTTGTGTTTTACAGGAAGAACTGAAGCACCTAAGTGATACTAGATCAATTTTGTTTTATGATATATGTTAAATGTAAATAAGATGAAAAGCACTTGATTTGATCTATTCGTATCAGCACTTGATTTTAATCTATTTCTTGGTATTTAAAATATGAAAAAAGATCTTTTGACTATGTAATGTGGAGAGTTTATACCTTCCTAATTTGTTCTTACCATCATTGTTTCAGCCATGGTTGAATGGAGAACGAGAAACAACTTCATTCTTGAACTATAGGGATATTTGCATATTTGATAGGAACAAACATTTATTATGTTTTTAATTTGGATCTGATAATGAGCAGATTACTCTCCAAGAGTATATTATCAGTTCCACTGGCCTCTGTTGAACATCTCAGATGTTTCGGGTGTGAAATTACATGTGACTAGAAACATGGCTTCTAAATTTTAACAAACCTAGAAATAGTATTATTATAGCAAAATAGGGCTTCCCTGGATTCTCAGATGGTAAAGAATCCACCTGCAATGCAGGAGACTAGGGTTTGATCCCTGGGTCGGAAAGATCCCTTGGAGAAGGGAATGGCTACCCACTCCAGTATTGTTGCCTGGAGAATTCCATGGACAGAGGAGCCTAGTGGGCTACAATCATGGGGTCTCAAAGAGTCAGACATGACTGAGCAACTAACACTTTTCACTTTCATAATATGTTTAGTAGCCTTAATTAAATCAGGTGATATATACTGTCTAATTTTTCTTTACCTAAGTGGATGGAAATGTTTGTCACCTTATTATTCTTTGAAAATATCTTTGTGATGCCTTTTTCTTTCTTCAACAATCAAAATGATTGTTCATCCAAAATGATTGAGAAGAGAAGCTAAGCTTAAACAGAGAATGATTTCTTTTTCTTTTTTTTTTTAAAGCTGACTCTCATTTACTGAACATTGTGAAATCTCAACATGAGGGGAAAAAGCTCACAAATTCAAGCACACTAAGAGTAATTTATACTTAGTTATAGCAAGGTTATTATGTTTTATCTTTACCAACTTAAAGAAATAAATTAGAATGAATAAGAGAATATGAAGATTGAGGTCCCTTCTATATGAAACCTGCATATAATTGGAAATATACAGTAGGTACCATAGAGAAGCCTAGACTTTTGTTAGCTGATTTAATAACTACAGGGACCCTGTGATATAATTATTAGTATTCCCATTTTACACGCATTGACAAACTACAAATCCAAGTTCAGAGCTATTAAGAAACTTGCCTGAAATCTTTGGGCTGGTTGACAGTATAGCACATGATTTACGCTTTACCTGTAAAAGGAGATAAATGATACCAACCTACTTGAAGGTTTTTGTATAATGTATATAAAAATTTATCATAGCAGTGTTTGTACTCAATATGTGATATACTGTTTTGATAAAATATCTTTCAGTCATTTAGTTCATTTAGTCTTAATTCTCACAAATTTAGAAATACTACTTTGACCCAATTTATCATTGGTGTGTTCTGAATAGCTATATAATATTAAGTCCATTTCTCTGTTGTCTATATGAGAAAACTGAGATATAGAGAGGTAGAGTAATATATCTATCTGGTAGAGTCTAAACTCAGATCTGAACTAATAGACTGAGGTCTTAAATACCAATGCCATGTTAAAGTATCTCTTAAGGAAATCTGGGTAGATTGGAATCTTTTGAAGCAGAAATAGGCTTCCCTACCCTGACTTCTGGACAAGTTTTTGGAGTCTGTTTAACCTTTAGCTTTAAAAGAGGAAATGAGTTGGAGAGGGGTATACATTTATACAAATCATATGTTCATTCTTTGGATTTCACTATAGCATTTTAACAAAAATGCTGGCCATTAAGTGATGTTTATACTAGCCTCAGGGCAGAAGCCATCGATTTATTTTAAATTAATCTTAAGCTAGCTATTAGAAAAAAATAAGCAAAACTACACGAAGCACTGTAAAACAAACACTGTGATGCCATGGCAAGAGCTTTGCAGCAGACAGCCCAGGGATCTTAAGCACAGCCACTTACGTAACTTCGGGTAAGTTACTTCTAAGCCTTGGGTTTTTCATCTGTAGAGATTGTTGTTATTCAGTTGCTAAGTCGTGTCTGACTCTTTGTGACCCCCATGGACTGCAGCATGCCAGGCTTCCATGTCCTTCACCATCTCCTGAAGTTTGCTCAATCTCATGTCCATTGAATTGTTGCCATCCAACCACCTCATCCTCTGTTGTCCCCTTCTTCTCCCGCCTTCAATCTTTCCCAGCATCAGGGTCTTTTCCAATGAGTTAGCTCTTTGCATCAGGTGGCCAAAGTATTGGAGCTTCAAATGGGATTAAGTATTTCAGAGCATTGTTGCAAGGAGGAAATGAGATAAAATGCCAGACATATAGTAGAACAATCATTCATTCCCCTTTTTCTATTCCAAGTTTTAAATAAAATTGGATGTATTTTTGAATGGAAGAGTATATTTCTGTATCAGACTTGAAGTGTTCTAAGGGTAACATGTTTCCTCCTCTCTTAGTTGAAATATGGATGCAGCCTTTTGATATTGAGTTGCATTTTCTTGAGTGCATAAGCAGCCAAAAATAGCTTGTTTACTTTGTATTAAAAGGTAGAAGATCTTAATGATGTTAGAAGAAAAACAATGGTGATTAGCATTATATTTGTTGCATGCATGTATGCACAATCATGTCCAACACTTTGCAACCCCATGGACTGTAGCCCTCCAAACTCCTCTGTCCACAAAATTCTCTAGGCAAAAATTCTGGAGTGGGTTGCCGTTTTCTCCTCCAGAGGATCTTTCTACTATCATTTAAACATCCAGTTTTCTTCCATGTTGAAATTTAAAAGGTAGTACTTTAATTGGCAGAATATAGAATAAAACCCTTGAGGTAAATAATCAGATGATTTACTAATATCTAATAGAATCATCAATAATTCTTATATAATTCTTATATATCTTTAGAGAATATACTCTTTTCTAAAAAGAGAATGTCAGAACACAGTGAAAGTTATCCTGAAATTCTACATGATATAGAAATGAAAACATTATATTATGTCCACCATGTATCTAAGACCAGTTGGTTAGTAACTAGACTTTGAATCAGATTTTGGTTTTTGTTTGAATGTTTTTTTTTTTTTTTCTGCCATGAAATGTTTGGTTAAAATAAATTATTACTGGACGTGGTATATTAAAGAGGTGATGTTAGAACTGCTCTGAGGGAAAGAGAGATTTATGATTCTGCATTATACTTTATTCTAAAATGTTTTCTTATTTCATTCAAAGTTTCAAAAACAAATAAATTAGTTTATTATAAAATTTGCTTGTTTCTGCGGGGGGCGCTCTGCAGAAAGAGAGAGGCAGTGGAACTTCCCTCAGCAAAGCCAAGGGGTCCTGAGGAGAGGTGAGCCTGCTGTCCGCCAACCCAGCCCCTTGACGAGCGAGAGACAATCAGATGCAACAGGGGTTCCATCTAAGCAGTTCCGCTTTATTGCCACAAACTCTTGGTTTATATAGGCAAGCAAGGGGGTTTTGCGAGGGACTTTCTACAGTTGCACCAATCACGTTAAAGGTCAAGTCATCATGTGTCTTCATTGTAACAGGAGTCTATCATGCTCTGTCCACGTGCACGGAAATCAAGAGAGCCAATCAAAAGTTTTGACAAACAACTTAGGCTGCGCCCTCATCTCTTCTGCCAGGCGCCATCTTAGCTCTAAACCGCAAAGCTAGCCCTTCTTTTTCAAGGTTTCCCATTTAGGGCCCCACATCTCCCCCTTTTTTATTTTATTTAAGCCCTCGAGACATTTGTATTGATGTTCTGTAAAACAAGGCGTAAAGCTGTAGGCGGCCAACCTCCAGCCTCACCAGCCCCTCTCGTGACTGTGCCTGTCTTAGGTTGCCCTCCTCTGAGGGTCTTACCTGTCATTGGCTATCCAGCCACCTCTTGGGGGCTAGGTGGAATCTCTCTAGATGATGGGCATCTGGAACTATTTATCTGTCTTGGTTAATCTCTTGAAGGGCTAAATTAATCCAGGGGTTTTGTGGGTGCCTAATGTGGGGTTCCTTTTCCATGACCTGGGTAAGCATAACTATTTTTTGCTGTAAGCACCTATTGCGGGCTGTGAGATTTTTTTACCTTTTAACATTACAAGAAGCAGAATGACAAAAACAAGCAAATAGAAGGCATTTTCAAACCAGGTAAATGGACTTTGTACCCAGTCCCATAGATCCGTTGCTCCCTTTTTCACCTGTTAGAGTCTCATTTAACACTGGAAAAGCTGTCAGACAAAAGCTGGGGTATCGCACATCACAGTCTATGTGCACCAAGACATTCAATGTCTCGATCGCTCTGCGTGGAGATCAGTCCCATTATGGCGGATCTCAGGTGTTCGAGCTGGTTTGAAATCCTTGAGCAGAGGCAGTGGATATGTTGTTTATAACCTCGATGGTCTGAGCTTGTTGAACTCTCAGCACGGATGCTGACACTGTTGTACCCTCATGGTTGATGGCCTTGTGTGTCGTTAAACCCAGGCTTCAAAAATTCTAAAAACTGTTGCATAGCCGTGGCAATTACAAAGGTCAGCAAGGAGAGGATAGGTAATCCGACGGTCGCCAGGAGCAGTGTCCACCGGGGTCGCCGCATCGGTGATCTGAAAGGGAAGAAAAGATCGCCTCAAGAACTTTTTGTTCTTGGGATCAATATGTGAGTGTCTCTTTAATCTGTGTCACATTTTGAGATTTGACCTCTCGCTTGTGGTGTAAATTTAAGATTCCTTGCTGGCACCCATATAGGGCTGGGGTCCCCAATGGGGAATACGCATCTGAATCCTCTTCCCGTTGTAAGGAGTGGATCGGGCCCCTTCCACTGGCCAGTGATGGGGTCTTTCCATCTCACTTGTATTTCAGGTTTTATTTCTTGATTAGACCAATGTTTTTGAAAACATGGTATCGGTTCATTTTTTGAAAAATTTAAAATGTTTAAAGAGTGCCATTCCAAGTTGCTGGTGAGGGCTTATTCCCCCTTTTTGTTTTTGTAATTGAGCCTTTAAATTTTGATGGTGGCGCTCAATTATGGCTTGTCCCTGGCGGTTATGTGGGATTCCGGTGTTATGACGAATGTGCCATTGTTGGAAGAATTTCTGTAACCTCTGGCTGATGAAGCAAGGGCCATTATCTGCTTTTATTTGATGGGGAAGGCCCAACTTCACAAAACATGGCTTTGAGCATGTTTTGCTTTTTCTCCTGTGTGGGCAGTAGCCCAGCAGGCATGCGAGTAAGTGTCAATAGACACAAAAACATACTTAAGTTTTCCAAAAGGAGAATAATGGGTCACATCAGTTTGCCACAGCACAATGGGTTTTAGCTCTCGAGGGTTTACTCCTGGGGGCTGTAAAGGCGGTACTTGTAAATAAGGAAGACAGGATTTACAAGTATGTATAATTTTCTTTAATTCTCTAATAGGGATCTGTGGAAACCTTTTATGTAGCCCTCTCCAATTTATATGAGTAAGATCATGAAGATCATAGGCATCTTGTAAGTTACAGGCTTGGATTGTAAGGGAGGCCGCTCTATGGGCCAGGGAATTTCCCATTGAAAGCAATCTAGGTAAATCTTGATGACCCCTAAGATGGTGTACATAAATGGGGTTAACCCGTTCAAGTAACAGGGTATGGGCTTGTATCATAAGGGGAGTAATAGGATTGTTATCTAGCCGTATGTGAGAATTTAGCAATCCTGGAAGCAAGTTTCCTACATAAAGACTGTCAGAAAACAGATTCATGGGTTCAGGGAGTTTTGTGAGCGCCACGGCAACAGCAAATAATTCTTTAAACTGTGCGGACCCCTCACAAGGCCCAAAGTACCCTCGTATATGTTCATCTGGCTGTTGTGATAGCTGTGGTGGCTGGCACACGACGGCTGCTGCACCATGCTTTCCTCCATCAGAAAAAGCATTGAGGGCATCTGGTATAGGCTTAAAGAGAAATAGCTGGGGCACCCTCCAATCTAGGCGACCAAAAGAAGTAACCCATTTGTGTGGCCCATAATGACAGTCAGGGATGCCTAGGTAACCCTCCAGCGCTAAAGCTATTCTCCCATTGTTTCTTTGAATCCATTCAAAATCTGATAGTCTATGTGGGATAACAATCTTATCGGGTTCATGCGCATAGCATCGGACTGCGTATCTCTTCCCTTCTGTATTAAGTCAGCCATTTGATCTATACAGGTATAGACTCGGGGAGTTCCCCCCAAGGATATGTGAACCCATTGTAGAGGCTTTCCCCCCCTGGACCAAGGCTGCCATAAGTAAGGATGGACTAGGCAGGACCCACAATTGTAGACTCTCTTCAGGAGTATACCTGGTAAGCTGGGCCCCATTGAGGGCCCTTTGAATGTCTTGAAAGATCTTTTTGTGGGAAGGTAGAAGGGTTATCTCATCATTGGGCTGTCTATCTTTTAATAAATCAAAGAGGGGCAAGAGTTGACCTGTCGAAACAGGGATCCAGGGTTGTAGCCAATTGAGTTCTCCCAAAACCCGTTGTAGGCCAGTCAGGGAGTAGGAATCTTGGATGTATAGCTGGGGTTTTAGGGGGCTCACACCTTCTAGGGACAGCTGAGATCCCAGAATCTTAAAAGGCAGGACAAGCTGGACTTTGTCAGAGGATATATGGAGTCTCCCTTTTGATAGACACTTCTGTAAAATTTTATATGCTTCTGTCAGCTGTTCAGCAGTAGGGGCCCCCAAAATGATATCATCCATATAAACATACAATTTAATATATGTCAGACCTCTAACTGGCTGGAGAAGATCTTTTACATAATTTTGACAATAGGCAGGGCTGTTTGCCATTCCCTGTGGTAAAACTGTCCATTCAAAATGCTCATCAGGCCCCTCGAAGTTAGTGGAGGGTACCGAAAAGGCAAACTTTTCACAATCTTGGGATTGTAGAGGTATAGAAAAGAAACAGTCTTTAATATCTATTACCATAAGACATAGATTACTAGGAATAGCTGGTATCCAGGATAATCCCCTTAGGGGTGTCCCTTGGATGATCATTCTCTCATTGATCTAAAATCTTGTAACATCCTCCATTTTCCCGAGGATTTTTTAATTACAAATATCGGGGTATTCCAAGGGCTAGTAGAAGGGCGGATATGTCCCAAATTTAGTTGTTCAAGAGATTTCTCTAAGGGCTTGCAGCTTAGTGGATGGAAGAGGCCACTGCTCCACCCATATTGGGGGTCCGGGTTTCCATTGTATAGGAGGGACCTGGGGGGCAGTGGCCCTTAGGATTGGGGGGGCACCTTCCATCGGGTTAGAGGCTCTCCCTTGTGAAGTTTATCCAATTCAGGATCTCCCCTATAGTTTGGTATGGGAGAATGTTTATAATGTTGATATTTTTCCTCATCGAGGAGGTCATGATAAAGGCCCTTATAATCAGTGGTAATATATACATCTGCTTGTCCCAAAATATCCTGGCCAAGCAGATTTGCATTCAATCCAGAAGCTATCAGGGGCCGAACCTCTCCTGTAGAACCATCAATATCTTTCCAGGGGAGCCACTCAGCAGTCTCCTTAGATTGAGTGTTCCCCCCAAGGCCCAATAATTGAGGCCCAAGGACCGATTTCCAACTAGGTGGGACCTCCTCTGCCCTGAGGACGGTCCCATCAGCTCCTGTGTTGATCAGGCATCAAAATCTCTTTCCTCCTATGGTAATATCCATTTTAGGCCTTAATCCAGGCACAATAGGCACAGTCCAATTGGCTCTGGGGGGCTCTTTGGCCTTAGTGATCCCCATTAGCCTTGTAGGGGGTCGGAGCCAGCCGCATCCAGGGAAGGGTTTTTGAAGGAACTTTTCAATATGATCGGGTGAGAAATGAGGTCCCCCTTGGGGTGACGGGGCTGGGGGTTGCCCCTCATCTAGTTTAAAGGCTTGCCGTCGTTATCAAACTTAGATTTGCACTCTGCCCTCCAGTGATATCCCTTCCTACATCGCGAGCATGGAGTAGTGGGGGGTCTCCGACCAGTAGGTCTTCCCCCACCTTGAGGGCACTCCTTCTCAAAGTGTCCCTCTTGTCCACAGCCAAAGCACAGACCCAATTTTGGGGGGACTAGGGGTCCCTTAGATGCGGTCCCCCCAGAGGCCATCATAGCGGAGAGGGCCTTGGTCATCGCCTCGGTAAGAGCTTCAGTCTGAGCCTGAAGGGCAGCTGAAATAGAGCAGGTCTGATGGCTCTGTGTCCCCACGTCTTTGGTGGCTACAATCCATCACTCCATAGAGCAGTCTTTCTGTCCTGTGCAAGCCAACTTATGGTCTGAGTTCATCCCTTCCCAGACTAATAGCCTAACAAATTGATCTCTCAGGGGCACCAGAAGGAATTTTCTCTGTATACTCTTTTCCACCTGATCTATGAAGGTGGAGAGGTTTTCATTATTTTTTTGAGTGATGCCCGATATAGGGGGGCTCACTGGGGCCCTCCACAAGCTTTTTCCAGGCAGCCAAACATATGGACTGTACCTTATCTGTATAAGGAGCAGGAATGGTGGCCTCTTGAGGTCCCGTACTCCACTGATCTGCTGTCCCTGACAACATCCCGAAAGTCACTAGGATAGCAGGGTTGGCAGCTTGATTTCTTTCTGCCTGAGCATGACACTCTTCCTTGAGAAAGGTACACCATTTGATGTAGGTGTTACTGGGGAGCACTGCCTTACATAGTATCTTCCAGTCTTGGGTCATACAAGGTTGATGAGCCAGGCCCTGGAGAATAGTTTCTGCCCACAGGGAGTTCGGGCCATCCTCTGCCACTGCCTTTTTGAGCTCTTTTAAATCATTGGCCTCCCAGGGGTACCAGCCTGCCGGCCTATTCCCCGCCCCCCCCTCCCCCCGCCCCCCGCGCCCCCGGTTGACGTTTACAGGAAAGGCTTGAGTTAAGCCAATAAAGGGCAGCGAGGATCCCCAAGGGTCCCCGGGATAGGTTCTCCCTTTCCAAGGTGACCTCATTTTCTTTCCCAAGCAAGGTGCTCTCGAAACTTCCTCAAATGGGGGAGGCAGGGAGGGGCACAGATCTCTCCCCTGGGCTCCCGGTCTCAGGGCATCAGAGGGGTCTCTATTCTCTTCCGTCCCTTTATCATCCCCAAAAGGCTCCCATGGCCCACTATTCGCTCTAGAGTCTTTATTCCCTACAGTCTCTTTTGCTATACTTTGGTCCGACATGACTCGTTCCTTGTCAGACTTTTCCCATTGTTTTTCTGATTTTGAATTGGGGGTACCTGTATCAGCGATATGCTCCTCGCTCCGTGAAAAGCAGAGCTTGAGGGCCGAAATGCTCAGACAGAACCCTAAGGGGGACTCCTCACCATTTTGAACCTCTCGCTGCCTAGCAAGGGTTTGTACTCAATCCCAAGTGTCCCAAGAGAACAGATTGGCCAAAGCAACCCAGGGGGCTAACTGTACAATGGTCCCCCAGACCTTCATGGCCTGAGCATCAGAAATCTCAAGTCCCCTGCTTATGAGCATATATCTCAGTGCCCTGAGTGTGGGCTCATCAGATTTCCCAATATTATTTCCCATGCTGCCGAGAGAGAATAGAAAGAAAAGTCACTGAGGACAACCACCAAAAATCCTACCGGGAGTGGTGGCGGCCAGAAAGTTGGGCTTGTGGTATGCTTTTGAAACTGTTTATGTGCCTGCGTCATTGCATGGAAGTTTTCTTGCTGGGGGCGGGCACCCTAGAGGTTTCTAGCCCGTTCTGTGACCCCCTTATCCTGTCACGGGAGTCTTCAAGTGGCAGGCGCCCTAATGGCCTTTACGTGCCTGACCCGTGCCCACAGGGAAGATTCTAGGCCACGTCCTCAGTTAAGAGTGATTAAAGGGGAGTTTCACCCGGTCGGGCTCTAGTTACTGAGGCTCACTTGTTGCAGGGCCTTCAAAGTCTGCCAGAGAGTGGCCCTAGCCAGGACTTATCAATTGCCTCCACAACCACTCGCCTGTTCACTGAAACTCCTGAAAAAGGAGTTAAGGACAGATCAGAAAAGAAGAAAGAAAATAAGTCAGGAGCAGAGGGCCTCAAAGCAGAGGGGGGGCCCACCTTGAAGTCTGGCTTACCTTGGGCGATACTCCTCTAAAGGGGAGCTCCACGCTGCGACCAGCCTAGGGTCCTTCGTCGCTCCTTTTTTCAGAGCCGCACGGTGACACCACCTCCGTCCGTCCGCTTTGCACCCCACGTTGGGCGCCAGTTTCTGCGGGGGGTGCTCCGCAGAAAGAGAGAGGCAAGGGAACTTCCCTCAGCAAAGCCAAGGGGTCCCGAGGAGAGGTGAGCCTGCTGTCCACCAACCCAGCCCCTCGGCAAGGGAGACACAGTCAGACGCGACAGGGGTTCCATCTAAGCAGTTCCGCTTTATTGCCACAAACTTTTGGTTTATATAGGCAAGCAAGGGGGTTTTGTGAGGGACTTCCTACAGTTGCACCAATCATGTTAAAGGTCAAGTCGTAATATGCCATAGTTGCACCAATCACATTAAAGGTCAAATTGTAATATACCATAGTTGCACCAATCATGTTAAAGGTCAAATCGTAATATACCATAGTTGCACCAATCACGTTAAAGGTCAAGTCGTCATGCGCCTTCATTGTAACAGGAGTCTATCACGCACTGTCCACGTGCACGGAAATCAAGAGAGCCAATCAAAAGTTTTGACAAACAACTTAGGTGCGCCCTCATCTCTTCCGCCAGGCGCCATCTTAGCTCTAAACTGCAAAGCTAGCCCTTCTTTTTCAAGGTTTCCCATTTAGGGCCCCACATCTTTGCTTTTGTACAATGAAGACTGAGATTTTTTTTTTTTTCCGTTTAGGTATAGAAGGTGAGTTTTTATTGTCAGATGAGAAATTTAATTCACGAAAGTTTAAATTTTCTCTGTGATAACATCCAAAGGACTCTGAAGTGGGTCAGAGACCCATGTTCCCCTTCCTTTTCTTTCACTAGCTCATTTTCTTATATTAATCAAGTCGTTCAACCTAGTTGGTTCCTAGTATACAGCCAAAGGTGAAGTTGGGTTTTTAGTTTCTGTGCTTCAGCTTTACAGAACTTGGAAGGACTAAAGAAGAGAAAGCCAGGGAGATACTGCTTGCATACACGTTTTAAAAGACCTACTCTAACCTGTAGATAAAGTCTAGGCTATCTAGTCAAGGCTGTGGTTTTTCCTGTGGTCATGTATGGACGTGAGAGTTGGACTGTGAAGAAGGCTAAGCGCCGAAGAATTGATGCTTTTGAACTGTGGTGTTGGAGAAGACTCTTGAGAGTCCCTTGGACTGCAAGGACATCCAACCAGTCCATTCTGAAGGAGATCAGCCCTGGGATTTCTTTGGAAGGAATGATGCTGAAGCTGAAACTCCAGTACTTTGGCCACCTCATGCAAAGAGTTGACTCATTGGAAAAGACTGTGATGCTGGGAGGGACTGGGAGCAGGAGGAGAAGGGGACGACAGAGGATGAGATGGCTGATGGCATCACTGACTCGATGGACGTGGGTCTGAGTGAACTCCGGGAGTTGGTGATGGACAGGCAGGCCTGGTGTGCTGCAATTCATGGGGTCGCAAAGAGTTGGACACGACTGAGTGACTGAACTGAACTGTAACCTGATCCATCAATTTTGTTTGGAATTCATATGAAATTTCACTTGACAGTAGAGTGCCCTGTTTACCCCAGAAATGATGATGGTGAAAAATGGCAGTTTGTAAAATTTAAATTGGCTCAACTAGATTATCCCCAAATCCTTTTCCAGTTCTGACATTGGCTGTTTGTGTTTCTTGCCCTCATTGCCAGCATAGTCTGAAGGACAGACAGGACTATTAATCAGAAGACCCACATTTTAACTCAGGTTATTGTGCTAATTATTTGAGCAAATAATAGCTTCTTAGTTATTTGGACTAACTGTCCTTTACATAAACTAACTGTTTTGTAGTTTGTGGTTCCAGACTACTACAGACCCAGTTTATTTTGTGCTGGAGTTGTAAATATTGAATTGGAATATATATGTATATATATTTTTAATTTTTATTTTCACTTTATTTTGCTTTACAATACTGTATTGGTTTTGCCATACATTGACATGAATCAGCCACGGGTGTACATGAGTTCCCAATCCTGAACCCTCCTCCCACCTCCCACCCCATATCATCTCTCTGGATCATCCCCATGCACAAGCCCCAAGCATCTTGTATCCTGTATCGAACATAGACTGGCGATTCATTTCTTACATGATAGTGTACATGTTTCAATGCCATTCTCCCAAATAATCCCACCCTCTCCCTCTCCCATAGAGTCCAAAAGTCCGTTCTATACATCTATGTCTCTTTTGCTGTCTCGCATACAGGGTTATCATTACCATCTTTCTAAATTCTATATATATGTGTTAGTATACTGTATTGGTGTTTTTTTTTCTGGCTTACTTCATTCTGTATAATAGACTCCAGTTTCATCCACCTCATTAGAACTGATTCAAATGTATCCTTTTTAATGGCTGAGTAATACTCCATTGTGTATCTGTACCACAGCTTTCTTATCCATTCATCTGTTGATGGAATATATTTTTTAAACAAGAATAATTGGTAAACTAAGAGTCATCATTAATGACGATATATGGCCTCTGTAGGCAAAACTGCTGCCTATAATCTTCAACCGTTATTCAATCTTAAGTTACTCTAATAGAATATTAGTATAATTGATCTAAAATAGATTACTTAAAACAGTTTAAGTTCTACTTTTGGAATCCATTGTGTGATTTTTTGTTTTTGTTTTTGAATGGAGCAGAAGTACTTTATTTTAAATACTAGGACTAAAAAGTAAAATCAAAGGTCAAAATTTTCCAGTGGAAACCAAGAGGTATAATCAAAATTAAATACAACCTTGAGCCAATTCAGAAAGCTCAGTAATCTTCAAAGTGATTTTCATACATTAATTACTCCTCATGGCATCCCAAGGATGAAAGAAATTTAATTCTCATATTCTAGTTACTGATAACCACAGGAAGAGTCTGCATGATTGAGATGAGCCATTTTAATAAGGCAGGTTGACAAATATTTCATCAAATATTAAGGATCTACCACATCAGCTATATATGAGGCACAAAGTATCCCACTGAGGCGGCCTACTTTAAAGCCCTTTTTTTTTTTTTTTTTTCTTTTTAAAGACTTTCTTTTTTAGAGGAGTTTTAGACTCCCAACAAAACTGTGAGAAGGTATGGGATTTGCCATATACTCTTCATCTCCACACATACATAGCCTTTCCCAGTTACTAACATCCCCCACTAGAGGAGTACATTTGGTACAACTGATAGACCTACATTAACTCAATAGTTTCCAGAGTCCTTAGTTTACATTAGGATTCATTCATGGTGTACACTGAATGGGTTTACACAAATGTATAGTGACTTGTATCTACCATCACATTATCATGAAGAGTAGTTTCACTGCTCTGAAAATCTGTGCTCTGTGTATTCATCCCTCCATCCCCACAACCCTTGGCAACTAGTGATCTTTTTACTGTTTCTTTTAATTTTGCCTTTATTACGTGATGTTTTGGGAAAGCAGGTTTGTCTTTAAAGTTACTGTTTGCTTAGGTATTTTATTAAAATCGTTTCTGTTTCTGAAAACTAACTACACAAGCTAACCAGACAGGTAAAGGTAATCTAGAGATTCATAAAGTAGTTCATATGTGAGTCACTCAAGGAGACATGTACTTATTAATATTTCAGTTCAAAAGACAAAACCAAATGTCTATATATTTTTAAAATAAATTTCTTATTAAAGGAAAAAAAATATTTCAGTGTTCAAAATGCTCAGAGTCCAGGAATTATTTTTGAGGCTCTTGGTATATATTTCATAAGCTGACGTGTTTTTGTGTGCTGTGAAAATTGTTACAATGAACAGACTAGAAAAAACTATTTTAAGTTACACACAAAATAGCTATTAGACATGAGTATTAGTAAGTTTTTCTTGTGAAGAGAATTGCTATCCCTGTTCCCTACCCCCACCATTAATCAAGAATCATTTTCTCCCAATAAAGTTATGGCTGTGTGAAAATGCTGAAGAAATGGTAATCTAAGATAAGGCAATTCAGTAAGTCAATATGAACCTGTTGCTGAAGCAAAAGAAAACAAAGTATTGTCAGCAAATAGAGCTCTCATCACAGAAGTTCCATAAAGGCAGCTTTTACGCATTAGAGACAGAAGCAAAAGAAATATCAAAAAGAAAAAAAAAAGGGAAAGAGTAGTAAACCCAAACTTCCTGAATTTCATAGTTATTTTCCAGGCTACCCTGGCACTTAGGAGTAGGAAATTTCCTCCTCCTTTGCCTAGCCCAGGGTTTCTCAACTGTTGATGTTAGAAATGGTTGATTCTTTGTTGCATGGGCTGTCCTATGCATTACAGGATATTTAGAATAGCTTCTACCTATTAGACCTAGTAACAACTCCCCTAACCCTACTCCTTCAGCTTGTAACAACCAAAAATGTCTCTCGACCCCCTAACTGCCAGTAGCACCCCTCAGGTATAGCAACCAAAAATGTTTCTAGACATTGGCTTCCCACCCGCACTCCCCCTGGTGGAGCAGGGAAATCCCTACCAGTCAGAGAACTGAGAGTCCAGGACCACCCTCTTCTGTAGAATACTGGTTTACATGCCTAGCTGCACAGACCTTAACTTGTGGAGCAAAGAACCTGACCTGTATTTACTTGTGTTTCACATCTCCTACTGATGTATGTTCCAGGTTCCAAGTAACTGATTTATAGTGAACTTTTCTAAACCAGCTCATTTATAAATGAGGAAAGAATGTATTTGTCTATATTCTCATTTGAGATGTAGTTTGTGCTACGCAGGAAGGATGTAGTTGTGACCTGTCGTGCATGTTTTACAGGTGAAGTTGTGCATCTCCTTTTTGCATTGGTGCTCTCTTTTTTTCCTTTCACAATATCAGTTCATTCATGTTGGTGTCACAATGACTATTACATTATATATCTTTTCATTAAAAGGAGTAATGTTTAGCAGTTTAAATATTGGCATAAAAGAGGGTACATTTTGAATATTAAGTATTTTAAAACCAGGTAAATCTGATAGCATGGCTCAGGTGAGCAAAAATGTGAGTTCCAATAAAATGGCTCTAAATCTCAAAAGCTTCAGTGAAGATGGCCTGGGTCAGTTCTGTTTTTATGAAAATTGTCACCAGTCTTCTAAAGAGCCTTGTCTAGGTCAGAAATAAAATGGTCCTGGTCTAGACTCTTCCTCTAGTGAGCTCTGTGAATTGGCAGAATCACCTCTCTGGGTTTAGAGATTTTCATGTCTGTCAAGTCTAGGGGGACAGACCAGATAGCTTTCCAGGAATGTACCAGCTCAAAATAGTGTCAGATGTTTTTTCAAATAGTCATGAACTATGAAATTAATTGTTTTTTTTTGTTTGTTTGTTTTAAAGCTGTTACAGACTAATGAAACTAAAATAAAAGAAGATAATGTTATAAATTTCATCCAAAGAAACTGATCTATTAAATTGATCTGTGTGTTTTATGGAGAGCGTTGCTCATTAAATGCTAAAAATTACTAGCTCTAGACTATATGAAGTGATTTTTGTGGGCAACCAGTTTTTCTCCAACTACTCTGTGGGAGGAATATTTAAAAGTTAAAAAAGCAAGATTGTGCCTTTGATAAAAACTGAGAACCAAGCTATCAGAATCTATTTTATTTTTTGCTTCCTTTTTGTATAAAATGATTGTGAAGACATCAAGTAATGAAAGAAATACCATGGTTGGTCATCTCTATAAAATCATTTAATTGGCTCTGGCTAGTATAGTCTGAGAATCTTTTAAACGATAGAGACAATTTTTCAAATAGCAGTGCCATATTTATTATATAAATTTCTGGCTCACTCAGCAAATGTAGTGTCCTACCTTTAACACTGTATTTTACTGGTAAACTGTATAAATTTTTAGACCTAACCAATTCTACAGTTTTGGATGTGGAGAATAATAATATGCCATTCTAATTCCTGAAACAATTACTTCACCTGCTACAGCAGCAAATATATTTTCATTCTTTTCAGTTAATATGCAGAGCTTCACATGTCGTAAAAATAAATAGTTTCTTTTTAAATTTAGCTATAATATTTGAAAATAATCATTCAGAGCAGTGACCATATTAATAAAAAATAATTCTCTCCTGAATACTTTAATTTTCCTTACTGTATTTTAATTGCTTTACTAAATTATAAATGCTTATCTAATGCTTCTCGCCATTTTGAGGTTAATTATTAGTGAAAGGGACATAGAGGATGTAAAACTAATCTGGAAGTTTGTCTGTAAAATGTTATTGTGTTAGTTATGCTAGATATGTTGTCAGATTTCTTTATTCTCTTATTTAGGTGATGATAGTACCTTAAGGGGGATCATTAATTTTTGGCTCATGGTTTATTTCTTTTACATGCAGACTAAGACTTAAAGTAGCAGTGTCTGAATCAAAACTCAGATTTACCTTTGAAATATTAGGGCAAAGTCACAAAGTTTTCCAGAACTTCAGTATCCTATATATAAAATGGAAAAATGTTTCTTAAGAATACTGTGGATAATGCCTATTAATGAGGGATTTGTTCATGCCAAATATTAAATATCATTTCTAAATAATAGGATTTGGTCAGATTATCTTAGCATCTTTCTACTTGCATCAAGTAAAATTGCAATAGTTTGATCTGTAAGAATTAAAGAATAGAACTCAGTCTTTCATGTAACTCCATTTAGTGTTAGGGTCAAAGGAAAGCTATCCTTGGGGATGAAAAATTCAGTGATAAAGTAAGGAGGAGGAGGAAGTAATAGCATAAATTTCCTAAATCATGCAAATTATTGTGCTCAGATAATTCAGAGAGCCATTTTTTTTTGTCTCTCTCCAAAAGGAACATACTTCATAGCTGCATTAATTTAAAACACTAAAATAACAGGGTGGCAGCACTCAGTAAGAAACCAGTGTGACTTTTGGCTACATTTCTGTTGCTGCTAAGTCCTTTTCAAATATTGTTATTAATTATACTCTTTCTGCTATTTATTTTGCTTATCCTAATTTATCCATGCTATTCTTTGAGCTGCTGGTTCTATACCCTTAGTAAGAAAGAAGATGAGAAGAAAATAGTTTGTATCTTATTGTGGTGATTGCTGTGTCTCACATGCTTTCTTTATATGTAAATTATATTTCTCTCTTCATTCCAATCTATTATTTTTTCCTGTCTCTAGATATAAGGTTCTTAATGATGTTGGACCTTTCATCAGATGAGGACTACCAGCTGGCTCCTCAATCCCTTTTCCATATCTTGCCAAGACCCCCGTCCGTGATAAATGCCCAGAAGCCCAAATATTCAATTAAAATTGTCTTATAATGTTGCTTTTCTATGTTTTCACCACATCATGTCATGTCACTTGGGGAGATAACCATAATATTATGTGGAAATGGTTTCCTTTTCTAGATTAAATTTGATTCTCATGTTCAGTTCAGTTCAGTTCAGTTGCTCAGTCGTGTCTGACTTTGCGACCCCCCTCACAGCACACCAGGCCTTACCACTATAAATTTCATTCTTCTATTAACAACAATCAAAAGTTTTTACAGTGTCCTTGCCTTCTTTTTCCTCTTTTTCCCTACTGTCCTCTATTATAAATGTTGACAAATTTACATCCCAGGGCAGCTTAATAGGGTATAGCAAAATGGAAACTGTAAAATGTATTTAACGTAGGAAACATGGAACTGTTTTGAACATATTAAATCACTACTCTTTGCAAACAGGAGGAAGAAGGCACCTATGACCAAACTCTTGAATTCCGTAGAGGAGGTGACGGCCAGCCAAGACGATCCACTCGACCAACTCAGCAGTTCTACCAGCCTCCCCGGGCTCGGAACTAATGCAACAAGGTACATTTGACATTGTGAGAAGCTTTCCACGTACAGAAAGATGCTATTCATGTTAAATATATAAGCACAGTTATTAATGTTTCATGATAACATACAGGCATACTTCATTTTATTGTGCTTCTCCTGATTACACTTCACAGATATTTGCATTTTTTTACAAATTGAAAGTTTCTGGCAACACAGTGTCAGGGAAGTCTGTCAGTGCCATTTTTTCTAACAACGTTTGCTCCCTTTCTTTATTTGTGTCACATTTTGGTAATCCTTACAATATTTCAAACTTAATCATTATTATATTTGTTATGGTGATCTATGATCAGTCGTCTTTGATGCTAGTATTTCAAAATGGTTATGACTCACTGAAGGTTCAGGTGATGGTTAACATTTTTTAGCAATAAAGTACTTTTAATTAAGGTGTGTACATTGGTTCTTAGACATAATGCTATTGCACACTCATTAGACAGCAGTTTAGTCTGAATAAAATTTTTACATGCACTGGAAAACCAAAAACTTAGTGTGACTTGCTTTGTTACAATATTCACTTTATTGTGGTGGTCTGGAACCGATAATACCATAGTTACAAACTACTTTTCCTCCAGACCTTTCCCCATAGATGCTATCCTTAATCCCCTTTTTTCTCTATACCAACTCTTTCCTATTGAAGGTGATGACAATCAGTGAAATGACTATAAGTTTGAAAGTAGGAAAAAGATAAAAGAAAACAAAGGACTAGATACTTATCAACCTAGATAACTGAGTTTATTTTTTGTTGTTTGATTAATTTCCATCCTTTTTAAGAAAGAGGAAGTGTTTCATATATATCTTCAGAAATTCAGTGAAGACAGCCTTACTGCTTATTGAGATGTAATTTAGGAGCCGTATGCTATCGATCCAGATTCTTTCATCCTAGAGTTTCAGAAAGAAGGTTACTAAAATCATCTTCACTATGAAGGAAGATGTAACAAAGAAGTCAGCAAATTATGGGATCAATCTAAGGCATTTCATTTTGATGAACAGAGACCTTGTTTCTTAGTACGTTCTTAGAAAGAAATACTTTTGCCGTCTTTGGTAACATTTCCATTTTTTCCTTATGCCAGAACTCTTGAATATTTCTTTTAATACATAGAGTTTTCACATTACAGCTTTTGCTATATATCACATAAACACTCTTTTAGACTTTATATCTTTTTTCTTAGTCTCTTCTCAGTAGAAAGACTACTGAGAATTTTTAAGAAATTGTTCCCAATTCCTTATTTCAGCTGTTCATTCCGACAAAGCTGCTATCTACATTGTGTGTGTCCCCTACTCAGTGACTCTCTCAGTTCCTCACAGCAGCCAGGACTGTTTAGCACTGGAAATGCAGCTAGCCTGAATTGAGATGTGCTATAAATAAAGAATGAATACCATATTTCAAAGACTTAGTTTGAAAAAAACTCAGTAACTTATATTGATTGCCTGTCAAAATGATAATATTTTAATAAATTGAGCTAAATAAAAAGTTACAATCAATTTCACCTATTTAATTTTACTTTTTAATGTGACTACTAGAAAGTTAAAAATCACCTATGTCTCACGTTATATTTCTGGACACTGTTGTTCCAAGACCTTCTCCAGCTTCCCAAAGCTCTTTCATTGGTTCAAAATTAGTTGTCATCCTAAGTGAAGAAATATTTTCTTATATTTTCTAGCCCTTTTCCCCTTATGTAATAGTTTGCCTGGAGCAAAAGCCTAATGCTGTTTGACTTCTGATTTACCCAGTGAGCCAGGATAGCACCTTCTCCCTTTTATTATTGGTTTTTCTTTGCACTTATTACAAGACCGTCAAGTAGACAGATATGCTCATGGTATCACAGAAGAGCTAATTCTTGACTTTGGGCATTTTTCTGTAGCATGCAAGAACTGACCAAAGCAGAATCAAAGTACACGTAAGGACATCAGCAACATTACATTGTGCGCAGTCAAGCATCCACTTTTAACATAAGCTCAGTGTGCTTATAATTAAATCTTATTTAAGGTAAATGAAAACTGAGACTTCCCTGTTAGCTTTCCAGTGTCTTCTGAACTGTTTAAAACAGGTTTTAAAAGGCACCCAAAGGTTCTCAACCCCCCGATTACTGTAGGACAGGAGATTCAGGACTCTAGGACGCGAAGAGTCAGACACAACTGAGCGACTACCCTTTCACTTTTCAATTTCATGCATTGGAGAGGGAAATGGCAACCCACTCCAGTGTTCTTGCCTGGAGAATCCCAGGGATAGGGGAGCCTGGTGGGCTGTCATCTATGGGGTTACACAGAGTTGGACACGACTGAAATGACTTAGCAGCAGCAGCAGCAGCAGCAGGACGCTGAGAAAGCAAGGCTGAGTAGAGAGAAGATGTGAGATGAGGAAGGGTGCAGCCGATGGTAGAACTCGTAAGTCCTCTGGGCCCTTCTTTAGTGTCTTTCATGTTTTCTACATTCGGTTCAGTTCAGTTCAGTCGCTCAGTCATGTCCAACTCTTTGCGACCCCATGGACTACAGCCCGCCAGACTTGCCTGTCCATCACCATCTCCTGAAGTTTACTCAAACTCATGTCCATTGAGTCAGTGATGCCATCCAGCCATCTCATCCTCTGTTGTCCTTCTCCTCCTGCCTTCAGTCTTTGCTAGCATCAGGGTCTTCTCAAATGAGTCAACTCTTCACATCAGGTGGCCAGATTACTGGAGTTTCAGCTTCAGCATCAGTCCTTCCAGTGAATATTCAGGACTGATCTCCTTTAGGATGGACTGGTTGGATCTTCTTGCAGTCCAAGGGACTCCTCAAGAGTCTTCTCCAACACCATAGTTCAAAAGCATTAATTCTTCAGCTCTCTGCTTTCTTTATAGTCCAACTGTCACATTCATACATGATCACCGGAGAAACCATAGCTTTGACTCGACGGACCTTTGTTGGCAAAATAATGTCTCTGCTTTTTAATATGATAAGTTGGTCATAACTTTCCTTCTAAGGAGTGAGCATCTTTTAATTTCATGGCTGCAGTCATCATCTGCAGTGATTTTGGAGGCCCCCCCCCAAAATAAAGTCTGTCACTGTTACCACTGTTTCCCCATCTATTTTCTATGAAGTGATGGGACCAGATGCCATGATCTGGTTTTCTGAATGTTGAGCTTTAAGCCAGCTTTTTCACTCTCCTCTTTCATTTTCACCAAGAGGCTCTTTAGTTCTTCTTCACTTTCTGCCATAAGGGTCGTGTAATCTGCATATTTGAGGTTAGTGATATTTCTCCCAGCAATCTTGATTCCAGCTTGTGCTTCTTCCAGCCCAGCGTTTCTCATGATGTATTCTGCATGTAAGTTAAATAAGCAGGGTGACAATATACAGCCTTGATGTACTTCTTTTCCTGTTTGGAACCAGTCTGTTGTTCCATGTCCAGTTCTAACTGTTGCTTCCTGACCTGCATAAAGGTTTCTCAAGAGGCAGGTCAGGTGGTCTGGTATCCCTATCTCTTTAAGAATTTTCCAGAGTTTGTTGTGGTTCACACAGTCAAAGGCTTTGACATAGTCAATAAAGCAGAAGTAGATGTTTTTCTGGAGTGCTCTTGCTTTTTTGATGATCCAGTGGTTGTTGGCAATGTGATCTCTGGTTCCTCTGCCTTTTCTAAATCTAGCTTGAACATCTGGAATTTCACGGTTCACATATTGCTGAAGCCTGACTTGGAGAATTTTGAGCATTACTTTCTTTTTTTAAGGGAAAAGACAGATATATGTATACCCATTTTCATAGCATTATTTACAATAGCCAAAAGTTAGAAGCAACCTAAATGTCAATGACTGAATGAATAAACAAAATATTGTATATACACACAATGGAGTGTTTTTCAGCCTTAAGTTTTACCGCTCAGTCGTGTCCAACTCTTGGCAATCCCATGGGCTGTAGCCTGCCACACTCATCTGTCCATGGAATTCTCCAGGCAAAAATACTGGAGTGGGTTGCCATTCCTTATTCCAGGGGATCTTCCAGTTCAGAGATCAAACCCGGGTCTCATGCATTGCTAGCGAATTCTTCAACTTTAAAAACGAAGGCAATTCTGACATGTGCTACACATGGATTAAACTTGAAGATGTTATGCCAAGTGAAATAAGTCAGTTACAAAAGGAGAAATCATGTACAATTCCACATACGTGAAGTACCCAGAGTCCAGTTCAATCGCTCAGTCGTGTCCGACTCTTTGTAACCCCATGGACTACAGCACGCCAGGCCTCCCAGTCCTTCACCAACTCCCAGAGCTTACTCAAACTCATGTTCATTGAATTGGGGATGCCATCCAACCATCTCATTCTGTCATCCCATTCTCCTCCCACCCTCAATCTTTCCCAGCATCAGGGTCATTTCTAGTGAGTCAGTTCTTCGCATCAGGTGGACAAAGTAATTGGAATCTCACCTTCAGCATCAGTCCTTCCAGTGAACACTCAGGACTGATCTCCTTTAGGATGGACTGGTCGGATCTCCTTGCAGTCCAAGGGACTCTCAAAAGTCTTCTCCAACACCACAGTTCAAAAGCATCAGTTCTTTGGCACTCAGCCTTCTTTATAGTCCAACTCTCACATGACTACTGGAAAAACCAAAGCTTACTAGACGGACCTTTGTTGATAAAGTAATGTCTCTACTTTTTAATATGCTGTCTAGGTTTGTCATAACTTTTCTTCCATGGAGCAAGTGCTTTTAATTTCCTGGCTGCAGTCACCATCTGCAGTGATTTTGGAGCCTAAACAAATAAATTCTGTCACTGTTTCTCCATCTATTTGACATGAAGTGATGCGACCAGATGCCATAATCTTAGTTTTCTGAATGTTGAACTTTAAGCCAACTTTTTTACTCTCCTCTTTCACTTGCATCAAGAGGCTTTTTAGTTCCTCTTCACTTTCTGCCATAAGGGTGGTGTCATCTGCATATCTGAGGTTATTGTTATTTCTCCCAGCAATCTTGATTCCAGCTTGTGCTTCATCCAGCCCAGCATTTCTCATGATGTACTCTGCATATAACTAAATAAGCAAGGTGACAATATACAGCCTTGACATACTCCTTTCCCAATCTGGAATCAGTCTGTTGTTTCTTGTGCAGTTATAACTGTTGCTTCTTGACCTGCATACAGATTTCAGGAGGCAGGTCAGGTGGTCTGGTATTCCCATCACATCCATCTTTGATCTGGTCCACGTTTTCTCCCATAAAGCTTCATCTCTCTCCATCCTTAAGTCTCACTTTATTCTCCAGAAACACCAACTCCTTATACTTCTTTTCATAAACCATGATTTTTCTTCAGTCATAATATTCCTTCAGCCTGTTGTTTTTCAGTCGCTAAGTTGTGTCCAACTCTTTTCAACCCCATGGACTGCAGCAGGCCAGGCTTCCCTGGCCTTCACTATCTCCCAGAGTTTGCTCACATTCATGTCCGTTAAGTGGATGATGCCATCCAATCATCTCATCCTCTGCCACCCTCTTCTCCTTTTGCCTTCAATCTTTCCCAGCATCAGGGTCCTTCAGCCCAGAAGGTCCTATATCTACACCCTCACTTTTTCTAGCTGTTTCTTCCTCAGCCTTTAAGATTCAGTAAGTGTCTCACTATCAGAAGAATTCTTCTCTGGCCCAATCCTACATTTGGAAGTTGCTATCTACAGGTCTAGAGAGTTGACCTGACCTCCTGAGCATTACTTTACTAGTGTGTGAGATGAGTGCAATTGTGAGGTAGTTTGAGCATTCTTTGGCATTGCCTTTCTTTGGGATTGGAATGAAAACTGACCTTTTCCATTACCTGTTCCTAATGTTTTCTACATTAGGGCTGCGTCAAAAATTTCCTTTGAAAAAGAGTACACTGCTTAAAAGTAAAATATGAATGGTAGCCCTGGGGTAATCATAGCTTATTTGTATCAGAGTGTACAATGCAGGCTGTTCCTAGTCAACTAAAACATTACAATCTTCATGGTTCTCTATGTACCCTGAGTTAAAACTCTCATCTTTCCCAGATGCTTGTTTTGGATTGTACTGTTGACATGGAAAATCCTCACAGTAAGAAAATTAATTTTCACAGAGAACAATCCCATAATGTTATCAGTAAAAACACCTCACTGCAAAATGTATCCTAAAAATTAATTAATTAAGCACGACACACGTGATCTTAGTTGAAAAACTTTACTTATTCATTCTTTAAAATTTATTTTTCTTTATTGAAGGATGATTACTTTACAGAATTTTGTTGTTTTCTGTCAAACTGCAACAGTATACATATATCCCCTCCCTTTTGAAGCTCCCTCCCATCTCCCCCCTGCCACCCCACCCCTTAGATTAATACAGAGCCCCTGTTTGAGTTTCCTGAGCCATCCAGCAAATTCCCATTGGTTATCTATTTTATATATGGTAATATAAGTTTCCATGTTGCACTTGGTTCAGACATTTGTTACAGAAGATTATGAAGTAGAATTAAATATACTCTCTTTGAATGGGAAGTTCAGTAACAAGGATTATACTTTTTGCTTTTGTCACACAACTGAATATATTATTTTCTTCTTCAGTGAAAAGATACTTTATTATTTCCTCATTCCTAGTTTCCATTTCACTTAATCATTTAAAAACAATGTATATATTGTATCCAACCATTTGACTTGATTTCCAGCAAATATAAACATGAACTTTTTATCACTTTTTTTTTAAGTTCATGGTTGTCTTTCTTTTTATGTTTTGAGTACTTTGCTAGATGATGAATACCATAGTAGCTCCTTAGTAAGTGTTTTTTTAAGTCAGTATATTTTGATAAAGTTGTTTATGTGTAATTTACATATTCTTCGATTGTCCTAAGGAGTTTTTTTACAAGTCTCCTACACCAACCCCCAACCCCTACACATTCATATACTTCCCCAGAGGTTCAAAGGGAGTTGGATTCTGCTTGAGGCTGGTACTAAGACAATATCAGTGATTAGCAAAACCAAGGGATACCTGGGAGTTAGGACTCAGTGAGAGGAGCAGGTCTCAAGAGAGCACATGGGAAATAGGCCTAGGTCTGAGAACAAGTGGTGGCAAGTTAGATCCAAGCCCTGAGGGAGGAGAGGGCCCAAACCTGTATTATCTGGACTTGTCATTATTACAGACAACTTAGAAGTAAGAGCAGTTGTGGATAGGGTGTCCATAGTTCTTTAACCAGTGAAAGGGACCAAACTATGTGCCTTTGAAAAGGTTTCTGGCATGATTGGTGTCCTAGAAATTAGATACCAGTTAGTAGCGGCAGGATTTAGAGAGTTTTTTGTTTTTTTGTTTTAAGTAAAGTTGATTTAGTTTTCTTTCACAATACTCTGGCCACCTGATGTGAGGAACTGACTCATTTGAAAAGACCCTGATGCTGGGAAAGATTGAAGGTGGGAGAAGAAAGGGATGACAAAGGATGAGATGGTTGGATGGCACCACCGACTCTATGGACATGAGTTTGAGTAAACTCCAGGAGTTGGCGATGGACAGGGAGGCCTGGCATGCTACAGTCCATGGGGTCACAAAGAGTCAGACACAACTGAGCAACTGAACTGAACTGATTTAGTTTTACAGATGAATTTTAAAGCTTCACTTTCGTGGTAGGGTAGAGTCCTCTGAAGATAATCTAAAAGCTGAGGAAGATTTGAAGAAGGGAAGAGGCAGTCGCTACAAGAGATTGTGTGAACCAAAACAGCGTTACTGGTGGTGGTAGAAGAGTATCACTTTAGACTCCTTAAGAGTTTGACCTTGGTGTGTTCAGTGCTATCACGAACTTCTGAATAAGAATGATATGATCAAAATTAAGCTTAAGAAATACTGCTGTTGGATATAGGATGTATTAAGCACCAGAAGGGAAAGAATCTAGGAAGCTATTGCATTGGTCTAGCTGAAGAGTAATTAGAGCTTCAAGTTTCACTGTGAAAAGAGAGAAGTGGCAGACCTGTGTAGACTTTGACATATCAGAGGAGGTTCGCTACTGCCATGGAGGTTAAGGCTCAGTATGTAGAGTGGTTTAGTGAATGGTGACTGAGTGTTAATTTCACTTCTAGTTTCTTTGATGAAAGAATAGTCTTCATAGTTTTACATATTAACCAAAACCTTGAAGCTGATCACTAAGTATAGTTGTTTAGTTGTCCGACTCTTTTGTGATCTCGTACACTGTAGCCCTTGAGGCACCTCTGTCCATGAGATTCCGGACTGGGTTGCCACTTCCCTCTCCAGGGGATCTTCCTGACCCAGGGATTGAACCCATGTCTCCTGCATTGCAAGTGGATTCTTTATTGCTGAGCCACCAGGGAAGCCCCTTTGAAACCAATAGCTAAGCATATATTACTATATAAATATAATGACCTTCTTTATTTCCCAAGGTCCAGATTTTAACCCCATTTTTAGCTAGTAGAAGATGTATTTTTAGATGGCTTTCTGTTTGTTTGTGGGTGTTTTTTTCGGACAATCTAGACCAGCATCCTTTTACATAATTTTTGAAATCAAGGTCAGGGAAGTGATCACTATAAAGATAGATGTTATAGAACCCCATGAAGCCAGCAGAAGAGTCATCATGTGAGGATCAGTTCAGTTCAGTTCAGTCGCTCAGTCGTGTCCGACTCTTTGCGACCGCATGAATCGCAGCATGCCGGCCTCCCTGTCCATCACCAACTCCCGGAGTTCACTCAGATTCATGACCATTGAGTCAGTGATGCCATCCAGCCATCTCATCCTCTGTCATCCCCTTCTCCTCCTGCCCACAATACCTCCCAGCATCAGGGTCTTTTCCAATGAGTCAGCTCTTTGCATGAGGTGGCCAAAGTACTGGAGTTTCAGCTTTAGCATCATTCCCTCCAAAGAAATCCCAGGGCTCATCTCCAGAATGGACTAGTTGGATCTCCTTGCAGTCCAAGAGACTCTCAAGAGTCTTCTCCAGCACCACAGTTCAAAAGCATCAATTCTTCAGCACTCAGCCTTCTTCACAGTCCAACTCTCACATCCATACATGACCACAGGAAAAACCATAGCCTTGACTTGACGGACCTTTGTTGGCAAAGTAATGTCTCTGCTTTTCAATATGCTGTCTAGATTGGTCATAACTTTTCTTCCAAGGAGTAAGCGTCTTTTAATTTCATGGCTGCAATCACCATCTGAAGTGATTTTGGAGCCCCCCAAAATAAAGTCTGACACTGTTTCCACTGTTTCCCCATCTATTTCCCATGAAGTGATGGGACTGGATGCCATGATCTTCGTTTTCTGAATGTTGAGCTTTAAACCAACTTTTTCACTCTCCTCTTTCACTTTTATCAAGAGGCTTTTTAGTTCCTCTTCACTTTCTGCCATAAGGGTGGTGTCATCTGCATATCTGAGGTTATTGATATTTCTCCCGGCAATCTTGATTCCAGCTTGTGCTTCTTCCAGCCCAGGGTTTTTCATGATGTACTCTACATATAAGTTAAACAAGCAGGGTGACAATATACAGCCTTGATGTACTCCTTTTCCTATTTGGAACCAGTCTGCTGTTCCATGTCCAGTTCTAACTGTTGCTTCCTGACCTGCATACAGGTTTCTCAGGAGGCAGGTCAGGTGCTCTGATATTCCCATCTCTTTCAGAATTTTCCACAGTTTATTGTGATCCACACAGTCAAAGGCTTTGGCATAGTCAATCGGGCAGAAATAGATGTTTTTCTGGAACTCTCTTGCTTTTTCCATGATCCAGCGGATGTTGTCAATTTGATCTCTGGTTCCTCTGCCTTTTCTAAAACCAGCTTGAACATCTGGAAGTTCATGGTTCATGTATTGCTGAAGCCTGGCTTGGAGAATTTTGAGCATTACTTTACTATCATGTGAGATGAGTGCAATTGTGAGGTAGTTTGAGCATTCTTTGGCATTGCCTTTCTTTGGGATTGGAATGAAAACTGACCTTTTCCAGTCCTGTGGCCACTGCTGAGTTTTCCAAATTTGCTAGCATATTGAGTGCTGCACTTTCACAGCATCATATGAACCCCTCTGAGCTGGTTCAGTCTCACGGGTAATTTAACTAAGCCTGTGGCTTCCCCTGCCTGCTCCCCACCTTTATCAGATGCCATTCTAGCAGAAACGCTCTGGGTGGCAACAACAGAGAAGGCTGAGAGAGGTGGTGAGAGAGGCCCTATTTGCTTCAGTCCTGTTTCAGCTTCATGGAGGAAAGAAACTGTGTAGGCAGGAACGGGAAGCATTCCCATGGCTGCATTCAAATGGCTCATAAGTCCTCTGAAGTAAATAGTCTGCTGATTAGAAAATAGAGATTTGGGTACTATTATCCTTGTGAGAATAATAGTGAGGAAAATAGTACCCGATAATAGTGAGAATAATAGTACCTCAGAGGACTTATGAGCCATTTGAATGCAGCCATGGGAATGCTTCCCATCCCTGCCCACCCAGTTTCTTTCCACCATGAAGCTGAAACAGGACTGGAGCAAATAGGGCCTCTCTCACCACGTCTCTCAGTCTTTTCTGTTGTTGCCACCCAGAGCGTATCTGCTAGAGTGGCATCTGATAAAGGTGGGGAGCAGGCAGGGGAAGCAACAGGCTTAGGTGAATTACCTGTGAGACTGAACCAGCTCAGAGAGGTTCATAGGGGAAATGGAGGTGGGTAGGATGGGGGTAGATGTGATTCAGTGGCAGACTGCATCTTTTTTAGGTCACCCTCTGTTAAACTCTGCTCAGTTAATCCAGATTTGTGAAGCAACGTGCTAGCAATAGAGGGACTAACAGTGACAGAGATGTACTTTAAACATTTCTAGAAGGAAAAATTATTTTTTAAAGACTTTGCTTTTTGTTTATGTACTGATTTATAGAAATTATGTTTATAAATTAGCAATGTCCAGTTTGCTCTGCTTGTGATCTATTGATATTTGTATAAACACTTCACAGTTACAGGTAGGTTTCAGCAGTGTATGTATGAAGAAGTCAAGTTGAGGTGCCAATTTCACTCTCTTCTTCTCTTCTTAAATAGAGTCTTTATGAAGAAAGGAGCTCTTGACTGAATCATCCTGGTCAGAACCTGTTGATAGACCTCCTGCTTTCCCTTCGGAGTAAGATGCAGACATGGTGGATATTATTATTTGGAGAACTAAAAGGCAGATTTTAGGGGAAAAAAAAAAATTCAACCCACATAAAGAATGGGGGAAAATTACAAAGTTAAATAAAGTAACTTTTACAAGTGGAAGAATTTTTTCTTCTGCCATCAATAAAACCAATGCACTATTAAATACATTGTTTTGCTCTATGTTTCATTTGCTGAATGTTATTTTTCTTGTTCATCTCATATTAACCACATACTAATTGCCTCCTGTAGAATGGCAGTTACAGCATACTGAAGCGCCACTGTAATTATAGAATAAACTGCCTGACACAGTTTGCCACATTTCTCAACAAAACAACCTGAACCCAAATAGCAGTTCTTAGTATGGTAACACTGCTAAACATGACAGCAAAAATATATTCAAAACTCGGATATGTTATTTTAGCAGTCTATTAATGTAATTCAATCAAAAAACAGGCATTCCCTTCCTTATAAAACATGCAGTGGATCTTTTAAGATGCATCTGGTTGCAGATAACAGAAAACCCAGCTCTAACTGGTTAAACACTAAAGTGCTGGCTTATTTCACTTACCAGAAGCACATTGAGTTTCCGTTGGTTTAACTCACTGACTCAGAGTTGTCGTGAAAGATCCTGACCCTTATTCTTTTCATCTCATTTCTGCTTTCCATGACATAAGCTTCATTCTTCAGCTCTGTATGATCCCAGGATGGCTATAGCTTCCTGAGCTGTTCAGTGCAGGGATGGGGTTGGGGTCCCTTCCAGAAGTACACTCAGAAGAGAAAAGAAGCTTTCACTCTTAGGCTGCATTTACCTGTGTTGTGTGACTTTTCAGCCTTTGAACCAGAAACTTCAGCAAGGGTCCGTGGGTGAGTTTAGGCCTGATTCAGGTGGGGACAATCTGCTTTCCTGAAAACATATTCAATCTGAGGGAGAGGATATATATGTGAAAGTCAGGGTACTTGCCAAAATGAAAGTGAGAGGGATTGGCAGAAGCAACCAGAATCTTCATTACAGAGAACCAATATGTCTAAGCTATAGATTCTTAATAGGACAAAAATAATAGCCCTATAGTCTCAGTCTTATGAAGTCAGAAGTGAGTGGTTAAAAAATAAGGAAGAAAGAGGGATGAAGGAAGGGAGGGAGGGAGAGGAAAATAGAATTCTCTGGTTAAAATAGTTGACAAAAATTAGTACTTTGCTTTGATAGAGAAGGCCTTGGGCATTTTCTCAGGGCCTATTAACTCTTAAGTTTTGTTTATTTGTTGGCCCACAATCAATTGTTTTTTTCTACAGTATCTTAATAAGTGAAAGAGTACAGGTGAGAAAAGCATGGCTGATAGTATGGGGTTTTGTTTCTAATTATTTTTACCATCCCTATGCTTCATAACAAGAAATGGAGTGGCCTGGGCATTGGTTGCTTTCTTAAAAAAGATCTTCAAGTAATTCTAATGCATATCCTGGGTTGAAAACCAGAGGAAGGCCCATGTTGACTTTGACCACTAATAAGTTAGCCAGTAAAGGAAAAGGCAAAAGAACGTAAACTGAGGTCTGAGAGTAGCTTAAAGGACTGATTCTCTCCACTTTCTTGTTGGTAGATGAGGACAGTAGTCCCTAGGACAGTGCTAAGCATAGAAGAATCTCTAAAGTGGATGGCACTGGTGTTGCCTAGTGATTGTCATGGTAACAATCCCTGAGGATAGTTCTGTGCGATAGTATGTGACATATATGATTTGACCTGAAGGCATCAAGGAAACGTTTAGATTGGAAGGCAAGTGAGGCCAACCTATCTGCCCTGGTGGCTGCTGGGGCACTGAAGATAAAAGCAAGATGTACTTGACCAAGTAAAAACTAAGCTCCACTATGACTTTCTGTTACTAAGGACAGCTGCAGGCCTCAATGTGCAATAATAAAATAATCACTAGTTTGGTGAGGTTCTTCTAAGAGCATGGGGGTAAGTATTTTTCATTCGTTATCTTTGTCATCTTCACAACTCTAGGACTTCTTCCCCCTTTTCTGTTCTTACTCTTTGTTTTTGTTTAGTTTTTGTTATGGTTATATTCTATCAAGTTAATCATCCCCTTAGGTTTGTTTCACAGTTTGTCATCGCCATGATGTGTGACATTTCATTTGCATTGTTGGCTCCCAGTTCGATGACAGAGCCATCCCTTCCCCTTTTGTGGCCTCTTCCTCTCCCCTACCTTACTCCTTCCGCTCCTTCCTTTTCTCTCTTCCTCTTGTTTCAAACCTTACTTTTCTTTGACTTTTCATGTTCATACTCTTAGCTCAAGTTCTTAGTTTTTTCCTTTCAAAAAGTGGTTCTATTTATAGTTCAAAAATTATTCAGTAAATATGTACGGAGTACTAACTGTGTTCTAGGTGCTATGCTGTAAATAAGACCAGCATGATCTCAAATCTCCCCAAGCTCTAGGTGTAGCTCCTTTTATCAGTTTGTTTCAGTATCTAATATATTATCCTCTTCGTGTTCCTTTTCTTTATTATCAACTTCCTTTCTTAAATGTATTTCATTGACTTTTACTTTTGCTAGACTTCTAATAATTATCAATTTTTAGTCTTAATATTTTACCTTCAATTCTGCTTTTCAAAATGTTAATTTTAAAAATGTTTTTTTTACCCCTGAGCCGTGGACATTAGTTTCTGAAAAAAGTCCTCGAGATACAGGGAAGCACCTGAATTTGTCTCCAAACTTTGGCCACTTCTCCAGAGCAGATCTGACCTGAAGGTCCGTTAGAACTGATAACCACTTTTCCCCACTCTATATGCACTCCACTTATTAAGATTATACAGAAATAACTGTGGCCTAACTGAAGAAAACTGAGAGGTAACAGGCTCCAAGGGAATTCCTAAGACGCACTCCTTCAAAGCAAAGTAGTAAATTTTGTCAGTTATTTTGGCCAAAGGATTCCCTCCTCCCTACCTCCAACATTTCCTCCCTCCTTTGCTCTTTCTTTTCTTCTCTCTCTTTCTTTTCACTTCTAGCTTCACAGGACTAAGAGTGAAGATACTGTTTCTGTAACATTAAATGGTTTGTCGTTCACTGGACCATCCAGGTTTAGGCCATGAGGACAACCCCTGCCCCCTCCCTGGCATTATGTGATTCTCTACTATTTTTATATAGATTCATCTCTCAAAGGCCTTTCTTTGTGACTCTACTCATCATGGCTAACCCCACTGCCCACAAGGAGTAAACATGGATGGAGCAAAGAAGGAAAATATGACTGACGGTGCTAAGAGGGGTGCTTTCACTGTGACCAGGCCGGAGCATCCAAACTTACCAGCACTGACCCATCACTGGAATGTATGGGAAAACAAGACCTTGTCCCATGTTTGAGCAAGCTGGGGTGTCAGTGCATGCCATAGAGGGCTTTTAGTAGGCCCTGTCTGTAGCCTCATTTTAGGTAGATAGATAAATTATGCTATTTTTCAAAAGTAAAGTGTGTAAAAATGTTCATCACTCTTTTCTATCTCACATTTTATCTTTCCAAAGCAACTGAAAGGATGGTAATGTCATTTACTAAGATGAAAAATACTGCAGTAAACCAGGTTTTGTGTTAGGGGGCAGAAATCTTACTGTTATCCTAGCTTTGTCACCTGGATAACCACACGGGTAATTTCATACGCGGAAGTCACATTTATATATGTGTTTTTTCAAAATATCAAAAAATTCTTGACATGAAATGCTATAGAAAGTTATCTTCAATAAAATAGCAAACTTTGGGCATGTGATGCAAAGAAAAGACCCTTATGACTCCTTAGAAAAAGATCCTGATACTGGGAAAGATTGAAGGCAGGAGGAGAAGGGGACCACACATGATAGCTTATGGTGAATGACATTGGATTCATGATCTCCACAGAAGATTCAGCTTCAGGACCAGGGACCAGGCTTGATCACTCAAGAGCTCTTGTGTAGCAGAGTTTTATTAAAGTGAACAAGGGACAGAGAAAGCTTCTGACATAGACATCAGAAGGGGACTGAGAATGCCCACTCACTAGTGTTAGCAAAGGAGCTGTATATGTTTTCAATTAGTTATTACAGGAAATCAAAAGAATGGCTCAAGGTTGTCAAGATCTTACTAGACCCACTCCCACAATTTACCTTTGAAAATAACAGGATTACTCAGAAGATTCTTAAGAAGGAGAAACATGTCCTCAAGCAAGATACATTGTTACATAATCCTTAGTACAGAGTTCAAGCTGAGTTGTTTTGTTGTATAATTATCAGCTCTGGGCTTAAAGAAAAAAAAGTTTGTCCTTTTCTTCTCCTTGAAAACCCAAGACCCCTATCTACTCCTTGAGAGCCCCAGACCCCATTCTCCTCAGGGACCCCGGACTTCTTATCAACCTGTCTAGGAATTGACTCTTTCACAGAGGATGAAATGGTTGGATGGCATCACCGACTCGATGGACATGAGTTTGAACAAGCTCCAGGAGTTGGTGATAGACAGGGAAGCCTGGTGTGCTTCAGTCCATGGGGTCGCAAAGAGTCAGAAACAACTGATTGACTGAACTGAACTGAAATAGCATAATATGCTTGCATAAAGGATAAGACAGGGCCAGAGACATCAGAAATGATTTTATAGGAATAGGAAAGATAACACATCTATGGTTAAAATTGTGGAAACCTTGAATTTGGTGAATCAGTTCAGTTCAGTTCAGTCGCTCAGTCATGTCCGACTCTGCAACCCCATGAATCACAGCATTCCAGGCCTCCCTATCCATCACCAACTCCCGGAGTTCACCCAAACTCATGGACTGATTAGATCTCCTTGCAGTCCATGGGACTCTCAAGAGTCTTCTCCAACACCACAGTTCAAAAGGATCAATTCTTCAGCGCTCAGCTTTCTTCACATTCCAAATCTCACATCCATACATGACCACTGGAAAAACCATAACCTTGACTAGACAGACATTTGTTGGCAAAGTAATATCTCTGCTTTTTCATATTCTATCTAGGTTGGTCATAACTAATAGTTCACATAAAATACCAGACCACCTGGCCTGCCTCCTAAGAAATCTGTATACAGGTCAGGAATAGTTAGAACTGGACATGGAACAACAGACTGGTTTCAAATCAGGAAAGGAGTATATCAAGGCTGTATATTGTCATCCTGCTTATTAAACATATGCAGAGTACATCTTGAGAAACGCCGGGCTGGAAGAAGCACAAGCTGGAACCAAGATTGCTGGAAGAAATATCAATGACCTCAGATATGCAGATAACACCACCCTTATGGCAGAGAGTGAAGAAGAACTAAAGAGCCTCTTGATGAAAGTAAAAGAGGAGCGTGAAAAAGTTGGCTTAAAACTCAACATTCAGAAAACCAAGATCATGGCATCTGGTCCCATCACTTCATACAGAATAGATGGGGATACAGTGGAAACAGTGAAAGACTGGTTTTTTAGGTTCCAAAATCATTGCAAATGGTGACACTGGCCATAAAATTAAAAGACGCTTGCTCCTTGGAAGAAAAGTTATGACCAACCTAGATAGCATATTCAAAAGCAGAGACGTTATTTTGCCAAAAAAGGTCTGTCTAGTCAAAGCTATGGTTTTTCCAGTAGTCATGTATGGATGTGTGACTTGGAGTATAAAGGAAGCTGAGCACCAAAGAATTGATGCTTTTGAACTGTGGTGTTAGCAAAGCCTCTTGAGAGTCCCTCGGACTGCAAGGAGATCCAACCAGTCCATTCTAAAGGAGATCAGTCCTGGGTGTTCTTTGGAAGGACTGATGCTAAAGCTGAAACTCCAGTACTTTGGTCAACGCATGTGAAGTGTTGACTCATTTGAAAAGACTCTGATGCTGGGAGGGATTGGAAGCAGGAGGAGAAGGGGACAACAGAGGATGAGATAGTTGGATGGCATCACTAACTCGATGGACATGAGTCTGAGTAAACTTTAGGAGTTGGTGATGGACAGGGAGACCCGGTCTGCTGCAGTCCATGGGACTGCAAAGAGTTGGGCACGACTCTGCAACTGAACTGACTGCCTTACATACAATTGAGAGAAGATTGTACAATCAAGAGGAGCAGGTGTTCAGCCTGAGGAATAGATTCCATGTACTGAGATAGGTCCTTCTCTCTGGGATTCAAACATACTCAGGACTGTCTGTTGTTTAGTGCCAGTGAGTGCCTGGCAGACAACAGGTGGGTGGCAGCACAGGGCTAGTTCCAAGAAAGATGTGGACATGAAGAAGGTCACACAGCACCCACTGGGTCCAGCACTGGAAGAAGTGCCCAGCTCAAGATGCAGACTTGAGTCAGGCACCAGAACTCAATCTTCTAAGATCTCCCTGTTGCCATGTTTGACAATCAGTGCAGAGAGAGTGCCTGATATATTACTTAAAATAAGGTCACTAATAAAGATTTCAAGGTGATGGTTATAAAGATGTTCAAATAATGAGGAATAAGAAAAGATATACAAGTGAAAAATATAAAGAAGAATTTAAACAGAGTTGAAGATACAACACCTGAAATAAAAAATACACTACAGAAAAATCAACAGTAGATTAGATGGCATAATGGAATGGCTCAGTGAACTGGAAAAGTAGTAACAATTACCCAAGCTTAATAGAAAAAAAAAATTTTTTTTTTTAAATAAGGGAAGTAGAGTGTCAGAAGAATATGGCAGAAGAGTAAGATGGAGATGGCCAGCCTCCCCACAAATACATCAAAAACTTACCAAGATATGGAACAACTCCAACAAAGCAACCTCGTAAATGACAGCAGAAGATCCCAGGCTTCCAAAGAAGCAAGCTAAACTCCCTGGAATGAAGTAGGGGAAAAGATAGACATTAAAAAGTGCACATGCTAGAGAGAACTTCAGGACAGGAGCTTGTGCCCCAAGGGAGTGAGAGAGTTGTGAAGTTCATGCACTGGGAAACCCTTCACAGGCAGGAACAAGGGGAAGCTGCAGAACCTCAGAGAGCCATGCAAATCGGGGGCCCAAAAAGCAAAATACAGAGAGGGCTGCATTTCTCAGCCCATGAACAGCTCACAAGTCTTAGCCCTGCCAAGAGGGTTGGAGCAGGGAGATTAGAGATATGCACACAAGTCTCTGTTGAGCAGAAGGCGGACTCTGTGCCAAGAGAAGCACACAGGAGCCTCCACCAAACAGGGTGGGCTAGGGGAACCAAGAGACCCACATAGAAGCCTCCAGCTAGCAAGCTATGGCCTGCAGCACAGTGTGAGACCAGGGGGCGGAGGCTCTGGGAAAGACCCTGGAGAGGCATAGGGGGCTGGCAACAGTGAGGATGTGCTGAGGGGCTCTTTTGACATGGCTGTGCAAATAGATGTGTCTATCACTGCCAATGGCACCCCACTCCAGTACTCTTGCCTGGAAAATCCCATGGACGAGGGAGCCTGGTAGGCTGCAGTCCATGGGGTCGCTAAGAGTTGGACATGACTGAGCAACTTCACTTTGACTTTTCACTTTCATGCATTGAAGAAGGAAATGGCAACCCACTCCAGTATTCTTGCCTAGAGAATCCCAGGGATAGGGGAGCCCAGTGGGCTGCTCTCTATGGGGACGCACAGAGTCGGACACTACTGAAGCGACTTAGCAGCAGCAGCATCACTGCCAAAGCTGAGAGGGCTGCCCAAAGCCATACTGAACATATAGACACCCCAAACAAAACCTTCCATTGGACACTGCATTGCCCTTCAGAGACAGAATCCAGCTCCATTGACCAGAACACAGGCACAAGTCCACCTAATGAGGAAACCATCACAAAACTCTAGACCTACCCCACTCACAGAGGGCAGACACCAAAACTAAGAACTATGATCTAGGACCTGGAGAAACCTTTTTTCTTTTTTTTTTTAAATCACACTTTTTATCCCCCCTACATACCTTTGTATTGGCTTTTTGCAATTCTGTGGAGTTTTCCTTTTTTTCTCTCTTTTGTAAAACTTTCTTTAAAGATTGCTTTTCTTCCTTTTCTTGTGGCTTTTAAAATTTTGTTTTTGTTCTGTTTGACTGTTTTCTTACTGTTCTTTTCCTACTATTTATGTTCTTAGTTGCTCAGTCCAGTATGACTCTTTGCAACCCCATGGACTATAGGCTGCCAGGCTCCTCTGTCCATGGAATTCTCAAGGCAAGAATACTGGAGTGGGTTGCCATGCAGCTTCTCCAGGGGGATCTTCCCAACCCAGGGGTTGAACCCAGGTCTCCCACATTATAGGCGGATTCTTTACCATCTGAGCCATAGATGGTAAAGAATTCCTTAATATATATAAATCTTTTTCACAAACGTCTGTTTACCTTTGCTTTTCTGGTGTTTTTTTTTGTTTTTTTTTTTTTTCCTTTTCTCCTACTTTTTTCACCATATATGTTAGTTTATTATGTTTCCTTTGCTATATTCTGCAGTTGGAACTCTGCTCTGGCTCAGTTTTCTGGTCTGTAAAGCCTGGGAAAAGGACACCTCAAATGGAGTAAGTGGGGGTGGGGAATGAAAAGATAGAGAAATATACTGCAAATGAAGGAACAAAGTAGAAAATCACTAGGCCAAATAAACGAAGAGGAAATTACATGAAAAAGAATCCAGAATAATGATAGTAAAGATGTTCCAAAGCCTTGAAAATAGAATGGAAAAAATGCAAGAACCAATTAACACAGTTAATGAAATTAACAAGGACAGAGAAGAAATAAATAATAAACAGATGAACAACACAATACTGAAATTAAAAACACTCTAGAAGGAACCCATAGTAGAATAACTGAGGCAGAAGAATGGATAAATGAACTGTAAGATAGAATGATGGAAATAACTGATGAAGAGGAAAATAAAGGAAAAATGAATAAAAAGAATTGAAGATAGCCTCAGAGAGACCTCTGGGACAATATTAAATGCAGAAACTTATGAGTTATAGGTGTCCCAGAGGAAGAAGAGAAAAACAAAGGCACTGAGACAATTTTTGAAGAGATCATGGTTGAGAACATCCTCAACATGGGAAAGGAAATAATCAAGTCTAAGAAGCTCAAAGAGTTCCATACAGGACAAACCCAAGGAGAAACATGTTCAGACACATACTAATCAAGCTAACAGACATTAAACACAAGGAAAGAATATTAAAAGCAGCAAGGGAAAAGCAACAAGTAACATACATGGGAAAACCCATACGATTAACAGCTGATCTTTCAGCAGAAGTTCTGCAGGCCAGAAGAGAATAGCAGGATATATTTAAAGTACTGAAAGAAAGAAAAAAAAAATCTACAACCAAGATTACTCTACTCACCAAGGATCTCATTCAAAATTGATGGACAAATCAAAAGATTTAGAGACACGCAAAAGTTAAGAGAATTTAGCACCACCAAACCAGTTTTACAGCAAATACTAAAAGGTGTTATAAAGGCAGTAGAAGAGAAAGGAAAGACCTACAAAAACCCAGAACAATTAAGAAAATGCCAATTGAAAATATATATCAAAAATTACTTTCAATGTAAATGTATTAAATGCTCCAACCAAAGACACAGACAGGCTGAATGGATAAAAAAACAAGACCTATATATATATGCTGTCTACAAAGAGACCCACTTCAGACCTAGAGACATATACAGACTGAAAGTAAAAGGGTGGAAAAAGATATTCCATGCAAGTGGAAATCAAAAGAAAGCCCGAGTGTCAATTCTCATTTCAGTCAAAACAGAGTTTAAAATAAATAATATTACAAGAGATAAAGACACTACATAATAATCAAGGGATCAAGCCAAGAAGAAGATATAACAGTTGTAAATATGTATACACTCAACACAGGATCACCTCAATACATAAAGCGAATAATAACAGACATAGAATGGGAGATTGCCAATATCACAATAATATTAGGGGACTTCAGCACCCCACTTACACCAATGGGCAGATCATCAAAACAGAAAATCAATAAGGAAACACAACCTTAAATGAAACATTAGACCAAATGGACCTAATTGATATCTTCAGGACTTTGCATTCACATGCAAAAGAATACACTTTCTTCTCAAGTGCACATGGAGCATTCTACAGGATAGACCACATCTTGGGTCACAAATCAAGCCTTAGTAAATTTAAGAAAATTGAATTTGTATCAAACATCTCTGACCACAGTGCTATGAGACTAGATATCAATTACAGGGAAAATAAAAAACTTCAAAAAACACAAACACATGGAGATTAAACAATATATTTCTAAGTAATGAAGAGGTTACTGAAGAAATAAGGGAAATCAAAAGATCCCCCCAAAACAAATGACAATGAAAACACTATGACCCAAAACCTATGGCATGCAGCAAAAGCAGTTCTAAGAGAGAAGTTTATAGCAATACAATCCTACCTCAAGAAACAAGAAAACCATCAAACAGACAACCTGACTCTACACCTAAAGCATCTGGAAAAAGAAAAAACAAAACAAACAGCAACAACAACAACAACAAAAAGATAGTAGAAGGAAAGAAAAATCAGAGCAGAAATAAATGAAAAAGAAATGAAGGAAACAATGAAGATGCATAAAACTAAAAGCTGGTTCTTTGAGAAGATAAAAGTGACAAACTATTAGCCAGACTCATCAAGGAAAAATGGGAGGAAAATGAAATCAACAAAATTAGGAATGAAATAGAGGTTACAACAGAAATACAAAGGATCATAAGAGACTATTACAAACAACGCTATGCTAATAAAATGGACAACCTAGAGGAAATGGACAGATTCTTAGAAAAGTTCAACCTTTCAAGACTGTGGTGATTTAGTCGCTAAGTCATGTCTGACTCTTGCAACTCCATGGACTATAGCCTGAAAGACTCCTCTGTCCATGGGATTCTCAAGGCAAGAATACGGAGTGGTTTGCCATTTCCTTCTCCAGGGGATCTTCCTGACCCAGGGATTGAACCCGGACTTCCTGAATTGCAGGCAGATTCTTTACCAACTGAGCTACGAGGGAAGCCCAATTATGAATAAGCCAGTTACAGACACTGAAATCAAAACTCTGATTTAAAAAATCTCCCTAAAAACAAAAGCCCAGGGCCAGATGGCTTCAAAGGTGTATTCTATCAAATTTAGAGAAGAGCTAATGCCTATCCTTCTGAAACTCTTTCAAACAATTTCAGAAAATGTACACTTCCAAAGTCATTCTATGAGGTCGCAATCACCATGATATCAAAACCAGACAAAGATATAATGAAAAAAATTACAGACCAATATTACTGATGAACATAGATGCAAAAATTCTCAACAAAATTCTATCAAAGACAATTCAAGAACACTTTAAAAAGATAATACCATGATCAACTTGGGTTTATCCCAGGGTTGCAAGGATTCTTCAGTATATGCAGTTCAATCAATGTGATACACCATATTAACAAGTTAAAGGATACAAAGCATATGATAACTTCAATAGATGCATGAAAGCCTTTTGATAAAATTCAGCACCGATTTATGATTAAAAAAAAAAAAAACTCTTTAAAAATGGGCTTAGAAGGACCCTACTTTAACATAATACAGGTCATATACAACAGACACACAGCAAACATTATTTTCAATGGTGAAAAACTGAAAACATTCCCTCTAATAGGAACGAGACAAGGGTGCCCATTCTCACCACTATTATTCAACATAGTTTTTGCAAGTCCTAGCTACAGCAATCAGAAGAGAAAGAAATAGAAGGAATCCAGATCGGAAAGGAAGAAGTAAAACTTTCACTGTTTGCAGATGACATGATACTGTACATGGAAAACCCTAACTAAAATATCAGAAAGTTACTAAACTAATCAGTGAATTTAGTAAAGTCGGGCAGGATACAAAATCAATACACAAAAAGCACTTTCATTCCTTTATACTAATAATGAAAAGTCAGAGAAATTAAAGAATCAATCCCATTTACCATTGCAACAAAAATAATAAAAATACCTAGGAATAAATTTGCCTAAGGAGACAAAAGAGCTGTATACAGAAAACAATAAGACACTGATGAAAGAAATCAAAGATGACATAAACAGATGGAGGGATAGTTTATGATCCTGGGTTGGAAGAATAAATATTGTGAAAATGACTGTTCTACCAAACACAATCTACAGATGCAATGCAATCCCTATCAAATTACCAAAGGCATTTTTCACAGAACCAGAACAAAAAATTTCAAAGTTGGTATGGAAACACAAAAGACCCCAAGTAGCCAAAGCAATCTTGAGAAAGAAGAATGGAGCTGCAGGAATCAATTTACCTAATTTCAGACTATAGTACAAAGCTACAGTCATTAAGAGAGTATGGCACTGGCACAAAAACACAACTATAGACCAATGGAACAAGGTAGAAAGCCCAGAGATAAACCCACGCACCTATGCACATCTTATCTTTGAGAAAGGAGGCAAGAAAAAGATAGTCTCTTAAATAAGTAGTGCTAGGAGAACTGGACAGCTACATGTAAAAGAATGAAATTAGAACACTTCCTAACACCACACATAAAGATAAACTCAAAATGAATTAAAGACCTAAGTGTAAGACCAGAAACTATAAAACTCTTAGAGGAAAACATAGGCAGAACACTTGATGACATAAACCATAGTAAGATCCTCTATGACCCACCTCCTAGAATAATGGAAATAAAAACAAAAATAAATATGTGGGATCTAATTATACCTGAAAGTTTTTGCATAGCAAAGGAAACTAAAGGTGAAAAGAAAACCCTAAGAATGGGAGAAAATAATAGCAAATAAAACAACTGACAAAGGATTAATTTCCAAAATATACAAGCAGTTCATACAACTCAATTCTAGAAAAAGAAACAACAAAATCAAAAAGTGGGCAATAGACCCAAACAGACATTCTTCAAAGAAGACATATGGATGGCTAATAAACACATAAAGATATGTTCAACATCACTCATTATTAGAGCAACACAAGAATCAAAACTACAGTGAGATATCACATCATACCAGTCAGAATGGCCATCATCAAAAATCCACAAACAAGTGCTGGAGAAGATGTGGAGAAAAGGGAACACTCCTGTATTGCTGGTGGGAATGTAAATTGATGCAGCCACTATGGAAGACAGTATGGAGATTCCTTTAAAAACTAGGAATAAAACCACCATACAACCCAGCAATATGCCACTTCTAGGCATATACCCTGAAGAAACCAAAACTGAAAAAGTCACATGTACCCCAAAGTTCTTTGCAGCACTATTCACAATAGCTTGGACATGAAAGCAACATAGGTGTCCATCGACTGTTGAATGGATAAAGAAGCTATGGTACATATATACGATGGAATAATACTCAGACATTAAAAGGAATGCATTTGAGACAATTCTAATGGAGGAGATGAACTGAGAGCCTATTATAGAGAATGAACTCAGTCAAAAAGAGAAAAACAAATATAATATATTAACACATACATGTGGAATCTAGAAAATGGTACTGATGAACCTATTCACAGCATAGAACATGTAAATAGATAACCAATGGAAATTTGCTGTATTATTTGGGGAAATCAGACTGGGGATCTGTAATAACCTAGTCGGGTGGAAAAGGGCAAGAGGTGGGAGGGAGATTCAAGAAGGAGGGGACACATGTACACCTATGGTTAATTCATGTTGAAGTATGACAAATCAAACCAACATTGTAAAGATATCAATCACTTAAAAAATAATTTTTTTTAAAGTGTAGAAGTAAAACTGGCAAATATGTCAGAACAATTAAACTCCAACAGTGTTCAAAATTTTAGACAAATATTCACAACCAATTTCTCTTGCATATGTACACCAAAAAAAGAACTCAAAATAGGTGGGAAAGAATAAATTTTTGAATCAGTTTAACATCACCAAAGGGGGGGAAAATGAAGGAAGTTTGACTTCTAGGGCAACATCAAGTGTAGTAACATTCACATTATAAAGGATGGATAGATATAGCCTGCTCATGGAATGGAGGAATTAATACTGTTAAAATGACCATACTACTCAAGGCAAACTACAGATTCAGTGCAGTCTCTGTCAAAATACCAATGACATTTCTCACAGAACTAGAACTAATAATTCTAAAATTTTTATGAAAGCGCAAAAGATCTCAGTAGTCAAAACAATATTCAGAAACAAGAACAAAGCTAGAGATATCCCGCTTCTTGATTTCAAACTATACACAAAGCTATTCAAATCAAAACAGTATGGAACTGACACATAACAGGCACACAGATCAGTGGAACAGAATAGAGAGCCCAGAGATTAACGCACATCTGTGATAAGAGAGGCAAGAGCATACATCTGGTAAGACAGCTTCATCAACAAATGGTGTTGGGAAAATTAGATAGCTACATGCAGAAGAATCAAAATGGACTCCTTTCTCATGCTGTAAAAAAAAAAAAAAGAAATGAATTAAGAATTAAAAATAAATGAATGGGTTTAAGACTGAAGTATGATACTTTAAACCATATAAAACTTCTGGATGAAAACAGGAAATACATTCTTTGATATGTGTGTGTGTATAATATATATATATATATATATATATAAAACAATTTTGGAATTTTTTGGGGGATCTGTTTTCTCAGGCAAGGGAAAAAAAGCAAAAACAAACAAGTGGGACTACATCAAACTAGAGTTTTTGCATGGGACTTCTCTGGTGGTCTAATGACAAGCCACATGGTGAGGCCAAAACAATAAATAAAAACTTAAAAAAAAAAAATGAGCTTTTGCACAGTGAAGGAAACAATAAAATGAGAAACTATCTTCTACTGAATAGAAGAAGATATTTGCAAGTGATATATATATATAGATAAGAGTTAAGACAGGGGGCGGTCCTAAGATGGCAGAGGAATAGGATGGGTAGACCACTTTCTCCCCCACAAAGTCATCAAAAGAACATTTGAACGCTGAGCAAATTGAGCAAAACAACTTCTAAATGCCGGCAGAAGACATCAGGCACCCAGAAAGCAGCACAGTCTTTGAAAGGAGGTAGGAAAAAATATAAAAGATAAAAAGAGAGACAAAAGAGGTAGGGACAGAGATCCGGCCCAGGAAGGGAGTCTTAAAATAGAAGTTTTCAAACACCAGGAAACACTCTCACTGGCGAGTCTGTAGCAAGCCTTGGAAACTCAGAGGACAACATAACCTGGAGGAAAAATAAATAAATAATTAAACCCCACAGATTACTTGCCCAATGGTAACTCCCAGCGGAAAAGCAGCGCAGACACCTGCATCCGCTATTAACAAGCAGGCGCTGGGCAGGGAGGTGTGGGCTGCATTGCTTAGAGTAAGGACCGGGCCTGAATGCCCCAAGGGCAATCTGAAGGAACTAACTTGAGATAGCAAACCAGACTGTGAGATAGTTATCCTGCAAAAAGCCCTATCCTAAGATACCACCAGGCCCACTCACAGAACAAAGGACTGACTAGAGCTATTCGAAAAGCCCTAATCTAAGACACTGCCAGGCCCACTCACAGAACAAAGGACTGAGCAGAGCTAGCTGGCTGTGGACCAGCCCATCCCCCGCCAGAGACAGGCAGGCGAGGGCAGCCAGAGCTGGAAGGGGGCAATCACAGCCCCAGAGAGACATCATCTACGAAATTGCAATCAGGCTTCACTGCTAACCAAGACTTCTTGGGATTCTGGACAGTTGACATCTGCCTGAGAAGGTGCACCAGCTGTAAATCCAGAAAACCGAGCGGCAGGGACGGGGGAGGTGATAAGTTGCAGCAACTGCACTTGCCAAACACCTGGTTACCTGAGCTGCTCGGACCTGGGAAGGGCACAAAACGCAGGCCCAACTGAGTCTGTGCCTTTGTGGAGTACTTGAGTACGTGAACCTGAGTGGCTTAGACCTGGGAAGTGCATACAAACCAGGGCCGGCCTCAGACAGTTTCCTGCAGAGCAACCTAGAGCCTAAGCAGTGTAGACAGGGAAAGCACACTCGCCATAAGTGGGGGCAAACCCACTGTGGCCAAGACACTGGGAGAACACCCCACAGATGCCAGTGCTATTTGTTTCCAGCATTCCTCCCTCCCCACAGCACAGCTGAACAAGTGAGCCTAAAAAAGTGCCCAGCACCACCCCCTTGTGTCAGGGCGAAATTAGACACTGAAAGTGAAAGTGAAAGTGAAGTCGCTCAGTCATGTCCGACTCTTTGGGATCCCATGGACTGTAGTCTACCAGGCTTCTCTGTCCATGGGATTTTCCAGGCAACAGTACTGGAGCGGATTGCCATTTCCTTCTCCAGTTCGATCTCCTAGGGATCGAACCTAGGTCTCCTGCATTGCAGGCAGACGCTTTATGCTCTGAGCCACCAGGGAACCCCCTATTAGACACTGAAGAGACCAGCAAACAGAAGAAGCTAAAACAGAGGGGACTGCCTTTGAAGTGACAGGTGCAATAGATTAAAACCCTGTAGTTAGCACTGACAACATAGGAAAGGGCCTATAGATCTTGAGAAGTATAAGCCGGATAAAGGAACTATCTGAAAGTGAAGTATAGATGGAGAAGTCTTGAGCCTACTGTAAGAATAAGACTGAAAACCAGAGGCAGGAGGCTTAAGTCCAAGTCCTGAGAACACCAGAGAACTCCTGACTCCAGGGAACATTAATTGATAGGAGCTCAACAAATGTCTCCATAACTACACTGAAGCCAAGCACCACCCAAGGGCCAACAAGTTCCAGAGCAAGACATACCATGCAAATTCTCCAGCAACACAGGAACATAGCCCTGAGCTTCAATATACAGGCTGCCCAAAGTCACTCCAAACCCACTGACATCTCATAACTCATTACTGGACACTTCATTCATTGCACTCCAGAGAGAAGAAGTCCAGCTCCACCCACCAGAACACCGAACAAGCTTCCCTATCCAGGAAACCTTGACAAGCCACCTGTCCAACCCCACCCACAGTGAGGAAACTACACAAAGAGAACTTCACAAACTGCCAGAATACAGAAAGGACACCCCAAACACAACAATCTAAGGATGAAAAGGCAGAGGAATAACCAGCAGGTTAAGGAACAGGATAAATGCCCACCAAACCAAACAAGAGGAAGAGATAGGGAATCTACCTGATAAATAATTCCAAATAGTGATAGTGAAAATGGTCCAAAATCTTGAAAACAAAATGGAGTTATAGATAAATAGCCTGGAGACAAGGATCAAAAAGATGCAAGAAAGGTTTAACAAGGAACTAGAAGAAATAAAAAAAGAGTCAATATATAATGAATAATGCAATAAATGAGATCAGAAACACTCTGGAGGGAAACAATAGTAGAATAACAGAGGCAGAAGATAGGATAAGTGAGGTAGAAGGTATAATGGTAGAAATAAATGAAACAGAGAGGAAAAAAGAAAAACAAATTAAAAGAAATGAGATCTCTGGGACAATGTTAAATGCCCCAACATTCGAATCATAGGAGTCCAAGAAGAAGAAGGCAAAAAGAAAGAACATGAGAAAATACTTGATAATAGCTGAAAACTTCCCTAAAATGGGGAAGGAAATAATCAATCACCCAAGTCCAAGAAACCCAGAGAGTCCCAAACAGGATAAACCCAAGGCAAAACACCCAAAGACATATTAATCCAATTAACAAAGATGAAACACAAAGCACAAATATTAAAAGCAGCAAGGGAGAAACAACAAATAACACACAAGGGGATTCCCATAAGGATAACAGCTGATCTTTCACTAGAAACTCTTCAGCCCAGAAGAGGATGGCAGGACATACTTAACATGATGAAAAAATATAACCTACAGCTCAGATTACTGTACCCAGCAAGGATCTCATTCAAATACAAAGGAAAAAATCAAAAGCTTTACAGAAAGCAAAAGCTGAGAGAATTCAGCACCACCAAACCAGCTCTCTAACAAATGCTAAAGAATCTTCTCTAGACAAGAATCACAGAAAGGGTGTATAAAGTCGAACCCAAAACAACAAAGTAAATGGCACTGGGATCATACTTATCAATAATTACCTTAAATGTAAGTGAGTTGAATGCCCCAACCAAAACACAAAGACTGGCTGAATGGATACAAAAATAAGACTCCTATATATGTTGTCTACAAGAGACCCACCTCAAAACAAGGGACACATACAGACTGAAAGTGAAGGGCTGGAAAACGATATTCCATGCAAATAGTGACCAAAGGAAAGCAGGAGTACCAATACTCATATCAGATAAAATAGACTTTAAAACAAAGGCTGTGAGAAGAGACAAAGGACATAATAATCAAAGGATCAATCCAAGAAGATATAACAATTATCAATATATATGCATCCAATATAGGAACACTGCAATATGTAAAACAAATGCTAACAAGTATGAAAAGGAAAATTAACAATAACACAATAATAATGGACTTTAATACCCCATTCACACCTATGGATAGATCAACTAAACAGAAAGTTAACAAGGAAATACAAACTTTAAATGATACACTAGACCAGTTAGACCTAACTGATATCTATAGGACATTTCACCCCCAAACAATGAATTTCACCTTTTTCTCAAGTGCACACAGAATCTTCTCCAGGATAGATCACATCCTGCATCATAAATCTAGCCTTGGTAAATTCAAAAAGATTGAAATCATTCCAAGCATCTTTTCTGACCACAATGCAATAAGATTAGATCTCACTTACAGGAGAAAACTATTAAAAATTCCAACATATGGAGGCTGAACAACACGCTGCTGAATAGCAGCAAATCACAGAAGAATTTAAAAAAATCAAAATATGCATAGAAATGAATAAAAATGAAAACACAACCCAAAACCTGTGGGGCACTGTAAAAGCAGTGCTAAGGGGGAGATTCATAGCAATATAGGCATACCTCAAGAAACAAGAAAAAAAGTCAAATAAATAACCTAACTCTATACCTAAAGCAACTAGAAAAGGAATAAATGAAGAGCCCCAGGGTTAGTAGAAGGAAATAAATCTTAAAAATTAGAGCAGAAATAAATGCAAAAGAAACAAAAGAGGCCACAGCAAAAATCAACAAATCAAAAGCTGGTTCTTTGAAAGGATAAATAAAATTGACAAACCATTAGCCAGACTCATCAAGAAACAAAGGGAGAAAAATCAAATCAATAAAATTAGAAAGGAAAATGGAGAGATCACAACAGACAAAACAGAAATGCAAAGGATTATAAGAGACTACTATCAGCAACTATACGCCAATAAAATGGACAACTTGGAAGAAACGGACAAATTCTTAGAAAAGTACAACTTTCCAAAACTGAACCAGGAAGCAATAGAAAATCTTAACAGGCCCATCACAAGCATGGAAATTGAAACTGTAATCAGAAATCTTCCAGCAAACAAAAACCCAGGATCATTTGGCTTCACAGCTGAATTCTACCAAAAATTTAGAGAAGAGCTAACACCTATCCTACTCAAACTCTTCCAGAAAATTGCAGAGGAAGGTAAACTTCCAAACTCATTCTATGAGGCCACCATCACCCTAATACCAAAACCTGACAAAGATGCCACAAAAAAAGAAAACTACAGGCCAATATCACTGATGAACATAGATGCAAAAATCCTTAACAAAATTCTAGCGAACAGAGTCCAACAACATATTAAAAATATCATACATCATGACCAAGTGGGCTCTATCCCAGGGATGCAAGGATTCTTCAATGTCTGCAAATCAATCAATGTAATACACCACATTAACAAATTGAAAAATAAAAACCATATAATTATCAATAGATTCAGAGAAAGTGTTTGACAAAATTCCACATCCATTTATGATAAAAAACTTTTCAGAAAGCAGGAATAGAAGGAACATACCTCAACATAATAAAAGCTATATATGACAAACCCACAATAAACATTATCCTCAATGGTGAAAAATTGAAAGCATTTCCCCTAAAGTCAGGAACAAGACAAGGGTGCCCACTCTCACCACTACTATTCAACATAGTTTTGGAATTTTGGCCATAGCAATCAGAGCAGAAAAAGAAATGAATCCAAATTGGAAAAGAAGAAGTAAAACTCACTGTTTGCAGATGACATGATCTTCTACATAGAAAACCCTAAAGACTCCACCAGAAAATTACTAGAGCTAATCAATGAATATAGTAAAGTTGCAGGATATAAAATCAGCACATAGAAATCCTTTGCATTCCTATACACTAATAATGAGAAAATAGAAATTAAGGAAACAATTCCATTCACCATTGCAACAAAAAGAATAAAATACTTAGGTATATATCTACCTAAAGAAATAAAAGACCTATATATAGAAAACTATAAAACACTGGTGAAAGAAATCAAAGAGGACATTAATAGATGGAGAAATATACCGTGCTCATGGATCAGAAGAATCAATATAGTGAAAATGATTATACTACCCAAAGCAATCTATAGATTCAATGCAATCCCTATCAAGCTACCAACGGTAACACTTCTCTAAAGAAGACATACAGATGAACAGATGCTCAACATCACTCGTTATCAGAGAAATGAAAATCAAAACCACAATGAGGTACCATTTCATGCCAGTCAGAATGGCTGTGATCCAAAAGTCTACAAGCAATAAATACTGGAGAGGATGTGGAGAAAAGGGAACCCTCTTACACTGTTGGTGGGAATGCAAACTAGTATAGCCACTATGGAGAACAGTGTGGAGATTCCTTAAAAAAACTGGAAATAGAACTGCCATACGACCCTGCAATCCCACTGCTGGGCACACACACTGAGAAAACCAGAATTGAAAGAGCCACGTGTACCCCAGTGTTCATCGCAGCACTGTTTATAATAGCCAGGTCATGGAAGCAACCTAGATGTCCATCAGCAGACAAATGGATAAGAACACTGTGGTACATATACACAATGGAGTATTACCCAGCCATTAAAAGGAATACATTTGAATCAGTTCTAATGAGATGGATGAAACTGGAGCCTATTATACAGAGTGAAGTAAGCCAGAAAGAAAAACACCAATTGAGTATACTAACGCATATATATGGAATTTAGAAAGGTGGTAACAGTAACCCTGTATTGAGACAGCAAAAGAGACACAGATGTATAGAACAGTCTTTCGGACTCTGTGGGAGAGGGCAAGGCTGGGATGATTTGGGAGAATGGCACTGAAACATGTATATTATCATATGTGAAACGAATCGCCAGTTCAGGTTTGATGCATGATACAGGGGCTGGTGTACTGGGATAACCCAGAGGGATGTGATGGGGAGGGAGTTGGGAGGGGGGTTCAGAAAGGCGAACACATGTATACCCGTGGCGGATTCATGTCAATGTATGGCAAAACCAATACAATATTGTAAAGTAATTAGCTTCCAATTAAATAAATTTATATTTTTAAAAAAAAGCTAACTCGGGGCTGTGCTTACCTTCTGAGACAGTCTACATCCTTTTTTTTTTTTTTTTTCAAGAATCATGGGCAATACTCTCAGATGTTTTTCAAAGAGTGAAAATAAAAATTTGAGGATCTAGAAAATGATTCTTTCAATTTACTCAAGTCTGTGTGGCCTTTGGAAAATTGTCATTTCCCCCCAGGTGTACAGGGATCTCCCTGTGAGAGTCAATACTGTAACCAAAGGCAATGGTTTTTCACCTGTAGAGAGCATCAGAACCTCCAGAGGCTTGTTTAAATGCAGTTGCTAGAGCCACCTCTGGAATTCAGACACCTGTTCTCTGCACAGATCCGGGGAATATGCATTTTAATCATTCTCAGAGAACTGTGACACTCCAGGAGGCTCTTGCTCTCAGAAACACTGTTCCAAACTGAGTATCAGAATCTCCTGCAGAGCTTTAAAAGTGCAGATGAAGGCATCAGAATCAGAAACACTGCAGAATCAGAGAACGTTGGGGAGGGTGTCTAAGGACAAATAAAAATTAAAAATAAGAGGCTTACTTCTCCCTGTTGAAAACAAGAGATTTGTCTTCCTCTGAGAAAATTTGTTTTTCTCAGAACTTATACTTTAGAATGCTTGTAAGTAAGTAGTTTCCTCCCTTTGAAATGTATATAAAGCCTTTTGAAAACTAGATGGGCCTTTTGTCAGCTTGATGACCCATGAATACTTTTCTTAAAGGCCTGGGAGCCATCTCTTTGAAATGTAAACATCAAGGAAAATAGCACTCCAATCTGCCAGTTTCTGTGGGAGGGTAGGAGCCTTGCTGCAAGTTGCAAAACTACCTCCAGTCATAAAAATATGAGAAGTTTGTTTCTTCACTAGATACAGCTGATAAACTAACACTGACAGCACTCCATTTACCATGTGAGTCAAGGATGAACTATGTGTGACAAATGGTGCTGTCAAGACCCCTTACTTGAGTGCTAGTAATTGTCAGAGGACACGTATGTAATGGATTCTATCTGCTTGGTTTTACTATGGGGTGGATTTTTTTGTTTGTGTGTTTTTATCTGTCTTTGAAATCTCTGCCTGTGGTGTGATTCACATTCTGACCTTTACTCACTAACACACCCGTTTTCTGTCTCCACTACCTTGTGGAGAGGTTTTCTGGCATAGGAGAAGATTTTGTTTTTAATGCTGTTTCCCTAGCAGGTGCAAATAATTCTTAAGGCAGGTTACCCAGGGTCAGTAGTGAGCCTGACCCAGGGGTAGAGCCCCCAGGGCTTCCCTTGGACCACAGGGCCACATACTCTGACCTGCTCTGCTCTTGCTAATGCGGGTACCAGGGCACACGTTAGTGAAAGCAGGGCCAGCACTGGCCTAGCTAACTTTCCTGACAGCTGCCTCCAGTGTAGGTTCTGACAGCATATCCCAGCCTTCAGTTTCCCTGGCTCAGTGGGCACCTTCCTCATCTCTGCAGGAGCTGCTTCGTGGCAACTCTGTGATTTGGATTGTGAAGGAAACTCTTCTTGAAAATGATGCTGGAGTGGCCACCTCTTGAGAAGGAAAAGTCTTTCCTCTGTGATATTTCTCTCTATTTTTTTTTCTCCCTTCTTCAAAACTTGCCTTTGCCTTATTTCACTGACATGTTTTAAAATCTTTTCTCAGTGGGCATTAAAAGCTAGGAAAAGCCTCACCACCATGTTTTAAACTCCCCTTTCTTTTTATGCACCTCCCTTCCCTGAGTGAGGGCTCCAGGACTCTGCTTCCTTTCTGGCTCAGCGCTTCTCTGGGAAGCAGGTTGGAGCTGGATGGCAGGTTGGCAGGTCGGGGGGCAGCCACATGGTCTGACTTGAAGAGCACTTATTCTGTCCACCTCCAAGCTCTAATTCAGTATTCTGGAACAGTAGCACTCCAAGAGACTTGCCTCTCAGCACAAAGAGAATTTTCAGATGAATTAGCACCTAAGAGGCTAGAGGAAAAGGGAGAAAACTTGGGTTCAGATCAAGCTAGCTATTTGCCAACTGGAATAAGTTACTTTGTTTTTTCAAGCTTATTTTTTCACCTCTAAGATGGACAAAAGTTACTTATCTTGCTTCTTGTAGCCCTAAATTGAGTAACTGAGATGCTGCTGAGGTTCAGCCCAGATCACACGCTCAGGTGCCTCCTCGGGTGAAGAGCAGGCCCCTGAGGATGCTGAGTGGAAGACAGGGCTGGGGAGCTGGGAAGAGCTCCGTCATCACCACCGTCACCACCCAGGGAACTCCTGGGTCAGCATGAAGGGAGAAACCTGCCTCGGGTAGGAAAAAGGTGTTGTGGGAGGAAAATCAAAGTGGAGAGGGTATTACTAAGCGAGCTTTCTAAAATGCTGCTGGGAGGGCTTTGGGGAAGTGTACACATTTCAGCCTGGATGAAATCTGACTTTTTGACCACTGTTGTCTTAATGAAAGCATCCAGAGCATCTTTCAGAAACCCAAGATTCACCCTAGAACCTTACTCTAAAATAGCTGGTGATGGCCTATCTACTTATTGGACCCCTACTGTAAAATAACCTGTGATTCCTTAAGGACAAATATTGTCTGATTCACATTAGAGTCTATCATAATTCTCACCAGACAACTTTTAACAACCTGTGGACAAAGAATGTCACCTGCCATTTCACTGAGCCCAGCATACTGCAGCATTAAAGCCATCAGCTGCTGAAGTTACACTCAACCATGCACGGCCAGGGGACAGTGCACGCCCAGGGGACTGTGAACTCCCAGGGGATTCAGGATGGAGAAAAACAAGATCCTAGTCCGAGACAGTCAAGATACAAATCAGAGGAATGATTTCAGTGAGTCCAAACTCTTACATCTTCCCATACATAGAGACGCACTGGAGTCATTAACTTGAGATGTCTGGTTTCATTTTGTGTGTGTGTGATTAGCAGTAACCTTTTGATGTTCAACTACATGGGTTTTTGTGTTTTGTTTTTAAATTTTGTTTTCAGCAAAAACTATATGTCCTGGGTCTCCCTTACCTATTTGGAAAAGTTCATCAGGGCTATCAGAGTTCCAGGCTATCAGTTCAGTTCAGTTCAGTTCAGTCGCTTAGTCGTGTCCAACTCTTTGTGACCCCATGAATCACAGAACGCCAGGCCTCCCTGTCCATCACCAACTGCCAGAGTTCACTCAAACTCATGTCCGTTGAGTCGGTCGGTGATGCCATCCAGCCATCTCATCCTCTGTTGTACCCTTCTCCTCCTGTCTCTAATCCCTCCAGCATCAGGGTCTTTTCCAATGAGTCAACTATTTGCATGAGGTGGCCAAAGTATTGGAGTTTCAGCTTCAGCATCAGTCCTCCCAATGAACACCCAGGACTGATCTCCTTCAGGATGGACTGGTTGCATCTCCTTGCAGTCCAAGGGACTCTCAAGAATCTTCTCCAACATCACAGTTCAAAAGCATCAATTCTTCGGCACTCAGCTTTCTTCACAGTCCAACTCTCACATCCATACATGACTGCTGGAAAAACCATAGCTTTGACTAGACAGACCTTTGTTGGCAATGTAATATCTCTTGTTTTGAATACACTATCTAGGTTGGTCATAACTTTCCTTCCAAGGAGTAAGCATCTTTTAATTTCATGGCTGCAATCACCATCTGCAGTGATTTTGGAGCCCCAAAACATAAAGTCTGACACTATTCCCACTGTTTCCCCATCTATTTGCCATGAAGTGATGGGACCAGATGCCATGATCTTCGTTTTCTGAATGTTGAGCTTTAAGCCAACTTTTTCACTCTCCTCTTTCACTTTCATCAAGAAGCTTTTTAGTTCTTCTTCACTTTTTGCCATAAGGGTGGTGTCATCTGCATATCTGAGGTTATTGATATTTCTCCTGGCAATCTTGATTCCAGCTTGTGCTTCTTCCAACCCAGCGTTTCTCATGATGTACTCTGCATAGAATTTAAATAAGCAGGGTGGCAATATACATAGCCCCCAGTAATATCCAGAATAAGATATAATGCTCCTCTTTTAAGTTGTGGGGTTTTTGTTGTTGTTTTCCCAGCTCATAGTTGTGATGATCCACTAAGCGATCCAGAGCAGAGTCCTTTACTTTGTGTGAACTCTACAAAGATCTGGACCCTGGTAGAAGCAGAGGACCTCCTCAGGAAGTTCAGACAAATTTGGGTGAGTCTCTCCTGGTTCTTGGATGTCATATTGTTGGCTGAAGATCCTAGGTAGATTCAGTCTACCTAGGATAAGTAGACTGATAACAATATGAAGATTCAGACATCTTGTTAATAAATTCCTCTCTGGAGGAGTAGGTTATCCTTGAAACTTAGTTTCAAGAAGCAGTACCTGGGTTATATTCCATTAAAAGACATTTAGAAGAGTTTTGCTCAGACACTGAATAAGGTTGGGCTTGGTAATTAGTGGGAGACTGGCCTGATGTTCTTCCTTGAGTTGGATACTTTAATAGAATTTGTTGGAATAAAAGTGAAAATATATCATGAGAACTTTCAGCTCTGAATAAGGGAAATCTTCCTGCCAGTTGACAAAAGCTTTCTTAGGAAACTGAAAAAGTTTTCAAAGTGGTGGCAGCAAGTCCTCATACTATGCAGCTGTCCCTATAGGGGACTCATTTTAATAAGCAACTTGCTCTGCTGGGAACACACATAAGAGCTGGCTACTCAGCATTCTGGGCAGCCACAGTAGTTGTAAACTGCCCAAGGGAGAACTTGAGACACGTAAGAGGGCTGAAAGACCTAGAGAAGTTAAGCTCACAAATAGCACATTGGTGTACCACATGGTCATCACTAGCAATTTATCTTGGCAAACTGACCTTGGAATGGGGAAAAAAGCTTTCAAAACAAAAGGAACAACAGATTGCCACCGTCCAACTAATATTTCAGGCAGGCTTTTGTAAGTACAAACGTTACACTTACAAGGAAATTTTGCAAGTTAGCTTCAGAAAACATCTTTTCAGAATGCTGACCTTAAAGAAATAAGAACCCTTGTATTTATCTCCCTGAGTCTTTGAGATGTAAATGTTCTAACTGATCTTAGGAATTGTTTTATTTTGTTGTTTTTCCCTGTTCAATGTTTTGAGGGCTTTATCTCTGCCATCCAGAAGGTACACATATGGTGTACATTTGGCCACCAGTCACGTAGACTGGGATTCTAAGCAGGGCTTTTTCTCTCTGTGCCAACTCACAGAGGTTTTTGTCACAATGCCTTTTGTTGCATTGCCTGTACAACAAGACCCTTTATATTCTTAGTTTGGAAGAGTGAGCTTTCCAGATCTTCTGAAGACTGCAGAAGATCTCTTGTGGGGATGCCACTTCTGTCTTATTGGTTTGAGCTGCTATTTAGGTATATCATCAGTGACCAGCTGAAGGAGCCCTTGAATTGAAAAAAATTCTAAATTGGTAAATTTTTAGAAATCTCTCATTAGAAATAACTGTTTATTGGTCTCTGTTGGTGAAAAAAGCAATTAGAAGAACATTTATATTCATATATATCAGGGGAACTTTTCATGCAAGAATGGATATGATAAAGGACAGAAACAGTAAGGACCTAACAAAAGCAGAAGAGATTAAGAAGAAATAGCAAGAATACATAGAAGACCAATACAAAAAAGGTTTTAATGACCCGGAAAACCATGATGCTGTGCTCACTCACTTAGAGCCAGACATCCTGGAGTGTGAAGTCAAGTGGACCTTAGGGAGTATTACTACCAACAAAGCCAGTGATATGATGGAATTCAGCTAGGCTATTTAAAATCCTCAAAGATGATGCTGGTAAAGTGCTGCACTCAATACCTCAGCAAATTTGGAAAACTCAGCAATGGCATCAGGAATGGAAAAGGTCAGTTTTCGTCCCAGTGCCAAATAAGGGTAATGCCAAAGAAGGTTCTGAAGATTGTGTAATTGCATTCATTTTACATGCAAGCAAGGTTATGCTCAAAATCCTTCAAGATAGGCTTCAGCAGTATGTGAACTGAGACTGTCCAGATGTGCAAGCTGAGTTTAGAAAAGGCAGGGTGCACTGGGATGACCCAGAGGGATGGTACGGGGAGGGAGGAGGGAGTGGGGTTCAGGATGGGGAATACGTGTATACCTGTGGTGGATTCATGTTGATGTATGGCAAAACCAATACGATATTGTAAATAATTAACCTCCAATTAAAATAAATAAATTTACATTAAAAAAGGAAAAGAAGAGAAAAGAAAAGGCAGGGGAACCAGAAATCAAATTGCCAACATTCATTTGATAATAGAGAGAGCAAAAGAATTCCAGAAAAAACATCTCTTTCTGCTTCATTGACTACTTGAAAGCCTTTGACTATGTGGATCACAAAACAAAAACAAACAAACATGGAAAATTCTTAAAGAGATGGGAATACCAGACCACCATACCTGTCTCCTGAGAAAGCTGTATGTGGGTCAAGAAGCAACAGTTAGACTCTGACATGGAACAATGGACTGGTTAAAAATTGGGAAAGGAAAACGACAAGGCTGTATATTGTCCCCCTGTTTATTTAACTTCTATGCAGAGTACACCATAGGAAATGCCAGGCTGGATGACTCACAAGCTGGAGACAAAATTTCCAGGAGAAATATCAGTAACCTCAAATATGCAGGTGATACCACTCTAATGCCAGAAAGTGAAGAGGAACTAAAGAACTTCTTGATGAGGGTGAAAAGGAGCATGAAAAATCTGGCTTAAAAAAAAACTAAGATCATGCATCCAATTCTAACACTTCAAGGCATATAGAAGGGGAAAAAGTGGAAGCAGTGGCAGATTTTATTTTTTTAGGGCTCCAAAATCACTGTGGATGGTGACTATAGCCATGAAAAGATGCTTGCTCCTTGGAAGGAAAGCTATAACAAACCTAGACAGTGTTTAAAAAGCAGAGATATCAATTGGCCCTCAAAGGTCCACATAGTCAAAGCTATAGTTTTTCCAGTAGTCATGTCTGGATGTGAGAGTTGGACCATAAAGAAGGCTTAGCACTGAAGAATTGATGCTTTTGAATTGTTGTGCTAGAGAAGACTGTAGAGAGTCCCTTAGACTGCAAGAAGATCCAACCAGTCAATCCTAGAAGAAATCAACACTGAATTTCATTAGAAGGACTGTTGCTGAAGCTGAAGCTCCAATAATTTGGCCACTTGATATGAAGAGCTGACTCATTGAAAAAGTCCCTGATGCTAGAAAGATTGAAGGCAAAAGGAGAAAGGGATGGCAGAGAATGAGATGGTTAATATAGGAGCTTCTCTGGTAGCTCAGACAGTAAAAAATCTGCCTGCAATGCAGGAGACCCTGGTTTGATTCCTGGGTTTGGAAGATCCCCTGGAGGAGGAAATGGCAACCCAGTCCAGTATTCTTGCCTGGAGAATTCCAAGGACAGAGAAACCTGGTGGGCTACCATCCATGGTGTTTCAAAGAGTCGGACATAACTGGGCAAATAACACACACAAACACATGCATGTATATATGTACAAATACATATATAAACTATAAATAAATCACATATTATGTATCCTATTTTGTATATATTACATATCATATTGTTGTCAGTTGCTAAGATCTGTGCAACTCTTTGTCATCCCACAAGCTGCAGCACACAAGGCTCTTCTGTCCTTCACTATCTCCTAGAGTTTCTTAAACTCTTGTCAAGTTGGTGATGTTATCTAAACATGTCATCCTCTCATCTTCCAATATCATATCTTTTTGCCTTTTCATTCTGTCCATGGGGTTCTCCAGGCAAGAATCCTGTAGTGGGTTGCTATTCCCTCCTCCAGTGTACCTTTCTCAGAACTCTTTACTATGATTTGTCTATCTTAAATGGTCTTGCATGGCTTGGCTCAAAGCTTCTTTGAGCTATGCAAGCCCCTTTGCCATGACAAGGCTGTGATCCATGAAGGGGATTATAATGTTCAGTTCAGTTCAGTTTAGTCTCACAGTCATGTCCGACTCTTTGCGACTCCATGAATCGCAGCATGCCAGGCCTCCCTGTCCATCACCAACTGCCGGAGTTCACTCAAACTCATGTCCATCGAGTCGGTGATGCCATCCAGCCATCTCATCCTGGGTCGTCCCCTTCTCCTCCTGCCCCCAATCCCTCCCAGCATCAGAGTCTTTTCCAATGAGTCAACTCTTCATATGAGATGGCCAAAGTATTGGAGTTTCAGCTTCAGCATCAGTCCTTCCAAAGAATACCCAGGACTGATCTCCTTTAGGATGGACTGGTTGCATCTCCTTGCAGTCCAAGGGACTCTCAAGAGTCTTCTCCAACATCACAGTTCAAAAGCATCAATTCCTCGGTGCTCAGCTTTCTTCACAGTCCAACTCTCACATCCATACATGACTGCTGGAAAAACCATAGCCTTGACTAGACAGACCTCTGTTGGCAAAGTAATATCTCTGCTTTTCAATATACTATCTAGGTTGATCATAACTTTCCTCCCAAGGGGTAAGCGTCTTTTAATTTCATGGCTGCAATCACCATCTGCTGTGATTTTGGAGCGCCAAAAAGTAAAGTCTGACACTGTTTCCACTGTTTCCCCATCTATTTCCCATGAAGTGATGGGACCAGATGCCATGATCTTCGTTTTCTGAATGTTGAGCTTTAAGCCAACTTTTTCACTCTCCACTTTCACTTTCATCAAGAGATTTTTTCATTCTTCTTCACTTTCTGCCATAAGGGTGGTGTCATCTGCATATCTGAAGTTATTGATATTTCTCCCAGCAATCTTGATTCCCTCTTGTGCTTCTTCCAGCCCAGCATTTCTCATGATGTACTCTGCATAGAAGTTAAATATGCAGGGTGACAATATACAGCCTTGACTTACTCCTTTTCCTATTTGGAACCAGTCTGTTGTTCCATGTCCAGTTCTAACTGTTGCTTCCTGACCTGCATACAGGTTTCTCAAGAGGCAGGTCAGGTGGTCTGGTATTCTCATCTCTTTCAATAATGTTAATGATGGCTAAATGTCTAGATGCAGTCAATCATATATATAACTACATAGAATAATTTTAATAGTGCAACTCTATATATGTGAAGGAACAATGAGGGAAAACATTTCCCGAATCATAGTAGACTAGCAAAACAGGTGATCCAGAGAATTTTAGATTACCAACAGTGTCTAATCCAAAGAATTCTCACTTGAGTGGCCTCTCACCAGAATATTTGCCTGATCTAGGAATGAGCTTTCTTAGCACCATGGGACAAAATGGTCATGAAATTCCTCCCAAATATTGGTTGAATTTATGATCAAGAGGAGGCACTGTGAACTAAGAAAGCGAAATGCCTTTTCAGTAAACAAGATATTATGGTCATAAAGCCAACAGCCACTGCAGCAGCCCTCAACAGTTCACACAGAGAGGAATTCAGGATGGAGAAAAACAGGATACTGCCCCTAGTTAAGATGCATTTATGATTTAAATAAGCCCAGTCTCTTGATTCTTTCCATACATAGAAAGGCACTAAAATTATTCATTGAGATGTCTGTTTTTTTTTTTTTTTCATGATTAGTGGTAATCTTTGATGTTCCTCTCTCTCTCTTTTTTTCTTTTTCCAGTAAAAACTTCTATATATCCTTGCTCCTCCCTTACCTCATTTAACAACTCCTAAGAGCTGTCTCATAGGCTATATCCTGGCCTTAATTTCTAAACCAACCAAATAAAATGTTATTTTCAAATTTTAAGTGGTACATTTCTCCAGTTGACAAACCTTTCAGTGTGTATAAGCCCCTGGCTCTTTCTGTTCCCTGGGACCCTCTTTAAGCTTTACCTGAATCTGTGTCCCCTGAGTTGCAATTCTTAAGACCCCAAATAAACTCTTTCTTATTTGCAGTCTCCTGCATAGTGCTTTTGGTTGACAGTATAGGGAAAGAGTTATGGAAACACTTCTATAGCTTCATAATTTTACCAATCCTAAGGATTTTACAAGTCTTAATTTTACCAATCCTGATGCATCTATTATATCAAATTTAACTGGCTTATTTTCTGTAGGTTGTCACATGTATTGAAGTAATAACTATACAAAAAAGCATGATGGAATGAATGTTTACTTTGTTCTAAGTTGCAATTTGAGATGTGGACTTTTTTCTCTACAAAATACAATGTTTAATGGGCTTTGCTCATGTTGAGGTCCTTTGATGGACCAGAACCTGGTGGTCCCTAGTCAACGATAAGAAAGAGGCTGATATTCCTTGGTTTATGCAAAAAACCAATAAAGTCCCTTATACGGGACTTGCTCTGTTCACGGAGGCCTCAGGTGCCCTCTCGATGGGGTGAAGGCGCAGAGCGCCTTCTCGAGAGGGTCTTAGAAGCCTGGTAAGGAAAATGAACTCAGAGGGCCTCTGTGCTCCAAAGAAATAGCCCGAGAGAGAGAGAAAGAAAGAGAAAGAAAGACATGGGGACCAAAGCTCTGATGGAGCAAAGGTGTTTTAGTCAACATGGTGTAGGCCTATATACTGTAGTTATTCTCAGCAAAGATGAAGATTAAAATTCTAGACTTACAAAACGTAAGTGATCCAAAGACAGAGAGAGTTGTAAATAATCACTTTTACCGTATGGTTCACAAGAAGGAAGAAGGTACTTATCACGATGTGTATTAAAGTATTGAAAAACTAACAAAGGAAATGCCTGGATCCCTCAGCCCCAGGAGAGGCTTGCCTCTCCTCTTAATTCCGAATTAATAGGGAACAGAGGATTCTTGGCAGATCCAAAACAGCACACAGGAAGCCTCCTGTTAAATGCTTCCTGACACCCTCATAGCTCAGTCGGTAAAGAATCTGCCTGCAATGCAGGAGACCTCTGGTTCGATTCCTGGGTCAGGAAGATCCCTTGGAGAAGGAAATGGCAATCTACTCCAGTATTCTTGCCTGGAAAATCCCATGGAGCCTAGTGGGCTACAGTCCATGGGTTGCAAGAGTCAGACATGACTTAACGACTAAACCACCACCACCACCACAATGTTTAATGATGTATATGAAATACGGTTTTTCAAGAAAATATTGGTCTAAAACTCCTTATATATAATTTTGAAATTAAAAACTCTCTGAAAAATTTGTTGATAAATTTGTGACAAACTTTTTTGGCAGCAAAACCTCACCAGAAATCACATGAAGTTTCATATAGAACTTATTTAACCTACTTAGTGTCAATATTCATATTTCATGACATAAATGTTAATATTTCATATTCATGCTGCCTTTGTAAACAATTAATACAGTAAAGACCTCAATTAAATAGACTTGAAAAACCAGAAGGGGGAGCTCTCACACCCTGCAACAATAGCAGAGCCCATAAAGAAGAGTCGTTTTTTTCCCCTGGCAAAGACTCAGCCACAGAAAACCTGAGTACTTTTTGTTTTGTATAGCCCTCTCGAGTTCCCTTTTCTCTATGAAAGCATTCTTCTTTCCTGTCAGGACTTGTAGGAGGCTCACCATGATCACAGACCTTGAATTGCATCCCTTTTGATCCTGAATAAACCCATCTTTGCTGGAGAAATATCTGGCAGTCTATTATTTTAAGTCAGCATTTCATATACCATTTGAGGGTGTCATGTAATACAGTAGTCTGTTACTTTACTAACATCTAAAAAATTCTGAATTCAAAACATATCTGACCCATAATGTTTCAGGTAAACTATTTTGGGCATAGTTTTATCACAGTTACTCTTGAATGTGGGAAAATTTTAGTATAATTTGTCAGGCAACACTGTTATGTGTGTGTGTCCTTTTAAAAATTAATGTAAATATTTTTCCTACAATTGTGAAAAGATATCTCTTTTCTTCAGAATTCATAATTCTGAATCCTCTACCAAAATTGCCATACTTATTCAAGTGCTGTACTTGATATGGCATGTGTGTTCAAGAAAGAGCACTTGACTAGGTCTTCATCCTAGGATCTTTTGCTCTACCTCCATTTATATTCCATTGAAATTATTTGGACTATGAATAATGTCCTGTAGGCCCACCCAAGATGGACGGGTCATGGTGGAGAGTTCTGACAAAACGTGGTCCACTGGAGAAGGGAATGGCAAATCACTTCAATATTCTTGCCTTGAGAACCCCATGAACAGTATGAAAAGGCAAAAAGATAGGACACTGAAAGATGAACTCCCAGGTTGATAGGTGCCCAATATGCTACTGGAGATCAGTGGAGAAATAACTCCAGAAAGAATGAAGGGATGGAGCCAAAGCAAAAACAATGCCCAGTTGTGGATGTGACTGGTGATGGAAGTAAAGTCCAATGCTGTAAAGAACAACAAAGGAACCTGAAATGTTAGGTCCATGAATCAAGATAAATTGGAAGTGACCAAATAGGAGATGGCAAGAGTGAACATGGACATTTTAGGAAGCAGTGAACTAAAATGGACCAAAATGGGTGAACTTAATTCAGATGACCATTACATCTACTATGGACAAGAATCCTTTAGAAGAAATGGAGTAGCCCTCATAGTCAACAAAAGACTCCAAAATGCAGTACTTGGGTGCAATCTCCAAAATGACAGAATGATCTCTGTTTATTTCCAAGGCAAACCATTCAACATCACAGTAACCCAAGTCCATATCCCAACCACTAATGCTGAGAAGCTGAAGTTGAACGGTTCTATGAAGACCTACAAAGCCTTCTAGAACTAACAACAAAAAATAAAAAAAATGATGTCCTTTTCATCATAGGGGACAGGAACACAAAAGTAAGAAGTCTAGAAATACCTGGAATAACAGCCAAGTTTGGCCTTGGAGAAGGAAATGGCAACCCACTCCAGTACTCTTGCCTGGAAAATCCCATGGATGGAGGAGCCTAGTAGGCTTCAGTCCATGGGGTCACAAAGATCACAACAAATCAGACACAACTGAGCGACTTCACTTTCTCTCCTTTCTTTCTTTCTTGGCCTTGGAGTACAACATTAAGCAGGGCAAAGGCTAAAAGAGTTCTGCCAAGAGAATGCAGTGGTCATAGCAAACACTGTCTACAAACAACACAAGAGCTGACTCTACACATGGACATGATCAGACAGTCAATATCGAAATCAGATTGATTATATTCTTTGCAGCCAAAGATGGAGAAACTCTATACAGTCAGAAAAAAGAAGACCGGGAGCTGACTGTGACTCAGATCATGAACTCCTTATTGCAAAAAATTATTTGGACAACCTAGAAGAAAACTCAGTGTACTTGTAAATCTCAGCAGTAGAGTGAAACTTGGTACAAGACCCTTTATAGTGTAGCAGAACTGGTTGGTTATAGTGGAAGTTCGTAGACTACACCTTAGTCGGGTAGTACAGCTTTGGAGATGGCAGTTGGAAGTTTGAATCTCATGTCCACTACTCCCTGATGAGACATTGTTCACAGATGAGCCTCAATTCAGGGGGCATGATAATCATACTCACCGGAGAGGTTGGTTGTGAGACTTAGTAGAAACAGATACATATCAGATGGTAACTGCTCTTGTCCAGTCTAATCATCCAGTGCCTGACATTTTAAAAAATTGAGGTATAGCTGATATAACATTATGTTACCTTCTGTTAACTGATATATGTTAGCAAAACACAATGATTTGCTATTTGTACATGTTGCAAACAACACGTCTAAGTCACATCCATTACCTTTTCTTTCCAGTGATGAGAACTTTAAAAAATTTCTCTTACCACTTTCAAATATACAATACATTAACTATAGTCACTATGGTGGACATTATACCTCCATAACTTTTTCATTTTATAACTAGAAGTTTGTACCTTTTGAGCAACTTTGTCCATCTAATCCCTCCCCTCTCACCCCCTATTTCTGACAACCACCAATATATTCTCTGTATCTATGAGCTTGCTTTTTCTTTTTTCTAGATTCCACATATAAGATAATATCCAGCCAGTGCCTGGCATTCTTGGCTCTAAACTGAGCCCTCTCACATGATCAATATCAGTGATGCCACATATGTGAAAACTGTCCCCTACTTAGTGACCACAGAGTTTCTCTTCCCTCTCAAATCTACTGTCTATCATACTTTATGCTCCAAGGAATCACATGTTGCCACTTACTTCCAGTATTTTATTGCCTGAATATTCTACATGTTTTCGACTGCCAGTTTTAATGCTCTGCTCTGTGTCTTTACTCACTGAGTGTCCTTATCTTCTTTCTCCCTGCTGCTGCTGCTGCTAAGTCGCTTCAGTTGCGTCCGACTTTGTGCAACCCCATAGACGGCAGCTCACCAGGCTCCCCGATCCCTGGGATTCTCCTGGCAAGAATACTGGAGTGGGTTGCCATTTCCTTCTCCAATGCATGAAAGTGAAAAATGAAAGTGAAGTCGCTGTCATGTCTGATTCCTAGCGACCCCAAGGACTGCAGCCTACCAGGCTCCTCTGTCCATGGGATTTTCCAGGCAAGAGTACTGGGGTGGGTTGCCATTGCCTTCTCCGTAGTGAGGGTCAAAAGAAGAACTAATAAAGTTTATTGAATAAATTTCAGGAGAAAACTCTTAATTCTGCTTTATAAGCCAAAATAAAAATTCTCAAAGTGTATTGTATATTCTATAGTACAATTTAACAAATAGCAAGGCAGTCGTTGACAAGTTTTTAAAGTACTAAACAGCAACTTTTGTCTTTTGAGAATTCATTTAACTAGCAATTTCTAACAATATATGAAAAACTTGATTTTATTATTAAACTCATGCAATTTCACTTAAAATTACGACATTTTAAATGCACTGTTCTAAAGTGACTAAATGCAATTAAGTTTCTTATAAACTCTAATTATATTTTAAGGAATATAGAGGCAAAATAAATTTTAATTTCCATACTTTCTGTAAAATCAATTAAAAAATACCAAAGGAAATTCTGGAGATATACACTTGTGTATAGAGACCAAAATCTTGCTCTACAGCTAAATGTTGGAACCCTAGTTTTCCAACTAACATTGCTGTTTTAGTAAGAATAAGAGAAGTGCTAATGAATCCATTTATCCATCCATCCATTCATCCATCATTTTGTTCGTTTAGTCACTGGTTAAAACAGCTTACATTTTAGACTGCTAGATTATAAAATAATTAACGTTATGAGACTATCCTTACAAAGTTTAAGAAAGAAGATGAGGTATGGTACAACTGAGGAAGAATAGATTTCTTAGAACTTGGTGGAAGCAACTGGAAAGTTAGAGGAGGCAAGAGGACAGAAAAAAAAACCAAAAAACAAACAACCAACCAACCATGGCTTTGAAACTAGAGAACCTGAGTTAAATTCCGATGGTACTCTTTACTAGTTGTGTGACCCAGGGCAACTTGTTTAAACTCTCCAAGCATTGCTTACTTTGCCTGTAAAATGGGAGATATAGATTTACCTCAGAAGTTTGTTCTGAAGGATAATTAAATTAAAATAAGCAAATCACAGTACTTTGCATATACTACTCAATAAATTCCATTTCTACCCCACTCTGATTCTTTTAGTTCTGATCTATTTTTTTAATATCTACCTCTCTAGATTAATACATTTATTGAGTCATTTAAGCATTCATTGTTTAAACATACAATATGCCTGGCACTGTGATAGGTGCTGGGAATCCAAAGATAAATAATTTGAAATCCCTCCTGCTGGGTAGAATTATTTACTAGAGGACAAAGACCAATAAATAAATCAACACAGTAGAGGGTAATAGAAGAGTAGAACTGTCCTGGGATCCAGAAGAGATCACGTTGCCCCTGAATGGAATGTAGGGGCAGGTATATGTGTCTGCCTTGGCAATTGTTACTCCATAAATGTCTCCAAATGGAGACTTTATTCAATCAAGTAGTCCTAGCAATTCTTTAGAGACTCTTCCCATTTATTATGCCCCAGTGAAAAGTGATAAGGAAGTCCCAATGCTGACAACAGGGGATGGTAGAATTGCAAAGTCCAAGTCAGTTCAGTTCAGTTCAGTTCAGTTCAGTCGTTCAGTCATGTCCAACTCTTTGCAAGCTCATAAACTGCAGCATGCCAGGCATCCCTGTCCATCACCAACTCCCAAAGTCCACCCAAACCCATGTCCATTGTGTTGGTGATACCATTCAACCATCTCATCCTCTGTTTCCCCTTCTCCTGCCCTCAATCTTTCCCAGCATCAGGATCTTTTCCAATGAGTCAGCTCTCTGCATCAGGTGGCCAAAGTATTGAGGTTTCAGCTTCAACATCAGTTCCTCCAATGAACACCTAGGACTGATCTCCTTTAGAATGGACTAGTTGGATCTCCTTGCAGTCCAAGAGACTCTCAAGAGTCTCCTCAAACACCACAGTTCAAAAGCATCAATTCTTTTGGACTCAGCTTTCTTTATAGTCCAACTCTCACATCCATACATGACCACTGGAAAAAACATAGCCTTGACTAAATGGACCTTTGTTGACAAAGTAATGTCTCTGCTTTTTAATATGCTGTCTATGTTGGTCATAACTTTCCTTCCAACGAGTAAGCGTCTTTTAATTTCATGGCTGCAATCACCATCCGCAGTGATTTGGAGCAAAGGAAAATAAAGTCAGACATTGTTTCCACTGTTTCCCCATCTATTTGCCATGAAGTGATGGGATCGGATGCCATGATCTTAGTTTTCTGAATGTTGAGCTTTAAGCCAACTTTTCCACTGTTCTCTTTTACTTTCATCAAGAGACTCTTTAGTTCTTCTTCACTTTCTGCCATAAGGGTGGTGTCATCTGCATATCTGAGGTTATTTATATTCCTCTCAGCAATCTTGATTTCAGCTTGTGCTTCATCCAGCCCAGAGTTTCTCATGATATACTCTGCATAGAAGTTAAATAAGCAGGGTGACAATATACAGCCTTGATGTAGTCCTTTTCCTGTCTGGAACCAGTCTGTTGTTCCATGTCCAGTTCTAACTGTTACTTCCTGACTTGTATACAGGTTTCTCAAGAGATAGGTGAGGTGGTCTGGTATTCCTATCTCTTTCAGAATTTTCCACAGTTTATTATGATCCACACAGTCAAAGGCTTTGGCATAGTCAATACGGCAGAAATAGATATTTTTCTGGAACTCTCTTGCTTTTTTGATAATCCAGTGAATGTTGGCAATTTGATCTCTGGTTCCTCTGCCTTTTCTAAAACCAGTTTGAAAATCTGGAAGTTCACGATTCACGTATTGCTGAAGCCTGGCTTGGAGAACTTTGAGCATTACTTTACTAGCATGTGAGATGATTGCAATTGGGCAGTAGTTTGAGCATTCTTTGGCATTGCCTTTCTTTGGGACTGGAATGAAAACTGACCTTTTCCAGTCATGTGGCCACTGCTGAGTTTTCCAAATTTGCTGGCATATTGAGTGTGACACTTTCACAGCATCATCTTTCGGGATTTGAAATAGCTCAAATGGAATTCCATCACCTCCACTAGCTTTGTTGGTAGTGATGCTTCCTAAAGCTCACCTGAATTCACATTCCAGGATGTCCAGCTCTAGGTGAGTGGGGGTGATCACAACTTCATGATTATCTGGGTCATGAAGATCTCTTGTACAGTTCTTTTGTGTATTCTTGCCACCTCTTCTTAATATCTTCTGCTTCTGTTAGGTCCATACCATTTCTGTCTTTTATTGAGTCCATCTTTGCATGAAATATTCCCTTGGTATCTCTAATTTTCTTGAGTAGATCTCTAGTCTTTCTCATTCTGTTGTTTTCCTCGATTTCTTTGCATTGATCTCTGAGGAAGGCTTTCTTCTCTCTTCTTGCTATTCTTTGGAACTCAGCATTCAAATGGGTATATCTTTCCTTTTCTCCTTTGCTTTTTGCTTCTCTTCTTTTCACAGCCATTTTGCTTTTTTGCATTTCTTTTTCTTGGTGATGGTCTGCTCCCTGTCTCCTGTACAATATCACGAACCTCCGTCCATAGTTCATCAGGCACTCTATCAGAAATAGTCCCTTAAATCTATTTCTACTTTCACTGAATAGTCATAAAGCATTTGATTTAGGTCATACCTGAAAGGTATAGTGGTTTTCCCCACTTTCTTCAATTTAAGTCTGAATTTGGCAATAAGGTGTTCATGATCTGAGCCATAGTCTGCTCCCGCTCTTGTTTTTGCTGAATGTGTAGAGCTCCTCCATCTTTGGCTTCAAAGGATATAATCAATCTGATTTCGGTGTTGACCATCTGGTGATGTCCATGTTAGAGTCTTCTCCTGTGTTGTTGGAAGAGAGGGTGTTTGCTATGACCAGTGCTTGGGTCATAAAGTCCAAGTGCTTGGGTGCGAATCTATGTTTCATCCTTTATTAACTATTTGCCCTTAGGTGGGTGATTTAGACTCTCTGAGCATGTTTCCTTACCTGAGGATAACTGCACCTACCTAACTGACCACTAAAAAAAAAAAAAAAAAAAAAAATTATGTGAAACATTGAACTCTGTGGTTGGCACGTGTTAAATAGTCAATACTAGCTGCTAAGAATTCTTGCAAACATTAAAATAGATGGTTTTCTTTAAAAAATATAATGTCAAAAATCAAAAGACTCATTCAACCCTGTTACTCAAGTTCTCTGGGTTAGATGTGTGTGGCACACTACTACTTTGAGACAGTGGATTAGTTGCAGCCTCAAGAGGACCCATTTGGAAGGCTCTGCCATATTCTGTCCTTACAAGTTCACCCACAGAAAGTTACCCTGCAATAAAGTGGAAAGTCGGTCATACTCAGGGTAGTTCGAGGAGCAGAGGCTCCATGAACGATGACTCTCTGAAGGACGTAGCTGTGTTTTTATGTTTTAGCTGTGCCAGGTCTTCATTGCTATGGAGGCTTTTCTCTAGTTGCGAGGAGCGAGGGATCCTCTTCGTGGTAGAGCACAGGCTCTAGGGCACACAGGCTCTGGTCTTGTGGCTTCTGGGAGACAACGCTAGTGTGCTGTCTCATTAGTTGTGGCACACTGGCTTAATTGCCGCACAGCATGTGGAATCTCCCAGGATCACGGATGGAACCTGTGTGCCCTGCATTGGCAGGTGGATTCTTAATGACTGAGCCATTATGGAAGCCCCCATAATTGTGTTTTCATTCAAAGTTTAGTTATGAATATTCTGAACACAATTTCCCAGGAGTCTCTATAATAAACCATCTTTTAAGCTTAACTTTGTTTTTATTTTTCCCTGCTACTTGGCATGATGACTGATACATAAAAGATGTCCCCAAATGATGGTTAAATGTAAAAGTAAAGTTATACATACAAAATGCAGCCGGAACCTCAGCCATGCTCAGGAATAATTTATTTGAAAGTAATTTTTAAAATCACTTTTTAAGTTGAAGTATTTAAATGCAGACATGTCAGTCTCTGGTGCCAGCTGGTGTTCTGTTTCCTTGGCTTTGTTTTCCACATCTCCAGTGATCAGGGCATGGGCTCACACACACACACATACTTGTTCTTTGTTGTTTTAACAGCACTTGGTGCTGGTGGCTTGAGGTTTGGCCTTGGTTTTATGTGTCACAGAGTTGACTCTGGGACTATAGTACCACTCTGAGCTCAGAGACAGCAGGGGACAGGGGCCAAAACCTGAACTCACACATAATCATTGGCTCCCTCTTCTCAGGAGCTCACACAATTCATGGATGTGGAGAGGACTGCCTCACCTTTTGGCTGTATTAGGCTGTAATTCATCTTCAGAACCGAAGGACTTCAAATGTAAAGGTCAGACTATTAAGAAGCTGCCTTGGCATCTGACAAAATGATTCCGTGTCTCAGGGCATCTATCAGCCCTCCAGATGGGCCTGAACAACCCATTGAAAATTTCACGATCCCCGCCCCCAGAACATGGTTGTGAACAGTATTGTATTATCCATTCTTACAGGCCATCAAACGCAGATGGGGCTTGATCTCACTCTCAACGCAGAGGGAGACTTTGGCTCATGTACTGATTGTAATCATGCACTGCCCCCATCCACCTTCCAACCTCCTGGGCTCAGGACCCAGGTGGGTCCCTGACGGGACAAGCTTTTCTTGGCACTGACAGCAAAGGCTTCAGGCGCTTTCCATTTGTCACGTGACAAAGGCTGCAGCCGGTGTGCGGTCCAAGGGTCTGGCTTGACAGCGCCGTGTGCTGTGGGTTTGTGGTTTGCCTTCACTTGTTCTCGCTGTGTGTGGGATGCTCTCCTGGGAAAGGAGACCGAGCCTGGGCATGCCAGACTGCTCAGTGATCTTTCTCTGTGTGTCTGAGGCCAGCTCCTCCAGCACGGGGAGAGAAGCCAGGCTCTCTGAGGAAGCTTGCAAGCTGTCAGCTATTTTCAAAGGCACTTTGGTGTGTGTTCTCTTCTCCAATTCTCAAGTCTGAAGGTGACAAATTGTTTTCCATTCATTATTTCTTTCCTTTCTTCTTTCTTTCTGCCATGGAATTGTAAGTCCCAATTTAGCATTTTCTGATTATATTCCCCAGTCAAAGTTGCAACATAACCTTTCAGATCTGGCAGTATCACCTGTTAACATCTCCTTATGAGTAAGTACTTGTTAATGGACTCCATTCCCCACTTCTCTCCCTGTTCAGGATTTTATTTCTATTTAGCATCTAGAATATGTCTTTTATTAACATCAGAAATTTAATTATGTACATATTTGAAACCTGAACCCATTAAGTCTACAGATCCCTTGAAAATGCTCTTTGCTAGATGTGCAATCACAACGAATGTGCAAAATGGCACACAATTAGCTTTTAAAGCTCCCCTTAAAACAGGCTGAGGGATTAGCTTTTTAAGAATAGAGAAAAATGCGTCCCTAGACATTAGAAGAAAGTAGGAAAATACATTAAATAAGTGAGGAGTGGAATTAACAGGATTATATTCAAAGGGAAGATATTGGAGAGAGACTTGAAAAGGAAGGAAGGAAACAGAAACTTTCTGGTGCGAACACGAGTGATTCCTCTTGCTAAGGAAGGCAGAGACTGCTGGCTCTTCTTCCTCTCTTGTGTCTCCTGGATCTTATCCATCCCAAGTCAGTGTACATAATCATCCCCTACTTGTGAGCATGTTTACCTTTATATGTTTAGTTTTACACTTCAATTATCATCATGATTTATTCAGGTCTCTTCCACTGGAGAGACAGGCAAATTTGGCCTTGGAATACAGAATGAAGCAGGGCAAAGGTTAATAGAGTTTTGCCAAGAGAACGCACCGGTCATAGCAAACACCCTCTTCCAACAACACAAGAGAAGACTCTACACATGGACATCACCAGATGGTCAACACCAAAATCAGATTGATTATATTCTTTGCAGCCAAAGATGGAGAAGCTCCATAGTTAGCAAAAACAAGACCAGGAGCTGACTGTGGCTCAGATCATGAACACCTTATTAAAAAATTCAGACTTAAATTTAAGAAAGTAGGGAAAATCACTAGACCATTGAGGTATGACCTTAATCAAATCCCTTATGATTATACAGTGGAAGTGAGAAATAGATTTAAGGGACTAGATCTGATAGATAGAGTGCCTGGTGAACTATAGACAGAGGTTCATGATATTGTACAGGAGGCCAGGATCAAGATTATTCCCATGGAAAAGAAATGCAAAAAAGCAAAATGGCTGTCTGGGGAAGCCTTACAAATAGCTGTGAAAACAAAAGAAGTGAAAAGCAAAGGAGAAAAGGAAAGATATCATCTGAATGCAGAGTTCCAAAGAATAGCAAGGAGAGATAAGAAAGCCTTCCTCAAGGATCAATGCAAAGAAATAGAGGAAACAACAGAATGGGAAAGACTGGAGATCTCTTCAAGAAAATTAGAGATACCAAGGGAACATTTCATGCAAAGATGGGCTCGATAAAGGAGAGAAATGGAATGGACCTAACAGAAGCAGAAGATATTAAGAAGAGATGGCAAGAATACACAGAAGAACTGTACAAAAAAGATCTTCACAACCAAGATAATCAGAATGGTGTGATCACTCACCTAGAGCTAGACGTCCTGGAATGTGAAGTCAAGTGGGCCTTAGAAAGCATCACTACGAACAAAGCTAGTGGAGGTGATGGAATTCCAATTGAGCTATTTCAAATCCTGAAAGATGATGCTATGAAAGTGTAACACTCAATATGCCAGCAAGTTTGGAAAACTCAGCAGTGGCCACATAACTGGAAAAGGTCAGTTTTCATTCCAATTCCAAAGAAAGGCAATGCCAAAGAATGCTCAAACTACTACACAATTGCACTCATCTCACATGCTAGTAAAGTAAAGCCCAAAATTCTTCAAGCCAGGCTGCAGCAATATGTGAACCATGAACTTCCAGATGTTCAAGCTGGTTTTAGAAAAGGCAGAGGAACCAGAGATTAAATTGCTAACATTTGCTGGATCATGGAAAAAGCAAGAGAGTTCCAGAAAAACATTTATTTCTGCCGTATTGACTATGCCAAAGCCTTTGACTGTGTGGATCACAATAAATTGTGGAACATTCTGAAAGAGATGAGAATACCAGACCACCTGACCTGCCTCTTGAAACCTATATGCAGGTCAGGAAGCAAGAGTTAGAACTGGACATGGAAAAACAGACTGGTTCCAAATAGGAAAAGCAGTACATCAAGGCTGTATATTGTCACCCTGCTTATTTAACTTCTATGCAGAGTACATCATGAGAAACGCTGGGTGGAAGAAGCACAAGCTGGAATCAAGATTGCTGGGAGAAATATCAATAACCTCTGATATGCAGACGATACCACCCTTATGGCAAAAAGTGAAGAGGAACTAAAAAGCCTCTTGATGAAAGTGAAAGAGGAGAGTGAAAAGAGAAAAAGTTGGCTTAAAGCTCAACATTCAGAAAATGAAGATCATGGCATCTGGTCCCATCACTTCATGGCAAATAGATGGGGAAACAGTGGAAACAGTGTCAGACGTTATTTTTTGGGGCTCCAAAATCATTGCCGATGGTGACTACAGCCATGAAATTAAAAGACACTTGCCCCTTGGAAGGAAAGCTATGATCAACCTAGATAGCATGTTCAAAAGCAGAGACATTACTTTGCCGACTAAGGTCCGTCTAGTCAAGGCTATGGTTTTTCCGGTAGTCATGTATGGATGTGAGAGTTGGACTGTGAATAGGCTGAGTGATGAAGAATTGATGCTTTTGAACTGTGGTGTTGGAGAAGACTCTTGAGAGTCCCTTGGATTGCAAGGAGATCCAACCAGTCCATTCTAAAGAGATCAGCCCTGGGATTTCTTTGGAAGGAATGATGCTAACGCTGAAACTCCAGTACTTTGGCCACCTCATGCAAATAGTTGACTCATTGGAAAAGACCCTGATGCTGGGAGGGATTGGGGGCAGGAGGAGAAGGGGAAGACCCAGGATGAGATGGCTGGATGGCATCACGGACTCAATGGACGTGAGTCTGAGTGAACTTCAGGAGTTGGTGATGGACAGGGAGGCCTGGCATGCTGCTATTCATGGGGTCGCAAAGAGTTGGACACGACTGAGCGCCTGAACTGAAAGCCTTGGCTTAGCTCTCAAGGGCCTGCATCACCACTGACTTCTCTCTGAGTCCATTTCTGTTTCCTCTCCTCACTTCCCCAGATGTGTGTGCCAAGGGCACTCACCAATGAAAGAATCTGTGTCCTGGAGAACTCAGACTGCAGTCACTTTTAGCTGAGGATACAAAATAATTAGGCTGTGGAGTTAGAGACTTTAGGGTAAGTATTTTAATGTTTTACATAGTGTGTGGTTTAAAGTTGTATAACAAAAAAAAAAGAAAGTCTGGTAGAAAGAATCAAGGAGTCCCCAGACTTGGAGTTCTATTAAGAATAGAGTGTATGAGCTTGGGATAGTCACAGCATGCCCTGGGCCTTCCTCCTCTTCTTCAAAGGGAAGGAGTTGGAACAGAATATCCCCAAAGTTCCTCCCTTAGAAGCTATAACTTGGCTTGGCTCTGAGCAAATGGTTTTCAAAGATAACTTCAAAACTTTACACCCAGGTGCAAACCTGAAGGAAAAGAAAATGTACCATTCAGAGTTGGAGGCAGTGATGTAACATCCCACTGAGACTGTCATTCTGACAACTCATAAATGTGTGTGAAGAAGATATTCCTTTGATGGCTGCTTGTCTAGAGATAACAGACACCTTTCAAGAGGAGAGGAGAGAGGACAAAGAAGGCATGGACTGGCAGACAATGGGAATTAGGATAGAAGCATCATGGGAGAGTAAACCAGGTATTAGAAAACATAATCCCTGACATTTAAAATGAAGAGATTGACAAGGAGAAACATTTTGTAGTCACGAGAGTAAAACTTACTGCAAATCAAGAAGTTTGGCCCCAAATGAAAGTTTGAATCTTATTCAGTTTATTTCATTTTTGTTGCACGATCCTTTGGCTTATAGGTTAACTTTAATTAAAACAATCATCATTCACCAATTAAATGCCTTCATTTATCAGCTAGGTTTCTTTGATGCTCTTGATAAGGGAACAAAGTAACGAAAAATGAGTTTATGGTCAAGCTAGAGGATGTCTCACAGAGTAGAAGGCAAAGCTGAAACCAAGCAGGTCTCCAGGACAAGACTCATGGAAGTTCCAAGGGTCTAACAGCAAGAGAGAGGATTTCCTGGCATCCATGCTTCCAATGTTTGCACCCGGTGAAGACTTAACTTTCCAGGAAAGATGGGAAAGTGACTGACTTGAGTCACTTCTCACACCTTTGCTGGAAGGATAGAACCCCTTGACTGAGACCTACTAGAATTGCATGCACTCTGGCAGGGGCCACTCCAAAGAAAGTCAAGGTTTTATAACCAAAAAAAAAAAAAAAAAGGACAAAAGATGGATCCTTGGCCAGCAAAACTTTCAGATGTCCCTCTGCCCCAGGTATTGCTCTAAGTGATGGCATATGTTGGTGAGAGGCATAGGCATGAGCTCTGTTGGCAGAGAGCATGCAGTCTAGTAAGAAAGTATAATAGAGTATGATAGACACTGTTAGTTCACTACCACCATTCCCAGCCTAGTTTGTTGTTGCTGCTTTTTGCACACTTCTACCATTTAACAAACACTTTCCCGATAGCCAAGAGACATCGTTTTGGCCAGTATGTATGAGCAGAAGTATGCAAGAGATTTCAAGGGGAAAAAAAATCCCCCAAACTTTTGCTTTCTCTGATAAAAGGAACAGATGCACCTGGCACTGTTATTTTCTCTTTCTACTACTTGAGATGTGATGTCTGGTGCTATGGGAGCCATTTTGTGCCCATGGAGATGAAACAAACATCAATTAAAATAGTGGAGAAGGAATGAGCAAGTCTAGAGCTTTAACAGCATTGTTAAGAGGCTTTTTGGTATTAGTATTTCACCTATTGCAGCTGAATGCATTTCTAACTGATATACAGAGAATCTAATTTAACCGTGGAGCCTGGGATGGAATTTCCAAGGAAGTGAATGGGATATCAAGAGGTTGTCTAAGTGGCAGATGGGAATTGGAAGGAAAGATGAGCATTTGTGTGATCTATGGATAAGAAAATCTGTACCCACTTCCTACATAATACCTATGGCCTAGACCAAGCTAACTTTTCTCACCCTAATCTTATTATGCAGAATCCATCTTTACAGAATCCACCTTTGCAGAATTTCCTCCTTTATTCTAAACTTAGGGAAAACGTGGCCTTTTTTATTCAAGGAAGATCCCTCTACTGCAGTCTGATGCAATTCTTTTTTTAAAAAAATTATTTATTTATTTATTTAAATTTTTATTTTTACTTTATTTTACTTTACAATACTGTATTCTTTCCAGCAGTTCTAGGATTTTATTGATTGTTCTTTCTGATAGCATCCTCTCTTCTATAACCTCCATCCTTATAGTTTGGCAATATTCTCATCTCTCTCACATTAAACAAACAAAAAAAGCCTCTTCCATCTACTGCATTTTTACCCCTTGGAAAGTTTACTCTATCTTTTGTTTACCTCTTCCCTTCTCTCTGTACCTTTCTGCCATTAGACGGCTCCTCTTCACCACTGCATAAAACTGTTTGGAGAAAGTCACTGTCATTAGAAGGTAATTTATAAGAGGGCAGGTATCTTCTCCATTTTGTTCTCCTCTGTGTGTGTCCCCAGAGTAGTGCCAGGTATATAATATGTGCTCAAGAAATGAACAAAATGAATAAATACTTTTCTAATCAACAAAGCAAAGAACTCTGCCTTTCTTATCTTACTTAACTTCTTAGTAGCCTTATCATTTCCAACTACTTTCACTCTCTTGGTTTTTGTAATAATTCTTTTTCTTTAAAATTTAATAAGTGGATATAAAAGTAAGAAAAATAAAATAATGAAGGCCTGGGTACCCATCACCCAGCTTCAACTTACCGTCGATCTTATTTCATCTAAACCTTCACTTACTTTCTCTGATATTAATTTGAAACAATTCAGATATCATTTCATGCATACATATTTCAGTTTATATTGCCAAAAAGAAATATTAAAAGAAAACAGAACTGTAATATCATCATTATACTAAAAATTAATGATAATTCCTTAGTATGATCAGCTTCCTTCTTTCTTGATTTTAACTCTTCTTTTGATTTTTTTTTTTTTAATTTTCAGATGGTGGGATACTCTTCTGTTTCTGAACCTTTTCTTACTGATAAATTGGGGAGTTGGAGCCAGATCTGATCAGACTCCTCTAAGATCTTTAAAGACATCAGTTCTTAAACTGGATTCCTTCGAGTCCCATATCACTGCCTGGTGAGAAGGAAGCTCTCGGGGCAAGCTCTGCCTGTAGCTTGTCCACCTTGGCCAGGCCGGGGTAGGTTTGTTAAATTTAGGGTGAACTTTTAGGGAACTTATCTGTTTTGGTCAGTAATAAGCTGCTACTTTGATCTTTAGTCATCTGACTCCTGTGCTTGCCTCCCAGTCAGTTCTAAACTCAGAACGAAGAATGATGTTAAGTCCCATCAACATAATGCTAATATTATTTAGAAACATTGTGGTAAGCACCAGATGAAAGAGCTAAATAGTTGAAAGTGATTGCTTCTGAGGAGGGGAGAAGGCATAGAAAGTGGATGAGAAGCAAAGGACTTTTTTCTTACTGAAGCCTGTTATATGTGACTGTTTAAGGTATATACATGTCATGTGTTGCTAAGTACAAAAATTGATGTAAAAATATAATATCAAAACATGTAAAAATTCAAAGCCCCCTCCTCACACCTGGCCCTCCTTCTCTCAGGGAGGAAATCTAAGAGGCCTCCTTCTTTCCTTGCTCCTCTCACCCCGACCTAGGTGGTGTCCAGTCCTTGATGTGTCCTGTGCCCATCACCACTCTTGCATGCCCACCGCTCTTGCCTTGTTCATGCCCCTAACTGTCTCTTTGCTGGACCATTGCATCGCATTCTCTATAACTCATCTGTTATGGATTGAACTACATCCCCAGAAATTCCTGTGCTGAAGGTCCAACCCCCAGTACCTCAGATGTAACACTATTTGGAGACTGAGGCTTTAAGGAGGTAAAGTAAAATGAGGTCATATTTGTTGGCTGTAAGAGTTTCACCAGTGGAAGACTCTGTGAAGACAAAGAGAAGGCCTTCATCACAATCCATGAAGACGGGGCTCAAAGGCAACAGTCCTGCTGACACCTTTGATCTCAGACTTCAAACCTCCAGCACTGTGAGAAAAGAAATTTGTGTTACTTAAGCTGCCCAGTCTGTGGCACTTTGTTATGGCAGTCATGACCAACTAATATATCATCTCCCTTCCTTCCTTGGCCATGATCTGATTCATCTTTGAAAACAATGTGAAAGGAAGCCTCCAGTGATGCACATCTAATCATTATTTCCCTGATTTTAATCTGTAAATGACTTCCCATCACTGCTAGTTAAAACCTGGTTCCTTAGCATGAGATGGAAAGTCCTCTTTTATCTTTCTTGCCTGACTCTTCCTTTCTGAAGCCCCAGCCATAGTGAAGTACTTGTCCTCCTGAAGGTGTCACCTTGAGCTTTACTATCTCTGCAGGTGTATCTTTCTTCCCCAGAACACTTTCATTCTTATCACTCCTCTTGTCACTAATTTCAAGTCTTAGGTCAAGCCCCATTTCCTCTACGGAAGCTTCCCTCCAGATAGAATTGACCTCTTTCCCTTATGTTCACTCTGAACACTATATAGAATTCATCCTATATTTCTAGCATTTTTATTGCCATTATTTTATTTTATTCACCTACTCCTTAAAAGCAGAGACTATGTTGTGATGATGTATACTTATACTCAAGACTTAACATAATACCTGAAATATGCTAGGTGCTCAAAAATTGTTGACCAAATAAATGAATCTGTAAAGTTGAAATAATTATGTTAGTATAGCATACTTTAGGAAGTAATTATCCTATAGTATATGTAGAAATTTTAAGCAATATAATTACAATGTAAGTAATTGTTTTTGAACTCTTAAAGATGAAATGATTGCTTAATGATGAGTTTGCACATACACTGACCACAAGTCATTTCTGACCCTTAAAATTCAGTTGGTTCTTCTTAAAACATGGAATCATGAAAATATATTGCTGAAAAAAATATTAGAGATGACCTGATCCAAACCTTTCTTTTTATCAACAGGGAAATTGAGACACAGACTGCATACCACCACCCAGCCTCATGCTACCACAGCCAGGACTGTTGATTCTCTGCCTGATACACTCATCTGGCCTTTGATGGAAGCAGAAACACTGCAGCTAGATTGGTCTGAAGGAAAGGGAATTCAAATGAATTCAGTGAAGGAAAAAAGCCACCCAATTTACATTTATAAAAGTAATAGACTCAGAATCTTAAATTGTTTCTAAATAAAGTATTGTGAATGAACTTCATCCAATATTGATATATCCTTTGGCCGTGGGGCATTTTTTAGTATTTATTTGGTATTGTGAAATATTGCATTTGAATAATGTATAACAAGATGTTATCCAAATTGCCTTTGAATAATGTATAACAAGAAAGCTTTTCTTTATTCGTTTAGTGCCTTATTTTCAAGAAACTATACCACAAGTGTCTTATGCACTTTAGGTTAGGAGTGGTTTGTTGGGTACATGCTTTTTCACTTAATCTTCACAGTTTGGATACCACAGTAATGGTCTGAGACTTAAGAGTAGTACTCAATAAACCAAGGGCCAACTTCTTGGCAAAGTAGCACATTTACATTATCTACCCATCAACCAGCACAATTTAGAAGCTTCATCCTGGAAGTGAAGAATGAGTGAACTTGAAGTTTTATCTGTTGGTGGAATTCAGACATTTTTGAACTTTTAGAGGAGTCTACAAGGCCAGTACTCTTGCCTGGAAAATCCCATGAAGTCCATGGGGTCGCTAATAGTCGGACACGACTGAGCGATTTCACTTTCACTTTTCACTTTCCTGCATTGGAGAAGGAAATGGCAACCCACTCCAGTGTTCTTGCCTGGAGAATCCCAGGGATGGGGGAGCTTGGTGGGCTGCCGTCTCTGGGGTCGCACAGAGTCGGACACGACTGAAGCGACTTAGCAGCAGCAGCAGCAGCATAGGGCCAGTAGCCCACATGCTTGTATCTGCAGGCCTGTTGTGGGGCCATAGTGACAATGCATGGCCACAAATGAGAATGGTGAGCATTCTCTCCATTGCTTCAAAACCACCTGAGCAAGGGCCTCAGAGAATGTGCTTTGCTGCTTTGCAGATTCAAGAGCTTTGTCTGATTCTTGAGTGCACCTCCCACTCACTCCGGCTGCCAGCCTCATAACCACTAAAATGACATCCTGACTGTGCCAAGGACAGACAAAGCCCTTGAATCTGCAAAGCAACAAAGCACATTCTCTGAGGCCCTTGCTCAGGTGGTTTTGAAGCAATGGAGAGAATGTTCAACCTTCTCATTTGTGGCCATGCATTGTCACTATGGCCCCACAACAGGCCTGCAGATACAAGCATGTGGGCTACTGGCCCTGTAGACTCCGCTAAAAGTTCATAGCATAGGTCAAATGGGGCTTGAACTGAGACTTGAAATTAGTGACAAGAGGAGTGATAAGAATGAAGGTGTTCTGGGGAAGAAAGATACACCTGCAGAGACAGTAAAGCTTAAGGTGACACTTCAGGAGGACAAGTACTTCACTATGGCTGGGGCTTCAGAAAGGAAGAGTCAGGCAAGAAAGATAAGAGAGGACTTTCCATCTCATGCTAAGGAATCTATAGCTCTTGTGTCTCCTGCACTAGCAGACAGATTCTTTAACACTAGCGCCACCTGGAAAGCCCTGAATATTATTACTATATGCAAACATTGTGGATAAACAGTGTATTATTATATCCTACTGAAGTTCACCTCAAGAGAATCTATATGATATGTGGCTGATAAAACAGATGCTCTGCCTTGCTATTCAAAGCGTTGTCCTCAGACCAGCAGCAATAGCATCTCCTGGGAACTTGTTAGAAATGCTGACTCTCAGACTCCAATGTAGATCTGCTGAATCTGAATCTTCTAAATCTTCTAAATCTTCTTAATCTGCTGAATCTGAATCGCTAAATCTTCAGGTGATTGCTTTGCCCATTAAAGTTTGAGATGCAGTGCTCTAGAGTAGGAATCAGCAAACTACCATCTATTTTTGTAAATAAAGTTTTATTGGAACACAGCCATGTCCTTTGGTTAAGCATTGCCTGGGACTATTAAGGTGCCACAACAGAGCTGAGTAAACAGAATTTCAACAAGGACCACATAGTCTGCAAAGCCAAAAATATTTACTATTTCACTCTATAAGAATCAGTTTGCAGACTCTTGTTTTGGATTCCAGTGTCACTATGGGATACTTCCCTGAGAGATCATATGCCCAAGTGTGAATGTTGTAGCCTAAATATAAATATAAAAATTTATTTATTTATTTTTTATTGGGAAAATTGTTCAATGAGTTTGAGTGTAAATTATGAATTCTTCTAAGGTAATTCTAGATAATGTAAATACCATTCATGTTCCAAAATTTTTTTATTAGTTTATCTTTTTCCGATTACAAAAATAATAGTTACTTATTATTGGAATTTTGAAAAGCACAGGAGGGATGAACAAAAGAAAGAAATACTACCTAGCATTTAACACACATTTTTTTTACATAAATTAGAATAATAATGTTATTGTATATTATATTCTGGCTTTTCACTTATTGCGAGTCTTTTCTCAAGATATGAAAAATTATTTTTAAACATCATGCTTAGCGGTGCCTAATCTTCCATCACGTGGCAGCTGTTTAGTTTTCTTAATGATTTTCCTATGGTTGGCTATTTAGATCAATCATTATTTAAATGAAAATTTACGCTTTTTATAAAGTTGACTAGCAAACGATGTGTTCTGGCCATTCTGCTAACAAGTACAGGGAAGTAGCAAAGGATAAAAGTCCAAATTAATTAGCCCTTTAGTATTGATGTATCTTTGCATGTATAGGAGAGAGACAGAATGTAGGAGACTTATAACTGATTGAACATGATGGAAAACAAAGATAAAAGTTGAACCCCCTTATAAAAAGTTGTGTGATTTGTGAGAAATAGAGAAAGCATAGCAAACACAATGCAGTGAGGACAGTTTTGACACAACACAAATGAGAAGACATTAAGCCCTGATTTGTAAGGTTAAAAAACAAGGCTAGACTACCAACAGACAATTAAAATATCATTTCCCAAATGACATGGTATTTACAGGCAAAATAGGCTATTTCTTCCTGTTGACAATACAGCATCTTGTAAGTTAGTAAGTCATCTCCGGGCCGTGGTTTGGGTACTTGAGTCAGGTAAATATGCTCACCTCACTTTGATGGGTATGACCCTTTCCTGAAAGAGCTCTGAAGGAAGAGCAGGGAGAGCAGCTGTGGGCCGGCTCCGTGGGCCTCCACTGTGCTGCCTCGCCTGTCTCCTGCTCTTTGTTGAGACTGGCTAGACCCACCCCTGCAGGGACAGCTGAATCTCTGTCCTAGGAGGAACTGCCATTGTTCACTGTGTTCCTTATGTGGATTTACTTCTCTGCTCTGAACCTGAGCCTACACTCCATCCTCATCCTCTGGAATGATCTTTTGGCTCATGCTCTCTGCTTGGGTTTTAACCCCAGCCGGTTTACTTGGAATATTGGCTTCCTGCTGGCTGCTCTAAACCGTTGACTTTGGACTCTTGTGATTTGTAGCGCTCACATGCCCCTCCTTGGAGAACCCAGTTTTCTGATGGGATTTTGGATCCTATAGCAGTTCATCTACAAAGTCTATAACCCTACGTCCGTGCCACTAACTGGCAATGAATTGTTCATGGCTTGCTGACTGACACTATCAGGATCAGAAAGATTTCTTCAGTCTGTTGTGTCACCGTTAAACACACACCAGAAGAAGGAAGTCTTCACTCAGAGAGACAGATGCAGAACTCTCCCGGGTCCATGCTTCCGCAGTGCTCTCAGTAGGAGGGTGTGGTCCTGCAGGGCTTAGGGAGTCTTAGTTTCTCAGGGCAGCAGTGAAAAAAAATACCACCATCTGGGTGGCTTTAGACAATGGGAATTCATTCCCTGACAACTCTGGATCAAAACCAAGGTCTCGCCAGGGCTTGCTTCCTTTGAAGTCTCTGGAGGAGGATTCTTCCCTACTTCTGGTTGCCCAGGGCTTTATTGGCTTGTGTGGCATAAATTCAATCTCTGCCTCTGTGGTCACATGGCATTCTCTCCCTGTGTCTATTTTCCATCTTTTTTTTTTTTTTAAGGGACTAGTTATCGTGGATTAAGGATATACCCTACCCTAGGATGATCTCATTTTAACTGATTATATCTGTGAAAATGTGAAAGTGTCTGACTCTTTGCCACCCCATGGACTGTAGCCCACCGGGTTCCTTCTGTCGATGGAATTCTGTGGCAAAAATACTGGAATGGGTTGCCATTTTCTTCTCCAGTGTCCTGAAGTGAAGTGAAAGTCACTCAGTCCTGTCTGACTCTTTGTGGGCCCATGGACTATACAGTCCATGGAATTCTCCAGGCCAGAATACTGGAGTGGGTAGCCTTTTCCTTCTCCACCAGTGTCCTGACCCAGGAGGCAAACCTGGGTCTCCTGCATTGCAGGCAGATTCCTTACTATTTGAGCCACTAGGGAATTACCTCTGCAAGGACTCTATTTATAAATAAGGTTACATTCTGAGGTATAGGGAGTTAGAAGTTCAGCACATATTTTGAGGGGACAATTCAAAGCAAGGTAAAGTAAATGAGTGTGCAAGAAAATATGCCTTGTTTGCAGGCTGAATTCATAGGAGTATTCTTCACTTCTATGATGAAATAAGATCTATTCCATTTTTCTTTAAACAGTTCTCTTGTTCTACTTTTCTTTTTCTTCTGTGGGTATAGACAAATATTTCATCTTATTTTTATTGTTACTATTAAAAATATGCTATAAAAAATTGAAAGTGCAGTAGTGAATGGCAACTAGCACGTGACTCCATGTCAGGGAGACTTTAGAACGTAATAGGATTTTGGCAAATTTGAGTGTGCACACATCTTCAAAGAAATAATTGCTACTCAGCTCCTGCGGATTCTTGCTAAAACTAAACATGGGTCCACTGGTAATCTATTCTGTAAATGAATTATATAGTCTAGTCTATGAACTCAGGCATGGCAGAAGCCTTAAGGATAGTGATGGTTTGGTATGTTCTTTTACCTTCCTTTCAAATCATGGGGATATGTTTTTGGATTGAGTCCTCTGTCAGTCTCCTTGGGTGATAAGATAAGCAGAGACCATTTCAGTTCATTGAGAACTTAGCGTTTGGTTTTTTTTTTTAATGTTGAGTTTATGGTCATTTGTGTCTTAAACTAGCCCATCTTGACTGATACAAACCATACATTTTTATTTTTATGTGAAATCTCCTAGTTTCTACATATTGTAACCAATGTAAATTTCTAAAAATGATATTTATTTTTTAAATGAAAATAGCACATACTATTTATTTATTTATTTATTTATTAACAGTTTTTAATTTTTAAATTTTTTTTAAAATTTTTATTTTTACTTTATTTTACTTTACAATACTGTATTGGTTTTGCCATACATTGACATGAATCCACCACGGGTGTACATGCCATTTAAATAGTTGCATGGTAAAGAAAATGTATAAAGTGAAAGTCACTCAATTGTGAGAAAACATATGATAAAATAGAACAATGGCTTGGCCCACCCCTTCTCATTCCTGAATTCTTCTCCCAGGAGTGGGTCATGCTCATCGGCTCTGGGTATGTTGTGCTCTTAGGGTTGCCTTCAGCACACCTGGGGTGGTCCCGTGTTAGGGGCCCTCTGTCCCGGTGCCGGTCCTTCTGTGTCTCGTTTGCTCATTTGCTGTGCTGCCATGCAGCTGTCGCTGTTTTCTAAAGAAAGTGAGTGAGAGGGACATTTCTTGTCTTTGCATTTTTGAAGATTTCTATTTCACATTTACTTAGTAGTTTGGTTTGGTAAAAGCATTTGAGTGTGAAAAATATTTTCACTCAGAGTTTTAAAGGCCATTTGCCTGGATTTTAGCATGTAATACTATTATTGAGGTTATCCTGATTGGAGGTGATTTGGATCCTGAAGTGACCCAAAGTGATCCTGATTTCTGATTACTGATTCTTTGGGTGGTTTGAATATCTCTTCTAAAAGAGTTCTCTATTCTGGTTGTTCTGAGAGTTCACAATGATGTCTAGGACGTGGGTATCTTTACATTCGCCTGTGCCTGGAAACTCCTGAATGGAAAATTTTCCTGTATTAATTTCTTGATAGTGATGGCCCCTCATCTCTTGGAATGTCTTTTTTTCCCTTAGAATCATTGACTGTGGAATCCCCTGGACCAATAATCTGACTTATCATCTCTTTCCTATTGTGTAGCTCCGTATCTTTTGGTTCTGGTTTACTGGAGATTTCCTGGCTTTATTTTCCATCTCTTCTATAGATTTTTAGGAAAAATGTCATCTTTCATATTTTACAATTTCTGATCTCTTTCTTGATCTCTGATTTTTCATTTTGACAACCACATATCTCATTTTTCTGTTTCTTCTGCTCCTCTCATTGAATTGTTTTCTGGAGTCCTTAATTTTTTTTAAAATATTTTTATTTGTTTTGATTTCTTGAGGGTTGTAGGATTTTCTCAAATTCTTTGGTGCTCTTTGGCTGTCTATTGATATAGTGAAACACTGAGAAGCTGTTTGTAAGTAATATATGTAAGGGTGGGTTTGCTGTGAGGTTAGTGGGCAATGTCTGATATTTCTTTGGAGCACCTCAATGTTAACACCATTATGTGTTTCCTTTGAGGTAGTTCAGGTTTCCAGAGAAGACTTCCTAGCTCTGTGAGTCTGGCTGCTGTTGCTCCAGGGCTGGATAGGAGAAAAGAGGGCTTTAGAGTTCTCAATAGCTCTGTTTGTAAACTTTCAATCAATTCTCCTGCCTCAGCCCTCCACTGTTGGAATGTCCTAGAGTCTAGAATGGCTCAGATTCAATTCTCCAAAAGAGTCTTCTTTGGGGACAAGTATAAAGGGAATTGCCTGGCCACACAGACTGGGAAAGGGGCTTGAAGGCCCAATTGCTCCTGAAAGAGGCTTTCCACTCATTCCAATATTAAGCCTTCAAAGTGAACTCTGAACTCTGTTACTTCTGAGACTTTCTAAATTTCCTAAAACCAGATTGCATGATATTACTATTGTCCTGAGAAGACACTTTAGTTTCAGTCTTCTCTTTGCTAAATTAATTGTTATGGTGGTAGTGGTGGTTTTTGTCACTAAGTTGTGTCTGATTCTTTTGCAATCCCATGGACTATAGCCTGCCAGGCTCCTCTGTCCATGGGATTTCCCAGGGTTGAATACTGGAGTAGGTTGCCATTTCTTTCTCCAGAGGATCTCTCCAATCCAAGGATTGAATTGCATCTCTTGCATTGCCAGGTGGATGCTTTACCACTCTGTCACCTGCTAAGTTAGTTATAGCTCCTCAATTCACTTTTTGTCTTTCAAAATTTTGTTGTCGCGTCTTATACTCCATCACCACTTTCTTCCTGTCCTCTTAATCATCAGGGTTCACACTATTTTTATTACTTTGCTATCATTTTAGTGACATTTCATGAAGGAGTGGTGATAAACACATGTGTTTGGTCTGCCATATTTAACCTTAACTGAATATAAAAACAAATAAACCAGAACCATTCACTGGCTGGGCCTCCTTATCTTGTGGGCTGCCAGTTTGTGGTATCAGGTCTAAATTAACCTTTTGTTTCTACTGAACTTTATCTCTGATAAACATGACTCTAGGTACGACCCCTAGAACTTTATCTCTGATAAACATGATGCTAGGTAAATAACATAAATTGGAATCTAAAGGTTTCAATATTCTTGAAGTATTTTTTATACGGGTTGCTGGTCTATTTTCTCTGTTACCTTTAATGTCTTATGTAAATATACTTATTAGGTGAAGATTTTCAGTTCTCACATCAGTATCTTTGGCATTCAGAAATAAACCAACAAGGTACAGCATCCCTTGAGTGCTTGGTATAATTGGGATCAATTGGATTCTACAACTATGGATGCTTTTATGTTGAGAATCTCTGTAACCCTGGATGATTAATGAGGCTTAGCTAATGCTCATCTTGTTTCTGTGTCCATGGAAGTTCATGGTAATGGAATCGGACTGGTTTAATGCTAATGAATCACATGCCACGGCCAGGTGCCTGCCTTTTGTCTTAAACACTAAAGTCAGACTTAGAGCTTTGTTTGTTGTTAAGCAGATGCTTTGCTTCACCACCTGTCTTTCAGTTGCAGAAAATACATTTCATTGCAAAATTAAATCGGTATGGTTGTCTAATTAACTGCAAGAATCTGGACAAATTTTTTCCCTCTCTTCTCCTTTTATTTCATAATCCTATTCAAAACCACATCCCAGAAGGAGAGACAGCATGCCCTCATCAGCTCAGCCAGCCTTTTGTGAAGCAGGACTCCTTTTGTTCCAGGCTCTGCTGCCTTAGTAAAGAGGCAAGAATGTGAATGGGGGTCTGATCTGCTCTCACATCCTTACTTCCTAACCTGGAGGCCTGGAGATCCCACTTCATCAGAAATCTGTCTGAGGAGAGGTCTCAGAACACTTGTGACCAGTGTCAACTGGTCAACCCAGTTTTCCTGGGAGTCAGGAGCACCTTGGGACCTTCAGCACTAAAACTAGCAGAGGTTACTCAGCCTGGCAATGTCAGGCCAGGGATGACATGTGCTCTTACAGGTTGAAGATTTTCCTGAGTACCTCATGAGGTGGATGGACGCTGGTCTAGAACTGGAGAGACTGACATTAGGAAGACAAAAACCAAGCCACCCACTGCTTAGCTCCCTGGTGGGTCTGTACAGGGGAGGCCTTGGGCTGCTTGATGCCTTCAGCTGTCCCCATGTGGAAAGCTCCATGCTCATTCACTTCAGATCCCATCACTTGCTCTTGGTCCTTTACAGGATGTGTGGGATAGGCTGTGGTTACATTTCCCAGAAAGAGGCATAGCAACTACATTCAGAGTACGAGCAAAGAATTTAAGAAAACCCAGTGCTGTGAATTCTTATCCTTATGTTTTGAGGGATTTGAGCTCTTTGAGAATCATGCATTTACTAACTGCTGCTGTTGCTGCTGCTGCTAAGTCGCTTCAGTCGTGTCTGACTCTGTGCGACTCCATAGATGGCAGCCCACCAGGCCCTTCCGTCCCTGGGATTTTCCAGGCAAGAACATTGGAGTGGGTTGCCATTTCCTTTTCCAATGCATAAAAGTGAAAAGTGAAAGTGAAGTCACTTAGTCGTGTCCAACTCTTTGCCACCCCATGGACTGTAGCCTACCAGGCTCCTCCGTCCATGGGATTTTCTAGGCAAGAGTAGTGGAGTGGGCTGCCATTTAAGAAACAAATGGCAGGGATCTCCTGCTCTGACCTTATCCTTCCTCACCAATCCCACCTCACTCCACTATACCTGACTCCTCTACACCAGGCTCCAAGGCAGGAAGTTCTGTCGGTCTGTCAAAAAAGACTTTTTTCAGGACGGATGTGGCTCACCACCACTCTCATGTCATTGACAACCTGGGCTCCCCTTTTCAGGAGCTGTTCTGGCCACAGGCTGTCCCAGTGAGGTGTCAGCTCAGAGTGACCCCCCCAGGGAGCACTCCTGCCTGGGGCCAGGTCTGCATGGCACGGATTTCCTGCTTCTCTACATCAGAGTCAGGAGTCACTTCTGATGTGGCGGTTTTGCTCTCATTACATTAGTCTCTCCTAAGGCTCATTCAGAGACAGGGACTTAATTATTACTGGCTTAGTTATACCATCATACCTAGCAATTAAAGCACTTTTATAACTGGTCATGCTAGCCAGTTCCAAATGCTCTCTGATTCACTGCAATAATCCAAGCTATAATAATCAGAATATAATAAACATGAATCTTATACTTTCTTACCCCACAGTGTGATAATCATAAACAGAACTTAATAAATCACCTATAAAGAGATTAATGCTAGACAATGTATTATTGTCATGAATACATTCTTAATTGTTTGATCTGTCTTATGAATTAAAAGGAGAAACTGAACAAACATTTACTGAACATTATTTACATGCCAAACACTTATTTAAACAGTAGCACTGTCATATCCCCATCTTGTATGAGTAGTTGAGTGATTCACACATGACCACACACATAGTAGTGTAAGAGCTCTGCTCCTACTCTCATGGGCCTACCGCAGAGCTCATCTATTGTATTCTGAGTGGTGCTAGCCCTCCTCCTTGCTCTATTTTTTCATGACCCTAACACGCTCAGATGGTAAAGAATCTGCCTGCAGTGACCCAAGTTCAATCCCTGGGTCAGGAAGATCCCCTGGAGAAGGGAATGTAACCCACTTCAGTACTCTTGCCTGGAGAATCTCATGGATGGAGGAGCCTGGGCAGTGGGGAGAGGCAAATACACTCCATGGGGCTGCAAAGTATTGGAAACAACTGAGCAACTAACACTACTAACATGAGGTATGTGAGGAGATCAGGGTTCTTCCCAATAGAAGTTTGAGAGAAAGAGGAAAGGCAGTGGGAAGAAGGTGACAGCTGGAAAGGTTAATTCTGTGTACGCCAATCTGGGCTAACGGATGCCTGCATAGCCAGTAAAACATTATTCCTGAGTATGTCTGTGAGGGTGTCTCCAGAACAGTATAGCAATTCGGTCAATAGATATGGGTGGGAATCTAATCCACGGAAGGTCTGAATAGAACTGGAAGGCAGAGAAAGGGTCAATTTGCTTGAGTTGGGACATCCACCTTCTCCTACCCTTGGATGTCAGTACTTCAGATTCTTGCATGTTGAACTCAGACCTGGACTTACACAATTACTCTTCTGATTCTCAGGCCTTTGAACTGAATTACGCTATAAAAGGGTCTTCTCAGGTGGTGCTAGTGATAAATAACCTGCCTACCAATGCAGCAGACATATGAGATGTGAGTTTGATCCTTGGGTCGGGAAGATACCGTGGAGGAGAGCGTGGCAACCCATTCCACTAGTCTTGCCTGGAGAATTCCATGGATAGAGGAGCCTGGCAGGCTACAGTCTGTTGGGTTGCATAGAGTCAGACACAACTGAAGCAACTTAGCAGGCACACACATTATAAAAGTGTGAAAATGAAAGTGTTAGTCACCCAGTGGTGTCTAACTCTTTGCGACTTTGTGGACTGTAGTTTGCCAGGCTCCTCTGTCCATGGACTAAGTCCTAGGGTGGGTAGCCATTCCCTTCTCCAGGGGATCTTCCCAACCCAAGGACTGAACCCAGGTCTCCTGCAATGTAGACAGATTCTTTACCATCTGAGCCACCAGGGAATTATACATATACCTGTGTATTTTCCCCCATATCCCCCTATATCTCTTTTTGTATATATGTGTATATATATATGTGTGTGTATATATATATATATATATATATATATATATATATATATATAAAGAATGATTGCTGTATTAAGTGGGGTTCTTCAGAGACATAGAATCAATAAAGATCTCTTTCTTTCTTTTTCTGATATCTGGGTCTTTTTCTGTATTATTCAAAGTCAAGCTTTCCAGCTTGCTGTGAATCCTGACTAGGTCATGAATATTCATCTCCTTTAATTCCTTAACAGTTATCTAATCCTCTCTCTTGCTCATCTTGCACTTTGCGGTTTGCTCATTTTCCTCTCTGTTTCTAGTTTGCTGAGGGAATTTTGGCTTTCCCTAGAATCCTTTAAGAAAACCCAGTGCTGTGAATTCTTATCCATATGTTTTGATGGATTTGAGCATTTACTAATTTACTCTGGTCCCTTCCTTATTGATTTTTTTTTTGTTTATATATCAACTAGTATTTTAAGTTGTCACTTCACATAACTGTAAATTCTACCCAGACTCACATTTACGAATACCCTGTATCTGCCTGGGACACTACCAGTGCATCTTGATTGGATCCTGGGGTACTTTGAATATATTTTTCTAAGTTCCTGGAATTTAAAGTAGTCTAATGGTTACCCTTTCATATTTAATATTTTAAAAATCTAATTTGGTCTTATGCAGTTCTCATTTTACTATTTTCTTTTTTCCATTAAAATATGTTAATTCATGTGTGATTTGGTCGTTATTTTATTATTTGGATTTATATAACTGTCATTAATAATTTTCTTCTGTATTTCTGAGGTTTTTGCATATTTGTCCAGTTTATTATCACCTAAATGTTTCACCAGGTGTTTTATATTCCTTTTCCATTATTAGTGTTCAAATTTATGGATCTTTGAGAAGATCAAGGCCAGGAAATCCCAGGAGAAAACATAATACAAGTGTTCAGTATGATCTGCTGAAAATGAATCCAGATTAGTAACATAGTTTTAAAAAGTTTTGCCTTTTTAAAGGCAAAACTTCCTTTCCTGGTCAACAAAATATATCAAAACATTTCATTTTCTGATCTTTGATCGATTCTTAGTATATATGTAGTGAGTGTCAAAGTCTCTAATTTCAAGGGACAACTTCTTCAATATATTTGGGAAAGAAGTTATCTACCATGTATTGGTCTGTGAATTGTCCACTTGGCAGCAAATTCTCTGAATTGCAAGTTCTTCTGAAACTGCTCTGCAGTGAACACCACACTCTTTGCTCTTGCTCACTACTTGGGTTTCCAGGACCATGTCCTACTCAGCGGCTTCCCAGGTGGCACTAATATTAAAGAGCCTGCTGCAGTATTGCCACCGCCTTGCTCTTACACCCAATAGACTAAGCTCTGGTCTTGTTTTCTGATCGTCACATTCTCGGCACTCAGCATATCTTCCATCCCATAGTCAATTCATAAGAGACATATTTGGGGTGAATAGGTGTTGATTGTCTGTGATTTGTCAAGCACAATGATGCTGGACATTGGGGATACAATGGTATAAAAAAGCCCCTGCTTCTCATAGTCTGTAGTTCCACAAGGAAGATGAAGAATGGACAAGTCAGATAATATATGATAAGTTATACATCAGGTTGGTGAGGCAGAAAGAAGATGGGGAGGAGGGATACAGGTTGGGCTGAAGTAAGGGTCTAAACGTTGTAGCTGGGTAGAGGTGTGAAGGTAGAGCCTGGTGACAGAGAGGAGAGGTATCTATGACCTGGAGGAAGTGTTAAGTGAAGCAACTGGAAAATTGATATTGTGCTCAAATTGATATGGGCTCATTATTTCAAAGGCACAGAAGGTCTGGGAAAACTCTGTACTCATGATGTGCTGAAGAAGAAAGCTACTATCCAGGAACAGTTCAAAGAACTGGAAAGCTTCCTTGGACTGTGTTATGTGTTGGAAGTCGGAGGCTAAATCTGCTCATGGCATTTAGCTATGTGTGATGGCCTAGTAATTAGAATCCTTTATAAAATGTAAAAAGTCTCGTTAGCAGGGAAAGTAACAAAATCCATTTTAAGAAGTACTTAAGCAAATCTTGAGAAGGGGAAAAAAAATACAGTGATGGACAAGTTATTATATGAAACAGACATGAGCACATTATCTTAATCTCCTGGCCGGTATTCTCCCAGGCTTTGAGCCATTTTAATTTTCTTCCAACTTACAAATTACTTTAACATTTCTAAGGGACACAGATGTGTCTTAAATTGATAAGTCAAGTGTCAAGCATCACTTCTAGTAACAGGCAAAGAATCCACAGTCTTTAATTTTTACATCTAATTGACTTCAATTGAGGTGTAGTGAAATGTATATTATTTCTTAATTTGACACCTTCCATTGGAGAGGTCCTATTTTATATGCATCAGTCACAAGTGTGAAATTAGTCACTGGGAAGGCTAACTGTTCCAGATTCTTTTGACCTTACGGCTGGAAGGAATTTAATTGTAACCCTCATAAAAAGAAAGGAATTCTGATCACTAGGGCAGATGATTACATGGTCATTGACAATGTGAACTTGAATGGCTACATTAGTTCTTTAATTATAATGAATCAAGAAGAAATGTTCAAGGTTGGAGAGCAGGCACTTGATAGGGGATAATGACAGGTACTTATGCAAATGGTATCAACACTGACAGAACCAAGAGGCCAGAGCTTTGGGCCAGCTAGAGATTTCAGCCAGGAGGAAGTACAAAACCTTCTGAAGACTCAGCATCTGTTATTAAAACTACCACGTGAAGTGACATGTTTCTTTTCACTAAATCTCATGATAAAGATTTTCTTTGTTAGAACAGCTGTTCTGTTGTTTTTTCCCTCTTAAAATTTCCATGCTGATTTAGTGTTTTTTTATATTAGTTTATTTTGTTTTTTGGCTGCTGTGGGTCTTCGTTGCTGCAAGTGGGCTTTCTCTATTTGAGGTGGGTGAGGGCTGCTATCTCATTGTGGTGCTTGGGCTTCTCGTCGTGGCACCTTCTTCTGTGAGAAGCGCAAGTTCTCGGCACACAGGCTTCAGCTGATGCAGCAGTTAGGCTCGGAAGTTGTGGCTCGTGGCTCGAGAGCACAGGCTCAGTAGTTGTGGTGCACGGGCTTAGTTGGTTCACGACACATGGAATCTTTCTGGGTCAGGGTTGAACTGATATCCCTTCTAGTGCAAGGTAGATTCTTATTCACTGGACCACCAGAGAAGCCCCCTAATTTAGCGTTAATTCATTTAAATGGGATTGGAGGGGGAAAGAAAAAAATAGCTGAGAACAACATGTCAAAGGCTCTCAGAAACTGTTTTCTTTGTTTTTCTCATTAAAAAACAAAGAGACCAATAAAAAATTTTGTTTGTTTCTTCATTTCTAACTCTTGCTTCAGCATCCATCATCTCAAACCACCCAGGGCAGTTCTTAATGCAGAGAACATACACATTAAGACTAGATGAATAAATTACTGATTGAACTAATGGATAATTACAGGGATGTGAATGTGGTAAAGGGCAAATGAAAGAAACTAAAAACTGAATTAAGGAAACAGCTTTAACATGAGATCTCAATTAATATACCTTTCGTGACACTGCAATTAATGTGTTTCTTGAAACTCTTTAAAGAAGGTCTGTTGAGAATACTTGTGAGATAATCCTTTTTCGTCAGAGATTCCTTAATTAAGGTAAGAATATACAAACAGCTTTTGCCACCCACAGGCAAAGTACTGTTGTTTTTGTCAGGGTAATGAAACTGGTTTCTTTTTATAGAAAACCAGGCTGTTTTCCCTGGAGTTCCTTCTCAACAATGAAAAAATGTCCCAAGAAAAGGTATGTTTCTTCTTAGGATATGAGGAAAGAAGAGTTCTTCCTCAGTTATAATGCTTCCTTCCATATGGTACAATAATCTCCCTCTCCTTCCCTTTTTCCTTCTCTCCAGTGTAGGAGACTTTATTTGATGTGTCAGTTTGGGAGAAGACACTGACCCTCACCGTCTTTTCCAGAGCCACTCTGCCCACAAGAAGCATTTAGGTCAGAGTTTCTCAAAGTGTGTTCTTGGACCAGCAGCATTAGGATTTGCTGGAGACTTGGGAGACTTTGTTGTATAAGTGAGCTAACGATGACCTTTGCATATTGGTCCTATGCTGTTTATTTCTTTATAGCTATCTTTCTTCACAGTTAAAAGTCCACTGGCATCCAGTTGCACTTTTATTTTATTGAGATACAACTGAGATACAGCAAGGTAAGTTTAAAGAATACAGCATAATGATTTGACTTACATACATCATGAAGTGATTATCACAATAAGTTTAGTAAACACTCATATTCCCTGGTGGCTCAGGTGGTAAAGAATCTGTCTGCAATTCAGGAGACACAGGTTTGATGTCTGGGTCAGGAAGATCCCCTGGTGGTGGGCATGGCAACCCAATCCAGTATTCTTAGCTGGAGAATTCCATGGACAAAGGACCCTGGTGTACTATAGTTCATGGGATTGCAGAGTCAGACATGACTGAGCAACTAACACTTTCACTTTCATCTAGATATAAAATTAAAGAACTAGAAAAAATTTTTTCTTGTGATGAGAGCTCAGGATTTACTCTCCTTACAATTTCATATGTAATATTTATCAGTGTTAATTCGTTACATCCCTAGTATTTTTTCTCTTATAATTGAAAGTTCTTACATTTTGAATGCCTTCATCTAATTCTGTCCCCTGCCCTTCTTCCCCACCTCAACCTTTGGCAACCACCAATATGATCTTTTTTAAAAATTTTGTCTTTGAAGTATAATTGACCTAGAGCACTGTTAGTTTCTGTTACACAGCCTAGTGATTCAACGTTTCAAACTGATCCCCATAAGTCAAGTTACAATATGTAACCATATAAAGATATGACATAGTAATTAACTGTATTCCTCATACTGTGCATTTCACCCCGACTCATTTATTTTGTAACCGAATCTATACCTCTTAATCTCCGCCATCTATTTCTTTCCTTCCTTTTCAACTCTCTTTCTCTCAGGCAACCACATGTTCGTTCTCTGTATCTATGATTTTGTTTCTGTTTTGTTTGTTCATTTGTTTTGCTTTGGTTTTTAGATTTCATATGTAAGTGAAATCACATAATATGTGTCTTTCTTTGCCTGACTTACTCACTTAGCATAATACCAACTGGGTCCATCTATGTTGTCACAAATGGCAAGATTTCATTCTTATTCATAGCTGAGTAACGTTCCATTGTTCCATTGTGTTTATATACATTGTGTGTATGTTTACACCACACTTTCTTTATCATATCCATTTTTTAGGTACAGCCCTAATATGCAGATTTTTAGCCATATAGGATCCTGCCTGTTTTGCATACCCCATGAAATTTCACCCTTCTGCTAACCATAGAAAAGATAAGATAAATCCTTTAGCTATAAATAAGACTCCAAGCTCCTGCTGACCTTCAGAGCTCTGTGACCCAGAGACTCCCTGCTGGGCAGCAGAACAACAATAGATAAACCCATGCTCCCCTCCCCAGGGGTGGCCTCTAAATTCACTTATGCTGTGAGAGACTTTCCCCATGTGCAAACATGTCAGAGTCACGGAAAGAACGCTTGATGATCTTATGGTCACATCTTTTTCCTGATCAAATCCAACATCCTGAAACTCACCACAGAATTGCCAATTCTCAGGCCCTTCCTCAGATTCACTGAATCAGAAACTCATGGCTGGGGCCCAGAAATCTATCTTTAATGATCCCTTCAAGATTGCATTTCATATTGGAGCTTTACTGCTGCCTTAAGTTTTATAGGCAGGACCCTCTCAGTGAGGCCCACACTCCTCTGGCTTTCTTTCTTTCTTTCTTTGACCTGGTAAGTAAATTTCTATATTATTAATCTGTTGCAGTGTAACAAATTATTCTTAACATTTAATGGCTTAAGACAATAAACATTTTAACTTTACAATTTCTGTGGGTCAAGAATTCCGAAGCAGCTTAGCAGGGTGGTTCTGGCTCAGGGTTTCTCCTTGTGGGTACAGTAAGGATGATGGCTGAGTGTCTGTCCCGAGGGTCTTGTCCAGGAGAGTCTGCTCCCAGGATGGCTTGCTCCCACAGCTGTGGTCCGGAGGATCCAGCTCCTCACCATGTGAGTTTGTCTGTTGGGCTGCTTGGGTAACCTCGTGACATGTCCCCTAGAGCGAGAATCCAGAAGAAAACAAGATAGAAGTGACAGCTTTTGTAACCTAGCCTCAGGAGTCACATTTGCCATTTTCATAGTATCTTATTGGTCATGCAAGTCAGCCCCCTTCAGTATGGAAGAGGGCTTCTCAAGGTGGCAGGTATCCTTAGGGGCTATCCTGGGGGCTGACTACCATATTCTCTCTAAATCAGGAGTGAAACACTGGTAATATACATTTTGCAAATGTCAACTTAAATAAAGAGTTAAACTGAAGCAAGCTGCAATTTCAAGAAATTAAGTTTATTCGGGAACAGCCAAAGGATTACAATTCTGGAAACACAAACTGCAGCAGGTTGCAGATGAGCCGTGTGAAGGCTAGGGGTGGGTTGTATTCATGGAGAGCATGGCGGGAGTGCAGGCCGGGCACAAGCAGTAAGTTTACTGACTTGGAGTTGGGAGAGCTTGTTGGCAGGTGTTCCTTGGTCAAGAGATAAGTCTCACTTTTTCCTAAAACAGGGTTTTAATGGACTTCAGTCTTTAAATTCTGTTCTTCTGAGAATGCATGCAAGATTCTCTATTTCATCTCCTTTGGTTCCATCTTAGGTTGAAATCCTTTCACGTGAACGTGGCGGGTATCTATAATCAAAGTGCATATTTTTTCTGTCTGTTCATGCCCCTATTATTGACCCTCTCAAAACCCAAGGTATTAAAAATTCTTAAAGCTTGATAATCTTTTTTTTTTTGCATTTTTTTCTAGTTAACTGCTTATTAAACATCTCTATCAGGATGTCCCACAGCACTGCAAGGTCAAAATTAAATTCCTGATATACTCTGCTAAACCTGTTTTTTAAAAAACTGTCTTCTCAGAGTCAAAAGCATCGCCATGCATCCAGCTGCCCAAATTAGGAGTCTGGGAGCCTGTCTGAACTCCTGCCTCCTGTGTCAACCTAGTCCTGTCAGTCAGCAAAGACGGCTTCCTTGATCCCCTGAGGAGCTCTCAAACTGCTCCACCTCTTAGTTTCATGATCACAGTCTTTTGTTGTTGATCTAACCTCCTTTATTTATTTTTAAAAATTAACTTAATTGAAGGATAGTTACTTTAGAATATTGTGATGTTTTTTCTATACATCGACATGCATCAGGCACAGGCACACGTGTCCCGCAATCCTGACCCCCTCCCCTCTCCGTCCCCACACCATCCCTCTGGATTGTCCCGGGGCAAGAACGACCACAGTCTTTCTCTCAACACAACTGAGGCAGCCACTGGTTGGCACCCTGTCTTTCCCAAGTTTAGAAGTGGGAAAGAACGAAGGCAGGGAGGCCAGCTGCAGGTCGTGATGTCACTCCCGCTGAAACAAAAAGGTTGTGGTGGTGAAGAAGAGAATGTGAGAGCTTAAATATGGATGATTTTCAAGATCCTTCTATCCTATGTCTAACCTTATAACACACATAGCAGACAGAAGTTTTATGTTGCCAATGTTTCTTCCCTGATTAAGAGAGAATATGGTAGTCAGCCTCCAGGATGGCCCCTAAGGATACATGCCAGCAAATCACAGGATTTGGTGATTTTTCTAAAGTGTTATCTTGTTTAACCCCCTAGAGAGTTCACTTCTGTCCTTGAAGTCCCAATTCCAAGTATGCACACAACACTTTCTTGACCCACAGTGGTTTTTATCTGTTTCCTCTCTTGAGCACTATAGCCTAAACTTATTCCAGACCTATGATTGCCAACTTCTACTCAAGCCAAACTCTTTTACACTTCCCCCTCCCCCTGAAACTCTTCCTAGCTGGTGCTAGTGGTAAAGAACCTACCTGCCAATGCAGGAGACGTAAGAGATGTGGGTTCGATCCCTGGGTCAGAGAGATCCTTTGGAGGCATGGCAACCCGCTCCAGTATTCTTGCCTGGAGAATCCCTTGGACAGAGGAGCCTGGCTGGCTACAGTCCATGGGGTCGCAGAGTCGGACATGACTGAAGTGACTTAGCACACGTGTACATACTTCATCTGAAATGCCCTTGATGCCATCCTATCCATTTGCAGTTTCTGGGTATTCTTCAGGTCTTGGTTCAGATGTTACCTTCTCTGGGAGGTATTTTCTGACTCTCAGGTTTAGGGGAGAAGCCTTCCTATGGTCCCTCCCCCCACCCCCACCCAACCCCGGCATCCCTGGCTAACTAAGCACATCATTTACCATCTGAGCATGGAGATGACTTCCCTGCAGCTCTCCTCCACTGCCCCACACGGTGCCTGAGGCCAGGACCATGTCTTACTAAGAGCTGTGTGCGCAGCACCTGCTGCAGGTTCAGTATCTGATGTAGCTTACTACTGAATGAAGACTTTTACATTCTTATTTAGTTCAGTCAGTTCAGTTCAGTCGCTCAGTCATGTCCAACTCTGCGACCCCATGAATCACAGCACGTCAGGCCTCCCTGTCCATCACCAACTCCCGGAGTTCACTCAAATTCCTGTCCATCGAGTCGGTGATGCCATCCAGCCATCTCATGCTCTGATGTCCCCTTCTCCTCCTGCCTCCAATCCCCCCCAGCATCAGAGTCTTTTCCAATGAGTCAATTTTTCTCGTCAGGTGATCAAAGTACTGGAGTTTCAGCTTTAGCATCATTCCTTCCAAAGAATACCCAGGACTGATCTCCTTTAGAATGGACTGGTTGGATCTCCTTGCAGTCCAAGGGATTCTCAAGAGTCTTCTCCAACACCACAGTTCAAAAGCATCAATTCCTTGGCTTTCTTCAGAGTCCAACTCTCACATCCATACATGACTACTGAAAAAACCATGGCCTTGACTAGATGGACCTTTGTTGGCAAAGTAATGTCTCTGCTTTTGAATATGCTATCTAGGTTGGTCATAACTATCCTTCCAAGGAGTAAGCATCTTTTAATTTCATGGCTGCAATATACTATCTAGGTTGGTCATAACTTATTTAGTTACTTTGCTTTTATTCTCAGCGGGAGGTTGTCTCCTTTGAGTGATGGCTGTTTCCTTCCATGTTCTCTGTCCTCTCTCCCTCCTGCCTTGCACCTCCTCCCTTCTTTCCCACTTCCTTTCTCCCCATCATTCTTTCCCAAACCTTTATTGATCTATCATATTCCAGTAAGTGCTCTTGTGATTTCTATTTCTTCACACTTATTCACTAGATTTGTCCAGTTGCTGCTTCCTGTTTCTACCAAGAATGTGGCAATTTCTAAGATCATTCTATCCTGTATCTAACCTTATAATACACATAGTAGACAGAAGGCTTTGTGTTGAATCAGAGGTGTGATGCCTTTGGCCTATGGCAATGCACACGTCTTGCTTTATTTTCGTTCTTCAATGTATAAACATACCTGAGTGAACAACCTGAAGGGGGTTCCTTCTAGAGGACTCTGCTTGTGAGGAAAATGGTACTAATGTGATCTGCTGAACTTCACAGTGTGTGAGTAGAAGTTAATGTGGTTGGGTCTGACATCATAAATCGTGGAGACAGATGTGACAGTAGGGTGCTGGTAAACTGGTTCTCTGAGAAAGGAATCCCTGATTTATACCACTTGTCAGTTTTCATGGTATAAATACTCTCACCATGGTTGATACTGAGCTAGAAATGGAATGAGTTGGTCCAGCACATCAGTACTGTATCAGGGGTTGTACGTTTGTTGCTGGCTGCTATTGTTAATTTTTGCAAAAGTTGCTTGCTCTCTTTTCTGTTTTATTTCAAAATAATTTTATTGAAGTATAGTTGATTTACAATGTTGTGCTTATTCTCTTTTCTGAAACTTGCCCTATCCACTGTAGAGTTGTCAGCTGGATTATTTCAGTGGGATTAGGGATACGCCACCCAAGCTGGGCTGAGCAAAGTACTTTCTAGAAAACTTGGATTTGGAATTAGTTTGGGTGATTTCATGAAGAGAGATATAAATCATGATTTAGTTACAGTGGCCATTTCCTTCACATGAGCTTAGAATAGCATAAGCTCCAAGCGGCAAAAGAGACAGGATATGGAGAAAAAGGAATGGTTGGATTTCCATAGCTCTTTAGCATCTGATCATGAGAAGCGTCTCTCCCTGTCTATGAATGGGAGAGATCCCTTCATTTTACCTTACCTCTGTTTAAGCTGCTGCTGCTGCTGCTAAGTCGCTTCAGTCGTGTCCAACTCTGTGCCATCCCAGAGACGGCAGCCCACCAGGCTCCCCTGTCCCTGGGATTCTTCAGGCAAGAACACTGGAGTGGGTTGCCATTTCCTTCTCCAATGCAGGAAAGTGAAAAGTGAAAGGGAAGTCGCTCAGTCTCGTGTTATTTGAAAACAGAGATGTTAATAACAAAAAGAACCAGCAGTTTTCCATGCCTCTCTTTCCCGCATTCATTCCCCCAAGTATTTATCAACTTCGGAAATCATAAATTCACTTCTGAACTTATAAAGTCTTGATTAAAGGTTTCAGAGAAAGAACGGCTCTTAGGATTTCTTTCACTATACCAGCTTCCAATGGGCTGGTGGTTTTCAAAGCGTCATTCCTGAGAACCTACCATTTCTCCGAACTGCCTCGGGGTCTGGAAGAACAAGAACAGAAGGCAGAGGGCCAGCCTTCAAATGTAGCACCAACCAGAGCAGCTCTGGGCTTATCTCTTCAAAATGTGTTTTGCTCTATTTATGATTTCATTTACATAAATGTTGGCTCTGCTGAAGCCTTAGGTAAAATCGTGAAGAGATCGGCTTGATCCCAGAGCCCAGTGCTCCCTTCCCGCTCCTGCCCTTTCTCGGGTATCTGTGTCCGCTCAATTCCTCATTAGATCTGTTGACCTCTGCAACTTTCCGTAAGGGGACAGATAGTTTAGAACACAGGAATACACAAGACCTGAAGCTTTACCTTTCTAAGACTAAGCCAAGTGGAGTGCAACTGGAAACCAAGAAAAGCAGCTATAATACTAATTCTACTAACAGTGATAAAAATTTCACCTAATATGTGGAGAAAGTACATTTTTGGTAGATGTGGGTATGTGATGTGTTGAGTTGGGGAACCTTTGGAATTTAAGTGATTAACTCTTCTGAAAAGTCATAAGATCTATTCTGAAGTCAAGGGCGTGATCCCTCATCCTTTAATGGGAACTGAGTTTGAGATGAACTGACATCTCCAGTTTTTATGGAGGTTTTATCCAGGTTTCATTTAGACAAAGTACTTGCATTATTAGTACTAACTTTTTTTTTAATTTTCACTTTTCAATAGAAAACATAAATGAATGTGCTGAGCTGTGGTCTGTCTCTAACGACTTTTTTTTTTTTTTTGAGACAACAGTCTTTTTTGATGTTTAACTAGCACTTACTTTTCTTTCTTGGCTCAAGATTTGAATAAATGCTTTTTCCTGTGGTCATGTATGGATGTGAGAGTTGGACTGTGAAGAAGGCTGAGCACCAAAGAATTGATGCTTTTGAACTGTGATGTTGGAGAAGACTCTTAGAGTCCCTTGGACTGCAAGGAGATCCAACCAGTCCATTCTGAAGGAGATCAACCCTGGGATTTCTTTGCAGGGAATGATGCTGAAGGTGAAACTCCAGGACTTTGGCCACCTCATGCGAAGAGTTGACTCATTGGAAAAGACTCTGATGCTGGGAGGGATTGGGGGCAGGAGGAGAAGGGGACGACCGAGGATGGGATGGCTGGTTGGCATCATGGACTCGATGGATGTGAGTCTGAGTGAACTCCTGGAGTTGGTGATGGACAGGGAGGCCTGGCGTGCTGCGATTCATGAGGTCACAAAGATTCGGACACGACTGAGCGACTGAACTGAACTGAATAGACCGCACAGGTCCTAAGTGGCGGTTGACTCCTCAAAGTTACAGTGTTAGTAAGGTAACCAGCAGGAAGACAGGCATGCGGATTTGAAAATGACAAGGACAAAATGAAACTGAAATCCAACTAGAGGGTACCCGTGAGGGTAGGTAGATGCTCGCCCCAGAGGGAAGACAAAGGCGGTGAGCAAGGGGGCCGGGGGCTCCTACGCACTTCTTGTGCAGTAAAATGCCTGCCTCAGAAACCTTCAGGAGACGAGGGCGTGTCGTTTTTCACGTGTGTAAAGTGTGTGATGGGTTTTCTTTTTGGCCTTTCCTAAACACGTGTAATAGAATTTTGCATTGAGCCCATCAACTTTGAATGTGTTCTCTTGTAGCTCCTGGATTTAATTGTGTGTAACCTAATTAACAAAATATTGAATAGATACAATAGTACATTAAGGGCAATTGGTAGTTCAATGCTCAAAAGTTTTAGGAAAAAATAGAAAAGATGATTTTATTGCTAAATAAATATGTAATATAAAATATATTGCACTTTTTTTTAATTTGCCATGAATATTTCAGCTCTGATATCTTGCTATAGGTTTTATTTGTGGGCACTGTTACTCAACTGGAAAATTTATGTATGACTTTAATTTTAATGAGAATGATGTCTCATTTGCCTAGCTTAAATATATAGGCTAAATTTTGTTCAATTAACAATCATTGCTTCATTTTTCTTACTTTTTCCTTTGGTAAGTTTCTTTCTGATTTTCTTTTATAGTTATTTTAATGCCACTGCTTTATTAGAGTGCCTATTATCTGGTGCTATGATTTGATCTTTTCCTATGAACTTTTTCTGCAGTGATTTGACTTTTTTCTGTCATCCATTTGTTTTTATATTCCCCCTCTTTTCTTCCACTGAGTGCAGTTTGACTGTACATGGACTACTAAACTTTTTAGAACTTGCCATCTCTTTTCATAAGATTTTGAAAGGCTATAAGAGCAAAGATTACTTAACATATAAAATCTTTGTCATGTTCAGAGCTTTCTCTTTTTTTTCTAAGTTCAGCAAAGATGTTGACTAAGTATTTGCTACCCTTCCTCCCCTCGCCTCTGGGATGAACATAGCTATGAAGATAAGCTGAAGCAGAATATTTACTGAATATCTACTCCATGGTGACTACTAAGAAACATATCTGCCATTTTCTTTACTCTTTATGACAAACCCATATTTGAAGTGGTAACATCCTCAGTTCACCCACAAGGCAACTTTTGTATGCCTCATTGAATCATGCACATTTCATGGGGCTGGGCATTTCTTACTTGTTTCTCTACATAGCATAAGAAGATGTGTGCTTTTGGAATATTGAATAGCATTTCTGACATCCTGATGTCCTTGCCACTGCACTATTTCTGAAATTCCATCTAAATATTGGTGCTGTGTGCATGTGTGCATGCTAAGTCACTTCAGTTGTGTCCAGCTCTTTGCAACTCCATGGGCTATAGCCCGCTAGCCTCCTCTGTCCATGGGATTCTCCAGGCAAGAATACTGGAGTGGGTTGCCATGCCCTCCTCCAGGGGATCTTCCTGACCCAGGGATCAAACTTGCATCTCCTGTGGCTCTTGCATTGCAGGTGGACTCTTTACCTCTGAGCCAGTGGGGAAGCCCAAATATTGGTGGTACCTTTGATTTATTCTTTTCTCTTTGTGAAAAGAGGCTTACATGAATTCAATATAGAAGATTTTTTTAATAGATAACTGTTACTTAGTATTTTCACACATAATATTTTTTTAAATAGTAAAAACTTCTAGAACTCAATACTGAGTATCCACTGAGGTTGACTGGTTTACAGGAGGGCAAACCACTTATTAATTTAATAAATGTCTGCAGAGAATTCACTGTGTGTGCATGTAAAGTTATTTGTTGATTTGCTATTTCTAATTTTCTGCTATCCCTAAAGAGACTGATCCCAACTGGAAAAACCAAGAGATAGGCAAATTTTTCGGTAAAGAAAAGGGAACTAGAAAGATAGGGGCATATGGATGAGGCTGATAAGATGAAGTTTGGAGGGGTGCATGGGTTGGCAGAGGATGAGCCAAAAAAGGAGAGGTACTGATGGGCTTTCCAGGGACTTTGGAGGGAGATATGTGTTTAATCTTCATGGAAACCTGCAAGATAGTTGTTATTAGAACCTACTGACAGGAAACTGAGGGACACAGATATATCTGGGGAAAACACTGTGTCAGAATAGCAGGATTTGTGTTTGGGGGTGAGGAGGCACAAAGGTGAAGAATGATGGATACATTTCAAGAGGATTTACAACATTTTTATTGTGTCAACTGCAAGGCAAACCTCTTTTGTGTTTGACCACAAAATCAATAGTGAAATATATCATTGTTTTGAATGAGTTTTTCTATGGTATGTATGAATGTATTTTTTTTTAGATTCACTCATAAATTATTAAATTTTTTTGTTTTATTTTTCTTTTTTTAAAAAATAAATTTTACTTTAGTTGGAGGTTAATTACTTTACAATATTGTATTGGTTTTGCCATACATCAACATGTATCCGCCACAGGTATAATGACTTGGAGTTTGGACTATTTAGGGATTGGTCAAAGTTACAAGTCTTGCTGTAGGCTGGTCCTGGAGAAGAAATGAACCTTGAGAAGTAAAATGTTAGCAATGGCTTGAACTCAAGTCAGCCAACCCTGAAGCTGTCATTTTTAATGACTGTTTTACCCAGAGTAGATCAATAGTTATCCACAGGTTTCCCATCAGAAGCATCCCAGCTACTCTGGTAACCCCAAGGATGTCATGATCCCACCTGAGGGGTCCTTTGCACTGAGGAGCAGTGGTGAGAGGGGTGTTCTGCATCCTTTTTTAAAAAAATCAGTGATTAACCACTTAACGCATCTTTGTGTTAGTCATAAGACATTCAACTGTATTTTCTAGGTATTGATTCTTTTCATGTTGAGATGACCTACCTATCAACTAATCAGTCTACAATAATTCAGTGAATGGGAAAGGAATGGCTTTAGACAGTCTTGTTAGGATAATGAGATGTCTTTTTCTTTTCTTTTTTTTAAAGAAATGAAATGTAGTGAAATATATCAAACTTGTACCCACATATGCTTGTTCCCAAATTGTGGTTTAAACCACCTGTTTATTTGGAGTAATTAGTTCTTTGCTTCTCCGTGCGAGCAGCACTGGCATTCCTGGCAGCTTGTTAGGAACCCAGGGTCTCAGCACCACCCAGACCTTCTGGGAGCGAATCTGCATTTTAACAAGGTCCGTAGCTTATAAGGACATAACAACAGTTTGAGAAGCACTGCTCTAAGGCAATTTTAGGCTCTTGGGTGGATTAAAAATACAAAGGATACCCTTTGCTGGCTTAAGCTTGCTTGTAAACGCAATGAGCTGAAAGCACATGAACTGGCAGTTAACCAAAGACAGTAAGAGTTCAGGGCTAAGCCCGTGGTACCAAGAGGAGAGAGCAATCTGTCTATCAGGCGCGCTGGGAAGATTTCAAGCTGGCTGCCTGAAGGCATTTCAGGTTCTTTGAGCTTGCACTTGCCCTGACTCTTGCAGCCGTAGAGGGTGGTGGGCCTGCTAAGTCACTTAGTCGTGTCCAACTCTGTGCGACCCTATGGACTGCAGCCCGCCAAGCTCCTCTGTCCGTGGGATTCTCCAGGCAAGAACACTGGAGTGGGTTGCGATTTCCTTCTCCAGGGGATCTTCCCGACCCAGGGATCCAAACAGTTTCTCCTGTGTCTCTTGCGTTGGCAGGCAGGGTCTTTACCATTAGCGCCACCTGGGAAGCCCCTAGTGGGCAGTGTGCAATAGTGAAATTCAGATTGTGTCACCTTCCCATGTCCCTTTCCGTAGCCCCGGGAGACCTTGAGAAGTCAGTGGCTAATGCCCCTGAGTCTCCCTTCCCTCCTTGGAGAACTAAAATGAAACAACTCCTTTCTCACAGGGCTGTGTAAGGATTGAAAGCAAACTAAATACAATGTCTAACAGACTAGGTACTCAATTTCTTCATGTGGTGTTTTCTCCTTGGCTAATTCATAGTTCCCTCATTCATAATTGCAATGAAGAAAACCATACTTTTATTGGTGCTCAAAGATTGTTAACAGGTATGTTGAATCAGGTAAGTTTCGAAAGAAGTTGTGGGCAGCGGCTAGCTCGAACAACAACGAAGTTTCCCAGAGAGCAGGTGCTCTTAAGCGGCTTCTCTGGCTGTAAGCTCAGAAAGGAGGGAGAGGTCCAGACCTGTGCTTGAAGCAGGACTTGAAGCTTGCAAGGACTCAGAATATGGCTTCAGCATCCTGTGATTTTCTTGTCTTTCCAGGCAGGGATAAGCCCAAGAGCGTGTTGCAGCCATGGCAACCCCTGGGGCTCAGGTTTCCAGCAGGGCTTCTCCAGCTTGGATTGCACAGCAGAATTCTCCCAGGGATTTGTAAGAAGCACTGGTTCCCAGGGCCTCCCGTGAGAACCGCTGAAAAGAATCTCTGAGGGTGGTATTTTCAGAAAGCACCTCAGGTGATTTTAATGTGTAGTCAAGGTTAAAAACCATGATGAACTGTGTATTACAGACTTAGTGCCACTGTGAACCATGCATTATAGGCTTAGTACATAAGTTCAGGTAAGCGAGGACTTCCACGCCAAGGCTGTGACTCCTTCACCTGTCAACATGCTCCTGTGGGAATGCAGGCTCCTGAGAAAGATTTCAGCTTAATCTGTTTTCAAGTGTGACAATTGGAAAAAACAAAACTGAAATAAAAGCTGAGTTTTATATATCCAGATGTTATATTCTTAATTTTCCCCCCAGTTTTAAGTGAGATCTTTGGATCCCACTGGCTGGTTTCCTTTTATACACTCTGCAACATTTGAAATAGCAATAAAGAGCTTATTTGCTTAGAAATTTGCTTGCATTTCTAGTTTCTATTTATCTCCTTGTAATATAGAAATCACTTATTCTCAGTCTTTGCTGGGGGAGAAACATCATTTCCATATGTGTTTTCTAAATTTTCTTGATTGGCTATTTTTACCAAAATTAATCAGCAAAGACACTCAAAGATCAAAGCACCTATAACTAGGGCAGGTTACAACACACTGTTTGATGTCAGTGTGGCTCCAAACTCCTTCTAAAACCTAAAACTGGGACAACAATAAACATGTTTGAATTCATGTATAGTGATTGGGGATAATTGAGCAACTTCCTTTCAGAATTAAACCAGTTAACCTTCACAAGTGTTAGTAGCAGTGCCTGGTACCTAATAAGTATTCGCTTATTTTATTATTCTAGGATGCAGGGTCAGAAACAAATACATGTGTTGGGAAGTAGGGGAACAGATTCATTGGCTGTGGTAATGAAAGTCTTTAATATTCTACCTATGAAAACTTGCAACTTAGAGAATAAGTAAATTAATGACACATTTTACAATTTATGCAGGTGGTTGAAAGTATTTGTGGTATTCTGACATGTTTCTGTTAGTTCTTTTTTTCCCTTTGGAAAAGTTGTGTGCCTTAGAGTGACCTGGGTTATACAGTCAGTGCTATGAATAATCAGGAGGTTTTTATTCTTATTTTTAAACATCTGTAGAACTTTATGGGTTTCCCCAGTGGCTCAATGGGTAAAGAATCCACCTGCAGTTCAGGAGACACAGGAGATGCAGGTTTGATCCCTGGGTCAGGAAGATCTTCTGAAGGAGGAAAATGGCAACTTGCTCCAGTATTCTTGCCTGAAAAATCCCATGGACAGAGGCGCCTGGAGGGCTGCAGTCCAAAGGGTCACATAGAATTGGACATGACTGAGTGACTAAGCATACAAGCACATACAGAACTTCATGAAGACAGAGAAGTATGTTGAAATAACTGAAGCATCCTTAGAGAATGAGAACTATATACATTTTTTATATATTATTGATTCATATAACTTTTCTCCTATCTAATTCATTGACACATTTACTCTGTCTTCAAAACAGAACTTCAGTCTCCTCACTTTATTTCTAACACTGCTACAATCCTAGTTCTACCCTCAGCTCTTCAAATTTACTATTACTACAGTAATTTCCTGATTCTCCTAGTCACCAAACAGTCAAAGAAATCTTTTTATAACACAAATTGAATCATGTGGCTTCTGCACTTGAATTCATTTTATTTCTTCCTATTGACCTTTGAAAAAAAGCATTAGACCTCATTATCATGGCCTCCAAGGCCCTGCAAGATCTGGTTTCAGCCTCCTTCTTAATCAGTCCTACTTTGACATTCTCAGCATTCTACCATTCTGCTCCTCAGTTCTTAGAGGCCAAATCTTCTCCAGGTGCACTTTCCTTGACCTGGAATCTTCCATCCTCTCACCCCCAGCTCCTTGCCTTTCCCACTCTTCAAATGGGGCCTTTTCTGCTCCTTCAGATCTGACTTTGCATGCCATCTCTTTGGAGAGGCTCTTCCTAGTCAACCTGTGGAAAGATTCAACCTATTCTACACATACGTGTTCACTCTTATTTTCTGTTTTTTTTAATTAATTAATTTACTCTTATTGAAGTATAATTGATTTATGATGTTATACTAATTTCAGGTGTACAGCAATAAGATTGAATTTTACACACATATGTATCTGTTTTTTTCAGACTCTTTCCCCTTGTAGGTTATTACAAACTATTGAGCATAGTTCCCTGAGCTATACAGTAAGTCCTTGTTGATTATTTATTTTATATATAGTCATGTGCATATGTTAATCACAAATTCCTAATCTAGCCCTCCTCCACCTTTGCTCTTTGGTAACCATAAATTTACTTATGTCTGTGAGTCTGTTTCTGTTTTGTATATAAGTTCATTTGCATCATTTCTTTTGTAGATTCCACACATAAATGATATCTTAGGATATTTGTCTTTTTCTGTCTGGCTTACTTCACTTAGTATGATAATCTCTAGGTCCATCCATATTGCTGCAAATAGCATTCTCTGTAATGGCTGAGTGATATTTCACTGTATAAATATACCATATTTTCTTTATCCAATCATCTGTCAATGGATATTTAGGCTGCTTCCATTTCTTGGCTGTTGTAAATATTGCTGCAATTAACATTGGGTTGTATATATCATTTTAAATTATGATTTTTGAATGTATGCCCAGCAGTGGAATTGCTGGATCATATGGTAGCTCTATTTTTAGTTTTTAAAGGAACCTCCACAATGTTCTCCATAGTGTCTGTACCAATTTACATTCCCACCAACAATGTAGGAGGGTTTCCTTTTATTCACACTCTCACCAGCATTTATTACCTGTAGACTTTATAATGAAAGCCATTCTGACTCGTGTAAGCTGATAAGTCATTGTAGTTTTGATTTGCATTGTTCTAATAATTAGCGGTGTTGAACATCTTTTCATGTGCCGCTTGCCCATCTGTATGTCTTCTTTCAAGAAATGTCTACTTAGACCTGCTCATTTTTTGGTTGGGTTGTTTGTTTGATAATGATCTATATGAACTGTTTGTGTATTTGGAGATTAATCCCTTGTTGGTCACATCATTTGCAAATTTTTTCTCCCATTCTGTGGAGAATTTTCACTTTGTTTATGGTTTCCTTCGCTGTGCAAAAGCTTTCAAGTTTAATTGGGTCCCACTTGTTTAATTTTTGTTTTTATTTCCATTTTGTTTTTATTTCCACTCTAGGAGGTGAATCCAAAAAGATATTGCTGTGATTTGTGTCCCATAGTGTTCTGCATATGTTTTCCTCTAGGAGTTTTCTACTATCTGGTCTTACATTTAGGTCTTTAATCCATTTTGATTCCAGCTTGTGCTTCATCCAGCCCAGCAAAGCTGGAATAAATATTCCTGGGAGAAATATCAATAATCTCAGATAGGTAGATGACACCATCCTTATGGCAGAAAATGAAGAGGAACTAAAGAGCCTCTTGATGAGGGTGAAAGAAGAGAGTGACAAAGCTAGCTTAAAACTCAACACTCAAAATACTAAGATCATGGCATCCAGTGCCATCACTTTATGGCAAATAGATGGGGAAACAATGGAAACAGTGAGAGACTTTATTTCCTTGGGCTCCAAAATCACTACAGATGGTGACTGCAGCCAGGAAATGAAAAGACTACTCCTTGGAAGAAAAGCTGTGACAAACCTAGATACTGTATTAAAAAGCAGAGACACTTTGCTGACAAAGGTCCCTAAAGTCAAAGCTATGGTTTTCCTAGTAGTCAAGTATGGATGTGAGAGTTGGGCCATAAAGAAGGCTGAATGCAGAAGAATTGATGCTTTTGAACTATGGTGTTGGAGAAGATTCCTGAGAGTCCCTTGGATTGCAAGGAGATCAAACCAGTCAATCCTAAAAGAAATTAACTCTGAATATTCATTGGAAGGACTGATGCTGAAGCCAAAGCTCCAATACTTTGGCCACCTGATATGAAAAGCCGACTCACTAGAAAAGACCCTTGATGCTGAGAAAGATTGAAGGCAGGAGGAGAAGGGGATGACAGAGAATGAGATGATTGGATGGCATCACTGTCTCTATGGACATGAGTTTGAGCAAACTCCAGGAGACAGTGAATGACAGGGAAGCCTGGCTTACTGCAGTCCATGGGGTCACAAAGAATTGGATGCAACTGATCGTCTGAACAACAAAAAATCCATTTTGAGTTTGTTTTTGTGTGTGGTGTTAGAGTAAGTTTTAACTTCATGCTTTCACATGTACCTGTCCAGTTTTTCCAGAACCACTATCAAAGAAACTGTCTTTTCTCCATTGTATATTCTTGCCTCCTTTGTCATAGGTTAATCAATGATAGGTGAGTGGGTTTCCTAACTACACTTTCTACAATTCATTTGTTTGTTTCCTTATTTATTATGCTTTATTCAATAGACTAACAGCTCTGCAAAGGCAGACAATGCCTCAGTCACAAGGAGATGATGTTACCTTTTGTGATCTGTCAGATATCATGGAATCTTTTCCATACTTGGGAGTGCTATTGTCTGCCGCTTTCACGCCTGCAGTGGAAGAACTCCATCTTCCTTTTATTACCTAAGTGGTAAATGGTGTCAAACACAAGTTACCAGATGAAATACTAAAATGATCATAACAATTCTTTAAATCTTTTGGGTGTTTTACAAAGGGTAAATTTTTCCATTTAATTTTATGTTTTATTTGTATCATTCGTATTGAAATCTAAACTAGTTTTTATTAAGTATTGTCAAAGTACAAAGTACATGTTTTAGATGGTTTCCACTCTTTTCAACATTTATTTAATTGGAGGATAATTACAATAGTGTGATGGTTTTTGCCATACATCAACATGAATCAGCCACAGTGTCCCCCCTCATCTTGAACTCCCTTCCCATTTCCCTCCCCACACTATCTCTCTGGGTTGTTGCAGAGCACCAGCTTTGGGTGCCTGCTTCACGCATTGAACTTATACTGGTCGTCTGTTTTACATATGATAATGTATATATTTCAGTGCTATTCTCTCAAATCATCCCACCCTTGCCTCCACTTTTATTTTATTTTAGAGAAATAGGTCATATACACAGAGGAATATTTAACATATTTGTATAGCTTTAAAATAGCAAAATGAACAGTGAGAATCATTAGTAAATAAAACAAAAGAGTAATTTTGTATATCTCTTCTAAATACAAAGGGCTTTCATTTCTTTTCTCTCCTCTCCAGAAGGGAAAGTTCAGTTCAGAATTCTGTTTATTACTTGCTTACTTAAAAAAAAAATTTTTTTAATCACATAGGTATTTCCCTAAGTAATAGATTAGTTTTTTTTCTTGCCCTTTATATATGGAATCATGCTCTCTATATTCTTATGTGTCTGGCTCTATTCCCTGAACAGAACTCTTTTTTTCCCCCCAAATTTTATTTATTTATTTATGGCGGTGCTGGGCTTTTCTCTAGTCGAGGTGAGTGGGGGCTACCTTCTAGCTGTGCTGTGTGGGTGAGCTTCTCTTTATGGTGGCTCCTCTTGTTCTGGAGCAGGGGCTTGAGGCATGCACACTTCAGTAATTGCAGTCGTTGTGGCTCCCAGCCTCTAGAGCAGTTTCAGTATTTGTGGTGCATGGGCTTAGTTGCTCTGCAGCATGTGAAATCTTCTTGGATCAGAGATTGAGCCTGTCTCTCCTGCATTGGCAGGCAGATTCTTTACCACTGAGCCAACAGGGAAGCCCCAACAGAATTCTTAAAGTTCATCTCTTGATAAATCATATGCCTGGCGTGCTGCAGTCCACGGGGTCGCAAAGATTTGGACCCGACTGAGTAACTGAACTGAACTGATAAATCATATAGTTCCTCAGATTTTACTGGTGTACAATATTCCATTGCATGGCTACAACATATATATATTTTTCCTATTCTACTCTACTTAAACAATTGAGTTGCTTTCAGTTTTTTAATTTTAGAAATAATACTGCTATATTTTTATGTATGTCTCTTGGTGGACATATATGAATTTCTTTAAGATATTATACTCACACAGAATTGCAGAGTCATGAAAAATGCATACATTCAACTCTTAGCGACCCAATGGACTGCAGCCCACCAGACTCCTCTATCCATGGGATTGTCCAGGCAAAAGTACTGGGGTGGGTTGCCATTGCCTTCTCCTTACAAGATAATGCCTGATTATTTTCCAAGTCAAACTCACTAATAATGTCTCAGGGTTTTTTTTTTTTTTGTTTGTTTGTTTTTAATCTTAGTCAATACTTTCAGATTTTTATCACTTATGAGAAGGAAAATGGTATATTGCTATGTTTTTACTTTTTTTTTCTTGATTGATAATAAGTTTGAATATCTTTTCATATGCTTAATGGCCTCTTGTGTTTCATTTTCTATACAGTGCCTTTTGATATATTTTGACTATTTTTAGAAAGGATTATTTATCTTTTTCTTATTGTTTTGTAGGAGTTTCTCATATAATCTGGATATAGAACTTTAGCAGTTATAGATGTTGCAAATATCTTCTTGTAGAATGTGGCACTTGCTACCTTTATTGCGTGTGCGTCTGTGTATGTATGTATGTGAGATTTCCTGAATAAAAGTCCTTACTTTAGGATTAGTTGAATTCACTTATCTTTTTCTTTACAATTTTTAATTTTTGAGTTGTTTAAAAGAATTTACACTGTAATTCTTCCTTACACTGAAGTCATACATTTATTCCTTGATATTTCTTCCTGAAAATTTAAACTTTCTTAGTTCTTGGTCCACCTGGAATTGCTTTTTGTGAATGTTGAAGTAGGTATTACAATCTGTTTTTCCCATAGGAGTAACAATTATTCCAGCTTTACTGGAATAAAAGTCCATTCTTTGTCTAATTGGCTCTAATGGTAGCTCTCTCTTATATTAAAATTTACGTATGCATGGTTTATTTATAGGTTCTCTACTCTGCTTCAATATTTTATTTGTCTCTCCCTAGGTCAATACTTTGGTGTCGAAATTACCCTAAAATTAAGCCAATATCCAGAAGAACAAACATCTTTGATTTTACGCTCCACCCTTCCATGAACACCCAGGAGTGTTTTGGTTATTCTTAGACTATTGATTATCCACATAAATTTCAGAATCAGGTTAGCAAGTTCACAAAATATACTGTAAGGATTTTTATTGCAACCACATTGAACCTATAGAACATTTTGAAAAGATTTATACCTTTACAATATTGTTTATTTCTGTTCATGAACATGATATATCTCTCTATTTAGGTCTTTAATATTTCAAACATGTTTTTATGGTTTTCTAAATAAAGGTCTTACTGAACTTTTGCTAGATTTATTACTAACCGTCTCACATTTTGGTTGCAGTTTTAAATAACATTGCTTTAAAAGCAGATTCCTCTAACTTCTACTGATTTACTGAAATACAATAGGAATTTATATAATGCTTTCATAGCCATCAATCTTGTTAAACTCTCTTAATATTTGCAATGTTATGCGTGGATTCTTTGGGGTTTTACTATATAGACAGTCTTCTGAAACTGTTTTTGCTGACTAGGACAGTATATATTAGTTATTAAGTTCAGTTCAGTTCAGTCACTCAGTTATGCCTGACTCTTTGCCACCCCATGAATCACAGCACGCCAGGCCTCCCTGTCCATCACCAACTCCCGGAGTTCACTCAGACTCATGACCATCGAGTCAGTGATGCCATCCAGCCATCTCATCCTCTGTCGTCCCCTTCTCCTCCTGCCCCCAATCCCTCCCAACATCAGAGTCTTTTCCAATGAGTCAACTCTTTGCATGAGGTGGCTAAAGTACTGGAGTTTCAGCTTTAGCATCATTCCTTCCAAAGAAATCCCAGGACTGACCTCCTTCAGAATGGACTGGTTGGATCTCCTTGCAGTCCAAGGGACTATCAAGAGTCTTCTCCGGAGCACAGATTCTGGAGTCAGTTTGTCTAGGTCAACCCACCTGTGCTATTAACTTCAATCTAACCTTGGACAAGCTGTAAAACCTGAGTTTTCTCATCTACAAAACTGGATGAAAGTGTAGCTACCTCATAGAATGTTTTGTGGATTAAACAAATTAACTTCTGGAAGAAACACAAGCTGGAATCAAGATTGCTGGGAGAAATATCAATAAACCCAGATATGCAGATGACACCACCCTTATGGCAGAAAGTGAAGAGGAACTAAAAAGCCTCTTGATGAAAGTGAAAGTGGAGAGTGAAAAAGTTAGCTTAAAGCTCAACATTCAGAAAACGAAGATCATGGCATCTGGTCCCATCACTTCATGGGAAATAGATGGGGAAACAGTAGAAACAGTGTCAGACTTTATTTTTTGGGGCTCCAAAATCACTGCAGATGGTGACTGCAGCCATGAAATTAAAAGACGCTTACTCCTTGGAAAAAAAGTTATGACCAACCTAGATAACCGACTAAGGTCCGTCTAGTCAAGGCTATGGTTTTTCCTGTGGTCATGTATGGATGTGAGAGTTGGACTGTGAAGAAAGCTGAACACTGAAGAATTGATGCTTTTGAACTGCGGTGTTCAGTATTCTTTTATTTTTAAAATGTATTAAACTAATTGTAATAATCATAGGTTTGGGAATCTTATTCTACACTCTTGTTTTGACTGACTTCTGCTCGTGTTACCTTTGTCCTCACAGGTTTCCTAAATTTTGATGCTTTCCTATCTCTCTCAAATCTTTGAAGCATGGGTGTTTAGTACCTTTTCTCTTGTAGGATTGTATTTGTTTCAAGTACTAGATAATACAACCTGAGTCCATTTTCAAATAATTAACTTCTAGTCTTAAACGCATGTGATGTGGGCTCTATTCAGACCTAAGCAAGTATCTTTCCCATCTCATTTAATCCAAAGACACTTTTTGCTGGATAACGTACTCACACTGCCTTATGACACTGCCTAGCTTCCTATGTCTCTGATACAAACTTTGCGTTCTGCAAGCCCCAGGTTTTGCTTCTGGTCCACTCAGTCATGGGATCCTTTACAATTTGGGATAAAAACCTTCCGAAACTGGCATATACTCTCAGAGCAATAACTGCTCCAGAGTTTGGTTACCTCTTAGGAAGCACAATTTATACTTTTCTCCTGGCATCTGTAGATTTCCTTTAGCTTGTCATTAGCTCAGTCATGTAGTTAAAATGTGAGGTAAAGATTTTAAAAAATATTTTCAAGTGGCCTGTACTAGGAAGACTTTCTGGGCATCTAATCTGCTGGACATCAAAATTCTGCTAAGTTATTCCCATGGGTTATCTAATTTAATGCTTACTACAATCCATCCAGGCATATACATTGATAATCTTCATTTTTGAGATGAGAAAACTGAGGTCTAAAAATTTGAATATAATAGCTTCTCCCAGTTCACACTGTCCGACTGTTTTGGAGCCAGAGGATTTTGTTCTTCTTTTCAGCCATCTTTTAAAAATTAATTCACTTATTTTAATTGGAGGCTAATTACTTTACAATATTGTGATGGTTTTTGCCATACATTGACATGAATCAGCCATGGGTATACATGTGTCCCCCCATCTTGAACCCCCTCCCACCTCCCTCCCTACCCCATCCCTCTGGGTTGTCCCAGAGCACCAGCTTTGGGTGCCCTTCTTCAGGCATTGAACTTGCACTGGGCATCTGTTTTACATGTGGTAATATACATGTTTCAGTGCTATTCTCATATTGTCCCACCCCTCACCTTCACCCACAGAGTCCAAAAGTCTGTTCTTTACATCTGTGTCTCTTTTGCTGTTTTGCATATACGGTCATTGTTCTAAATTCCATATATATATACATTAATATACTGTATTGTTTTTCTTTCTGACTTATTTCACTCTGTATAGTAGGCTCCAGTTTCATCCACCTCATTAGAACTGACTCAAATGTGTTCTTTTTTATAGCCAAATAATATTCCATTGTGTACCACAACTTCCTTATCCATTCGATAACATCTAGGTTGCTTCCATGTCCTGGCTATTGTAAACAGTGCTGCAATTAAAAATGAGGTACATGTGTCTCTTTCAATTCTGATTTCCTCAGTGTGTATGCCCAGCAGTGAGATTGCTGGGTCATATGGTAGTTCTATTTCCAGTTTTTTAAGGAATCTCCACACTGTTCTCCATAGTGGCTGTATTTGTTTGCATTCCCACAAACAGTGTAAGAGGGTTCCCTTTTCTCCACACCCTTTCCAGCATTTATTGTTTGTATACTTTTTGATAACAGTCATTCTGACTGGCATGAAATGGTACCTCACTGTGGTTTTGATTTGCATTTCTCTGATAGAGAGTGATATTGAGCATCTTTTCATGTGTGTGTTAGCTATCTGTATGTCTTCTTTGGAGAAATATCTGTTTAGTTGTTTGGCCCATTTTTTGATTGGGTCTTTTATTTTTCTGGTACTGAGCTGCATGAGCTGCTTGTATATTTTTGAGATTAATTATTTGTCAGTTGTTTTGTTTCCTATTATTTTCTCCCATTCTGAAAACTGCATTTTCACCTTGTTATAGTTACCTTCATTGTGCAAAAGCTTTTCAGTTTAATTAGGTCCCACTTTTTAATTTTTGTTTTTATTTCCATTATTCTGGGAGGTGAATCATAGAAGATCTTTCTGTGATTTATGTCAGAGAGTGTTCTGCCTATGTTTTCCTTTAAGAGTTTTATAGTTTCTTGTCTTACATTTAGATCTTTAACCCATTTTGAGTTTATTTTTGTGTAATGAACTTATACCCTCAACATTCCAATATTGTATACATTTTGTCATATTTGTTTTCTCTTTCTCTCTGTATATACATTTTTTTTTCTTTTGCTGTAACATTTGAAGGAAAGTTTTAGATATCATGACACTTCACTTCTCAGTTCTGAGATTTCATTTGCAAACTGAGCTTTTAGCTATCTTTGAAGTGGTCCCTTTGGTAAATTCTTATTACTTTCCTGGCAAAGAGGAAAATTTTTTACTTAAGAGGAGGGAATCTCTTTCCTTGAAAATCAGGGTTTAGCAAAATGCCCAGCACTTAGGGGAATCAATAAATTTGCCTAGGTGAATAAGAATATAAGTAAAAATTATCTAAGATAAAAACGTGTTCCAATTTAAATGGCAAGAAAAAGAAATACATTGAAGAGGCTAGTGAGTTGTCCTTGAGAATTGTGATATAGCATTTCACCCTGACAAGGAATGCGGAGAAAACTTCCATGTGTATCTATGTGGAAAGAGTTATTCCCTTGTAATGCACTATTTTGTCCTCCAGGCAGACAGGGATTCTCTGGGGTAGGGACCCTGTCTTCTGTGTACCTGGACAGTGATATGATTTCTGGTACAAGTGGATCAATGAATTCATTCCAGTATTTCTAGTAGATGTAATTTCTACGTTATTATTGCCACTGTTCCTGCTACTGAAGCCAATTCAACTGATATTGTCACTTCTAATGAAACTATTACCATTTCTATCATTGATGTGTTTTTGAGCAAGACAGGGCCAACCAAGGGATGTTATTTCCATCTTATAGCTAAGGAAGAATTGAAGTGAATTAGTTCAAACTTGAATCCTGGTATTCAATCTCCAAGTTTAATGTTTCCTCTGTCATTCCTTTTGATTCAGCATTTGTTGAACTCTGTGTGCCAGAAATTATTCTACAGGGTAAAGTATCCAAGACACTAAGAGCAAAAGCAGAACTGTTGATTTCACTAATACCTGGCATCCCTAAAAGGACATGGTGGTATCAGATGCCTTTTAAAACTCAGGCTCTATAAGTGATTATGCACATATTAATAGAATACAAAAATATACTTTTAGATGAATATATATTTAGATATTTATATATGTCACCTGTGAAATATAATTATTATTTATAAAATGTAATATACTAATGTATTCTTATCTTTGTATTCATGTGTCTCTGTGTATACTGCAGTGGCTTGTGCATAACTCTGTCTGGGACTGGATGGGAAAATCAAGAGGAAAGGAAGCTGATGTATCAGGGAGGGTCTGGGGTTCCTGGGGGTGCAGATGAGAGATGAGGGCTAAGATGGAGCTGGGTCATTGCCTTGAATGACAAACAGTCAAGCTCTTGTCAATGAGTCAAGGTGTAATGTTGGTTATTAGGTACCTGGTGTCTGAGTTGATTGAGAGTATAGACCTAGAGTGTTGCTTGTGCCTTTTTACCTTGGCTGGCTACCAGGGTCCTGCTCATATCAGGGCATGTGGAACATGTGTTGGAGATGGTACATGAAGTAGCAGAAGAGTTAGTGATCATGTGGAATGACTGTGTTTAATAAGCTGCTGTGTTCAATTTCTGAATCTGTTCCTGTGTTTATCCTATTTATGCTTTTCTTTTAGAGTTGGAGGGATTTTAAAAAAATTCTTTAATTGGAGGGTAACTATTGTGTTGGCTTCTGCCATAAAACAATGTGAACCAGCCATAAGTATACATATGTCCCAGCCTTCTTGCATCCCACCCCACCCCATCCCATGCCTCTAGTTTGTCACAGAGCACCACATTGAGCTCCCTGTGTTATACAGCAACTTCCCATTAGCTATTTGTTTTACATATGGTAATGTATATGCTTTAATGTTACTCTCTCAATTCATCCCTTTCTCTCCTTCCCCCACTGCGTCCAAAGTCTGTTTCATGTGCCTGCATCTCTATTTCTGCCCTACAAATATTAATAGATTCATCAGTACCATTTTTCTGTTTCCATACAAATTGTGAAAGTGTTTGTTCTAGTTCTGTGAAAAATGCCATTGGTAATTTGATAGGGATTGCATTGAACCTATACATTGCTTTGGGTAATAAAGTCATTTTCATAATATTGATTCTTCCAATCCAAGAACATGATATATCTCTCTATCTGTATGTGTTGTCTTTGATTTCTTTCATCAATGTCTTATAGTTTTCTGTATACAGGTCTTTCATCTCCTTACGTAGGTTTATTCCTAGGTATTTTACTCTTTTTGTTGCAGTGGTGAATGGGATCACGTCCTTAATTTCTCTTTCTGAGTTTTCATTGATAGTGTATAGGAATGTAAAGGATTTCTGTGTATAAATTTTGTATCCTACTTTACTAAATTCATTGATTAGTTCTAATAATTTTCTGGTGGCATCTTTAGGGATTACTATGTATATATTATGTCATCTGCAAACAATGAAAGTTTATTTCTTTTCCAAGCTGGATTCCTTTTATTTCTTTTTCTTGTCTGATTGCTGTGGCTAGGACTTCCAAAATGATATAAAATAATAGTGGTGAGAATGGACACTCTCATCTTTTTCCTGATCTTAGGGAAAGTGTTTTTCATTTTTCACCATTGAGAATTATGTTTACTGTGGATTTGTCATATATGGCCTTTATTATGTTGAGGTAGCTTCTGTCTACAGAGAAGGCAATGGCACCCCACTCCAGTACTCTTGCCTGGAAAATCCTATGGGTGGAGGAGCCTGGAAGGCTGCACTCCATGGGGTTGCTAAGGGTCAGACACGACGAAGCGACTTCACTTTCACTTTTCACTTTCATGTATTGGGGAAGGAAATGGCAACAGACTCCAGTGTTCTTGCCTGGAGAATCCCAGGGATGGGGGAGCCTGGTGGGCTGCCATCTATGGACACGACTGAAGTGACTTAGCAGCAGCAGCTTCTGTCTAGGCCCATTTTCTGGAGAGTTTTTTTTTTTTTAATCATAAATGGGTGTTGAAATATGTCAAAAGCTTTTTCTGCATCTATTGAGATTATCAGAAGGGTTTTATCTTTCAAATTACTTATATAGTGTGTTACATTGATTGATTTGCATTTATCAGAATCCTTGCATCCCTGGAATAAACCCCACTGGGTCATGGTTTATGATCATTTTTTTTGTTATTGGGTTCTATTTGCTAGTATTTTGTTCATGATATTTGTACTTAGGTTCATCAGTGATATTGACCTGTAATTTTGTGTTGTGATTTCTTTGTCTGGTTTTAGTATCAAGGTATTGGTGAACTCATAGAATGAGTTTGGGAGTGTTCCCTTTTTCTGCAATGTTTGGGAAAGTTTGAGAAGGATAGGTGTTAGTTCTCTAAATGTTTGGGTAGTATAGTCATTTTCACAATGTTGATTGTTTAAGCCCTAAAGATGCCATCAGAAAATTGCTAGAGCTAAGCAATGAATTTAATAAAGTAGAAGGATACAAAATTAATATAGAGAACTCTTTGCATTCCTATACACTATCAATGAAAACTCAGAAAGAGAAATTAAGGAAGCAATCCCATACACCACTGCAACAAAAAGAGTAAAATACCTAGGAATAAACCTACGTAAGGGGATGAAAGACCTGTATACAGAGATATATCATGTTCTTGGATTGGAAGGATCAATATTGTGAAAATGACTGTACTACCCAAATATTAGCTCTCTAAACGTTTGGTAGAATTCACCTATGACACCATCTGGCCCTGGACTTTTGTTTGTTGGAAGATTTTTGATCACAGTTTCAATTTTGGTGCTTGTGATTTGTCTGTTCTTGATTCCTATTTCTTCCTGGTTCAGTTTTGCAAGGTACTTTCCTAAGAATTTGTCCATTTCTTCTAGGTTGTCCATTTTACTGGTATATAATTACTTGTAGTAATCTTTCATGATCCTTTGTATTTCTGCATTGACTGTTGTAACTTCTCTTTTTTCATCTCTAATTTTATTGACTTGAGTCTTCTTGTCTTTTCTTGATGAGTTCGGCCAATGGTTTGTCAATTTTGTTTATCTTTTCAAAGAATAAGCTTTTAGTTTTATTGATCTTTGCTATTGTTTCTTTCATTTCTTTATCATTAATTTCTGCTCTGATTTTTGCAATATCTTTCCTTTTACTAACTTTGGGTTTTGCTGTTCTTCCTTTTCTTAGGTGTAAGATTAGGTTGTTTATTTGATGTTTTTCTTGTTTCTTCAGGTAGGCTTGTATTGCTACAAAATTTCCTCTTAGGACTGTTTTTGCTATATTCCAGATGTTCAAGCTGGTTTTAGAAAAGGCATAGGAACCAGAGATCAAATTGCCAACATCCACTGGAACATGGAAAAAGGAAGAGAGTTCCAGAAAAATATCTATTTCTGCTTTATTGACTATGCCAAAGCCTTTGACTGTGTGGATCACAATAAACTGTGGAAAATTCTGAAAGAGATGGGAATACCAGAGTACCTGACCTGCCTCTTGAGAAACCTGTATATAGGTCAGGAAGCAACAGTTAGAACTGGACATGGAACAGCAGACTGGTTCCAAATAGGAAAAGGAGTACGTCAAGGCTGTATATTGTCACCCTGCTTATTTAAGTTCTATGCAGAGTACATCATGAGAAACGCTGGACTGGAATAAGCACAAGCTGGGATCAGGATTTCCAGGAGAAATATCAATAACCTCAGATATGCAGATGACACACCCTTATGTCAGAAAGTGAAGAGGAACTAAAAAGCCTCTTGATGAAAGTGAAAAAGTTGGCTTAAAGCTCAACATTCAGAAAACGAAGATCATGGCATCTGGTCCCATCACTTCATGGGAAATAGATGTGGAAACAGTGGAAACAGTGTCAGGCTTTATTTTTTGGGGCTCCAAAATCACTGCAGATGGTGATTGCAGCCACGAAATTAAAAGACGCTCACTCCTTGGAAGCAAAGTTATGTCCAACCTAGATAGCATATTGAAAAGCAGAGACATTACTTTGCCAACAAAGGTCCCTCTAGTCAAGGCTATGGTTTTTCCAGTGGTCATGTATGGATGTGAGAGTTGGACTGTGAAGAAAGCTGAGTGCCAAAGGATTGTTGCTTTTGAACTGTGGTGTTGGAGAAGACTCTTGAGAGTCCCTTGGACTGCAAGGAGATCCAACCAGTCTGTTCTGAAGAAGATCAGCCCTGGGATTTCTTTGGAAGAAATGATGCTGAAGCTGAAACTCCAGTACTTTGGCCACCTCATGGGAAGAGTTGGCTCACTGGAAAAGACTCTGATGCTGGGAGGGATTGGGGGCAGGAGGAGAAGGGGGACGACAGAGGATGAGATGGTTGGATGGCATCACTGACTTGATGCACGTGAGTCTGAGTGAACTCTGGGAGTTGGTGATGGACAGCGAAACCTGGCGTGCTGCGATTCATGGGGTCGCAAAGAGTTGGACACAACTGAGCCACTGAACTGAACTGAACTGATAGGTTTTGGGTTGTTATATTTTGTTGTCATTTGTTTGTAGGTTTGTTTTTTTTAAAAAATCTTTTTTCATTTCCTCAGTGACCTCTTGGTTATTTAGAAACATGTTGTTTAGCCTCCATGTGTTAGTGTGTTTTATAGTTCTTTTCTGTAATTGATATCTAATCTCATAGGATTTTGGTCAGAAAAGATGCTTGATATGATTTCAATTTTCTTAAATTTACTGAGACTTGATTTGTAACTCAAGATGTGATCTATCCTGGAGAATGTTTCATGTGCACTTGAGAAAAAACTGTATTCTGCTATTTTTGATGGAATATCCTGAAGATATCAATTAAATTCATCTGGTCTAATGTATGATTTAAAGTTTGTGTTTCCTTATTAATTTTCTGTGTGAATGATCTGTCCATTCATATAAGTGGAGTGTTAAAATCCCTTACTATTAGTGCATTACTTTCTATTTCCCCTTTTATGGTTTTTAGCATTTGCCTTATGTATTGAGGTGCTCCTATGTTGAGTGCATAAATATTTATAATTGTTATGTCTTCTTTTTGGATTGATTTCTTTTTTTTTTTGTTATTGGTTTTTCATATTTTATTATTTCTTTTTGTTTTTCATATTTTTTTTAAATTTTAGTTTTTTATTTTTTAAATTTTAAAATCTTTAATTCTTACATGCATTCCCAAACATGAACCCCCCTCCCACCTCCCTCCCCAGAACAGCTTTCTGGGTCATCCCCATGCACCAGCCCCAAGCATGCTGCATCCTGCGTCAGACATAGACTGGCGATTCAATTCACATGATAGTATACATGTTAGAATGTCATTCTCCCAAATCATCCCACCCTCTCCCTCTCCTTCTGAGTCCAAAAGTCCGTTATACACATCTGTGTCTCTTTCCCTGTCTTGCATACAGGGTCGTCATTGCCATCTTCCTAAATTCCATATACATGTGTTAGTATACTGTATTGGTGTTTTTCTTTCTGGCTTACTTCACTCTGTATAATCGGCTCCAGTTTCATCCATCTCATCAGAACTGATTCAAATGAATTCTTTTTAACGGCTGAGTAATACTCCATTGTGTATATGTACCACAGCTTTCTTATCCATTCAACTGCTGATGGACATCTAGGTTGTTTCCATGTCCTGGCTATTATAAACAGTGCTGCGATGAACATTGGGGTACATGTGTCTCTTTCAATTCTGGTTTCCTCGGTGTGTATGCCCAGCAGTGGGATTGCTGGGTCATAAGGGAGTTCTATTTGCAATTTTTTAAGGAATCTCCACACTGTTCTCCATAGTGGCTGTACTAGTTTGCATTCCCACCAACAGTGTAGGAGGGTTCCCTTTTCTCCACACCCTCTCCAGCATTTATTGCTTGCAGATTTTTGGATCGCAGCCATTCTGACTGGTGTGAAGTGGTACCTCATTGTGGTTTTGATTTGCATTTCTCTAATAATGAGTGATGTTGAGCATCTTTTCACGTGTTTGTTAGCCATCTGTATGTCTTCTTTGGAGAACATTATGTAGTGTCCTTCCTTATCTCTTGCAACAGTTTTTATTTTAAAGTCTGTTTCATCTGATATGAGTATTGCTACTCCTGCTTTCTTTTGATTCCCATTTACATGGAGTATCTTTTTCCATCCCTTGACTTTCAATCTGTATGTGTTCTTGAGTCTGAAGTGGGTCTTTTTTAGGTAGTGTATACACAGGTCTTGCTTTCTGCATCCATTTAGCCAGTCTGTGTCTTTTGGTTAGGGGACTTAATCCATTTACATTTAAGTTAGTTATTAATATGTATGTTCCTATTGCCATTTTCTTAATTATTTGGGTTTGTTTTTGTGGGTCTTTTTCTTCTCCTGTGTTTCCCACCTAGAGAAGTTCCTTTAACATTTGTTGTGAGGCTGGTTTGGTGGTGCTGATTTATCTTACCTTTTGTTTGTCTATAAAGCTTTTGATTTTGCCATCAAATCTGAATGAGATACTTGGTGTATATAGTAACCTTGGTGGTAGGTTTTTTTGTTTCATTACTTTAAATATATCCTGCCAGTCCCTTCTGGCCTGCAGAGTTTCTGCTGAAAAATCAGCTATTAGATTTATGGGGATTCCTTTGTATGTTACTTTTTGCTTTTCCCTTGCTGCCTTTAGCATTTTTTCTTTGTGTTAAATTTTTGTTAGTTTGATTAATTTGTATCTTGCTGTATTTCTCTTTGGGTTTACCCTGTATGGGACTGTGGCTTTACTTTCCCATGGTATGGAATTTTGTTTTGTTTTATTTTGTTTTTTTAAAAATTTATTTATTTTTTTTATTGAAGGATAATTGCTTCACAGAATTATTTTCCTGTCAAACCTCAACATGAATCAGCCATAGGTATACATGTATGCCCTTCCTTTTGAGCCTCTCTCCCATCTCCCTCCACATCTTACCCCTCTAGGTTGATACAGAGCTCCTGTTTGAGTTTCCTGAGCCATACAGCAAATTCCTGTTGGCTACCTATCTTACATATGGTAATGTAAGTTTCCATGTTACTCTTGCCATACATCTCACCCTCTCCTCCCCTCTCCCCATGTAAATAAGTCTGTTCTCTATGTCTGTTTCTCCATTGCTGCCCTGTAAATAAATTGTTCATTACAATTTTTCTAGATTCCATATATATGTGTTAGAATATGATATTTATCTTTCACTTTCTGACTTACTTCACTGTGTATAATAGGTTCTAGGTTCATCCACCTCATTAGGACTGACTCAAATGCATTCCTTTTTATGGCTGAGTAATATTCCATTGTTTATATGTACCACAACTTCTTTATCCCTTCATCTGTCAATGGACATCTAGGTTTCTTCCATGTTCTAGCTATTGTAAATAGTGCTGTAGTGAACAATGTGAGTCCTTTTCAGTTTTGGTTTCCTCAGGGTATATGCCTAGGAGTGGGATTGCCGGGTCTATATGGTGGTTTTATTCCGAGATTTTTAAGGAATCTCCATACCGTTTTCCATAGTGGCTGTATCAATTTACATTCCCACCAACAGTGCAAGAGAGTTTCCTTTTCTCCACACCCTCTCCAGCATTTATTGTTTATAGACTTTTTGATGATGGCCATTCTGACTGGTGTGAGGTGATATCTCATTTTAGTTTTGATTTGAATTTCTCTAATAATGAGCAATGTTGAGCATCTTTTCATGTGTTTGGTAGTCATCAGTATGTCTTCTTTGGAGAAATGTCTGTTTAGGTCATTTTCCCACTTTTTCTTTGGGTTGTTTGTTTTTCTTGAATTGTATGAACTGCTTGTATATTTTGGAAATTAATCCTTTGTCAGTTGTTTCATTTGCTATCATTTTCTCCCATTCTGAGGGTTGTCTTTTCACCTTGCTTATAGTTTCCTTTGCTGTGCAAAAGCTTTTAAGTTTAACTGGTCCCACTTGTTTATGTATGGAATTTTTTGAGTATAATCTCCTCAAATAGTTTCTCATCCTCTTTCTTTTTCTCTTCTTTTTCTAGAACCCCTAATTTGAATGTTTGTGCATTTGATATTGTCCCAAAGGTCTCTGAAGCTGTCCTCAATTCTTTTCATTCCTTTTTCTTTATTCTGCTCCTTCACCATTCTTTTCCTCAAGTTATTCTGCTGTTGACTCCTTATAGAGTATTTTTAATTTTGGTAGTTATGTTGGTCATCACTGTTTGTTTATTCTTTACTTCTAGGTGTCTGTTAAATGTGTTAAATGTTTCTTGCATTTTCTTCATTCTATTTTTGATATTTCATGTTGATGTATGGCAAAACTAATACAATATTGTAAAGTAATTAACCTCTAATTAAAATAAATTTATAAAAAAACTTCTTTAATATCATTACTTTAAATTATTTTTCAGGTAGGTTGCCTATTTCCTCTTCATTTATTTGGTCTTATAGATTTTTACCTTGTTCCTTCATCTGTAATTTTTTTTGTCATTTCATTTTTCTTTTTCTTTTTTTTTTTGATGGGTAGGTCTTTTTTCCTGTCTTACTAGTTGTTTGGCCTGAGGTTTTCAGCAGTGGAATTTGCAGGCAGTTGGGTAGAGGTGGGCCTTGGTGTTGAGATGTGAACCTCTGGGATACTTCACTCTGATTTACTATTACCTGGGACCTGAGGTTCTCTGTTACTGCAGCAGTTCAGCCTCAGTGCTCAATCCCGATCTCTGGTCGCCCCTGACACTCCTCTCATCAACCTGGCCATTGGAGGTTCCCTGAAAGTATTTGGTGAGTATGTTAGGCATGGGGAGACATGGTCTCCATGTCTTCCCTCACCATTGTCTTGACTGCTCCCTCTAGTTCTGCTTTTTAACAGACTTCTGCCAATGCACCAATTACTACTAGATTATTCTACTCTGACCTCTGAATTGATGTTCAAGCTTTTAAATAAAAGCAAACACTACTGATTTCATAATGAATTTCTTGTGTGACAAATTTGTGCTTAATGGTGATGATATGGTATGTTGGTTCAACACCCAAAGGGTTTGTTCTGTTCTTAGATCTTTATACTCATATTTGGATAAGAGTTTGTTATCTTTCTGTTATTTAGGAATAGTTTGTCTGTTGTTTACCTCCTTTATCAACATCAGCATCCATAGATCTATTACATGGTAGCAAAGGAATGTGTAATTAATATCAGGTATCAAGTATAGAAACACTATCTCCCACATTACTGTGGAAAATCAACTGCAAGTTGGAAGTTTTATTTTATGCATTGTTCACCCCTTCAGCAATAGCTATCTCTATATAATTTTTAGACTCTCCTCACTGTAATGCATTTTACTAGCAAAAATATAGTAAATGATATAAATGCAATCTGAAAAAGAAAAACTTGGTAATGTTTGTGATCCTTTGTATTATAAACCTAAAACTTAGAGGAATATCAAATATTGGTGTAGCAAGAAGTGAATTCTTTTTTTAAATTTTAGTAAAATACAGTTGATTTTACCATGTTGTGAAGAAGTACATTCTTAATGGCAACCTTATTTCATTTTTAAGCAAAATGGCTCAAGTTAAATGTATTAACACAGAAATACCACAGGGCATTCTAGATACTGTACAAACAAGTTGAGCAGTAAAACATCATCACAGAAGACTGAGGAAATAAGGACTGAGTAATCTTTTATTGGGATTTTATTCATTTGGAACACATGAGCTCCACAGAAGGTAAGAATAATTGCATTCTCTTTAAGGGATGGATCAGGTGGCCATCTAATGAAAGTGGCTTCCTGGGACTCTAGGTTACCAGGTAATAAAGAGAGACCAGACAACAAGCCCACCCTCCTGCTACTCTTTGTAACCGTCTGTCCTGGGGAAGGGAGTAAAGACACACAGAGGACTCACACCGAGTCTTTGGTTCTCACTGAGGGCAGAGCAGAGGAGACAGGATTCTAGAGAAGGAGGGAGAGAAAATACAAACAAGTAACTGCTATTTAGTTTTTTTTTTTTTTTAATTTTTTTTTTTTAATTTTAAAATCTTTAATTCTTACATGCGTTCCCAAACATGACCCCCCCTCCCACCTCCCTCCCCACAACATCTCTCTGGGTCATCCCCATGTACCAGCCCCAAGCATGCTGCACCCTACGTCAGACATGGACTGGCGATTCACTTCTTACATGATAGTATACATGTTAGAATTCCCATTCTCCCAAATCATCCCACCCTCTCCCTCTCCCTCTGAGACCAAAAGTCCGTTATACCCATCTGTGTCTTTTTTCCTGACTTGCATACAGGGTCGTCATTGCCATCTTCCTAAATTCCATATATATGTGTTAGTATACTGTATTGGTGTTTTTCTTTCTGGCTTACTTCACTCTGTATAATTGGCTCCAGTTTCATCCATCTCATCAGAACTGATTCAAATGAATTCTTTTTAACGGCTGAGTAATACTCCATTGTGTATATGTACCACAGCTTTCTTATCCATTCATCTGCTGATGGACATCTAGGTTGTTTCCATGTCCTGGCTATTATAAACAGTGCTGCGATGAACATTGGGGTACATGTGTCTCTTTCAATTCTGGTTTCCTCGGTGTGTATGCCCAGAAGTGGGATTGCTGGGTCATAAGGGAGTTCTATTTGCAATTTTTTAAGGAATCTCCACACTGTTCTCCATAGTGGCTGTACTAGTTTGCATTCCCACCAACAGTGTAGGAGGGTTCCCTTTTCTCCACACCCTCTCCAGCATTTATTGCTTGCAGATTTTTGGATCGCAGCCATTCTGACTGGTGTGAAGTGGTACCTCATTGTGGTTTTGATTTGCATTTCTCTAATAATGAGTGATGTTGAGCATCTTTTCATGTGTTTGTTAGCCATCCGTATGTCTTCTTTGGAGAAATAACTCTTCCAGAAAATTGCAGAGGAAGGTAAACTTCCAAACTCATTCTATGAGGCCACCATCACCCTAATACCAAAACCTGACAAAGATGTCACAAAAAAAGAAAACTACAGGCCAATATCACTGATGAACATAGATGCAAAAATCCTCAACAAAATTCTAGCAATCAGAATCCAACAACACATTAAAAAGATCATACACCATGACCAAGTGGGCTTTATCCCAGGGATGCAAGGATTCTTCAATATCCGCAAATCAATCAATGTAATTCACCACATTAACAAATTGAAAAATAAAAACCATATGATTATCTCAATAGATGCAGAGAAGGCCTTTGACAAAATTCAACATCCATTTATGATAAAAACTCTCCAGAAAGCAGGATTAGAAGGAACATACCTCAACATAATAAAAGCTATCTATGACAAACCCACAGCAAACATTATCCTCAATGGTGAAAAATTGAAAGCATTTCCCTTAAAGTCAGGAACAAGACAAGGGTGTCCACTTTCACCGCTACTATTCAACATAGTTCTGGAAGTTTTGGCCACAGCAATCAGAGCAGAAAAAGAAATAAAAGGAATCCAAATTGGAAAAGAAGAAGTAAAACTATCACTGTTTGCAGATGACATGATCCTCTACATGGAAAACCCTAAAGACTCCACCAGAAAATTACTAGAGATCATCAATGAATATAGTAAAGTTGCAGGATATAAAATCAACACACAGAAATCCCTTGCATTTCTATACACGAATAATGAGAAAGTAGAAAAAGAAATTAAGAAAACAATTCCATTTACCATTGCAACGAAAAGAATAAAATACTTAGGAATATATCTACCTAAAGAAACTAAAGACCTATATATAGAAAACTATAAAACACTGATGAAAGAAATCAAAGAGGACACTAATAGATGGAGAAATATACCATGTTCATGGATCGGAAGAATCAATATAGTGAAAATGAGTATACTACCCAAAGCAATTTACAAATTCAATGCAATCCCTGTCAAGCTACCAGCCACATTTTTCACAGAACTAGAACAAATAATTTCAAGATTTGTATGGAAATACAAAAAGCCTCGAATAGCCAAAGCAATCTTGAGAAAGAAGAATGGAACGGGAGGAATCAACTTGCCTGACTTCAGGCTCTACTACAAAGCCACAGTCATCAAGACAGTATGGTACTGGCACAAAGACAGACATATAGATCAATGGAACAAAATAGAAAGCCCAGAGATAAATCCACACACATATGGACACCTTATCTTTGACAAAGGAGGCAAGAATATACAATGGAGTAAAGACAATCTCTTTAACAAGTGGTGCTGGGAAAACTGGTCAACCACTTGTAAAAGAATGAAACTAGATCACTTTCTAACACCGTACACAAAAATAAACTCAAAATGGATTAAAGATCTAAATGTAAGATCAGAAACTATAAAACTCCTAGAGGAGAATATAGGCAAAACACTCTCAGAAATAAATCACAGCAGGATCCTCTATGATCCACCTCCCAGAATTCTGGAAATAAAAGCAAAAATAAACAAATGGGATCTAATTAAAATTAAAAGCTTCTGCACAACAAAGGAAAATATAAGCAAGGTGAAAAGACAGCCTTCGGAATGGGAGAAAATAATAGCAAATGAAGCAACTGACAAACAACTAATCTCAAAAATATACAACCAACTTATGCAGCTCAACTCCAGAAAAATAAACGACCCAATCAAAAAATGGGCCAAAGAACTAAATAGACATTTCTGCTATTTAGTTTTTGAACATTTGAAGTATAAGTTGGGAGCTGAGAGAGGCTAGGAATGTGGGGTTTACTGAGGAGAACTTCTTATGATTGTGTTGCTCTTTCATCAAGAACTGGCCATTTCACACCAGAGCATTGAAGGCGCAAAGCCCAATTTTGAATATTTGCTGTCATTTAATAGCTCTGTGACATTGAAGGGCTTCATGAACCTCAATTTTCTTATCCCAAAATGGGGCTATTGATATCTATCCTAGAGTTTCTTTGAAGGTTAAAACGTGTGCAAAGTCTACCAGTGTCTGACATAGGCCAGGGACATAACACTAGTAGCTGTGTTGTATTTGCAGTTGTTAGTGTGCTTTGTCTCTAAATGATGGGTCCTCCTGTCAAAACCACACCTGGCTGGTGCACAGCAAGAAGAACAGAAAAGCGTCTTACAGAAGCAAATGTCCTCTGTCCTTTTCCTCCTGGGTAAAGTCCTGTGGGCACAGCTCCCCGTGGAGTCCCAGGGTGACCTGCTGTGCTGGCTGTGTGGAGGTGCTGGCTGCAGGGCTCACAGTGCTGCATGCCCTTGCTGACTCACTGCATCACTGCCATGCAAGGGGTTCAAGGCCCTATCTCTCCTCAGTCTCCCTCTTAACCTGACACCCAAGCACAGCCACGAGTGTTACTAAGGAGCTAAGTTTCTTCCTTACGTCTTCAGCCACTTCTTCTGGAGGTGCAGCAGCAACCTTCTGTTTCCCACTTTCTTCTTCTCCCCCTGGTGCCTGCGAAAAGCTCTTCCTCGCAGACCCTTTCCCAAAGGATGTCAGCTCCTGTGAAAAGGCCCCCTGCCTACCATCCGCTTGAATTTCAGGATGGAAACAAGTCACCCTCAAAGCTCCCTGCAAGCCTGCCTAGGGCCTAACTGTTCTTAACCCCAAACCCTTGTTTACATCATTGTGATCTCCTTGATTCAAAATGACCTTTGTTAGAGTTTTGCTTATTTCCTATCTCTGTACCTATTTTGTAAGCATCTTGAAGGTAAGGACCACTTTTTGTTTTTGTTGTTGTTATTGGTTTTAGTCTCACCACTATCATGTTCCTAATGCCAAGCATGGTGTCCAATATATAAAAGTTTGAATGGCTTCTCTTGAGAAGACCCAGTACAGCCCAAAAAATAAAATTATGCTTCCAAAAGTTGAATGAACAAAGGAGCAAACCTTTCCTATCCTCTGTGCTTCAGTTGGGTGACTTCTTTTTTCAGTCCAGAGGACCCGGGGTCAGTGCCACACTGGCCACAGGCCCGCCCCAGCTCTGATGAATCTCCTGCACCTGTGCTTTCATGTCACTTGTGCGTGTCACAGGCCCAGTGCAGCTGCGGGAGGCAGGGTGGGATGAAGGAAGGCCCCTGGCTATGCTGAGGCCCCTGTTCCCCCTCCCTCCACGGGAACAGGGTAGCTGTGCCAGTGGCTTCTCTCATTTTGGCAAGGGAATGGAATCAGCTATTTCTGGAATCATTTCTAGCACCAATCTCCATGTCTGTATTAAAAGGTTAATTGCGTTACACCTGCACACCCATACCCTGGCTTCTCCAAGGAAGCAAAACAGTGCAATGAGAGCCGCATTTCTATTCTAATGTCATTTGCTACATCAAGAGCTCTGAATCCCTTTTCCTGAGGCCAAGTGCACATTCCCATTTGGGAGTCAGTTACTGTCTGCAGCACCACGAGTAGTGGCTGCTGGATGACTTCTTGTTTGGAAACCCTTGACGATATTGCTGTCTCTCCATTTATTGCGGGCTGGTGGAGGCGATTCCGTGTTTTCTAAGGGCGGTTTTTTAATGAGCGCTGGGTGGCTTTGATGTTGCCCTCCCACACATTGTGGGTAAAGGCAGTGCTGGGAGCCATCCATTTTCATTTGCGGAAGTATTTCGTACGGAACCCTGTCAAGAATAACACTGCCTTTGGGAGAATCCAATTTGATAGCAGTGTTCCTGATTTTTTTCACTTGGACACACTGCATCAGTTAGGGTATAGTCTTTGAACCTCAGCTATTTTTCACATGGAAAGTAATTTGGGATCTGGCTCTGTGCTGCTAGTGGTGACTTGAAAAGCTATACTTATAAGCAGTCCTGCCCTGAAATGACCCAAATAAATACCTAGCATTGTAAAGGGTGGGGATGAAAAAGGAAGAAAGTAAATAGTCCATACGTTTTACTTGGGAACTCTCCATGTGCATAAAGCACTCAGGAATTTAACGAGAACATTCCTCCCCCAACCGCTCCCTGCCCAAAACATCCTTAAATAAAGAGAAAAGATTTGGGGTTGACTAGGGAGGTTCAGGGACCAGAAATTTCTACTTTCTAAACTGGAGACAAGTGTTGGGTGAGGGATTCTTTTCCCAGTTCAATAGAGCTCTCATCTCATGTTTTGCAAATAGTCATTCAGATGATTTGTTCATTAATTAGTCACATGTATTTCAGTGTCTACTGTGTATCAGGCAGGGCTGAAAAGATAGCACCTGTAGTCCCACACACCAGCCCTGACCCCTGAGACCAAGCTGCCGGGGACCCAGCTTTGTCCACCAGACGGCCCAGGACCTGTCCCTGCATACCAGCGTATGCACCAGTAGGCCAATACCAACTCCAGGAACTCCATCCCCTGCAGCCAGAGACCCCAGGACCTGGCTCTACAAACCAGTAGGCCAGCATGAGCTCTGGGACCAGTTTCACCCACCAATGAGCAGGTTCCAGCCTCAAGACTCCCTGGGCTCTGGTTCCACCCACTAGTAGGCAGACACACCAATTGTGAGGCCCCTTCCCTGGTGGCTCAGATAGTAAAGAATCTGCTTATAATGCAGGAAGCCTGGGTTCAATCCATGGGTTGGGAAGATCCCCTGGAGCCCACTCCAGTATTCTTGCCTGGAGAATCTCCATGGACAGAGGAGCCTGGCAGGCTATAGTCCACGGGGTCACAAAGAGTTGGACATGACTGAGCGACTAAGCACAGAATGCAGGCCCCTGCAGTCAGAGACTTCAGGACCCAGTTCCACTTACCAGTGGGTTGGCGTTAGCCTTGGGACCTCCTTGTCTCGACCTTGCCCACAAGTGGTTTGACACCAACTTTGGAAACCCCAAGCCCTATAGAAAGAAGCCTTGGGGCCCAGCTCTGCCTACCAATGGACCAACACTAGCTTCAGGACCTGACCTCAACTACCGGTGGGTGACACCAGCCTTGGAATCCCTTGGGTCCCATTTCTACTCACCAGCAGGACAACACCAGCTCTGGGACACTTTGGACTCCTCAGCCAGTCACTTCAGGATCTGGGGCTATGCACTAGTAGGGTGAGAAGAGCTTCAGGATACCCTGAAGCCTACAACTAGTCATGTCAAGACTGGACCCACCAACCAGAGCAGAAATAAATAAAATAAAGACTAAAGAAAGGATAGAATAGAAAAAGAAATCAATGAAACATTTTTGAAATGACAGTGAAATTGACAAAATATTAGCCAGACTCATCAAGGCAAAAAGATAGAGGGCCCAAATAAAAATAATCACAAATGAAGGAGAAGCTACAACTGACACCAAACAAATACAAAGTATCATAAGAAATTACTGTGAACAATTGTATGCAAATAAGATGGAAGACCTAGAAGAGGTGAACAAAATCCTAGGTATATGCAATATTTTAAGTATGAATCGAAAGAAATAGAAAATATGAAAAGACCAATTAGCAGTAATGAAATTGAATCAGTAATAAAAACACTCCAAGCAAATAAAAGTCCAGGACCAGATGGCTTCACAGATGAATTCTACCAAATATATGTGAAGATTTCACACTTATCCTCCTCAAATATTCCCAAAAATTGCAGAGGAAGGAATACTTCCAAACTCATTCTATGAGACCAGCATCACCCTGATACCAAAACCAGACAAAAATATTACAAAAAAGAAAATTACAAGCCAATATCACAGATGAACATAGATGCAAAAATCCTCAACAAAATGTTAGCAAAGCAAATTTAAAAATACTTAAAAGGATCATACACCCTGATAAAGTGGGATTTATCCCAGGGATGCAAGGATTTTTCAATATCCACAAATCAGTCAATGTGATATACCACTTTAACAAATGAAGAATAAAAATCATATGATCATCTCAGTAGATGCAGAAAAAGCTTTTGACAAAATTCAACATCCATTTATGATAAAAAATTTTAACAAAGTGGGTGTAGAGAGAATATACCTCAACATAATAAAAGCCATATATGGCAAGGTCACAGCTAATCGTGCTCAATGGTGAAAGATGAAATCATTTCCTCTAAGATCATAAACAAGACAAGGATGCCCAATCTCAACACTTTCATTTAACATAGTATTGGAATTCCTAGCCATAGTAATCAGAGAAGGAAAAGAAATAAAAGGAACACAAGTTGGAAAGGAAAAGTAAAACTGTCATTGTTTGCAGATGATATGGTACTATACATAGAAAATTCTGAAGGCAACACCAAAAAACTGCTAGAACTAATTCACAAATTTATAAAGTTGAAGGATTATTTATATATATTAATTATGCAGAAAATTAATATATATAAATCTGTTGCATTTCTATACACTAACAATAAACTGTCAGAAGGAGAAATGAAGAAAGCAACTCCATTATAATCATATTAAAAGAATAAAATACTTAGAATTATGTTTAACCAAGGAGCTGAAAGACCTGTACTTTAAAAATTATGACACTGATGAAAGAATAAGAAAGATGGAAACACAGTTGATGTTGAAGAATTGGAAGAATTAATGTTGGTAAAATGACCATACTACCCTAGGCAATCTATAGATTCAATGTAATACCTATCAAAATTCCAATAGCATTTTTCACAGAATTAGAAAAAAATTAAAATTTGTATAGAAATACATAAAACTCTGAATAGCTAAAAAATCTTCAGAAAAAAGAAAAAAGCTGGAAGCATCAAGCTCCCCAATTAAAATTATACTATAACTCTACAGTAATAAAAATAACATGATACTTGCACAAAACAAACATTAGATCAGTAGAACAGAATAGAGGACCAGAAAATAAACCTATGCAACTATGGTCAATTAATCTATGACAAGGGAAAGAAGAATTTGCAATAGGGAAAAGGCATCCTCTTCAGTAAATAGTGTTGGGAAACTATACAGCTATATATAAAGGAATAAAGCTGGATTACTCTCTCACATCAGGCAAAAAAAAAAAAAATTAAAAATTGATTAAACACTTAAATGTAAGATTTAAAATCATAAAGCTTCTAGTAGATAACACAAATGGTATCCTATTAGACTTCAGTAATATTCTTCTGGATTTGTCTCCCCAGGCAAGGGAAACCAAAATAAAAATTTAAAAAAGGGACTACATCAAAATAAAAATTTTGTACAGAGAAGGAAGCTATCAACCACAAAAAGGCCACTTACTGAATGGTAAAAAATATTTGGAAATGGTATATTTGCAAAATATAAATGCAAAAAGATATATCAAATGGTGTCTGATAAAGGGTTAATATCCAAAATATACAAAGAACTCATATAACTCATCATCAAGAAACCACAAACGATCCTGTTGAAAAATGGGCAGAGGACATAAGTAGACATTTTATAAGGAAGATGAGCATTAGGCACATGAAATGATGCTAACATCAACAGTCATTAGAAAAAGGTAAATTAAACTCCTAGTGAGATGTCATCTCACACCTGTCAGAAGGGCTGTTAAGTATTGGCAAGGATGCGAATAACAGGGAACGCTTGTGTTCTGTTGGTGAGGATTCAAGCTGGTGAAGCCACTGTGGAAAATATGGAGATGTCTCAAAAATTTAAAAACAGAATTATCTATGATCAAGCAATTTTACTCCTGGTTATTTATCTGAGGAAAATCAAAGAAAAGATATATGAGCCTCTATGTTCTTTGTGGCATGATCTACAATATCAAAATATGGAAACAACTTAAATGCTTATCATGGATGGAAAAATGTGAATGTATTACTCAGCCATAAAAATGAATGAAATCTTGCTTTTTTGCAACAACATGGGTAGACCTAGAGGGTATTATGCTTAAGTGTAGTAAGTCCTACAGAGGAAAACAAACACCGTATGATTTTACTTATATGCAGAATCTAAAAATAAAACAAATGAATAAACATAAAACAGAAACGAGTCATAAATATAAAGAACAAATAGGTGGATGCTAGAGGGGTATTGGATATGGGGAAGAACGAAATAGATGAGGGAAACTTGTTGTTGTTGTCCAGTCACTCAGTCATGTCCAACTCTTGGGGATCCCATGGACTGCAGCATGACAGGTTTCCCTGTCTATCACCATCTCCCAGAGCCTGCTCAAACTCATGTACATTGAGTCGGTGATGCCATCCAACCATCTGTCATCCCCTTCTGCCGCATTTAATCTTTCCCAGCATCAGTGTCTTTTCCAAAGAGTCAGTTCTTCACATCAGGTGGCCAAAGTATTGGAGTTTAAGCTTCAGCATCAGTCCTACCAATGAATATCCAGGACTGATTTCCTTTAGTATTGACAGGTTGGATCTCTTTGCAGTCCACGAGATGCAAGAGTCTTCTCCAACACCACAGTTCAAAAGCATCAATTGTTCAGTGCTCAGCCTTCTTTATAGGCCAACACTCATATCCATACATGACTACTGGAAAAATCATAGCTTTGACTATATGGACTTTTGTCAGCAAAGTACAGTCTCTTCTTTTAAATATGCTACCTAGATTTGTCATTAGATTCCCTGATGGCTCAGACTGTAAAGAGTCTGCCTGCAGTGAGGGAGAACTGGGTTCAATCCCTTGGCCCAGAAGATACCCTGGAGAAGGAAATGGCAACCCACTCCAGAGTTCTTGCCTGGAAAATCCCATGGATGAAGGAGCCTGACAGACTACAGTCCATGGAGTGGAAAACAGTCAGACATGACTGAGTGACTTCACTTTCACCTTCAGGTTTGTTCCAGCCTTTCTTCCAAGGAGCAAGCACCTTTTAATTTCATGGCTTCAGTCACCATTTGCAGTGATTTTGGAGTCCAAGAAAATAAAGTCTGTTGCTGTTTCCACTGTTTCCTTATCTATTTGCTATGAAGTGATGGGACCAGATGCCATGATTGAGTTTTCTGAATGTTGAGTTTTAAGCCTATTTTTTCACCAAGAGGCTCTTTAGTTCCTCTTCATTTTCTGCCATAAGGGTGGTGTCATCTGCATATCTGAGGTTATTGATATTTCTCCTGGCAATCTTGATTCCAGCTCGTGCTTCACCCAGCCTGGCATTTCACATGATGTACTCTGCATATAAGTTAAATAAGCACAGTGAAAATATACAGCCTTGACGGACTCCTCTCCCTATTTGGAACCAGTCTGTTGTTCCATGTCCAGTTCTAACTGTTGCTTCTTGACCTGCATACAGATTTCTCAGGAGGCAGATCAGGTGGTCTGGTATTCCCATCTCTTTAAAAATTTCCCACAGTTTATTGTGATCCACACACTCAAAGGCTTTAGCATCATCAATGAAGTAGGAGACAATATTTTTCTGGAGGTCTCTTGCTTTTTCAATGATCCAGTGGATGTTGGCAATTTGATCTCTGGTTCCTTTGTCTTTTCTAAATCCATCTTGAACATCAGGAATTCTTGGCTCATGTACAGTTTTAGCCTTGCTTGGAGAAGTTTGAGCATTACTTTGCTAGTTTGTGAGATGAGTGCAATTGTGCAATAGTTTGAACATCCTTTGGCGTTGCCTTTCTTTGGGATTGGAATAAAAACTGAATTTTTCCAGTACTGTGTCCGCTGCTGAGTTTTCCAGATTAACTGGCATATTAAGTGCAGCATCACAGCACCATCTTTTAGGATTTGAAACAACTCAGCTAGAACTCTATCACCTCCACTAGCATTGTTCATAGTGATGCTTCCTAAGGCCTACTTGACTTCACACTCCAGGATGTCTGGATCTAGGTGGGTGATCACACCATTGTGATCCTCTGGGTCATAAAAATCTTTTTGTGTGTAGTTCTTCTGTGTATTCTTGTCACCTCTTAATATTTTATGCTTCTGTTAGGTCCATACTGTTTCTGTCCTTTATTGTGCTCATCTTAATAGAGGACAATAGAATGGGAAAGAGTAGATATCTCTTCAAGGGAATTCGAGATACCAAGGGAACATTTCATGTTAAAAAAAAAAAAGCTATGACAATCTAGACAGCATATTAAAAAGCAGAGACATTACTTTATCAACAAAGTTCCATATAGTCAAAGCTCTGGTGTTTTTAGTAGTCATGTATGGATGTGAGAGTTAGACCATAAAGAAAGCTGAACACTGAAGAATTGATGCTTTTGAACTGTGGTGTTGGAGAAGACTCTTGAGAGTCCCTTGGACTGCAAGGGGATCCAAGCAGTCTATCCTAAAGGAAATCAGTCCTGAATGTTCGTTGGGAGGACTGATGCTGAAGGTTAAGCTCCAATGCTTTGGCCACCTAATGTGAAGAACTGACTCAATGGAAAAGACCTTGATGTTGGGAAAGATTGAAGGCAGGAGGAGAAGGGAATGAGAGAGGATTAGATGGTTAAAAGTCATCACTGACTCCATGGACATGAGTTTGAGCATGCTCTGGGAATTGGTGCTGGACAGGGAAGCCTGGCATGCTGGAGTCCATGGGGTCACAAAAAGTCAGACATGACTGTGACTGAACTGAACTAGCATGAAGTGTCCCCTTGGTATCTCTAATTTTCTTGAAGCCTTTTCCATTCTCTTGTTTTCCTCTATTTCTTTGCACTGATCACTAGGAAGGCTTTCTTTCTTTTTTAAAAATAAATTTATTTATTTTAATTGGAGGCTAATTACTTTATAATATTATATTGGTTTTCTTATCTCTCCTTGCTCCTCTTTGGAACTTGGCATTCAGATGGGAATATTAAGTTATACAAATATTCAGTTGCAAAACAAATGAGTCATGGGTATGCACTGTAAATTGTAGTCAATTACTATAGGGAGTATAGTCAATAACTATTTCATATCTTGGTATTGTGACTTACTGTAGCTAGACTTATGGTGATTATTTTGAAATATATAGAATTACTGAATCATTGTATTGTATAACAGGAGCTTGCATAATGTTGTAGGTCAATTATACTTCGAAATTAGCAAGCCAAACAAGCTCATTACAGAAGTTCAGCTTCATGGTTTTCCACAGCAAGGGTTGAGAAGAGGGGCAATTTGATGAAGGTAGTCAAGAGGTATAAACTTCCACTTATAAGATAAATAATCACTAAGGATGTACTGTACAACATGATAAATACAATTTACACTGCTATATGTTATGTATGAAAGTTCTTAAAATATTAAATTCCAAGAGTTTTCATCATAAGGGAAAATATTTTTTCTATTTCTATAATTTTTCTATCTATATGAAATGATGGATGTTCGCCAAACTTATTGTGATAATCATCATGATGTATATAAATCAAATCAGTGTGCTCTACATTTATACAGTTCTGTATATTAATTACATCTCTATAAAACTGGAAGAAAAAAGCTCTTAAAACATCCTTAAAAAGTGTAGCTAGAGTTAACTCATAATTTGCGTGGCTAAGTGTTTAATTATGAGAAGCATGAGTTTGGGCTCTAATAGAGTTAGGCTCCAGAAAAACATCTACAATGGCAACCCACTCCAGTATTCTTGCCTAGAGAATCCCATGGACGGAAAGGCTTGGTGGGCTACAGTCCACGGGTCGCAAACTGTCGGATACGACTGAGGGACTTCACTTTCACTATGCTTTATTGACTATGCCAAAGCCTTTGACTCTGTGGATCACCACAAACTGTGGAAAATTCTTAAAGAGATGGGAATACTAGACCACCTGACCTGCCTCCTGAGAAATCTGTATGCAGGTAAAGATGCAACAGTTAGAAGTGTACATGGAACAGCAGATTGGTTCCAACTGGGAAAGGAGTATGTCAAGGCTGTGTATTGTTACCCTGCTTGTTTAACTTCTCTGCAAATATATCATGTAAAATGTCGGGCTGGATGAAGCAAAAGCTGGAATCAAGATTGCCAGGAGAAATATCAGTAATCTCAGATATGTAGATAACACCACCCTTATGGCAGAGAGTGAAGAAGAACTAAAGAGCCTTTTGATGAAGGTGAAAGAGGAGAGTGAAAAAGTTGGCTTAAAACTCAACATTCAGAAAACTAAGATCATGCATCTGGACCCATCACTTCATAGCAAATAGATGGGGAAACATTGGAAACAGTGAGAGACTTTATTTTCTTGGGCTTCAAAATCACTACAGATGGTGACTGCAGCCATGAAATTAAAAGACACTTGTTCCTTGGAAGAAAAGCTATGATCAAGCTAGACAGCACATTAAAAAGCAGAGACATTACTTTGCCAACAAAGGTCCATCTGGTCAACGCTATGGTTTTCCTAATAGTCATGTATGGATGTGAGAGGTGGACTATAAACAAAGCTGAGTGCTGAAGATTTGATGCTTTTGAACTGTGGTGTTGGAAGACTCTTGAGAGTCCCTTGGACCACAAGGAAATCCAACCAGTCCATCCTAAAGGAAATCAGTCCTGAATAGTCACTGGAAAGACTGATGCTGATGCTGAAGTTGAAGCTCCAATACTTTGGCCACCTGATGCAAAGAGCTGACTCATTTGAAAAGACCCTAATGCTGGGAAAGATTGAAGGCAGGGGGAGAAAGGGATGACAGAGGATGAGATAGTTGGATCACATCACCAACTCAATGGACATGAGTTTGAGTAAAGTCCGGGAGTTGGTGATGTACAGGGAGGTCTGGAATGCTGCAGTTCATGGGGTCACAAAGAGTCAGACACGACTAAGCAACTGAACTGAGAGGTTCAAATTCTGAATCCATCAATTAATTGATAATCTTCGATATAAAGTATCCTTCAATTTCCTTATGTGTAAAATAAGGGAAAATATCTACATCATACGTGTACTATGAAGAAATGTTCACCCACCCGTTAAAATGCTACTTGGGAGAGAGTAGTCCAGAAACTTTTCCATTTACCAGTTTTTGAGAGTTATTTTGTGAGGGTTGAACCAGCATCTTTGAAAAGCTTTGTGGTAGTTCTCGTTGTAAATCAGAAAGAAAAGTGGGAAATTTGACACCCAGATAAACTGCCTGTATTTGGTTGGGATAATAGAACTTCAGAAGTACATTTATTTTTTTATTTTTTTTTAACTTTTAATTTTTAAATTTTATTTATTTATTTTAATTTTTATTTTTACTTTATTTTACTTTACAGTACTGTATTGGTTTTGCCATACATTGACATGACTCCACCACGGGTGAAGTCAAAGGGTATAACGGTGATTTAATGGGGATAATGGGCAGGGGTCAGATGTTGGTCAGGTGGTCAGAGGAGACCAAGTGGGTATATTTACTATAGTAATCATCAGAGTTAAATATATTTTTACATTGGCTGATTAATCATAGTGTCTATAGGACTGAAATAGATGGGCATGGTACTTAATTTATATTTTTCTTGATTTGAATAAGTGAAAGTATGCCAGATCTTATAAACTAGTGACTTTATTCACCACAAAAGAGTGTTGCAGCCCTTGAGTTTTTTCCTAGATGAAGACAGTTTACAGATCTAGCCTCTTAAGTGAAGGGGAGACTGGGTCCCTTTGAGGAAGAATCTTGCTATGATGCCAAAAACTATACCATAATTCTTTCTCCTAGCCTTCTTTATTAAAGGGACTGTGGTTACTTAGCTCTTGTCTGATTACTAGGAAAAGAGATCTAACTAGACTTCATGATTCTTTTGCTGTTCAGTCACTAAGTCGTGTCTGACTCTGTGCATGGCTCTCAGTTCAGTTCAGTTCAGTTCAGTCACTCAGTCGTGTCCGACTCTTTGTGACCCCATGAATCACAGCACACCAAGGCCTCCCTGTCCATCAGTCTTTCCAGACTCATGTCCATCGAGTCAGTGATGCTATCCAGCCATCTCATCCTCTGTCGTCCCCTTCTCCTCCTGCCCTCAATCCCTCCCAGTATCAGGGTCTTCTCCAATGAGTCAACTCTTTGCATGAGGTGGCCAAAGTATTGGAGTTTCAGCTTCAGCATCAGTCCTTCCAACGAACATCCAGGACTGATCTCCTTCAGCATGGACTGGTTGAATTTCCTTGCAGTCTTGAGGAAGACTCCTCAAGAGTCTTCTCCAACAACCCCATGAACAGCATGACTCTCAACAGACACTAATTCCTGGAGCCTCTTGACAGGCTCTAATTCCTGGAGATTCCACCTTTGTGGTGCACCTATCAAATTAAAGGCTTAACGAGTTCAGATAATTAATGTTAGTTTGCTTTGTGTCCATCTCCAAGTGGCTTAGTTTGTCCCCCAACCTATCATATGGTTGTTTCCTCATGTTCAGAATGTATAGGCAAAGGAGATATATTAGCCACTGGAAGAATCCCCATGCTTGTTTCCTGACTCATGGAGAGAAGGCTGGCACGATAGAAATGTTTACATGGGAGCCACTGGAATTGTTTCTACCTTAACAAATAGTAAAGCTATACTGCATTTCTGGAGGGATTGCAGAAATTTGTGCCATGATCAAGGACTTGAAGAATTCAGGAGTGGTGATTCCTGCCACTTCCTAATACAGCTCACCTACTTGACCTTTGCAGAGAATAGATGGATTTGGATCTTAGAGGATGGCAGACAACTTTTATAAACTTACTCAAGTGATGAGTCAAATTCTAACAGCTGTTCCAGACATTGCTTCATTACCGGAGAAAATCAACATCCTCTGGAACCTGACATGCAATTGGGTAGATCATGGTCTTGTCTCAGACTAGACCTTAAGGTAGATGTTGTCATACGGATAATTTGTAGGTGTGATTAAAGTCCAGAACCATTTGATTTTAAGTACAGGAGATTGTTCTAGATAATCTGGGTAAGCCTGATTCAATTGGTTGCAAGATCTTAAGAACAGAACTGAGGCTTCCCTATTTAACAAAAATTCTTCATGTGACAGCAACCTGGGAGTTCCAGTCTGCCCTTCTCTGCAGCCTGCCTTTAGAGTTGACTTGTCTAGCCACACTTTATAATCATATAGGCCAAAACTTGCCATCAGTCTTATTATATATCTTCTACTGGTTTTGTTTCTTTGGTTAAAGATTTACTAATATAGAAATTAATGTTGTGAGTGCTTATCCATTGTATATGTTAATAAAGAGTATCAGAAACAGTTTGCTTTCAATAGTCAAAACCAACAATATTCCTTCAGTATATTGCATTACCTCATAGTTAAAATTCTCCTCCAATTCTGTTATAATCTTATCCATAGGGACCCACATTTTCATTCAACAAGACACCATGAAAGTGAAAAAAGTGAAAATGTTATGCAGTTAACACTGGGCTAAGGACATCTAAGTACCAAATCCTCTTTATGTTGGGAACTGCTTACCCATACAAAGATAAAGTGAAAAGTGAAAGTGTTAGTGGCTCAGTCATGTCTGACTCTTTGCAACCCCATGGACTGTAGCCTGTGAGGCTCCTCTGTCCATGGAATTCTCCAGGCAAGAATACTGGACTGGGTTGCTGTTCCTTTCTCCAGGGGATCTTACTGACCCGGGAATCGAACCCAGGTCTCCCTCGTTGCAGGTGGATTCTTTACCATCTGAGCCACCAGGGAAGACCATGGAAGTAGTAAAAGTGAAAGTTGTTCAGTCGTGTCTGACTCTTTGTGACCCCATGGACTATACAGTCTATGGAATTCTCCAGGCCAGAATACTGGAGTGAACAGACTTTCCCTTCTCCAGGGGATCTTCCCAACCCAGAGATTGAACCCAGGTCTCATGCATTGCAGGTGGATTCTTTACCAGCTGAGCCACAGGGGAAGCATAAGACAGCATGCTTCTCCACTAGTTTGATAGCATCATGTTAACTGAACTACTGCAGATATCTTGGTAAAACATACAAAACAGAGAGTAAGAAAAAACTCCTTCCACTCCATCAGCCCTAAAGTAGAGGCCCGTGAGAGTTCTAGGCATCTCATCCCAGCACAGAGACATATCCCTTCCAGATTGAAGGACAAGTGGACAGGAACATACAACAAAGATAGGGGCATAGCACCTAATGAGTCTCTGGGTTTTGGAGGCAACGTGTACCTATACCTTGTTTAGGCATGTTGCTCAGACTCATTGATAAGGTAACCTGAAAAGCTCTTGGTTTTGAGGAGCTCCAGACCAAGAGAAATCCTGTAGCTGCCACTTAGGCTTTATGGCCCAATAGAGTCATTTGATCGTGCTTGAAGTAAATGTGGCAGATAGTGATGCTCTGTGGAGCCTTTGACAGGATACTCTAGGTGACTCACATCACAGGTTTTTAGAATTTTGGATCAAAGCTATTTTTGCAGCTTTTTGCAGATATGTATTCTCCTTCTTGAGAAGCAACTTCTAGCTTGCTATTGAGCCCTGCAATTGATTATGGATCACCAAGATAAACATCATAAACTGCTTATTGTCTGACTCAAGAAGAGATAATGGTAGATTCGTTCATCAGGATTCTATAATCCATTGTAGGTGATAGAGATGAGATCAGGCTTGATCTTGAAGGCTCAAGTAAGTGTCATGGGTACGTAGCCCACCTACCCATGGTCACTACCCTTTCTGCATTGCCTCCTCTCTCTTACTGGCAGTTATGGCTTCATGGGAAGTCCTCCATTAGCTGATGATTGAAAATGAAAAATTAAGGCCTAGTTTATAGATGGTAGAGTATGCTGCACAGTATGCTGGCATCAATTCAAAGTAGAAAATGATAGCACTGGAATACAATTCTGGGGTGGTCCTTGAAGAGTAGTGGTGAAGAGAAATCTCTTCAATAGGCAGAATTTTGAGAACTACCCTTGTTTTTCTCATTTTCTTGGAAGATGAAGTGATCAGAGGGAGGTAGAGATACACATTATATCATGGTTAGTGGTTAGAATTTGCCTTGGTGGTCCGGGACTTCAATGGGACATGATCGGAAACTAGGCAACTGGGACATCTGGGCAGAGATTTCTGAGTGGGTATCTCAAAAAGGGGAGAGAATTTTTGTGTTCTTTGTAAATACTCAAAGAAAATCCTAAACAGAGAAGGGTTTTATTTACTTGCCCTGTTTTTTGGATGTTTCCTGGATACATTTAGTCTTCCCAATGATCCCAGGAACAGATGACCGTAGTAGCAGGGGTTTTGCATGGGCCCAGGACCATGGACTCCCACTCCCAAAGGCTGAGTTGTCTACAGCCACTGGTCAGTGTCCAACGCACCAACAGAAGAGACTGACACTGAGCCTTCAGTTTGTCACCACTTTCTGGATTGATTATTCTGAACTATATCCATCCATCCAAGAGGCATCACTGTGTTTTAATTACAATAGACACTCTGTGTAGACTTGTCTTTACTGCTTACAGTGCTTCTGACAAACCCACCATCCATGGATTAAAGAAAATCTTATTCACTGTCTTGGTATTTCACACCACATTGCTTTTGGCAAAGCAACTCATCTCACAGAAAATAGGCTTGTGCTCAGAGAGTTCACTGATCTTACCATCAACTCTCAGCCTAGAAGCTGCTCTAATAGGCTGATGGGACATTATTTAGAAGACTCAGTTACAGCATCATCTGGGTGGTGAGACGGAGGGTGGGGATGTGAAGCATGCTCTGAACTGTCGAAGAATATATAGTGCTCCTTCTACTGTTTAGTATAATGAAAGAGTTTGTTTCTTTATTGCCAGTCACTTGACAATTCAGTGTTTCTTGTGTCAGTGAGGAAAAAAAAATTGCCTAAAAAAAAAGATTTTTGTATTAGAGTAATTTATCCTGACTACTGAGAAAATACATCTTAAACAATAAGGCCACGGAAGAGCATGTGTAAAAATGCTGAAGATCCATGAAACACCTTTTAGTACTCTCAGGTTCTGTGATAAAAGTGGAAATCCACCTCAAACTGTCAAGGATTTCAGAAATGAAGGTTTGTGTCACTCCACATGCAAGGAACCATGGCAAGCTGAAGAAGATGGTGAGGACAAATTTAGTATAAAGCAGGTAGCAGAGGAAACAGGTAGTGGGGGTTCACACTCACTATGAACACCAGTATGACTGTGGGACTAGTTGTAGAATTTGTAGTTATAGGTTTTACTTACTTATTTTCACATGAATATATTTGTATATAAAATGAAATAATGTCTTCCCTTCTACTTAGTTATAGGTTGATTAGTATAGCAACTTCTCATACTCCTCTTATTAACTAAGATTTTCCTATTAATTAATATAAGAATGAGTGTGTGTTAAGTCACTTCAGTCATGTCCAACTCTTTGCGACCTATGGACTGTAGACCTCCAGGCTCCTCTGTCCATAAGATTCTCCAGGCAAGAATGCTGGAGTGGGTTGCTGTGCCCTCCTCCAGGGAATCTCTCTGACCCAGTGATCAATTAATAGTTCATGTCTGAAGAATCCCATGGACAGAGAAGCCTGGTGGGCTATGGTCTATACAGTACCAAAGAGTCAGAAATGACTGAAACAACTTAGCACAGTTTACTGCAATTTTATATCTCAGTAGCTACAAGATATTAAAGTGAGAGTGTGACTCAGGTGGACGAGAAATGAATATTAACTGAAGAAGGATTAAGTATATGTATTATCTTTAGGGAAGAGGGTTAGCTGTGTTTGATTGTGCCAGAGTTGCCTAATACTAAGCAGAAGTATCTTCTGGCCACTATCTTTATTTGAAAGCTGTTGTTGTTGTTGTTCAACAGCTCAGTCATATCCAAATCTTTCTGACCCATGGACTGTAGCACACCAGGCTCCTCTGTCCTCAGCCAACTCTTGGTATTTGTTCAAATTCATGTCCATTGATTCGGTGATGCTATCTAACCATCTCATCCTCTGCCATCCCCATTCTCCTTTTGCCTTCAATCTTTCCCAGCATCAGAGTCTTTTTCAGTGAATCAACTTTGCATCAGGTGGCCAAAGTGTCAGAGCTTCAGCTTCAGCATCAGTCCTTCCAAAGAATACTTAGGGTTGATTTCTTTTAGGATTGACTGGTTTGATCTCCTTGCAGTCCAAGGGGTTGTCAAGAGTCTTCCAAGCACCACAGTTCAAAAACTTTTGTACTTCAGTGCTCAGCCTTCTTTATGGCCCAAGTCTCATATCTGTAATGACTACTGGAAAAACCATAGCCCTGACTATATGGACCATTGGCAAAGTGATATATCTGCTTTTTAGTACATTGTCTAGATTTGTCATAGCTTTCCTTCCAGGAATGAGGGTATTTTAATTTCATATCTGCAGTCACCATCCAGTGATTTTGGAACCCAAGAGAGTAAAATCTATTACTGCTTCTACTTTTCTCCCCTTGTTGATACTTTTGAACTGTGGTGTTGGAGAAGACTCTTGAGAGTTTCCTGGACTGCAAGGAGATCCAACCAGTCCATTCTAAGGGAAATCAGTCCTGAATATTCATTGGGAAGATTGATGCTGAAGCTTAAGCTCCAATATTTTGGCCATCTGATGCGAAGAACTGACTCATTGGAAAAGACCCTGGTGCTGGGGAAGATTGAAGGCAGGAGGAGAAGGGGACGACAGAGGATGAGAAGGTTGGATGGCATCACCGACTCAGTGGACATGAGTTTGAGTAAGCTGTGGGGGTTGGACATGGACAGGGAGGCCTGGTGCGCTACAGCCCATGGGGTCGCAAAGAGTCAGAGATGACTGAGTGACTGTACTGAACTGAAATGAACAGATGGGACCAGATGCCATGATCTTATTTTTTTTAATGTTGAGTTTCAAGCTAGCTCTTTCACTCTCCTCTTTCACTTTCATCAAGAGGTTCTTTAGTTCATCTTTATTTTCTGTCGTTAAGATGGTATCATCTGCATATCTGAGGTTGTTGATATTTCTTGTGGCAATCTTGATTCCAGCTTGTGATTTATTCAGCCTGGAATTTCACACGGTGTACTCTGCTTATAAGTTAAATAAGTAGAGTGACAATATACAGCCTTGATGCACTCCTTTCCCAATTTTGAACCAGTCAATTGTTTCACATCCAGTTCTAACTGTTGCTTCTTGGCCTGCATGCAGTTTGCTCAGGAGTCAGGTAAGATAATCTGATACTCTCATCTCCTTAGAAGGTTTCCACAGTGTGTTGTGATGCACACAAAAGCTTTAGCATAGTCAGTGAAGCAGAAGTAGATGTTTTTCTGGAACTTCCTTGCTTTCTCCATGATCCAACGAATGCTGGCAATTTGATCTCTGGCTCCTCTGCCTCTTTGAAACCCAGCTTACACATCTGGAAGTTCTTAGTTCAAGTACTGCTGAAGTCTAGCTTGAAGTATTTTGAGCATGACCTTGCTAACATGTGAAATGACTGTATGGTAGTTTAAACATTCTTTGGTATTGTCCTTCTTTGGGACTGAAATGAAAACTGACCTTTTCCAGTCCTACGACCTCTGCTGAGTTTTCCAAACTTGCTGACATATTAAGTGCAGGACTTTAATAGCATATTTAATCCTAATAATCTTTTAGGATTTTAAATAGCTCAGCTGAAATTCCCTTACCTCCAGGAGCTTTGTTTGTAGTAATGCTTCCTAAGGCCCAGGTGACTGCACATCCCAGGATTTCCACCTTTAGGTGAGTGACCACACGATAGTAATTATTCAGATCATTAAGAACTTTCTTGTATAGTTCTTCTGTGTATTTGTGTCACTTCATCTAAATCTCTTCTGCTTCTGTTAGGTCCATACAGTTTCTGTCCTTTATTGTGCTCCTCCCTGAATAAAATATTCCCTTGGTATCTTCAATTTTCTTGAAGATATCTCTAGTCTTTCCCATTCTGTTGTTTCCTCTATTTCTTTGTATTGTTCATTTAAGAAGTCTTTCTTATCTCTCCTTGCTATTGTTTGGAACTCTGCATTCATTTGGGTTTTTCTTTACTTTTTTCCCTTGCCTTTCACGTCTCTTCTTTCCTCAATTATTTGTAAAGCCTCCTCAGACAACCACTTTGCCTTTTTGCATTTCTTTTTCTTTAGAGTGGTTTTGGGCACTGCCTCCAGTACAATGTTATGAATATCTATAGCTCTTTAGGCACTCTCTCTATCTGATTGAATCCCTTGAATCTTTTCATCACCTCCACTGTATAATCATAAATAATATGATTTAAATCATACAATAATGGCCTAGTGCTTTTCCCTACTTTCCTCAATTTAGGTCTGAATTTTGTAATAAGGAGCTCATGATCTGAGCCACAGTCAGCTCCATGTCTTGTTTTTTTCTGACTGTTTAGAGCTTCTCTGGAACATTACTATATATGAAGCCTCTGTAAAACCCCTAAAGGAAGGGCGATCTCCCAGTTTGGTGAACTTGTGGGGATTTGGGGAGAGGGGTGCTCATGAACCAGTGAACTAGTACACTTTATGCTTGGCCATACCAGCAAAGTAGCCCTCTTGGAGGAGGTAACCATTAGCCCTACCATAGAGCTGCTGAGCAGATGACCCACAAACTGCAGAACAATTATACCAAAGAAATTCTCACAGTTAAGAAAGTTCTAGGACCCACACTAGGTTTCCCAACCTGAGGATCTGGCAAAGGAACTGAGAACCCCCAGGGAATTTGACTTTGGAGGCCAGTGGGATTTGATTACAGAACTTCTACAGTACTGAGGAAACAGACTCTTGGAGGGCACAAACAAAACCTTGTGTGCACTGGGAGCCAGGAGAAAGGAGCATTGTCTCCACAAGAGACTGAGCCAGACATGCCTGTGAGTGTCCAGGAGTCTCTGATGGAAGCCCTGGTCAGCATTTTGGACTCAGGCCAAACAGGGAGGGAACACAGCCCAGCCCGTCAACAGAAAATCAGATTGAAGATTTACTGAGCATGGCCCCACCCATGAGAACAAGGCCCAGCTTCCCCCACAGTCAGTCTCTCCCATTAGGAAGCTTATATAAGCCTCTTATTCATCAGAGGGAAGATAGAATGAAAATCATAATCACAGAAAACTAAACAAACTGATTACGCAGACCACAACCTGGTCTAACTCAATGAAACTATGAGCCATGCCATGTAAGGCCACCCAAGATGGACGGGTCATGGTGGAGAGTTCTGACAAAACGTGGTCCACTGGAGAAGGGACTAGAATTCCCTTCATACCTTGAGAACCCCATGAACAGTATGAAAAGACAAAAAGGACACTGAAAGATGACGAACTCCCTAGGTCGGTAGGTATCCAATATGCTACTGGAGATCAGTGGAGAAATAACTCCAGAAAGAATGAAGAGGCTGAGCCAGAGTGAAAAAAAAAAAAAAAAAAAAAAAGCCCAGTTGTGGATGTGAGTGGTGATGGAAGTAAAGTCTGATGCTGTAAAAACAGTATTGCATAGAAATCTGGAATATTAGGCCCATGAATCAAAGTAAATTGGAAGTGGTCAAACAGGAGATGGAAAGAGTGAACATCAACATTTCAGGAATCAGGGAACTAGAATGAACTGGAATGGGCAAATTTAATTCAGATGACTGTTATATCTACTACTGTGAACAAGAATCCCTTAGAAGAAATGGAGTTGCCCTCATAATCGACAAAAGAGTCCAAAATGCAGTACTTGTGTTCAATCTCAATGACAGAATAATCTCTGTTCATTTCCAAGGCAAACCATTCAATGCCACAGTAATCCAATTCTATGCCCCAGATGCTAATGCTGAAGAAGCTGAACAGTTCTATGATGAGACATACAAGACCTTCTAGAATTAACACTAAAAAAAAAAGGTGTATTTTTCATCATAGGGGGCTGGAGTGCAAACATAGGAAGTCAAGAGATACCTGGAGTAACAGGCAAGTTTGCCCCTGGAGTACAAATTGAAGCAGGGCAAAGGCTAACAGAGTTTTGCCAATAAAGTGCACTGGTCACAGAAAATACCCTCTTCCAACAATACAGGAGATGACTCTAAACATGTACATCACCGAAATCAGATTGATTATATTCTTTGCAGCCAAAGATGGAGAAGCTCTATACTGTCAGTAAAATCAAGACTAGGAGCTGACTATGGCTCAGATTCCTTTTTACAAAATTTAGACTTAAATGGAAGAAGGTAGGGAAAACCACTAGACCATTCAGGTATGACATAAACCTTACTATTACATAAACCCTTACAATTATACAGTGAAAATGATAAATAGAATCAAGGGATTATATTTGATAGAGTGTCTGAAGAACTATGAACAGAGGATCATGACATTGTACAGATGGCAGCGATCAAAACCATCCCCAAGAAAAAAAAAATTTCAAAAAGGCAAAATGGTTTTCTGAGGAGGCCTTACAAGTAGCTGAGAAAAGGCGAGAAGCTAAAGGCAAAGGAGATAAGGAAAGATATACCCATCTGAATGCAGAGTTCCAAAGAATAGCAAAGAGAGAGAAAGCTTTCCTCAGTATCAATGCAAAGAAATAGAGGAAAAAAATAGAATGGAAAAGACTAGAGATCTCTTCAAGAAAACTAAAGATACCAAGGGAACATTTCATGCAAAGATGGGAACAATAAAGGGCAGAAACAGTATGGACCTAACAGAAGCAGAAGATATTAAGAAGAGGTGGCCAGAATACACAGGAGAGCTAAACAAAAAAATCTTAATGACCCAGATGACCACAATGGTGTGATCACTCACCTAGAGCCAGACATCCTGGAGTCCAAAATCAAGTGGGCCTTAGGAATCATCACTACAGACAAAGCTAGTGGAGGTGATGGAATTCTAGCGGAGCTCTTTCAAATCGTAAAAGGTGATGCTGTTAAAGTGCTGAAGTCAATATGCCAGCAAATTTGGAAAAGTCAGCAGTGGCTACAAGACAGGAAAATGTCGGTTTTAATTTCATTTTCATTTCATAAATAATGTTCAAACTACTGCATAATTGCCCTTACTGATACTCTAACAAAGAAATGCTCAAAATTCTCCAAGTAAGCCTTCAAGAGTAAATGAACAAAGAACTTCCAGATGTTCAAACTGGATTTAGAAAAGGCAGAGGAACCAGAGATCATATTGCCAACATCCACTGGATTATTGAAAAAGCAAGAGAATTCCAGAAAAAATCTACTTCTACTTTACTGACTACACCAAAGCCTTTGACTGTGGGGATCACAATGAACTGTAGAAAATTCTTAAAGAGTTGGGAACACAAGACCATCTTACCTGCCTCCTGAGAAGTCTGTACACAGGTCAAAAGCAACAGTTAGAACCAGACACGGAACAGGCTAGTTCCAAACTGGGAAATATACATCAAGGCTGTATATTGTCACCATGCTTATTTAACTTATATGCAGAGTACATCATGTGAAACACAAGGCTGGAGGAAGCACAAGCTGGAATTAAGATTGCCAGGAGAAATATCAGTAACCTCAGATATGCAGATGACACCACCCTTATGGCAGAAAGCGAAGAGGAACTAAAAAGCCTCTTGATGAAAGTGAAAGAGGATAGTGAAAAAGCTGGCTTGAAACTCAACATCTCTTGGGTTGTTGGAAAACTGTGTTTGCGATGACCAGCATTTTCTCTTGACAAAACTGAGCCTTTGCCCTGCTTCATTTTGTACTCCAAGGCCAAACTTGCCTGTTACTCCAGGTATCCCTTGAGTCCCTATTTTTGCATTCTAATTCCCTATGATGAAAAGTTAATTTTTTTTTTTTTTGGTATTACTTCTAGAAATCCTTGTAGGTCTTCATAGAACCAGTCAACTTCAGCTTCTTCAGCATCAGCAGCATCAGCAGTGTTTGGGCATAGACTTTGATTACTGTAATGTTGAATGGTTTGCTTTGGAAATGAACCAAGACTATTTTGTCAAATTTGAGATTGCACCTAAGTACTGCATTTCACACTGTTCTGTTGATTATGAGGGCTACTCCATTTCTTCTAAGGGATTCTCGGCCACAGTAATAGATGGTCATCTGGCATGGTTCATAGATTCATTGAGTTACGCAAGTCCCTTTGCCACAAGGGGGCTGTGATCTATGAAGGGGATTTGAAAGTTAATCATGGTTAAAAGTAGTGTATATGGATGCTTTGTTGAAAGGGTTGAGTACTCCTGCATTGTGCTACTATAAACTTATGAACCACATTTGCTAAAATCCTTTGTATGGCTAGATTAGAAGTGGCCAAAATAGGAACTTGCATATATTTACTAGGCAAAAGTGAATCAGTGGCCATTACAGTTGGAAGGCTCTGGTGCTCAGATGCTGTGATGCTCAGATGTGGAAGTATCTGTTGGGTCTCAGCTGGTCTTTATTTTCCTCTACTCCACATCCAGCTCATCTTCCTAACTGCTGGCCCTGCTGACCAACAATGGCCCCAGGCCAAGAACCAGATGCGTGGCTGCGAATCCACACAGGTGACAGCAGCACAGAAACATTGACTTCCCATAGATCTCTTCATGGGCTCCTCCTTTGTGGTTCTAATTTGGCAGTGGAAATGCTTGGCTTCTTGGATTTCCCTGCAAGCTCCAAATTATCCCCTCAAGCCAGCTAGGCAGGCTGCTGACTAGTAAGTCTTACTCTTATTCTAGCCCAGCAAATTTCCCTTGAAGACATTCACTTCCTCAGCACCTTCTACATAAGTCTAAGTTCCAATTTATATAAGGAATTCTCTGCTTCAAAGATTGAATCCTGCATGATTCCCTTCAGGATAGTGGCATTGCAACTGCCCCCTCTTTCTTCCTTATAAAAAACTGTCTCCTCTTTAGCAGACAATTTCCACCAGACAAAGTACAATTTTCTTTCATTTAAACAACAAATAGGCTTCCCTGGTAAAGAATCCGCCTGCAATGCAGGAGACCCCGGTTCAATTCCTGGGTTGGTCTACCCACTCCAATATTCTGGCCTGGAGAATTCCATGGACTGTATAGTCCATGGGATTGCAAAGAGTTGGACATGACTGAGCAACTTTCACTTTCACTAACAGCAAGCACTCTTAATTCCACACCACTTTTCAGCCACAACCATATTTATTTTCTCTCAGTTATTAGTGAAACTTCTTAAGACATTTGTCTGTTATCAAATGTGCCCACTTCCTATTCTTCCTGGTTTTTGGAATTCCTTTCAGTCAGGTTTCTCCCCAGCATCTTCCACTGAAATTCATCTCAGCTCCCCACTAATTCCTTCATTGCTAATTTCAACAGGCAATTATAATTCTTCATATGACTTTACCCATTGATTTATCATTTATTCATTCTTGCAACTCTTCGTTTGGTCAGGCTCTCTCTGTCTCTGTTTGTCTGAAATATAGACCAGTTCTTCTCCATCTGTTTTTCTCTTTATTCCTATCTTTTCAGACTTTATTGGTGGAGTGTCCCTGGGTTCAGGTGCTGGATTATTTCTGTCCCTTTTCCCCCACTTCTCAGGTAAGCATATCTAGTCTCATGGCTACCTCTCCTTTCTGTGTGCTAACGTTGCCAAAATTTAATCCTCCAGCTCAGGCCTCAACTCTCCAAAATCCTTTCTCTAGAAAGTCACTTGACATCTTAATTTGGATGTCGGACAAGAGCTTAAACTTTTGTCCAGAACCAAAGTTCTCATCTTCCCTCTCATCCCCCAAACTCTTCCTTCTACAGCCTTTCCCTTTTCAGACTTTCAAATACTTAGCCCCCAAATGTGGAAACTTTTTTGTCTTTGCTCCTTTATATTTCATTCCAAGGGCACCAGAAAATTCTGCTGACTCTATTTTCAAAATGCATGTGGAATCTAACCTTTCTCATACTGCTCCCAAACTGGTCTAAGCAGTCATCATACTTTGCCTGAATAATTGCCATCAACTCATTTGTATAATTATTCCTCCTGGTTCTGCTTTTCCTCCTCCACCCCAATCTATTCTCAGGTACAGCTAGAGATAGTTTATTTAAGTGTTTGATTAAATTTTCTGCTCCAGATTTTCCAGTAGCTCATCTCATTTCATCTCACGCATGGGTAGGGATAGGCTAACCACTCTAGTATTCTTGTGCTTTCCTTGAGGCTCAGCTGGTAAAGAATCTGCCTGCAATGCAGGAGACCTGGGTTTGATCCCTGGGTCAGGAAGATCCCCTGGAGAAGGGAAAGGCTACTCACTCCAGTATTCTGGCCTGGAGAATTCCATCGGCTATATAGTCCATGGAGTCACAAAGAGTCAGACATGACTGAGCGACTCTCACTTTCCTCTCATCTCATTCAGATTAGGGCCCCAAATCTTTACAAAGTCCTATAAATACCTAAAAAATCTACTTTGCCTACCTCTCTACCCTAAAACCCCTGGTTCGTTCCATTCTGGCAACATTGGGCTTCCTGTTATTTTTGGAAAATGCTAAGCACATCATTGTTTCAGGGACTTCATATTTGTTCTTTCTTGGAAGGCTCTTTCCCAGATATTAATACAACTTATTGTCTCTCCTTGAGGTCTCTGATCAAATGCCACTGAATCAATGAAACCTTTCATGATCACTCTATTTAAAGACTGCCTTATTTAAAGAGCAACCTCACTCTTCTCTGTGGTTTCCTAACCCCTTCTTCTATTTTTTTCCTCCGTAGAATGAATGTGTATAACAAACATCTATACATATATTGGAAATAATATATTTGATATTATATAATGCATCTATTATTTCTACCACAGAACATAGTATTAAAAGATGGACCCCACCTCAAGGATCTCCTGCATTCCACATAAACTCTTCTCTGACACAAATATTAAGAGCTATTCAATATTCTTGTGATAGTCAGAATCAGTCACCTCAGTACGTAACAGCTTCTTGTTTGCCTCTTCTTTTGCTGTTTACTTTCCCTGCTCCTTCTCCTCTTCTTCTCCTCTTTCTTTTTTTGCCTTTGAGTTCACTGGCAATTTAGACAATAATTTAGTTTTGTTTATAATTCATCTTTCTTTTCTAGAATGTAAGCTCCCCATCCTATATGTAGTTTTTTTCTTCTCCAAGAAGACAAGAAACTTTTATTTTTTTTTTTTTTTTTTTTTGTTATTTTTTTTTTTTTATTTTTTAAATTTTAAAATCTTTAATTCTTACATGCATTCCCAAACATGAACCCCCCTCCCACCTCCCTCCCCATAACATCTTTCTGGGTCATCCCCATGCACCAGCCCCAAGCATGCTGCATCCTGCGTCAGACATAGACTGGCGATTCAATTCACATGATAGTATACATGTTAGAATGTCATTCTCCCAAATCATCCCACCCTCTCCCTCTCCCTCTGAGTCCAAAAGTCCGTTATACACATCTGTGTCTCTTTCCCTGTCTTGCATACAGGGTCATCATTGCCATCTTCCTAAATTCCATATATATGTGTTAGTATACTGTATTGGTGTTTTTCTTTCTGGCTTACTTCACTCTGTATAATCGGCTCCAGTTTCATCCATCTCATCAGAACTGATTCAAATGAATTCTTTTTAACGGCTGAGTAATACTCCATTGTGTATATGTACCACAGCTTTCTTATCCATTCATCTGCTGATGGACATCTAGGTTGTTTCCATGTCCTGGCTATTATAAACAGTGCTGCGATGAACATTTATAAAACATTTTGATGCAGTTTATTTTATTTTCTTCTACAAGATTTATGGTTTCATTTATTCTTTTTAAAATTGCAGTTGACAGAAAATATTATATTCATTTAAGGTATACAATAGGATCCAACATTTGTGTACAATGAGAATTGATCACCATAATAATTCTAGTAACCATCTGTCACCATAAAAAGTTGTTATAAAGTTATTTATTGTATTTTCTATGCTGTCCATTATATTTCTATGACTTGTTTATTTTATAGTTGGAACTTTATACCTCTTAACCTTTCTCATCGATTTTTCTTCCCTGCCCTCATCTGGCAACCATCTGTTGGTTCTCAGTAACTGTGACCATGTTTCCATTTCATTATGTTTGTTCATTTGTTTTATTTTTTAGATTCCACAAATGAGTGGAATCATACAGTATTTAACTTTCCATATCTGACTTTATTCACCGAACAGAATATCCTCTAGGTCTGCCATGTTGCTGCAAATGCAAAGATTTCATCCTTTTTATGGCTGGGTAATATTCTATTTTATATGTATACTGTAGCATTATTCATATCTCAGTAGGCACTTACATTGCTTCCATATCTTGTCTATTGTGAAAAATGCTACACTGAACATAGGTTCACTTATGGGTGTGACTGGTGATAGAAGCAAGATCCGATGCTGTAAAGAGCAATATTGCATAGGAACCTGGAATGTCAGGTCCATGAATCAAGGCAAATTGGAAGTGGTCAAACAAGAGATGGCAAGGGTGAACATCGACATTCTAGGAATCAGTGAACTAAAATGGACTGGAATGGGTGAATTTAACTTAGATGACCATTATATCTACTATTGTGGGCAGGAATCCCTCAGAAGAAATGGAGTGGCCATCATGGTTAACAAAAGAGTCCGAAATGCAGTACTTGGATGCAATCTCAAAAACAACAGAATGACCTATGTTCATCTCCAAGGCAAACCATTCAATATCACAGTTATCCAAGTCGATGCCCCAACCAGTAACGCTGAAGAAGCTGAAGTTGAATGGTTTTATGAAGACCTACAAGACATTTTAGAATTAACACCCAAAAAAGATGTCCTTTTCATTATAGAGGACTGGAATGCAAAAGTAGGAAGTCAAGAAACACCTGGAGTAACAGGCAAATTTGGCCTTGGAATGCGGAATGAAGCAAGGCAAAGGCTAATAGATTTTTGCCAAGAAAATGCACTGGTCAGAGCAAACACCTTCTTCCAACAACACAAGAGAAGACTCTACACATGGACATCACCAGATGGTCAACACCGAAATCAGATTGATTCTATTCTTTGCAGCCAAACATGGAGAAGCTCTATACAGTCAACAAAAACAAGACCAAGGGCTGACTGTGGCTCAGATCATGAACTCCTTATTACCAAATTCAGACTTAAATTGAAGAAAGTAGGGAAAACCACTAGACCATTCAGGTATGACCTAAATCAAATCCCTTATGATTATACAGTGGAAGTGAGAAATAGATTTAAGGGCCTAGATTGGATAGATAGAGTGCCTGATGAACTATGGAATGAGGTTCATGACATTGTACAGGAGACAGGGATCGAGACCATCCCCATGGAAAAGAAATGCAAAAAAGTAAAATGGCTGTCTGGGGAGGCCTTACAAATAGCTGCAAAAAGAAGAGAAGTGAAAAGCAAAGGAGAAAAGGAAAGATATAAGCATCTGAATGCAGAGTTACAAAGAATAGCAAGAAGAGATAAGAAAGCCTTCTTCAGCGATCAATGCAAAGAAATCGAAGAAAACAACAGAATGGGAAAGACTAGAGATCTCTTCAAGAAAATTAGAGATACCAAGGGCACATTTCATGCAAAGATGGGCTCGATGAAGGACAGAAATGGTCTGGACCTAACAGAAGCAGAAGATATTAAGAAAAGATGGCAAGAACACATGGAATAACTGTACAAAAAAGATCTTCACGACCCAGATAACCATGATGATGTGATCACTAATCTAGAGCCATACATCTTGGAAACTGAAGTCAAGTGGGTCTTAGAAAGCATGACTACGAACAAAGCTGGTGGAGGTGATGGAATTCCAGTTGAGCTGTTTCAAATCCTGAAAGGTGATGCTGTGAAAGTGCTGCACTCAATATGCCAGCAAATTTAAAAAACTCAGCAGTGGCCACAGGATTGGAAAAGGTCAGTTTTCATTCCAATCCCAAAGAAAGGCAATGCCAAAGAATGCTCAAACTACCACACAATTGCACTCATCTCACACGCTAGTAAAGTAATGCTCAAAATTCTCCAAGCCAGGCTTCAGCAATATGTGAACCGTGAACTCCCTGATGTTAAAGCTGGTTTTAGAAAAGGCAGAGGAACCAGAGATCAAACTGCCAACATCCGCTGGATCATGGAAAAAGCAAGAGAGTTCCAGAAAAACATCTATTTCTTCTTTATTGACTATGCCAAAGCCTTTGACTGTGTGGATTGCAATAAACTGTGGAAAATTCTGAAAGAGATGGGAATACCACACCACCTAACCTGCCTCTTGAGAAATCTGTATGCAGGTCATGAAGCAACAATTAGAACTGGACATGGAACAGCAGACTGGTTCCAAATAGGAAAAGGAGTACGTCAAGGCTGTATATTGTCACCCTGCTTATTTAACTTCTATTCAGAGTACATCATAAGAAACGCTGGACTGGAAGAAACACAAGCTGGAATCAAGATTGCCAAGAGAAATATCCATAGCCTCAGTTATGCAGATGACACCACCCTTATGGCAGAAAGTGAAGAGGAACTCAAAAGCCTCTTGATGAAAGTGAACGAGGAGAGTGAAAAAGTTGGCTTAAAGCTCAACATTCAGAAAACGAAGATCATGGCATCTGGTCCCATCACTTCATTGGAAATAGATGGGGAAACAGTGGAAACAGTGTCAGACTTTATTTTTTTAGGCTCCAAAATCACTGCAGATGGTGATTGCAGCCATGAAATTAAAAGACGCTTACTCCTTGGAAGAAAAGTTACGACCAACCTAGATGGCATATTGAAAGCAGAGACATTACTTTGCCGACTAAGGTCCGTCTAGTCAATAAGGCTGAACGCTGAAGAATTGATGCTTTTGAACTGTGGTGTTGGAGAAGACTCTTGAGAGTCCCTTGGACTGCAAGGAGTTCCAACAAATCCATTCTGAAGGAGATCAACCCTGGGATTTCTTTGGAAGGAATGATGCTAAAGCTGAAACTCTAGGACTTTGGCCACCTCATGCAAAGAGTTGACTCATTGGAAAAGACTCCGATGCTGGGAGGGATTGAGGGCAGGAGGAGAAGGGGATGACAGAGGATGAGATGGCTGGATGGCATCACTGACTCGATGGATGTGAGTCTGAGTGAACTCCGGGAGTTGGTGATGAACAGGGAGGCCTGGCATGCCGTGATTCATGGGCTCGCAAAGAGTTGGACGCTACTGAGTGACAGAACTGAACTGAACATAGTGATGTGCATATATTTTTTGATTTAGTGTTTTTTGCCTTTTTTGGAAAGATGTTTGGAATTGGTGGATCATATGGTAGCTTCATTTTTTAATGTCTTGAGAAATCTCCATAACACTTTCAGTAATGTCTACACCAACTTATACTCCCACTAACAGTGCATGAGGGTTCCCTTTTCTTCACATCCTTTCCAGCACATGTTATTTGTTGTCTTTTTGATAATAGCTATATCGACAGGTGTGAGGTGATATCTCATTGAGGTTTTGTTTGTGTTTCCCTGATAATAAGAGACGTTTAAAATCTTTTTAGGTGCTTGTAGACCATCTGTATGTCTTCGTTGGAAAAAAAGTCTACTCAGGTCCTTTGTCCATTCTTAAATCAGGCTGTTTGATTTTAAATTGTATGAGTTCTTTATAGACTTTGGATATTAACCCTTTACTGGGCATATGATTTGCAAATATCTTCTTGCATTCAGTAGGCTATCTTTTCATTTTGTTGATGATTTCCTTTGGTATGCATAAAGTACAGTTTTAGGTCTACAGAACAATTGAGAATTAAGCCCAGAGATTTGTATTTGTTGCCCTCACACATACACAGTCTCTCCCATTATCAATGTCACTTGCTATGATTTACATTAGAGTTTTTTCCTGGTGTTATATATTTTCAATGGGTTTTGACAAATGTATAATGTCATGTATTCACCGTTATAATATCATAGAACATAGTTTACTGTCCTACAAATCCTCTGTGCTCTACCTATTCATCTCTCTCTTCCCACCAGTTCTTGACAACCACTGGTCCTTTTACTTTACATAGTTTTTCCTTTTCTAGGATGTCATATAGTTGGAATTATTTAGCCTTTCAAGTTTAGTATTTCACTTAGTAGTATGCATTTTAGACTTCTATATGCCTTCATATGGCTTAATAGGTCATTTATTTTTAGGGTTGAATAGTATTCCATCGTCTGGATGCACTACAGTTTATTTCCCTGTTCACCCACTGACAGTGGAGTTTTGCTCATTGTTGTAATAGTAGCTCCTAAAACACCACCTGGTGCATAGGAGATGTTCAATACACATTCCTTATCCTCATTATGCAATTATTCTTTTAGTGAATGACATCACCCTCAAGTAGATTGCCCAATACTGGAACCAAGCTTTCAGGAATTTGAGACTTCACATGCGCCCCTTCACTCCCATTCTCTAAAATCTACCTCTTGATAATCGCTTGAATTCGTCTTTTCTCTTCATCCACGTTGTCAATAACATGATTCAGGCTTCATTAACTTATCCTCAAATGAGACAATAGCCTTCTCACCTGTCTTTCTTCTTATGCATAACCTATGTTCCTAAAGGGCAGGAATCCCTCAGAAGAAATGCGGCAGCCAACATGGTCAACAAAAGAGTCTGAAATGCAGTACTTGGATTCAATCTCAAAAATGAAAAAATGATCTCTGTTCGTTTCCAAGGCAAACCATTCAATATCACAGTAATCCAAGTCTATGCCCCAACCAGTAATGCTGAAGAAACTGAAGTTGAATGGTTCTATGAAGATCTACAAGACATTTTAGAACCAACACCCCCAAAAGATGTCCTTTTCATTATAGGGGACTGGAATGCAAAAGTAGGAAGTCAAGAAACACCTGGAGTAACAGGCTAATTTGGCCTTGGAATGCGGAATGAAGCAAGGCAAAGGCTAATAGAGTTTTGCCAAGAAAATGCACTGGTCATAGCTAACACCGTCTTCCAACAACACAAGAGAAGACTCTACACATGGACATCACCAGATGGTCAACACAGAAATCAAATCGATTCTATTCTTTGCAGCCAAACATGGAGAAGCTCTATACAGTCAACAAAAACAAGACCGGGAGCTGACTGTGGCTCAGATCATGAACTCGTTATTGCCAAAATCATACTTAAATTGAAAAAAGTAGGGAAAACTACTAGAGCATTCAGGAATGACCTAAATCAAATTCCTTATGATTTTACAGTGGAAGTGAGACTTAGATTTAAGGGACTAGATCTGATAGATGGAGTGCCTGATGAACTGTGGACCGAGGTTCATGACATTGTACAGGAGACACGGATCGAGACCATCCCCATGGAAAAGAATGGCAAAAAAGCAAAATGGCTGTCTGGGGAGGCCTTACAAATAGCTGTGAAAAGAAGAGAGGTGAAAAGCAAAGGATAAAAGGAAAGATATAAGCATGTGAATGCAGAATTCTAAAGACTAGCAAGAAGAAATAAGAAAGCCTTCCTCAGCAATCAATGGAAAGAAATCGAGGAAAACAACAGAATGGGAAAGACTAGAGATCTCTTGAAGAAAGTTAGAGATACCAAGGGAATATTTCATGCAAAGATGGGCTCAGTAAAGGACAGAAATGGTCTGGACCTAACAGAAGCAGAAGATATTAAGAAGAGGTAGCAAGAATACACAGAAGAATTGTACAAAAAAGATCTTCACAACCAAGATAATCACGATAGTGTGATCACTCACCTAGAGCCAGACATCCTAGAATGTGAAGTCAAGTGGGCCTTAGAAAGCTTCACTACAGACTAAGCTAGTAGAGGTGATGGAATTCCAGTGGAGCTGTTTCAAATCCTGAAAGATGATGCTGTGAAAGTGCTGCACTCAATATGCCAGCAAATGTGAAACACTCAGCAGTAGCCACAGGACTGGAAAAGGTCAGTGTTCATTACAATCCCAAAGAAAGGAAATGCCAAAGAATGCTCAAACTACCGCACAATTATATTCATCTCACACACTAGTAAAGTAATGCTCAAAATTCTCCAAGCCAGGCTTCAGCAATACGTGAACCATGAACTTTCAGATGTTCAAGCTGGTTTTAGAAAAGGCAAAGGAACCAGAGATCAAATTGCCAACATCTGCTGGATCATGGAAAAAGCAGGAGAGTTCCAGAAAAACATCTATTTCTGCTTTATTGACTATGCCAAAGCCTTTGACTGTGTGGATCACAATACACTGTCGAAAATTCTTAAACACATGGGGATACCAGACCACCTGACCTGCCTCCTGAGAAATTTGTATGCAGATCAGGAAGCAACAGTTAAAAGAGGATATGGAAGAATAGACTGGTTCCAAATAGGAAATGGAGTACGTCAAGGCTGTATATTGTCACCCTGCTTATTTAACTTCTATGCGGAGTACATCATGAGAAACGCTAGGCTGAAAGAAACACAAGCTGGAATCAAGATTGCCGGGAGAAATATCGACAACCTCAGATATGCAGATAACACCACCCTTATGGCAGAAAGTGAAGAGGAACTCAAAAGCCTCTTGATGAAAGTGAAAGTGGAGAGTGAAAAAGTTGGCTTAAAGCTCAACATTCAGAAAACGAAGATCATGGCCTCTGGTCCCATCACTTCATTGGAAATAGATGGGGAAACATTGTCAGACTTTATTTTTCTGGATTCCAAAATTACTGCAGATGGTGACTACAGCCATGAAATTAAAAGACGCTTACTCCTTGGAAGCAAAGTTATGACCAACCTAGATAGCATATTGAAAGCAGAGACATTACTTTGCCGACTAAGGTCCATCTAGTCAAGGCTATGGTTTTTCCTGTGGTCATGTGTGGATGTAATAGTTGGACTGTGAAGAAAGCTGAGCACTGAAGAATTGATGCTTTTGAAATGTGGTGTTGGAGAAGACTCTTGAGAGTCCCTTGGTCTGCATGGAGATTCAACCAGTCCATTCTAAAGGAGATCAGTCCTGGGTGTTCTTTGGAAAGAATGATGCTAAAGCTGAAACTCTAGTACTTTGGCCACCTCCTGTGAAGAGTTGACTCATTGGAAAAGACTCTGATGCTGGGAGGGATTGGGGGCAGGAGGAGAAGGGGACGATAGAGGATGAGATGGCTGGATGGCATCACTGACTCGATGGACGTGAATCTGAGTGAACTCTGGGAGTTGGTGATGGACAGGGAGGCCTGGTGTGCTGTGATTCATGGGGTCGCAAAGAGTCGGACACGACTGAGTGACTGAACTCAACTGAACTGATCCCCTAAAACACATATTTCTGTTGTTCTCTTCCTCAAATATCCAACAGATTAAAGTTTAAACTCATTTACACTGATTATTCTTTATATTCGTACTTACAAAGTACACAAACACCTATTCAGTCTCTCTTTTCCTAAACTTTCACCTCCTATTCTGTGTTCTGAATTATTTAGAATATTCTAAGCAGGGTGTTCTTGTTTGCCAAGTCAGGAACCTTTTGTGCATCCTAAACTGCTCCCTGTCTTCCTTATTTGGCTGTTCTTGAAACAATCGATCTTACTATCAATTCCATATTTAGGAGATAAATTACAAATTAACCATAGAGAAAAATATGGAACTCTTGAAATCTGAGGATGATGATTTGTTCTCTGTATTTCTGCAAATAGTACAGAAGTGGCCATTACATTAGGTCACAGGCTAAAAGGTAAAATTCCTGTAAACTCTTGGAAGCTTTGTGGCTGGTACCCACGGTAGAACTATACAAGGAAGGACTCCAGTATTTTCAGTGGCATCACAGTGAATATTTAGAAACTGGATGGATCAACCATTTTAAAATGCTTATGTCATTCATCTTCCTTTATTATAATACACTGATAATATTATAATATACGGATGTCAGATTTTTATTTTTAAGTGAAGCAGAAGGAAACTTTCTGAAAAAATATCTTAAAAGGACTGGAATTCCTGCTGTGAAAACAAGAAAAGTTGGGTTTCTCATTCTTTGAGCTCCCACCTTCTTTCAGTTTTCACAGACAGACACACACAAGTGTACAAATATATCATTAATCTAAGAAGGTTTGGAATAATGTTAAGAGCCAAATGTACAAGTTAATAGAAAGTGAAGGGAAGAATGTCAGCCTATCTTCTGAACAGACAGGGTAATCATTTCTTTTTGTAGTAGTTCCATATCCTAGTAACTAAACGATTTCATATAAGGAGATACAGTTGAGCATTGGGAAATTGCATCTACTATTTGATTGCAAGTGATTTCATTCTGTCCTTAACTTACAGCATTGGACTTTGGCATTGAAATAGGAATAGAACATCGAATCAGATATTTTTCCTTTTAGCACTTGCCATTTCAAAGAACTTTACACTATTACTGCATCCCCAAGAAGCAGGTGGGATTAATAGCTTTATAAAGCTCTTTGGTTTTCTATAGTTAGAGAATAAAAAATCCTAAAATAGTAAATTGATTTGAACTTTAGGATAGAGGAAATGAAGGCCAGATTCACAGTTCTTAGTTTCCAGGATTATAGCTTCTCAATTGATCTATTTTCCTCTATAACTTCCTTCAGTATAGTAATTTGAGTCTTGTATGGTTGAAGTTAATGTCCACTAAGCCTATTTTATCGAGTCAGGAATTTTGAGTTCTAATCCTCATTTCACCTGTTATTTTCACTAACACTCAGTCCAGTTCAGTTCGGTCACTCAGCCAGTTGGACTCTTTGCAACCCCATGAATTGCAGCATGCCAGGCCTCCCTGTCCATCACCAACTCTGGGAATTCACTCAAACTCACGTCCATTGAGTCGGCGATGCCATCCAGCCATCTCATCCTGTCTTCCCATTCTCCTCCTGCCCCCAATCTCTCCAAGCCTCAGGGTCTTTTCCAATGAGTCAGCTCTTTGCAAGAGGTGGCCAAAGTACAGGAGTTTCAGCTTTAGCATCATTCTTTCCAAAGAACACCCAGGACTGATCTCCTTTAGAATGGACTGGTTGGATCTCCTTGCGGTCCAAGGGACTCTCAAGAGTCTTCTCCAACACCACAGTTCAAAAGCATCAATTCTTCGGTGCTCAGCCTTCTTCACAGTCCAAATATCACATCCATACATGACCATAGGTAAAACCATAGCCTTGACTAGATGGACCTTTGTTGGCAAAGTAATGTCTCTGCTTTTCAATATGCTATCTAGGTTGGTCATAACTTTCCTTCCAAGGGATAAGCGTCTTTTAATTTCATGGCTGCAGTCACCATCTGCAGTGATTTTGGAACCCCCGAAATTAACTCTGACACTTTTTCCCCATCTATTTCCCATGAAGCGATGCAACCAGATGCCATGATCTTTGTTTTCCGAATGTTGCACTTTAAGCCAACTTTTTCACTCTCCACTTTCACTTTCATCAAGAGGCTTTTTAGGTCCTCTTCACTTTCTGCCATAAGGATAGTGTCATTTGCATATCTGAGGTTATCAATATTTCTCCCAGCAATCTTGATTCCAGCTGTGCTTCTTACAGCCCAGCGTTTTTCATGATGTACTCTGCATAAAAGTTAAATAAGCAGGGTGACAATATACAGCCTTGACGTACTCCTTTTCCTATTTGGAACCAGTCTGTTGTTCCATGTCCCGTTCTAACTGTTGCTTCCTGGCATGCATAGAGATTTCTCAAGAGGCAGGTCAGGTGGTCTGGTATTCCCGTCTCTTTCAGAATTTTCCACAGTTTATTGTGATCCACACAGTCAAAGGCTTTGGCATAGTCAATAAAGCAGAAATAGATGTTTTTTTCTGGAACTCTCTTGCTTTTTCCATGATCCAGCAGATGTTGGCAATTTGATCTCTGGTTCCTCTGCCTTTTCTAAAACCAGCTTGAACATCTGGAAGTTCACGGTTCATGTATTGCTAAAGCCTGGCTTGGAGAATTTTGAGCATTACTTTACTAGCATGTGAGATGACTGCAATTGTGTGGTAGTTTAAGCATTCTTTGGCATTGCCTTTTTTTGGCATTGGAATGAACACTGACCTTTTCCAGTGCTGTGGCCACTGCTGAGTCTTTCACATTTGCTGGCATATTGAGTGCAGCACTTTCACAGCATCATCTTTCAGAATTTGAAAAAGCTCCACTGGAATTCCATCACCTCTACTAGCTTAGTCTGTAGTGAAGCTTTCTAAGGCCCACTTGACTTCACATTCTAGGATGTCTGGCTCTAGGTCACTGATCACACCATCGTGATTATCTTGGTCTTGAAGATCTTTTTTGTACAGTTCTTCTGTGTATTCTTGCCACCTCTTCTTAATATCTTCTGCTTCTGATACGTCCATACCATTTCTGTCCTTTATTGAGCCCATCTTTGCATGAAATATTCCCTTGTATCTCTAACTTTCTTCAAGAGATCTCTAGTCTTTCCCATTCTGTTGTTTTCCTCGATTTCTTTGCATTGATTGCTGAAGAAGGCTTTCTTATCTCTTCTTGCTATTCTTTGGAACTCTGCATTCAGATGCTTGTATCTTTCCTTTTCTCCTTTTGTTTTTTGCTTCTTTTCTTTTCACAGCTATTTGTAAGGCCTCCCCAGACAGCTATTTTGCTTTTATGAATTTCTTTTCCATGGGGATGGTCTCGATCCCTGTCTCCTGTACAATGTCATGAACCTCATTCCATAGTTCATCAGGGACTCTACCTATCAGATCTAGTCCCTTAAATCTATTTCTCACTTCCACTGTAAAATCATAAGGAATTTGACTTAGGTCATACCTGAATGGTCTAGTGGTTTTCCCTACTTTTTTCAATTTAAGTATGAATTTGGCATAAGGAGTTCCTGATCTGAGCACAGTCAGCTCCTGGTCTTGTTTTTGCTGACTGTATAGAGCTTCTCCATGTTTGGCTGCAAAGAATATAATCAGTCTGATTTCCGTGTTGCCCATCTGGTGATGTCCATGTTTAGAGTCTTCTCTTGTGGTGTTGGAAGAGGGTGTTTGCTATGACCAGTGGGTTTTCATGGTAAAACTCTTTTAGCCTTTGCCTTGCTTCATTCTGCATTCCAAGGCCAAATTTGCCTGTTACTCCAGGTGTTTCTTGACTTCCTACTTTTGCATTCCAGTCCCCTATAATGAAAAGGACATCTTTTTGGGGTGTTGGTTCTAAAATGTCTTGTAGATCTTCATAGAACCATTCAACTTCAGCTTCTTCAGCATTACTGGTTGGGGCATCGACTTGTATCACCGTGATATTTAATGGTTTGCCTTGGAAACAAACAGATCATTCTGTTGTTTTTGAGATTGCATCCATGTACTGCATTTTGAACTCTTTTGTTGACCATGATGGCTACTCCATTTCTTCTAAGGGATTCCTGCCCGCAGTAGTAGATATACTGGTCATCTGAGTTAAATTCACCCATTCCAGTCCATTTTAGTTTGCTGATTCTTAGAATGTTGACGTTCACTCTTGCCATCTCCTGTTTGACCACTTCTAATTTGCCTTGATTCATGGACCTAACATTCCAGGTTCCTATGCAATATTGCTCTCTACAGTATTGGACCTTGCTTCTATCACCAGTCACATCCACAACTGGATATTGTTTTTGCTTTAGCTCGATCCCTTCATTCTTTCTGGAGTTATTTATCCATTGATCTCCAGCAGCATATTGGTCACCTACCGGCCTGGGGAGTTCCTCTTTCAGTATTCTATCATTAACACTAATATTTCTGAAATTCACTTGTATGTTCTACAAGATGAACACTTTTTTTTTTGATATATTGATTAGCATTCAAAACTTTTTCTCCCAGTTTCATTGAGCTATAATTGTAATACAGCTCTAAATAAATTTAAGACATAGTGCATAGGTTTTTGTCCTACATACATCAGGAAATGACTTTCACAATAAGTTTAGTGAATATCTATCATCTCCTATAGATAGAACATTAACGAAATTTGAAAAAAATATTTCTCTTTTGATGAGAACTCTCCAGATATACACTTTAAACAACTTCACTATATAGCTTACTGTATTGTTAAGTACATTTCTCATGTTGTACATTATGTCCCTAGTATGTATTTAGTTTAAAACTGAAACTTTGTATCTCTTAACTATCTTCATCCAATTCCCTTTCACCCCCACCCCAAACTTCCCCACCTCTCATAACCAAAGTTCTGATTTCTTTTTCATTGAGTTTGTTTGTTTTAAATAATGATAACCCTGTATGCAAGACAGCAGAAGAGACACAGATGTATAGAACAGTCTTTTGGACTCTATGGGAAAGGGAGAGGGTGGGATGATTTGGGAGAATGACATTGAAACATGTATAATATCATATAAGAAAAGAATCACCAGTCTAGGTTAGATGCAGGATATAGAATGCTTGGGGCTGGTGCACTGGGATGACCCAGAGGGATGGTATGAGGATGGAGCTGGGAGGTGGGGTTCAGGATTGGGAACACGTGTACACCCGTGGCGGATTCATGTTGATATATGGCAAAACCAATACAATATTGTAAAGTAAAAAAAAAAAAAAAGAAAAAAAAGTCTTTCAATATATATACATACATATATATATATATAAAATTGACTTACAATACACCATATAAGTTCCTGTTACAGAACATGTTGATCTGGTATTTCTATACATGTCACACTGATCACCGTGATAAATCTAATTATAGTATATCCCTATACAAGGATATTGCATTTTTAAAATATTTATTTTTAAAATTTTAAAATGTTTTCATTGGAGTAGAGCTGTTTTATAATGTTGTGTTAGCTTCTGCTGTACAGAAAAACGAATCAGTCATACATATACATATATCCACTCTTTTTCCAGTTTTCCTGTTTGGATCACCACAGAGCATTCAGTAGAGTTCCCTATTCTATACAGTAGATTCTTGTTAGTTATCTGTCTTCTACATAGTAGTGTATCTATGTCAGTCCCAATCTTCCAATTCATCTCACTCCTCTTTTCCCCGTTGGTAATGAGAATTAAATGACTTGATGTATACAATCCACATAGAGCAGTAAATATTTGATGAATTATTTATAGTTAATATTATGCATATTTTTATTTGTTATCTTGTTAACTCTGCAGAGATTGTTTGCAGGTGGTAGTAACTCTGTTTTCAGTTAAATTTATAGTTCCATCCTAAAATTAGATACTGAATCTTGCCTTGTAGTAAGGTTACAAAAATAACAAAGTTATTTTATTTTATAACTGGAAGTTGTGAAGTTTGGGGAATGTAGTCAATAGCCATCTAATTAACATCTCTGTGAGGTAGTTCCATTAAACTATCCTCTCCACAGGTGAGGAAATAGAAGCACATTGATTTCAGTACTTTTCCTATGGTCATATACCTAATTAAGGTCGATCTCGCCTTTCTGAAAAGTGGAAAGCAGGTTCCAAAACCCAAGTTCTTGGCCACTATCCTAAATGATTGAGCCATATAACTTAAATACTACAGACAGTCTAAGCTGTGTGGATGGGGGGCCATAATCTATACAAAGAATAGAAATAAAGGATATAGGCATATGCTCTAGAAGCATATTAAATAAATGTGCAAAGAGAGATTATATGTATGTTAAATGCATATCAAGGATGGGGTTCACAATAATTTAGCTCCACAATGGAAGCTGATAAGAATTTTATGTTTATTCCTGGTTATGTACAGAAATTAAAATTCTAAAAACTGTGAAGTCAGTATTTCCATACATGTCAAATTCCAACTGAATAGAAAATATTTGATAAATAATTTCTTCTGTAAAAAGCAAAAAAACTAGAAAAAAAAATCTAACTATGGCTCTTCAGAAAACACTTCCTTGTGGAGACTTTCCAGTATTGTCCTGCTAAGTCACTTCAGTCGTGTCCGACTCTGTGCAACCCCATAGAAGGCAGCCCAGCAGGCTCCCCCGTCCCTGGGATTCTCCAGGCTAGAACACTGGAGTGGGTTGCTGTTTCCTTCTCCAATGCATGAAAGTGGAAAGTGAAAGTGAAGTCGCTCAGTCATGTCTGACTCTTAGCGACCCCATGAACTGCAGCCTACCAGGCTCCTCCGCCCATGGGATTTTCCAGGCAAGAGTACTGGAGTGGGGTGTCACTGCCTTCTCCGAGTATTGTCCTAATCTGAGCTAAATGTATCTCTACCTCATGTTCATTTGTCTGTCTCCTTCTCTGGTCTGACCTTCAAGAGAAGGATTATGTTTTATTAATCTTTGCAGCTATCTGTCTAGTAGATCGAAGAAGGCAATGGGACCCCACTCCAGTACTCTTGCCTGGAAAATCCCATGGATGGAGGAGCCTGGTAGGCTGCAGTCCATGGGGTTGCTAAGAGTCGGATGACTGAGCGACTTCACTTTCACTTTTCACTTTCATGCATTGGAGAAGGACATGGCAACTCACTCCAGTGTTCTTGCCTGGAGAATCCCAGGGACAGAGGAGCCTGGTAGGAAGCTGTCTATGGGGTCGCACAGAGTCGGACACGACTGAAGCGACTTAGCAGCAGCAGTCTAGTAGATGCTTTGTCTGTAGTGAAGTGAGTGAAAGTCACTCAATCATTTCTGACTCTTTGTGACCCCATGGACTATATAGTCCATGGAATTCTCCAGGCCAGAATACTGGAGTGGGTAGCCTTTCCCTTCTCCAGGGGATCTTCCCAGGGATAGAGCCCAGGTCTCCCGCATTGCAGGAGGAATCTTTACCAGCTGAGACACCAGGGAAGCCCTGGTGTCCATAATAGACACTCAATCAATGTTTACTGAAATAAAATAAATGTGTGTTGAAACTTCTGGAAAGAAATTAGAAGTAGCTTAGTCAGTTTAGGCTAAGTTAGATTGTGGTAACAAACACATCTTTAAATGCCAGTGACTTAACATAAAAGTTTATCTCTCAGTTGTGCAAAATGCACTGCAGATCTGATGACTCTCTAGAGCAGTTCCTTTCCAAATGGTTCTTCAAAGTCCAGGCCTCAGCATCTTGTAGCTTTGCCATCCAAAACAGGAGGCTTCCAGGTCCCTATGGCAGAAAAAGAGAGAGAGAGCTGTGCACTGGCTCTTAAAGCTTTGGTGTGGAAATTACACAAGTTAATTCTGCTTACAGACCTTTGGTAAGCATTAGTCACTTGGCTCTGCCTAGCTATGCTGGGGCAGAGAAATGGGGAGAGAACAGCAAGAAAAGCCTCTGCCATAGAAAGAGAGTGTGATCCAAAGATCAGTATTTATATTTGACTCTCAATATCATGTCTTAAAACGAAAATTAAAAATTAAAAAAAGAAGAGAATATATTTATGTTTTGGAATAGGTAATACATTATTTCAAAGGAATTTGTGACCTAAAAACCAGGAACTACTCTTCCATCTACCTTTTTTTTTTTTCTTTTTTCTTGCCTGGAGAATCCCATGGACAGAGAAGCCTGGCAGGCTATGGTCCACAGTGTAGCAAAAAGTCAGACAGGACTAAAGCGACTTAGCATGCATGCAGGCAAACACAGCTCAGTTGGAGCCGGCAGACTTGGAATGTGTGGGAGGACCAAGCTCTCCTGATAATGGGGCAGGGAGCAGATGGACTGGGATTCTGTGAGAAATCAGGGCCTCTCAGGGAATGGCAGAGTAAGGCCTGAAACACTGCTGCCACCATAGTCTTCCCAGAGGAAGCCCAGTCCAGTAGCATCTTGGGAGTTCTAGGATGGTCCCCAGGAGCGTCCTGGGATGAGATACACACAGTGCCCTGGGTACTGGAGACCCCTGTCCAAAACTCAGCCCTAAGAAATTTGTCTCACACCACCTATCAAGCAAAGCTCAATGCTCTTGCCCGCTACTCCAGTCACAGTGCCACGGTGTCCTGCCCCAGAGGCCCAGCCAGGTCGGTGGGAAATAGGCTCTGGACCAAAGGCTGGGAAGTGGAGTGACAATCTGAGACCAGACTGAGGGAGTAAATTGCACATGCACAGGCATCCCACCTGTAACCCCAGAAACCAGAAGGGCAGGTTTGTGAACATCTAGGACTGAGCTCTGTGATGACAAGCCACCAGGTTCCAAGGCGTCACTCCATTGCACATGTCTGGGTCCTGTTGTTTCTACTGGCAGATATGAGGTGTTTACAGTTTATCCAAGGAGAATGTTACTGCCTGCCCCTCTTTCCCTAAACAGACTCTTTCTGACTCAGCGCATCCATCATCACTCTGCAATGATGAAGGGTGGTGGGGAGATGCCAGGATGCCAAACTCACCCAAAACCCTCCATCAGGGGATGGCCCACTAAAATTGTCAGTGGGAACGTGGCCATCTGCAGTATTAAAAATTGCATTATATATTATAATTGACAATATAGACTTTAATCATTTTAAAAAATGAGATAGCAAGTGAAAAAGACAAATGTAAGTTAGAATTTTTCAGTCCCAGAGCTTTTCTGGCAGAAGCCAACACAATTCTGTAAGCAATTATCTTTCAATTAAAAAAAAAGAGATAGTATCAGTAAATCAATAGACATTACATGTAATACTGGTTCTTAGCTCCCTGATGCGGTTTCTGTCTAAGCAAATATTTCTGACTGCTCTCCTATCTCCAAAATCATAAGAATACCTCCTATGTTATTTGTTGCTTTTCCCTTGTTACTTTTAATATTTTTTCTTTGTCTTTAATTTTTGTCAGTTTGACTAATGTGAGCCTCAGCATGTTCTTCCTTGAGTTTATCCTGTATGGGATTCTCTGTACTTCTTAGACTTGAGTGAGTGTTTCCTGTCTCAGGTTAGGGAAGTTTTTGGCTATCATATCTTTAAATGTTTTCTCAAGCCCTTTTTTTTTTAAAATTTTATTTTATTTTATTTTTTTTATAATTTTAAAATCTTTAATTCTTACATGCGTTCCCAAACATGAACCGCCCTCCCACCTCCCTCCCCATAACATCTCTCTGGGTCATCCCCATGCACCAGCCCCAAGCATTTTTATTTGTCTTCACCCACTCCAGTATTCTTGCCTGGAGAATCCCATGGACAGAAGAGCCTGGAGGGCTACAGTCCATGGGGTCACAGAGAGTTGGATACGACTGAGTGACTAACACACACACACACACACACACACACAGGACTCTTATAATATGAATACCGGTGCATTTAGTATTTCCCAGAGGTCTCTGAGATGGTCCTCATTTTTAAAAATACTTTAAAAATTCTGTTTTGTGGCAGTGATTTCCTACACTCTGTCTTCTAACTCACTTGCTTTTCTGCTATTTATTCTTCCTGTTGTATTTTTCATTTCAGGTATTGTATTTTTCATTGCTTTTTGTTCTTTATATGTTCTTGCTCCTTGTTAAACATTTCTTGTATCTTCTTGATCTGTGCCTCCATCCTTTTCCAAGATTTTGATTCATTTTACTATTATTATTCTGTGCTGGGAAAACTGGACAGTTAACGTAAAATAATGAAAGTAGAACATGCTCTAACACCATTGCTGTGGTTCAGCCTCCAAGTCATGTCCAACTCTGTAATCCCACAGACTGCAGCACATCAGGCTCCCCTTTCCTCCACTATCTCTTAGAGTTTGATCAAATTCATGTCCAATGAGTTGGTGATGCTATCTCTAATCATTTCATCTTCTGTCACACCCTTCTCCTTTTGCCTTCAATTTTTCCCAGCATAAGGGTCTTTTCCAATGAGCTGACTCTTCACATCAGGTGACCAAAGGATTGGAGCTTGAGCTTTAGCATAAGTCCTTCCATGGGTATTCAAGGTTGATTTCCTTTAGAATTGACTTGTTTGACTTCCTTCCAGTCCAAAGAACTCTCAAGAGTCTTCTCCAGCACCACAATTTGAAAGCATCAATTCTTTGGTGCTCAGCCTTCTTCACGATCCAACTCACACATCCATACATGACTATTGAAAAACCATAGCTTAAATGATACAGACCTTTGTCAGCAAAGTGATATCTCTGCTTTTTAATATGCTGTCTAGGTTTTTCATACTGTTCATACTGTTTTTTATACTGTTCATGAATATTCAGTCCTGAATATTGATTGGAAGGACTGATGCTGAAGCTGAAACTCCAATACTTTGGCGACCTGATATGAAGAGCTGACTCATTTGAAAAGATCCTGATGCTGGGAAATATTGAAGGTGGGAGGAGAAGGGGATGACAGAGGATGAGGTGGTTGGGTGGCATCACCCTCTCAATGGACGTGAATTTGAGTAAACTCTGGGAGTGGGTGATGGACAGGGAGGCCTGATGTGCTGCAGTCCATGGGGTTGAAAACAATCAGACATGACTGAATGACTGAACTGAACTGAATTGAACTGAGGTTTGTCATGGCTTTCCTTCCAAGAAACGGGGGTATTTAAGTTTATTGGCTGCAGCCACCGGCTGTAGTGATTTTGGAGTGCAAGAAAATGAAATCTGTCACTGTTTCCACTTTTCCCCCTTCTATTTGCCATGAAGTGATCGGTCTGGATGCCAAGATCTTGGTTTTTTTGAATGTTGAGCTGTAAGCCAGCTTTTTCACTCTCTTCTTTCACACTCATCAAGAGGCTCTTTAGTTCTTCTTCACTTTCTGCATTAAGGTAGAATCACCTGCATATGTGAGGTTGTTGATATTTTTCCTGGCAGTCTTGATTCCAGCTTATGGTTCATCCAGCCCAGCATTCCACATAATGTATTCTGTATAGAAGTTAACTAAATAGTTAACAATATTCAGTCTTGTCATACTCCTTTCCCAATTTTGAACTGGTCATTTGTACCATGTCTGGTTCTAACTGTTGCTTCTTGATTTGCATATAGGTTTATCAGGAAACAGGTAATGTGGTCTGGCATGCTTATTTCTTTAAGAAGTTTCCACAGTTTGTTGTGATCCACCAAGTAAAAGGTTTTTCATAGTCAATAATGCAGAAGTAGATGTTTTTCTGGACTTTCTTTGCTTTCTCCATCATCCAATGAACATTGACAATACGCTCTCTGGTTCCTCTGTCTGTTTGAAAGCCAGCTTATACATTTGGAAGTTCTTGATTCAGGTACTTCTGAAGCCTAACTTGAAGGATTTTTTAAAAAATTTATTTTATTATTATTATTTTTTTGAAGGATTTTGAGTATAACCTTGATGGCATGTGAAATAAGTGCAACTGAATGGTAGTTTGAATTTTCTTTGGCATTACCCTTATTTGGAATTGGAATGAAAACTGACCTTTTCCATTCCTGTGGCCACTGCTGAGTTTTCCAAATTTGCTGACATACTGAAGAGAGAGATTAAAATAGAATGCATACTTCCCACAGAGTGTAAGATATAAAGATCATAAACTCTAATGCTTGTCATTATTGTTAGTTATTTGATGGACCCAGAATGGCCTAAGCTTTGCACTGCTGTACTAGGAGCCATTTCCTAAATCTGTTAAAAGAAACATGCATGGTGAGATGGCAAATGACTAAGAAAGTGCCCTCAGCCTATTTCTTCCTTATTGTCAGAGTTCCCAAGACATCGTGCGGGAGCATAAGTGTTCATCAAGACCTTTAATTTTTCAGAGCACATGGCTGAACTACATTTCCCAGTTACCACATCCCATTGGGGTCATGTTGCTGAAATGCGATCATGATTGCAGTTAAGACAGGCTGTGCCTTTCCCATCCCTCTTTCTCCCATGGGTACTGCAGTAAATGAAGGAGTTGGCAGATGGAAGCAGTCTGTATTCTTGAGTCACCTTGTGGAAGTGCTGCAGGCAGTAGAGTCTTCTGGGCCACATCAGACTCTGATGTCAATGAGAAAGAAACCACTGATGTGTTATGACTCTGAGACTTCAAGGCTAATTGATCATAACACAGTTCAAGCTATTCACTAATATGGATGTGACATCTGCAGGACATGCAGATGCACAAAATTCAAGATTTTTAAAAGGTTGCATCATCCCCTTTGCAAGAGGCAAACTCGATTATTAATTCCTTATGTATCTTTCAGATATATGTGCTAATAACTGAAACAGTAATCATTTTGGTAATGGCAACAAATAGTAAGAGACTTCCATAACAATTGACCTTAAAAAGTTATTATTCTTCAAACCCAACAGAATGCTATCTAAAGTCATCAATGTATATGTGGTGAGCACAGTCAATCTTGAAGGAACCCTCCATAGACAGGCTTTGCAGTCTCCAGGCTGTGGCATGAGACTGACCTGGCAAAAGGACGAAGAGCACAGAAGACATAATGTAAGAGGCTTTAATGGGCCATGCCTGACAATCGCTGACTAGAATTCAGTCACATCCTCATCTCACTGTAAACAGAGGCTGCAAATATTGTCTAGTGTGTACCAGAGTGAAGAGGAAATGTATTTGGGGATCAACTAATAGCCTTTGCCTTACTTATATATTAATTTATTTAATTTTTGCAACAGTGTTCTGACCTATGCCCACTTTACATATTGATAAACTGAGGAACTTAAAATTTGCAAGTGGCAAAGCCTAGGCATCCGAGCTAGGCCTAACTATTCTGCTATATCCTTTCTTTATACAATGTAGTATATTATATAGACCATTCTATATCTTGTTATTATTTTTTCCCCTGGAGGATATTTAGTTAAGATTATTCAATGCTAGAACATATAAGGGCATATTGTTGACCCTTGAACAATGTAGAGGTTGGGGCTTTGACCCTCATAGAATCTAAAAATCCATTTATAACCTATGCATACTTGATTTCTCTGTATCCATAATTTGCATCTATAGATTCAACCAACCATAGGTCACATAGTGCTGTAGTATTCACTACTGAAAAAGAGTCTGCAAGTCAGGGGACCTGTCCTGTTCAAACTTGTGCTGTTTGAGCGTCAGCTATAAATATCATTTTAACAGCTATTTACTATAGTGACACAGTGAATAGCTTCAAAAGTTTGTATTTGCACACATGTGCATGTATGTGGAGAAAAATAAATTTCTGGAAGTAAAATTTCCCAGCCAAAATGGTATACCCATAGTTATTTTTTAAACAAATGTTTCCAAATTTCCCCATAGTGAGAGAAGTTTTATATAAAAAATATATTTTACATTCCCATGAACAAAGTATGCAAGTGTGTATTTATCTGCACTTATGCCACATAAAAACTTTCAACTTTTTTGTTACTTGCCAAATTATAAATCAAAATAGTTTTTATTAGTTTCAAGGTTTTTTTTTTTAATACAATAAATGTTAAACATTTCTAGGTATACCAAAATGCCATTTGAATTTCTTTGTAAAGTAGGTCATGTACTTTACTCATCACACTTTTGGATTATTAGATATTATCTTACTGATTCACAGAATATCTTTATATACATGTTTACCTATGATATATGTTGCTAACTACTTTGACCAATTTTTAATTTCTCTTTAGATTTAAGTTATGGTGGATTTTTTCCTATCATAAAATGCCACTTTATTACATATTAAAATCCATTTGGCTCTATTTCTAGAGAGTTCACAGATCTATTTACATTTTACTGCCACACATTTTCTACACATTTCTGTAGATTTAAATATGTTTCAATATCTTACTGTAAATAGGGGGCTTTAATACCTCCACTATTTGGAATTTTCGTGTTTTTTCTTTCACTTTTATTTTTCCATATAAGTTCTGAACATCAGTTAGAGTAGTTCTTAATAAAGACACTTATTGCTATTGTTCTATAGATACTATGCATTTTTAGATTGACTCAGAATTGATCTTCTCTCCCAAGAGAGTGTTAGATCTTTCTTTGTGGGTGTCTTCATTTTGGTTTCTTCTGTTGCACTTTAATGTTTTCCTTGTCTAAAATTTTTATACATATTATATTTAATTTTTTTCTTTTTTATTACTCTTCCACTGTATTTTTAATTGGCTGTTATTTTTGTATAAATAAAGTAATTAAAAGCTACTTACTTTTGTATGTAAATTTTGTCTGTGGTCACATTGCAATGCTTCTAATTAAAAGGCTGTGAGTAAAGTGGGTAAGACCACATAGCTCTGTACCAGATAATCTGAGTTTCAATCTCAGTCTTGCCACATATTGGCTGTTACCATAAGGATTAAAGATAATTCATGAGAAATACTGAGAACAGTGCTTAATCAATTTAACCATTCTTAACCAGACACTGGCATGGAAGTTTGCTTGCTTCTGAAGAAGAATCTTGAGGCTTTCTAGTTTCTATATTTGGGGGAAATTTAAGATGAATAGGACACAATTTCTCCCTTGGTGGGAAACTCTATTTTCATTTGATAGTTCATTTTGTTGCTGGCCAAAACCTTGGCTTTCTCTACCCATGAAAGCTGAATAAAAATCTGGAGAGGAGTTTGGAGGAAAGAGAAAGGTGGCTCTAATCCTCAGCTGGAGAGAGGGGACATGGTAGACTCATGCCTCGAGACCTATGCCTCCTCCACAACGAGTCTAGGTGTTCACGTACGATGATGGCTCACAGTCAGGAGCTGGTGATGAGGAACAAAGCTGTGAAGATCTTGTCTTTTTCCTCCTGCACTGTTTCAAAAACAGTCAAAGGCTGGCATCACTAACCAGTAACTGAGTCTGGCAGTTCGGTGGCTCTGTGGCCATCTTTCTGATACGTAAAAAGGAAGGACAAGGGGAAGAGAGTGTTGCAAAGGTAAGCAGCATATACGGGAGGTGTTTAGCATAGAGTCAAAGGACAATAAATGTGAAATGTAACTTCTTCAAAGTTAAGGGTCAGAAAAGCAAATTTAGTTTTAGACTTGCAGAGTTAGGAGCAGTTAAAGTAAAATCTAGGACTGTTTAGGCCTGTTCACTGTTCTCTATCTTCTTTGTTCTCAGGAAAGGAAAGAAAACTCATTCTCCTTCTTCTCCTTTTTTCGTTTCCATTGCAACAATTTGATTCCCCTTTTCTCCCTTGATAGAAGAATAATTATGCTAACTTTATAAATGTGGATTCTATTACACAGAATGGTTAAAAAAACCTCTGAACCAAAAACTGAATCCAGGTTCCCCTTCTCTAAAGTGGAAACTACTGGGGTCCAGCCCTAGTTGGATCCAGGGTATCCGAAGAGTGGACAGAGAGGCAAGAGAGATATATAAATGTATAGAGAGATAAAGAAAGTATTTTCAGTTAAGAGAATAGAGGAGAGAAAAGAGGCTGATATTCCTTGGTTTATGCAGAAAGCCAATAAAGCCTCAGACAAGAGACTTGCTCTGTTCACGTAGGCTACAGGCGCCCTCTTTAATAGCAGAAGGTGCCCCACCTTGGGCTCCCTCTCGCATGGGTCTTAGAAGCCCAGGCAGGAAAGTGAACTCAGAGGGCCCCTATGCCCCAGGGAGTCAGCCTGAAAATAAAGAGAAAGAAAGACACGGGGAGACCAAGCTTCAGTGAGCAAGGCCCAACTTTATTTTCCAGGGGAGCTTATATACCTTGAGCTGTACATAGAGAATAATGGAAGATGCAGAGTCATGCAGGGTTAACAGTCCTGACCCTTATCGAGACCAGGCTTTCTATCTGCAGACCTTTCCATATGCAAAAGTTTTACGTGATTTATATAATCTTCTGGCCAGGGGGCCTGCTAACATTTTATGACCCTTTAAAGGTTAGTTAACCAGAAAACTTATTTTTTCTCAAGGTGATTCTTCTAAAGTCTAGCACCACTCCCTGAAAGCACTAGATAAAGTTGCATTCCTATAGGGCAAAGGTGCAGTGGGCTATAACAAGGAAGGAATTTATTAACTCAAGGTTTAATGTTGTAAATATCAAGGCTACTTACTTATATTTCTATATATCAACTACATTAATTAATGCACTCCCAGGTACACAACAAAAGATATGAAAACTTGGTAGCAAGTATTGGCTCAACAATGAAACCCTTAACCAGTTCTATTCTAATAATTTTTAACTCCTCGAAAGGCTCTACATTCCTAGAGTGTTTTAAGCTCCCCATGCCTCTTGTGGTTGGGAGACTGTAAACAATCACATGTGTAGTTGTAAGCATCCTGATAAACCTCTCAGGCCAGTTAGAAAGCTATCAGAGTGGTTTGAATTGAAACACTCTTATCATGCCCAGGAGACTTATTAACTAGAGTTCTAAGTTGATTTCCCTCAGAGAAAGGTGGTCAGGGACAGCCCCCATTAATATCGGAAGAGTTTGGCGAAAAGCATAAGATAGTAAGATGGACAAATTCTGGTTTTGGGGTAGATGCTCAAGCAGGTCCAGGGGATCCCTCAAGTCTTGATTCACCTTGCCCATCAGGTCTCTCTGCATGACCTTGTCATGGGTGGGATCGATCCAGGGAGTCCCTCGAGTCCTGATTCCACCTTGCTGGTCAGGCCTCTCTCTCATGACCTTGTCATGGCTGGGATCTCCCGTGCTGACTCTCAGCAGGAAACCAAGATTTAAACACCACTAATGTAGTAAAGAAAACGTTGGAGACTAATTTATTTGAAAATACGTTTTCCTAATTGCAAAATTTATAGTACTCTTATACTTCTACTTTCATTAATTCATGGAATGTTTTTCTTTAACACACTTTAATATAAAGTGCACTTTACATTTAAGTTTAATTTATAAGAAAGTCTTAACTATGGCTTCAAAGAAAGAAAAAATAGTAAAAGTAGTACTGCCAATTTTGACACTTTCATATCTTTTCCTTTTTTTGTATCTTTCCCCTCCTCTATCCCTATTACTACTTATGACTCTAGCCCATATAATACCTGGATTGGGTTACTACAACTGCCAGTTAGACACTCTCTTAGACTCTAATCTATTTCCCCTTAAAACTATCCTTTGCACTGTTACCAGAGTGATATATTAGCAACCATATTTCCCCTCAACTGGAGTTAGAGCTCACTAGGTTGGCCTCAAGCTCCCCCAGGTTAAATCTTACCCCTTCAGCCTGGAGTCTTGCTAGAATGCTCTAGCAATGTCAGATGTTCAAAGTTCTCCTGGGCTCACTGAGGGGCCTTTTCTTCTTTGTGAATTTGACTCCTCATTGCCCTACTACCTTCTTCTTCCCCCGGTAACTAGTACTGTGCCTTATATATGGGATACTCTCAATAAATGTTTGTTCCTGAAAGAATAAATGAATATCTCCACCTCATACTTTTTTCAATCTTAAAAAAAAAAAGCAGTTTGTATTGTGGAAAATCTTAAATTAAGATTAGTTAAATGTTAGGATGTTAATGTTTATGTTTAATGTTTAGTCCTCATTCTATCTTTGACTCACTGTGGGACCCTGGATTGTTTCTCCTTAACACACTTCAATGTCGAGACCAGCTCGACAAGCAGGGTTTCTGAAAGTGCAATATGGCGAGAGAATGAGAAACGAGACACAAAAATTCAAAGAAAAGCGAGGATCAGAGGACCAACACTGCTTCAAGGAGAAGGTGCCAAAACTGAATCCAAGCCAGCTTTATTGTACTTTCAGCCATGAATGAAAGTATATGCAGGGAGTTAAACTATAACTCATGTGGCCTTCAGGGGCAAAGAACAAAATGATCATTAACCATTGAGTAATTAGGAAACAGTAATCAGTAACGAACCAGTAACTAAGACTAATATTCTTATCTATAGATTTTCCACCAGATACGTAAAACATGTGACTCTGAGACGCCAGTTGAGAAACAGTCTGGGGTCGGTTTTCCGACCCCAGGATCATATCTTGTTTTCAAGATTATGAACTGTTCCCTCTGGACTTGTTCCAAGAGTCTTGTGCCTTATAGCATCCTGTTTATCAATAATTATAAATCTCTTTTGCGGCCCTTGCCAGGGCCTGCTTTTCTTTTATTCTTCCTGTCTCCTACACTTTAATATAAAATGTACTTTACATTTAAGCTCAATTTATGAGAAAGTCTTAACTATGGCTTCAAAGAAAGAAAAAAACAGTAAAAGTAGTACGGCCAAATTTGACACTTGTCTCTTTTGCTTCTTTGTATCTTTCTTGTGTGTTTGGGCACGTAAGTCTCCAAGTAGATTATTGGGGTAATATTAGGAGAGCACGAAATAGGCAGGGAAGCCTTGCATATGAGTCAGTACAGTTCAGTCACTCAATTATGTCCGACTCTGTGACCCCATGGACTGCAGCACGCCAGGCCTCCATGTCCATCACCAACTCCTGGAGCTTACTCAAACTCATGTCCATTGAGTCAGTGATGCCATGAAACCATCTCATCCTCTGTCATCCCCTTCTCCTCCCACCTTCAATCTTTCCCAGCATCAGAGTCTTTTCAAATGAGCCAGTTATTTGCATCAGGTGGCCAAAGTATTGGAGTTTCAGCTTCAGCATCAGTCCCTCCAACGAATATTCAGGACTGATTTCCTTAAGTTTGATTGTTTTGATCTCCTTGCAGTCCAAGGGACTCTCAAGAGTCTTCTCCAACACCACTGTTCAAAAGCATCAATTCTTCAGTGCTCAGCTTACTTTATAGTCCAACTCTCACATCCAGGCATGATTACTGGAAAAACCATAGCTTTGACTAGATGGACTGTTGTCAGCAAAGTAATGTTTCTGCTTTTTAACATGCTGTCTAGGTTGGTCAGCTTTTCTTCCAAGGAGCAAGCATCTTTTAATCTCATGGCTGCAGTCACCATCTGCAGTGATTTTGGAATTGCCCGAAATAAAGTCTCTCACTGTTTCCATTGTTTCCCCAACTATTTGCCATGAAGTGATAGGAATAGATATCATGAACTTAGTTTTTTTTAATGTTGAATTTTAAGCCAGCTTTTCCACTCTCCTCTTTAACTTTCATCAAGAGCGCCTTTAGTTCTTCTTTCACTTTCTGCCATAAGGGTAGTGTCATCTGCCTATCTGAGGTTATTGATATTTTTCCTGGCAGTCTTGAGTCCAGCTTATGGTTTATCCAGCCTGACATTATGTATCCATTTGCATTATGTACTCTGCATATAAGTTAAATAAGCAGAGTGACAATATACAGCTTTGACGTACTCCCTTCCCAATTTGAAACCAGTCTGTTGTTCCAAGTCCAGTTCTAACTGTTGCTTCTTGACCTGTATACAGATTTCTCAGGAGGCAGGTAAGGTGGTCTGGTATTCCCATCTCTTTCAGAATTTTCCACAGTTAATTGTGGGCCACTCAGTCAAAGGCTTTGGCATAATCAATAAAGAAGAAGTAGATTTATTTTTTCTGGAATTCTCTTGCTTTTTCAATGATCCAATGGATATTGGCAATTTGATCTCTGATTCTTCTGCCTTTTCTAAATCAAGCTTGAACAACTGGAATTTCACAGTTCACTTACGTTTGAATCCTAGCTTGGAGAATTTTGAGCATTACATTGCTAACATGTGAGAAGTGTGCAATTCTGCAGTAGTTTGAACATTCTTTGGCATTGTCCTTCTTTGGAATTGGAATGAAAACTGACCTTTTTCAATCCCTGTGGCCTCTACTGAGTTTTCCAAATTTTCTGGCATATTAAGTGCAGTACTTTAACAGCATCATCTTTTAGGATTTGAAATAGCTCAACTGGATTTCTATCACCTGCACTAGCTTTGTATGCCATGATGCTTCCTAAGGCCCACTTGACTTCGCATTCCATAATGTCTGGCTCTAGGTGAATGATCACACCATCGTGATTATCTGGGTCCTGAAGATCTTTGTGTGTGTGTATGTGTGTGTGTGTGTATATATATGTATAGTTTTATTCAACTCTTTCAACAACCGTTGGGGTTGGAATTAATATCCTTATAATGTCAGTGGAGAGTGGGGATGCAAATAAATATTGTGCCTAAAAGGAAGAGGAAAAGCTCTTCTGATGCAGGGGCCTAGCAGAGGGAAGATAATAAAATTCAGGCTGATTGTCTTCATTCCTGAACCTGTTCCCCTGCAAGCAAACCTTGGGACAATGCATATATAGGGAGAACCAGAGAGATTTGGAGAATCCTAGAGTAAGAGGCTTCTTTGTTTCTCAGGATTGCCTGAGGAAATTGCAACCTCTTTCATGAAGTCAAACATTCAGAGTATTCCAGTGTGCAGAGCAGTGAGCTGTGGTGGATTTGCAATGCCTGAAGATTCTAGGCAAATGAGCCCACGCTGGCACCTCTGGTTCCCGTAATACTTGTGTACTTCTGGGTGGTGCACAAATGCTAAGGGTGGAGGAGACATAAGGTTTGGAAAAGAAGGCTGTAGAATGAGGGACTGTGGGACCGGAGTCTGGAGTAGGGTCTGCCCATTTCAGCAGTGAGCACAGGTTGCAGATAGGTGGGACCAGCCTCACTTCAGCAGAAGGCCCAGTCAGTTGGGCAAACCAGACCGCATTAATGCCCGAACATCTCTGCCTCAAATCTGCAAGGTCTTAGAAAGTCCCTGGGGGAGGAGGTCATCAGAAGGAGGGAGAAAGAAAAAAAGATAAAATTCATTGAGATTAAACCTTGCAGCAACTGAGATAATATATGGAAAACATTCCCTGAAATTAGAAGAGACTGAAGTATATTCATTTAGGAGCTGAAGATATTTGTTTCTCTTGAGTGGGCTCAAAAGTAACATGAGATTCCGTGTAGAAAATAATTATCATGTTTTGCACACTTGAATTGTAACATGTGTCATCAATTCTACTATGTTTTTAATAATTCTTTTGGTTATTTAACAACTATTTATTATTTATCTATGGTATACTAGTTTTTCTGCTCATAACTTTTGCTGATGTTTTCCACACCCTTTTTGAAATCATCCTTCCTGTGGCCATATGCTCTCTTGGAGACTTATATTTAGGCCTCCTAAAACCCAACTTCTGGAAATCCTGCCTTTTGTTACAGCAGAGTAAACTTCATAATCCTCCCTTTAACATTGCTTTTTTTTGAATTTCCATTATGATATTCAAGTATCTTAAACAGAAGATATCATAGGCCTATATATATGTAAATGTATGTCATGTAAGTCAGAAACTTTAGTTGTCATGTACACACAGGTTCCTTTTGCATTAGCTTTGTGGTGACCCAACTTCTTTCCCTGGTTGCTAAGGCTAGAGGTTTTGTAATGTAACTCAAAACTGTAGAAGGAAAGGCTAGTCCTTTAGCAAAACAAAGTTGAGGATGTGTAGGGAAGGAGCAGATTAGCTAAGATGGCATGATCAGGCTCTGTCCCTCCATGGCCTCTCGCTCTTACCCCACGGTTTGAAAACAATGATTATGTAACAACATCACTGCAGATGATGACTGCAGCCATGAAATTAAAAGAAGCTTACTCCTTGGAAGGAAAGTTATGACCAACCTAGATAGCATATTCAAAAGCAGAGACATTACTTTGCCGACTAAGGTCCATCTAGTCAAGGCTATGGTTTTCCCAGTGGTCATGTATGGATGCGAGAGTTGGACTGTGAAGAAGGCTGAGTGCCAAAGAATTGACGCTTTTGAACTGTGATGGTGGAGAAGACTCTTGGGAGTCCCTTGGACTGCAAGGAGATCCAACTAGTCCATTCTGAAAAAGATCAGCCCTGGGATTTCTTTGGAAGGAATGATGCTAAAGCTGAAACTCCAGTACTTTGGCCACCTCATGCGAAGAGTTGACTCATTGGAAAAGACTGATGCTGGGAGGGATTGGGGGCAGGAGGAGAAGGGGGCGACAGAGGATGAGATGGCTGGATGGCATCACTGACTCGATGGATGTGAGTCTGAGTGAACTCCGGGAGTTGGTGATGGACAGGGAGGCCTAGCGTGCTGCAATTCATGAGAGTCAGACACGACTGAGAGACTGAACTGAACTGAACTGAACTGAACAGCTGAGATCACTTAGAACACCTCACATGAATGTCACAAGGTATTTGTTTGGTCGTGAGCTACTTTGTGCTATAGGGATATATGGGCTCCTCCTAGAAAGTGACAGCATTGCTGCTGTGTCACAGCTGTGTCCTTTGAGTCAGCCACGAGAGGAGAGACTATAGCATGTCTACTGCCACAGCTGCTGCATCAGCCGGGAGAGAGGTTGTGTTGTGTTAAGTTATATTATGTCTGCTGCTACAGCTGCTGCACCAGCCAGGAGAGAATAAACACGTCTGCAGTTCCTACGGCTCCTCACATTTTCTTCCAGCCTCTTAACTCACACCTTGCCTACCATGAGTTCAGCGAACAGTGCACACAGTGTGAACAGCAAGACCATCTGATTGGGGTGTCGAGGGTGAGGAGTGACCAGGAGTGAAGGGCAGTAGGAGAGAGTTTGTGGAGAGGTCTGGGGGTGAGCCTCTTTTGGTTAAGGGAGAGCTCATACTGTACTAAAGGGCTGAGGAATGTAGTCTCATGCCATAGGTAGGACTCCTTTGCAGGAAACCTAGACATCTGTCCCCATTGTAGATTTTGAACATACAGTAAATGACTGAGTATTTATAAAATACTCATGGTATATGCATTTCATGGTCCAAAGAAGTGTAGGTTCTCTTTTCTTCTCCCTCCCAGCTGATGTTCAGATTCCCTCAGAGTGAAAGGCAGGATGGTAAAGACCTCAATGGGTCACTGTTATATCATGGTAGACGTACTGTGCCACTGCCCTTCTACAATAAGAGGATTAGTGGCCAGGTTCCTGGTGGTTCAGAGGTTAAAGTGTCTGCCTGCAATGCGGGAAACCTGGGTTCAATCCCTGTGTCGGGGAGATTCCCTGGAAAAGGAAATGGCAACCCACTCCAGTATTCTTGCCTGGAGAATCCCGTGGACAGAGGAGCCTGGTGGACTATAGCCCATGGGGTCGCAAAGAGTCAGACATGACTGAGCGACTTCACTTTCACTTTCACTTTCAATGCTGTTGAGGGGCTTTCCTGGTGGCTCAGATGGTAAAGAATCTGCTTGCAATGCAGGAGGCCTGGGTTCGATCCCTGAGTTGGGAAGATCCCCTGGAGGAGGACATGGCAACCCACTCCAGGATTCTTGCCTGGAGAATTCCCATGGACCTAGGAGTCTGGCAGGCTACAGTCCAAGAGGTCGAAAAGAGTCAGACATGACTGAGTGACTAAGCACAGTACAATGTAGGGAGCAGCAAAGAGTAACACCTATAGCATGGCATTCAACATAATTCAAGAAAATGGCTTCCTACTCTCCCATTTTTCCTCTAATTTAAGCATTTGTAGTTGCTTCAGGCTTCAAAATTGTCATTCCATCAAATTATACTTTCATAGAATACATAACAATATATTGCCATGCCAAGTCTTTTTTTTTTTTTTCTTGTTATGGAAGTTAGGAATATAGAAAGAAAAAACAATAAAATAAAATCATCTGAAATATTTCCAACTTCTTGTTTTTTACATGAGATGATGGAGTAGTGAGGCTAATTCTTTTCTTCATGTCAATACAAAGTATAATTTTCCCAGTATAGTTTTTCTATTACTTGATCATGGGGACTGCAGTGAGTGCAACAACACAATTCTGTAAAAATACTGTGATAAGAAATCTGAACACACAGCAATTTAGGGCAAATAGGGTACTTTCTCCTAAAGTCTGGCCTCTGCTTCCATACCCTTGAAGATTTCACTGGAAATACTGGAAGGTGGAGATTCAGTCCCTCTGTGACTGAATAGACAGGTCAGAAAGACCCACGGAGAAGGAAATGGCAACCCACTCTGAATTCCTGCCTGGAGAACCCATGAACAGAGGAGGTTGGTGGGCAACAGTTCATGGAGCCCCCAAAAGTTGGACATGACTGAAGCAGCTGAGCATGCATGCACTCAGACAGAACAAACCTGTTCACAGTTTCTACCATCTTCCTATGTCCATGGGTCTGTCATTGCTTTTCTTTTTCTTCCTATTTTCTTTCAGTTTTCCTCTTCTTAATATTGTTTTCAACTGGTGAATTATTTAAACCTAACACTTTTGTAACTACTATCCAGGCAAAGAGATAGAACTTTACCAGCCACACCAGAAACCCCTAAGTGAGGCCTGGCCCAGTTACAAACACTAATTTTTTACTCCCTCTCCCTGACTTTTATAGTAATAATAGCCTTATATTAAAAAATAGTTTGATCACCCAAGATTACAGCCTTATACACCACATCTTAGTATTGTCCTTTAAAAAATTATGTCTTTAGATCTTTTAATCTACAAGTCTTCTCCTCATTTCTACTTTGTCCCTTTCTCTTCTTAATAATTTTGTTAAAGGACTAAGACAATTTGAATTGTTAAATTTCTTATTGTCTGAATTTTGCTAGCTATATATTCTTGGCTAAGTTAACATGTTCTTGCTTCTCTATTTCCTAAAAATTGACAGCAAGATCCAGAGTTGCCTGGCCTCATGTATGACATTTTGGCAAGACAATAGAAGGGACATATGTCTTCTTTTTGTTTTTGTTAGCAGACATTGATAATATGCAAATACATTAATTCATTGAGTGGAGGGTGGTTGCAAATGGGGATAGGTCTATCACTTAAAAAGTTATTGTTTAGAATATTCTTATAAACAAATACTTACCCTCATCTATTACTTGGTTATTCAATGGTATACATATCTGGAAATGGCAACCCACTCCAGTGTTCTTGCCTGGAGAATACCACGAACAGAGGAGCCTGGCAGGCTACAGTCCATGGGGTTGCAAGAATTGGACACGACTTAGTGACTAAACTACCACCAATGTTATATACGAGGCTTCCCAGGAGGCACAGTGGTAAAGAATCTACCTACCAATGCAGGAGAGGCAAGAGATGCAGGTTTGATCCCTTGGTGGGGAAAATCCCCTGGAGTAGATGTTTAGCTGAAAGTTTTCACTTTTGTCTCAGGTTCAAAGGATTTGTTAATAAAATAAGGCCACTTCTTCTATACAAATAAATAATACCAATATTTATTAGAGAATTCTCTAGTTTCCTTTCAATACGCTAATATTAAAAGATAAGAGAAATAGAAACAGTAGAGGATACATCACCTAATTGGGTTTTGACAAACATCCAGACTCAAACAGCCTTGGGAAGTCCCATGACACAGCACATCTAAAGTCTCAACTGAGAAAAGGTCCGAGGCAGAGCATCCAATCTGTGGGTGAGACTTCAAAGATTTCAGTTCAGGCTTTGTGCTTATAATCCCAGGATGCAAACTGATATCATCATCAATCTATGAGTAAACTGCAGCTTTGATTTCATGTTAATGTACTTAAACCTGATTCTTTGAGAAGATCATTAAAATAGACAAACCATTAGCCAGACTCATCAAGAAAAAAAGGGAGAAGAATCAAATCAACAAAAAATAAAATGAAAGTGGAGAAATCACAACAGACAACACAGAAATACAATGAATCATAAGAGACTACTATCAGCAACTATATGCAAATAAAATGGACAACTTGGAAGAAATGGACAAATTCTTAGACAAGTTTAACCTTCCAAAACTGAAACAGGAAGAAACAGAAAATCTTAACACACCCATCACAAGCACGGAAATGAAAACTGGAATAAAAAATCTTCCAAAAAACAAAAGCCCAGAGTCAGATGGCTTCATAGTTGAATTCCATCAAACATTTAGGGAAGAGCTAACACTTATCCTACTCAAACTCTTCCAGAAGATTTCAGAGGAGAGTAAATTCTCAAACTCATTCTATGAGGCCACCATCACCCTAATACCAAAACCAGACAAAGATGCCACAATAAAAGAAAAATACAGGCCAATGTCACTGATGAACATAAATGCAAAAATCTTCAACAAAATTCTAGCAAAGAGAATCCAGCAACATGTTAAAAAGATCATACATCATGACCAAGTGGGCTTTATTCCAGGGATTCAAGTATTTCTTCAATATTCATAAATCAATCAATGTGATACACCACAATAGCAAACTGAAAGATAAAAACCATATGATTATCTCAATAGATGTAGAAAGACTTTGACAAAATTCAACACCCATTTATGATAAAACTCTCCAGAAAACAGGCATAGAAGGAACATACCTCAACATAATAAAAGCCATATATGATAAACCCACAGCAAACATTATCTTCAATGGTGAAAAATTTAAAGCATTTCCCCTAAAGTCAGGAACAAGACAAGAGTGCTTACTCTCACTGCTACTATTCAGCACAGTTTTGGGAGTTTTAGCTACAGCAATCAGGGAAGAAAAAGAAATAAAAGGAATCCATATTGGAAAAGAAGTAAAACTCTCACTGTTTGCAGATGACATGATCATTTACCTAGAAAACCCTAAAGACACCACCAGAAAATTACTGCTGCTGCTGCTGCTAAGTCACTTCAGTTGTGTCCGACTCTGTGTGACCTCATAGATGGCAGCCCACCAGGTTCCCCCATCCCTGGGATTCTCCAGGCAAGAACACTGGAGTGGGTTAAGCTAATCTATGAATATCGTAAAGTTACAGGATATAAAATTAACATACAGAAATCCCTTGCATTCCTATGCAATAATAATGAGAAAACAGAAAGAGAAATTAAGGAAACAATCCCATTCACCATTGTGACAAAAAGAATAAAAATACTTAGGAACAAATCTACCTAAAGAAACAAAATATCTATATACAGAAAACTATAAAACACTGATGCAAGAAATCAAAGATGACATAAATTGATGGAGAAATATACCATGTTCAAGGATCAGAAGAAACAATATACTGAAAATGAGTATAATACCCTAAGCAATCTATAGAGTCAGTACAATCCTTATCAAGCTACCAATGGTATTTTTCACAGAACTAGAACAAACAACTTCACAATTTGTATGGAAATACAAAAAACCTCAAATAGCCAAAGCAATCTTGAGAAAGAAGAATGACTGGAAACATAAACCTGCCTGACTTCTGACTTCTAATTTAGAGTATACTACAAAGCTACAGTTATCAAGACAGAATGGTACTGGCACAAAGATAGATATATAGATCAATGGAACAAAATAGAAAGCCCAGAGATAAATCCACGCACCTAAGGACACCTTATCTTTGGCAAAGGAGGCAAAAATATACAGTAGGGAAAAGACTATCTCTTTAAAAAGTGGTGCTGGCAACACTGGTCAACCAACTGTAAACGAATGAAACTAGAATACTTTCTAGACCATACACAAAAATAAACTCAAAATGGATTACAGATCTAAATGTAAGACTCAAAACTATAATACTCCTAGAGGAAAACATAGGCAAAACACTCTCTGATATAAATCACAGTAAGACCCTCTATGACACACGCCACAGAGTAATGGAAATAACGGAAAATTAAACAAATGAGACCTAACTAAACTTAAAATTTTTGCACAGTGAAGGAAACTATAAGAAAGGTGAAAAAACAGCCTTCAGAAGGGGTGAAAATAATAGCAAATGACCCAACTGACAAAGAAGTAATCTCAAAAATATACAATCAGCTCCTGCAGCTCAATACGAGAAAAATATACGACCCAATCAAAAAATGCGCCAAAGAAGTAAACAGACATTTATCCAAAGAGGACATCAGTTCAGTTCAGTTCAGTCACTCAGTTGTGTCCGACTCTTTGCAACCCCATGAATCGCAGCATGCCAGGCCTCCCTGTCCATCACCAACTCCCAGAGTTCACTCAGACTCACGTCCATCGAGTCAGTGATGCCATCCAGCCATCTCATCCTCTGTCGTCCCCTTCTCCTCCTGCCCCCTATCCCTCCCAGCATCAGAGTCTTTTCCAATGAGTCAACTCTTCGCATGAGGTGGCCAAAGTACTGGAGTTTCAGCTTTAGCATCATTCCTTCCAAAGAAATCCCAGGGCTGATCTCTTTCAGAATGGACTGATTGGATCTCCTTGCAGTCCAAGGGACTCTCAAGAGTCTTCTCCAACACCACAGTTCAAAAGCATCAATTCTTCGGCGCTCAGCCTTCTTCACAGTCCAACTCTCACATCCATACATGACCACAGGAAAAACCATAGCCTTGACTAGACAGACCTTTGTCGGTAAAGTAACGTCTCTGCTTTTGAATATACGATCTAGGTTGGTCATAACTTTTCTTCCAAGGAGTAAGCGTTTTTAAATTTCATGGCTGCAGTCACCATCTGCAGTGATTTTGGAGCCCCCCAAAATAAAGTCTGACACTGTTTCCGCTGTTTCCTCATCTATTTCCCATGAAGTGATGGGACCAGTTTCCTCTTTCACTTGCATCAAGGGGCTTTTTAGTTCCTCTTCACTATCTGCCATAAGGGTGGTGTCATCTGCATATCTAAAGTTATTGATATTTCTCCTGGCAACCTTGATTCCAGCTTGTGTTTCTTCCAGCCCAGTGTTTCTCATGATGTACTCTGCATAGAAGTTAAATAAGCAAGGTGACAATATACAGCCTTGACGTACTCCTTTTCCTATTTAGAACCATTCTGTTGTTCCATCTCCAGTTCTAACTGTTGCTTTCTCAAGAGGCAGGTCAGGTGGTCTGATATTCCCATGTCTTTCAGAATTTTCCACAGTTCATTGTGGTCCACACAGTCAAAGGCTTTGGCATAGTCAATAAAGCAGAAATAGATGTTTCTCTGGAACTCTCTCGCTTTTTTGATGATCCAGCAGATGTTGACAATTTGATCTCTGGTTACTCTGCCTTTTCTAAAACCAGCTTGAACATCTGGAAGTTCCTGGTTCACATATTGCTGAAGCCTGGCTGAAGAATTTTGAGCATTGCTTTACTAGCATGTCAGATGAGTGCAATTGTGTGGTAGTCTGAGCATTTTTTGGCATTGCCTTTCTTTGGAATTGGAATGAAAACTGACCTTTTCCAGGCCTGTGGCCACTGCTGAGTTTTACAGATTTGCTGGCATATTGAGTGCAGCTCTTTCACAGCATCACCTTTCAGGATTTGAAAAAGCTCCAATGGAATTCCATCACCTCCTCTAGCTTTGTTCATAGTGATACTTTCTAGGGCCCACTTGACTTCACATTCCAGGATGTCTGGCTCTAGGTGAGTGATCACACTGTCGTGATTATCTTGGTCTTAAAGATCTTTTTTTGTACAGTTCTTCTGTGTATTCTTGCCACCTCTTCTTAATATATTCTGCTTCTGTTAGGTCCATACCATTTCTGTCCTTTGAGCCCATCTTTGCATGAAATATTCCCTTGGTATCTCTAACTTTCTTCAAGAGATCTCTAGTCTTTCCCATTCTGTTGTTTTCTACCATTTCTTTGCATTGATCACTGAGGAAGGCTTTCTTATTTCTTCTTACTATTCTTTGGAACTCTGCATTAAGATGCTTGTATCTTTCCTTTTCTCCTTTGCTTTTCACTTCTCTTCTTTTCACAGCTATTTGTAAGGCCTCCCCAGACAGCCATTTTGCTTTTTTGCATTTCTTTTCCATGGGGATGGTCTTGATCCCTGTCTCCTCTACAATGTCACGAAGCTCCTTCCATAGTTCATCAGGCACTCTATCTATCAGATCTAGGCCCTTAAATCTATTTCTCACTTCCACTGTATAATCATAGGGGATTTGATTTAGGTCATACCTGAATGGTCTAGCGGTTTTCCCTACTTTCTTCAATTTAAGTCTGAATTTGGCAATAAGAAGTTCATCATCTGAGCACAGTCAGCTCCCGGTGATGTTTTTGCAGACTGTATAGAGCTTCTCCATCTTTGGCTGCAAATAATATAATCAATCTGATTTCAGTGTTGACCATCTGGTGATGTCCATGTGTAGAGTCTTCTCTTGTGTTGTTGGAAGAGAGTGTTGGCTATGACCAGTGCATTTTCTTGGCAAAACTCTATTAGCCTTTGCCCTGCTTCATTCCATATTCCAAGGCCAAATTTGCCTGTTACTCCAGGTGTTTCTTGACTTCCTACTTTTGCATTCCAGTCCCCTATAATGAAAAGGACATCTTTTTTGGTGTTAGTTCTAAAAGGTCTTGTAGGTCTTCATAGAACCGTTCAACTTCAGCTTGTTCAGCATTACTGGTTGGGGCATAGACTTTTATTCTATGATATTGAATGGTTTGCCTTGGAAACAAACAGAAATCACTCTGTCGTTTTTGAGACTGCATCCAAGTATTGCATTTCAGACTCTTTTGTTGACCATGATGGCTACTCCATTTCTTCTGAGGGATTCCTTCCCTCAGTAGTAGATATCATGGTCATCTGAGTTAAATTCACCCACTGCAGCCCATTTTAGTTTGCTGATTCCTAGAATGTCAATGCTCACTCTTGCCATCTCTTGTTTGATCACTTCCAATTTGCCTTGATTCATAGATCTGAGATACCAGGTTTCTATGCAATATTTCTCTTTACAGCATCGGACCTTGCTTCTATCACCAGTCACAACCACAGCTGGGTATTGTTTTTGCTTTGGCTCCATCCCTTTATTCTTTCTGGAGTTATTTCTCCACTGGTCTCCAGTAGCTTATTGGCCATCTATTGACCTGGAGAGTTCCTCTTTCAGTATCCTATCATTTTGCCTTTTCATACTGTTCATGGGGTTCTCGAGGCAAGATTACTGAAGTGGTTTTCCATTCCCTTCTCCAGTGGACCACATTCTATCAGACCTCTCCACCATGACCCACCCATCTTGGATGGCCCCACAGGGCATGGCTTAGTTTCATTGAGTTAGACAAGGCTGTGGTCCTATTGTGATTAGATTGCTTAGTCTTCTGTGATTATGGTTTCAGTGTGCCTGCCCTCTGATGCCCTCTTCCAACATCTACCGTCTTACTTGTGTTTCTCTTAACTTGGACATGGGGTATCTCTTCATGGCTGCTCCAGAAAAGTGCAGCCACTGCTCCTTACCTTGGATGAGTGGTATCTCCTTACCACTGCCCCTCCTGACCTTCAATGTGGAATAGCTCCTCTAGGCTCTCCTGCACCTGCACAGCCACTGCTCCTTAGATGTGGGGTTGGTCCTCCTGGCTGCTGCCCCTGGCCTCAGACGTGGGGTAGATCCTCTCGGCTGCTCCTGCGCTGTCACAACCTGGCACTCTCAGCCACTGTCCCTGACCTCGGACGTGGGGTAACTCCTCTTGGCTGCCGCCCCTCAGGCATGGGGTCCTCCCAGCTTCTGCCCCTGACCTCAGATGTGGGGTAGCTCCTCTCACCCTCGCTATGTGCACCAGTCACAGATGGCTAAGAAACACTTGAAAATATGCTCAACGTCACTCATTATCAGATAAATGCAAGTCAACCACAATGATGTACCATCTCATGCCAGTCAGAATGGCTGCTATCAAAAAGTCTACAAACAATAAATGCTGGAGATGGTGTGGAGAAAAGGGATCCTTCTTACACTGTTGGTGGGAATGCAACTATTATAGTCACTATGGAGAATAGCGTGGAGTTTCCTTAAAAAACTGGAAATAAAACTGCCATATGACTCAGCAACCCCACTGCTAGGCATACACACATATAAACCAGAACTGAAAGAGACACATGTACCCCATTTTCCACTGCAGCACTGTTCACAATAGCCAGGACATGGAAGCAACCTAGATGTCCATTGTCAAACGAATGGATAAGAAAGCTGTGGTACATATACACAACAGAATATTACTCAGCTATAAAAAGAACTCATTTGAATCAGCTCTAATAAGGCGGATGAAACTGGACTCTATTATACATAGTGAAGTAAGTCAGAAAGAAAAACACCAGTACAGTATACTAAGACATGTATATGGAATTTAGAAAGATGGTAATGATGATTCTATATGTGAGACAGCAAAAGAGACACAGATGTAGACTCTGTGGAAGAAAGCAAGGCTGGGGTGATTTGAGAGACTAATATTGAAACATATATTACCATATGTGAACTAGATGACCAGTTCAAGTTTGATGTATGAAACAGGGAACTCAAAGCCAGTGCACTGGGACAACCTAGAGGAATGGGATGGGGTGGGAGGTGGGAAGAAAGCTTGGGATGGGGGACACATGTACACCTGTGGCTGATTCATGTCAATATGTGGCAAAAACCACCACAATATTGTAAAGCAATTAGCCTCCAATTAAAATAAATAAATTAATTAAAAAGTTGGGAAAAAATAAAGAAAAACTTGAAATGTTGTTAAACCCGGGGTTTGGTTGGCTAGCCCACTCCAGGGGCTCAACAACTTCACTTAATGCAAGTCTGGCACTCACAGCAGTCAGTCACTCATAGTCAGCTCAGTGTCCAGGTAGGTTAGAAGGAACATCAGAGGCCTGTTCTGCCTTGTCTCTGAAGCCTAAATAAGATTATTTAATTTCCCTAACAGTAGGAAATGGCAACCCACTCCAGTATTATTGCCTGGAAAATTCTATGGACAGTGGAGCCCTGCAGGCTACAGTCCGTGGAGTCATGAAGAGTCACAAATGAAGCAACTTATGCATGCAAGTAATGGTCATACAGCAGAATAAATGTTTTATTCTTTCCCTTTATTTACCATTCTTTGGAGGGATGGTTTAATTTTTAATAATTAAACTATTATTAATTAATAAATGTATGCATATTTATTTCAGTACATGGGAATTTTTTTTTATTGAAGATAAATTATCTTTGGCTGGTGGAAATCTCATAAATTTGGCTACTGAGTCTTTTTGCCTTGTTTCTAGTAGTCTCTGACAAGGTACACCAGACTCATCTTGTACATATCCTGTCCCAGACCTGGAAATCAACTGTTTACCCAAGAAACTCTGGTTCCTTTTATAAGAAAAGGCAACTCACAACCCTATTTATCTTACCTTATTGCTAATACTGCTTTTCTGACTTCACAGTACTCTTCCTTTCATTTTTTTTGAGTAGTGGTCATAATCTGACGGCTTGCTGAGATCTCCTGCATCTATTTCATCTAAACATTCACTTTTCTTCATCCTTTTTTCCCTTGTTCTGTCAAATTTTGATTCAGTTCCCATCAGCTTCCTTTCAGCATGGGCTCTGTTTTCGAAGAAAACACTGTCTGGTCGATTTCATAGGGTCTAGACTGCTCCAGCTCCTTAGTTTTTAAATGAAGTTTCCTTGGACTCTCCCACTATTACAGAAAAAAAAAAAAATCCCTTTCGGTGTCAGGTACTGTTTCCAGATTCAGTTGGCATGATTTTCAGTAAACATGTTGTCTATCGTTAGCATTTCTTATGCTTATTACCATCAAACATCTTATTGTCTTCCTTTGCTTTTTCCTTCACAAACACTAATATCATACAGATATTGTAGTTCTTGGTGTTTTGTTCTCATTTTTTTTGGAATTTAGGGTCTGTGGGAATGCCTTGTACTTTATCAGTTCAGTTCAGTTCATTTCAGTTCGGTTGCTCAGTCGTGTCTGATCCTTTGCGACCCCATGAGTCTCAGCACACCAGGCCTCCCTGTCTATCACCAACTCCTGGAGTTCACTTAAACTCACATCCATCGAGTCGGTGATGCCATCCAGCCATCTCATCAAGTGTTGTCCCCTTTCCTCCTGCCCCCAATCCCTCCCAGCATCAGAGTCTTTCCCAGTGAGTCAACTCTTCACATGAGGTGGCCAAAGTACTGGAATTTCAGCTTTTGCATCATTCCTTCCAAAGAACATCCAGGGCTGATCTCCTTCAGAATGGACTGGTTGGATCTCCTTGCAGTCCAAGGGACTCTCAAGAGTCTTGTCCAACACCACAGTTCAAAAGCATCAATTCTTCGGCGCTCAACTTTCTTCACAGTCCAACTCTCACATCCATACATGACCACTAGGAAAACCATAGCCTTGAGTAGACGGAACTTTGTTGGCAAAGTAATGCTTTATGACCCCTCTTAAAAACAAATATCTGTGAATTTTTCTTTGTATCTAGATACTTTACATGACTATCTAAGAATAGGCAGAAACTATGTAGCCACTACCTTCCCAGAATATTTCTTTTCTAATGGGATAAGAAAAGGAAGAGAAATAGTCTCAATAATTTTTCTCTTTTACTTCTAGGCATTTTAGATCTTTTGTCTGGGTTTACTAGTTAGTTCTATGACCAGTATGACTAATATTCTGTTAATGCATAGTCATAGCATGACTGATAATACAATCACTGAAAAGAAGATTTTGAAATCACAGGATCATTATCCACCATATCACTGTTGTATGTCATCTGTTATTTTCCTTTTCTTTTCTCTCTCTCTTTCCAGATAGTGTCCTATTACTTTCAGGGTGATATACACAACTTCCAAAGCTCTATAGCTTTCTTGAGCAGCTCATAAAAATCTACTGATGTTCTTCTTGTGCTTCTCCCTAATTCAACCCAAGCTTGTCTTTATATAGATAGGTAAGGTTCTTCATGGCATCCGGTCCCATCTCTTCATGGGAAATAGATGGGGAAACAGTGGAAACAGTGTCAGACTTTATTTTGGGGGGCTCCAAAATCACTGCAGATGGTGACTTCAGCGATGAAATTAAAAGATGCTTACTCCTTGGAAGGAAAGTTATGACCAACCTAGATAGCATATTCAAAAGCAGAGACATTAATTTTGCCAACAAATGTCCATCTAATCAAGGCTATGGTTTTTCCAGTAGTCATGTATGGATCTGAGAGTTGGACTGTGAAGAAGGCTGAGCACTGAAGAATTGATGCTTTTGAACTGTGGTGTTGGAGAAGACTCTTGAGAGTCCCTTGGATTGCGAGGAGATCCAACCAGTCCATTATGAAGAAGATCAGCCCTGGGATTTCTTTGGAAAGAATGATGCTAAAGCTGAAACTCCAGTACTTTGGCCACCTCATGTGAAGCGTTGACTCATTGGAAAAGACTCTGATGTTTGGAGGGATTGGGGGCAGGAGGAGAAGGGGACGACGGAGAATGAGATGGCTGGATGGCATCACTGACTCGATGGACGTGAGTCTGAGTGAACTTCGGGAGTTGGTGATGGACAGGGAGGCCTGGTGTGCTGCGATTCATGGGGTCACAAAGAGTAAGACACGACTGAGTGACTGAACTGAACTGAACTGAAGGTTCTTCATAGTATAAAATAGTGACTTTATTTGATTAGTCTTGTCCAAGATAAGAAAAATTAGCTTGGTCTACAAACAGAAATAAATGTTTTGCTTCTCCCCCTGTTTAAATGTTAAGTTTAGCCATTACATGTAGTGTACAAGTTGGAGAATTATGCTAAAGGAAATATCCGAGGAAGGCTGTTTCTCTTGGTCTCTGTAAATAACCTGACAGAGAGACTTGTTGTTTAACGAAAGTCTAATGTGTGCATTTGGAATGCTCAATTCTATTAGGCACTTAAAAACCAAAGGCTGTTTCCCCCCTGTATTGTAATTAGTGTAATTAGAGTTTGTCTGTGAATATCAGGTATCTATTGCTATGACTTTCCTGTTGGCTCAGACAGTAAAGTGTCTGCCTACAATGTGGAAGACCCAGGTTCAATTCCTGGCTTGGGAAGATCCTCTGGAGAAGGGAATGGCAACTCACTCCAGTACTCTTGCCTGGAGAATCCTATGGACAGAGGGGCGTTGTAGTCTACAGTCCATGGGGTCACAAAGAGTAGCACAAGATGAGCGACTTCACTTTCTTCATTTCAGAGTTTATCTGTGAAGTATCACATATATACTGTGGATATTTTTCAGAGTAACAAAGATGCTGAATCATCTCACTAAGACCATTGGTTTAAATAATTAATCTGTGTGGTATATTTCATAATACTGCACATGAGAAAATTAAAGTCCCTCCGATCAAGATAGCATTGAGTGATTTGGAACAATAATATATTCTTGCTTATACTCCTGCTATTCCAGGCCGACTGGTCATAATATTTATATATGAAATGAGAAAGAGACCAGGGCAAGATTACAGGATGATGTTTTGCTGTGAGAGGCTAATAAGAGTAAGCAGGTGTCATGCCATGCTAACCTGCAGAACAAAATTGTAAATACAGAGAGGAGAAATAGGTTCTTGAATTTATATTCCTGCTATCTTATGGGGATCAGCTTCCACTGGTACCATAATGTGTTTTGTTGAAAAGGGCAGACAAAGTGGCTGAGTGATTGCTTGGAGAGTCCCCAAGAGATTATGTGGAAAACTCAGTTGCACCACATTTTGGAGCAGCCTTACAAGTGAAAAATAAATCCATGGCATGTGGTTATTCGCCTGAGAGTACTTTTCATTCACTTCATTGTTCATCAGAATGAAGCACTGGCATATTTCTTTTTCAAATCACAAAATGCAAAATGGAAAATATTATATGTTGTGCAGACCAGCACTGTGTTTCCAGTTTTCTAAACGTGATGTGAAAGTAGAATCTGTATATGGTAACCAAGTGCTCTTTTGGCTTTTTAGAAGAAAACACACTTTCAAATGCAGTTGAGGTTCAACTACAGTGGCTTCTGTTATTTTAGACCAATGTTTAATTGATACACTCAGTCTATTTTCTCTTTACTCTTCAGCACCACTATTTATCAAAAGTTAAATTGGACCAAGTTGCTATGCACAACATATTTTCAGTTCTGGTAGCAAACATTTTTCTTTTCCAATCTTTGTGCCCTTAGTTTACTTATCAAATCACTGCTAAATTAAATTCACATAAAATTAGAGTTCATATGTAGATTTCTTGCTGTTGCAAATTTCAGAAAGAGAAATACTTTGCAAGAACATGCACATAATTCAGGTGAGTGGATAGAAAATATTGTGAAAGTAGTTAGTGATGTGTTCTGTGGAGACATGAGAAATTTCTCGTATCCTTTCATTCTGTCTGAAGTTAATGAGTTGTTGCATGACAGTTAAGAAGGTTCAATTATTATAACTTTTAATCTGTTTCTAGAAAATTTTAAATCTTACTTTTACATGTACCATGACAAATATTTCACTACTGACTAGTCTCTGTAATTTTTTTTTCATGTCAAATGATTTTCCTTAAATATAGAATGAATTATTGGAAGACTAGCACAATGGTCTACTCAGCCTTTTTTAAATAACTTAGACAATAATGCTTTATAACTAGTACATATACTTTCAATTACTGAGCAAATGAAAGAGTTCAGAATGTTTCATTAGATCTATTCAGTTCTTTTGGGATTGCCAGTAAAAAGAAAAGGGTCAGGGGCAGAACTTGATGTCCCTAAAGCCTTTGAAAATACAGTTGTGAAACTCTTTAAATTTGGTATCTAGAACTACAGGTTTCTGCTGAGATCATGATCAGACTCTTTGGGAGAAAGTGAGTGGAGTAGAACTCTTCTAAGTATGATGTATTAGAGGCCCACTTCACTGATTTAAATTGGAAGTGCTATGGAAAACATATATTAAATTCCAGATGATTAAAATGTTGATTTCTACTACCACTTCCTATGCACCTGAACTAGTGGCCTTAGGGAACTGGAAAATTATATTGTCAACTGAACTGTAACATTGGATGGCTTCTGGATGATGTCACAAATAACAGTTATTTTCAAAATTGCTTATAGAAAATGGAAAAAAAAATCAATTGTCTTCAGTCACATTGAGTTTCTCATGTTTTCTTATTCAACATGAGTCTCAGTGGTAATTTATGGGTAACCTGAGGTTGACAACATCAGTCAGGAGCATCCAGTCACAGTCCCAGGCTGCCTTAGATCTCACCTTTCTGATGAGGAAACATGTGTGACAGAGACATGGTGCTGTCCTTGCCTGCACCTTACATGTTGCAGCACTGTCAGTGAGAAGGGGCTGCTCAGCTGGGGGCTACATTTTCCAGACCCCCCTTGCAATTAAATGCAGCCATTGATTGAGATTTAAGAGACAGAAAGTGATTAGAAGAGATATATATCATTTTCAAATCTGACTCATAAAAGCTGCTGTCACTCTCTTCTCCAGGTGGGAAAGAATCCCACCAGCTAGTTGGGAAGGTAAGAACTCCCAGAAGAATGTACCAGTTCTGAGGTGAAGATGACAGAATTTACATTATCTTGAGTTCTCATGACCTCAGGGAAGGGCTACTCATCCTAATTTTTAGTATTATTAGGTGAACAAGAAATAAATTTTAATTATATTGTGTCTCTGAAGCTTTTGGTTTTATTTATTACAGCAACTTTTCATACTGTTCATGTTGTTCTCAAGGCAAGAACACTGAAGTGGTTTGCAGCCCCTTCTCTAGTGGACCACATTTTATCAGAACTCTCCACCATGACCTGTTCATCTTGGCTGGCCCTACATGGCACGGCTCATAGTTTCATTGAGTTAGACAAGGCTGTGGTTCATGTGACCAGTTTGGTTAGTTTTCTGTGATTGTGGTTTTCATTCTGTCTGCCCTCTGATAAATAAGAAGCTTATGGAAGCTTCTTAATGGGAGAGATTGACTGTGGGGGAAACTGGGTCTTGTTCTGATGGGTGAGGACATGCTCAGTAAATCTTTAATCTAGTTTTCTATTGATGGGTGGACCTGTGTTCCTTCCCTGTTGTTTGACCTGAGGCCAAACTGTGATGGAGGTAATGAAGAAAATGGCGACCTCCTTCAAAAGGTCCCACGCAGGCACTGCCACACTCAGTGCCCCCGACCCTGCAGCAGGCCACTGCTGACCTAAGCTTCCACCTCCACTCCTGGACACTCATGGGCAAGTCTGGGTCAGTCTCTTGTGGGGTCACTGCTCCTTTCTCCTGGGTCCTGGTGTGTACAAGGTTTTGTTTGTGTCCTCCAAGAGTCTGTTTCCCCAATCCTATGTAAGTTCTGGAGGCTCTATAATGGGGTAAATGGTGACCTGTAGCTCTTCAGGAGATACTCAAATGCTCAAAGGCAGGTCTGGCTCAGTCTCTGTGGGGCCTCCTGGTGCACACAAGGTTTTGTTTGAGCCTTTGGAACATCTCTGGCAGGTGTGGGGTTTGTTGATTCTAAATGCGATTTTTCCCCTCCTACCGTCTTTCTGGGGCTTTTCCTCTGCCCTTGGACATGGGGTATCTTTTTTTGGTGGGATCCAACTTTCTCCTGTCGACTGTTGTTCAGCAGTGAGTTGTAATTTTGGAGTTCTCATAGAAGATGAGAGGTACCTACTGGTCTTGGAGGATCTCCTGGGGAGGCAGCTGTGGCTCACTGTGGGGACAAGGATGAGACGGCTGGATGGCATCACCGACTCGATGGACATGAATTTGAGCAAACTCCAGGAGTTGGTGATGGAGAGGGAAGCCTGGTGTGTTGCAGTCCATGGGGTCACAAAGAGTAGGACACGACTGGGTGACTGAACTGTGTTACAGCAAATAGGGTTTCTCTAACTAATAAAGCATATAAAATCTTGGATACAAGCATATATAGGTTAAACCTAATAACTGAATTAAAGGTGTGGGAAGGTTGGTAGAGAAGGAGAAAGAGGTTATTTGGGGTTCTAAGTTGCTGATGGTGTACCATGGAAGTTTAATGCATTTTAATTCTAAGATAAGAAAAGCTATTGTAAACTAGTTTTAGAGTTGGGGCCAGTGTAGGATTCAAACATATTCATTCATTCATCCAACAAATGCCTTCTATGAGAGGCCAAAAATTTCAGCCTATCTTCAAACTACTTTTTCTACTCAATTCTTGTTTTTGTTTTTTGGTTAACAAGGGAAATTATCAAAATATCTTCAGTTACAAGTGTCATAAGTCAGTAAATCCCACTGTTATTTGCTTTTATAATTTCAGTTCTTTTTGAATGTTGAGTGGTTTTGGTTATGGTCCCTTCTAAAGGGGAAGGGAGTGCTGGACCAGGAATTCTATGGCTCTTTTTTTCTGATTCTAGACTGGTTTTGATAGCAAAATAAATGATGATATTTATGAGGCTGTGAAACAACTGCTGTTAAAATGTGCAGAGTTCAACATTTGAAAGGAATTGCATTTCAATACATGATAAAATTTCCAGATAACCTTGAGAACTGGGGCTGCGACTGTCAGTTATATTGAAAGAATTTTAGCATGCTGAATTACGTGACAAGTTGTGTTTTATGTGCTGTATTGATATCAGAGTATTTGTTTTGCTTCAGCGGGTACTTAATTATTTGCTTCTTCTTGAAAATGTACTAGAATTAATTCAGAGCATTATGAAGCTGCCTCCCCTTGAGAGCAAAGGCTGATTCTTTTAGCCCTGGTGCATCATTTGAAAGTTTAGCCAACAGTTTAAATACATTAAATTAGGGTTATGAATTACTTTAAAAGGAGAGAAATTATAGCTTTCCCATCCAAGAGAAAATTTCAAGGTTTCAAGATGAAATGGGGCAACCGTAGGAAATGGGGGCTATAATCAGAATCCAGGTTATGAGGCTCATGGGAACGGGGCTCTCAGATGGAGCATGGTACAACTCAAAGGACATGTGCTTCCATTAGCAATTAAAAAGTATTTTCCACACAAATAAAGTGAAATTTCTGACTGAGGTCCTTTGTGTAAAACATGAAAGACATAGATTGAATTGACTAGAGATTTTATAAACACTTGGTGTTTTAAATTTGCGTAGGAATTAGCCTATGGGGTAGGTGAATTAATATGTTTATAAACGTTTTTGTTGTTCAGTCACTCAGTCGTGTCTGACTCTGCAACCTCATGGACTACAGCACGCCAGGCTTCCCTGTCCTTCATTACCTTCCAGAGCTTGCTCAAACTTATGTCAATTGAGTTGGTGATGCCATCCAACCATCTTTCTTCTGTCGTCCACTTCTCCTCCTGCCCTCAATCTTTCCTAGCATCAAAGTCTTTTCCAATGAGTTGACTCTTCTTATCAGGAGGCCAAAATATTTATAAACATATTAATATATTAATAATTGTAAGCTCTTTAGCAAGTGAAAACAAAACCCAGAAACTTAAATGTCGAAGTTCTTTGCTGCTGCTGGTGCTAAGTCGCTTCATTCGTGTCCGAATCTGTGCGACCCCATAGACAGCAGCCCATCAGGCTCCCCCGTCCCTGGGATTCTCCAGGCAAGAATACTGGAGTGGGTTGCCATTTCCTTCTCCAGTGCGTGAACGTGAAAAGTGAAAGGGAAGTCGCTCAGTGGAGTCTGATTCCTAGTGACCCCATGGACTGCAGCCTACCAGGCTCCTCCATCCATGGGATTCTCCAGGCAAGAGTACTGGAGTGGGGTGCCATTGCCTTCTCCGTTGAAGTTATTTAGTGCTAAAATGCCAAATGCCAAAGTTTTTGTTCTCTTTTATCTGGAAGGTAATTGAGAATACCAGAAAGGTAAAATAATGTCCTATAGATATTCATAAGAGTGTTTTTTTCCCCCCTCTGAGACAATGAAGTTCTAGAAATAGAGAAAATTTTCTTCCACTTCAAAAGTTGTGATTCTTTACTGGGTAAGCAGTATTTTCTAATCAAAGCAACACTGATGAGTCAGATTTCATGGTCAGAAATCAAAGCCTTAAGTAAGGACCCATTCTATCATGGGCTTCCCAGGTGGTGCTAGTGTAAAAGAACTCACCTGCCAACTAGGGGTATGTAAGAGGTGAAGGTTGGATTTCTGGGTCAGGAAGATCCCCTGGAGAAAGAAATGGCAACCTACTCCAGTATTCATGCCCAGAGAATACCATGGACAGAAGAGTCTTGTGGGCTACAGTTCACAGGACATGACTGAAGTGACTTACCATGCACACACAGCAGTTTTGGAAGGAAATAGCAGTCTTCCTAATTTACCTTTTGATGAACTCATAAAATTCATTTCTATTTGATTCTTAACAATAATACTCTTTTAGCAGAGGCTGTTTTTAAGGGAAAATATCTGTATGAATAAGTCTTCCTATGATTTTCTGAAGTGAGTATTCAGGAGACACTTGCAGAAAAAGATGAAAAAGAAAGAAAAGGTGCTGCTACATTCATATGAATCATGGGTGATTTTTCCTCTATTATAATAGTTGCAGAAACAAGCTGGTTATAGGTCAAGGAGAATAATGGAGAAAATTGTTACAAAATTGAAGACAAATAATCAGCCCTTTTATGTACTCCTAGTGGAGCCAGCATTCTATATATTTTTTGATGATAACAATTGTCATGACAATAATTGCACGTGGACCTGTGATCCAAGATTCCCCATGTCTACTCTGCTTTTCCAGCTTGTTCTTTATTGTGAAGTTGGTTTCAACAAAATATGGACAGTATTGAAACTGGCCCCTGCTTTCTTTGGAGAAAGTGGTCATGTTAGTTCTGTGGTTCCACATATAGTTGAAAAATCACATCTTCTGAAAATGGAAAGCCCATTCAGAAGTCTGTCATTATGTTTGTTTGCCAAAAAGAGCTAACTGATGCCATTTTTGGGGGGAAAGAAAAGGAAGCAGATAGGCATGATATTTGAATGGGCATCTCAAATTTATGGTACTTAAATGTTCCTTTCTAGGTTCAAGAATTTTTATTGTTGGGGAATCAACAAGAAATGTTGAAAATATAGTATTAAATGCTAAAAAGTAGTACTCAGGTGAAACTAATAAACATTTTAGACAAAGCACTATTTGAGACTAGTTATATTTTTTCTTAGAGAGAATGAAATTTTAAATGTTCATATAAAAGCTGGTGACTTTTATACATCTCTCTGGTATATTTGAAATAAAAAACCAGAAATACATCCTACTACTATGTAGAAATTGATGAATGGGATTTTAGTACATGGAATTAGTAGTTCCTTATGATAAATTTTGGAAAAAAATGTTTTCAGATAGTCTTTCAGTTTCAGATATTGTAAGAAAAGAAGCAAAAGAAATAAGTATGATGTAAAAATAACTATTTGAATCACTTATACTATTCTACCTGACAGTAGCCATAGTACTAGTCTCAGAAGAATTTTTTATATACTGGAGTTTGTTATAATATACCCCATTTATGTATAATGAGTTATTTTTTAAGAGAAAATAAGAATGTGATATCATTCCTCTCAGCAAATTAATAGTTTTATAAAATAATCTTTTATATTAATAAACAATAAACTATAATAAACCAGTCTTTTACTATTTTAGCACTTTAGTTATGGAAATTTGTTTTCATTATACACCCCTGTAAAGAATATTATTAAATCATAGCAAAGGAGCTTGGCTGATTTACAAAGTGGGATTGGGATGGCCATTTGAGTATATCTCTTTTATTGTATTTTCATTTCTCCAGTATTGATGCACCTTTTCTATGAATTATTTTCTTAGGAGCTGTTTAAATATCAGGACAGTGGAAAAAAAATGTGAGTGATAAGAAGGCGAAACTTTTTACTTATGTAATTCTCATATCAAAAGTGCCTATTGGCATAAAGGGAGAAACTTCACAGTAAGAGGAACTTTTTTATTAAGAGAAAGCAAACAAACTTACCAAGTGGTTACCAAGGGGAGAATGGAGGGGTGAGATGAATTGGAAGATTGGGATTGGCATATACACACTACTGCTATCATAGTATTTTAAAATCTTATAGCAACTCTGTTTCTTGAATTTTCTCCAGTGATATGGTCTGTGTTGGACAACTTCATATTGAAGAGCTTACAATTTACCTTTTAGTATGTTCTGTTCACCTACCTTTCTGCTGGTCATTTATTCCTGTGCCCTTTCTGTGATCTATTATTGAGCATCAACTCTGATTGGCAGCAAATACACAGAGATAGAATGTCCTAAGATTCAAACTTAGGACAGTGAGGAAACCACTAAATGATCTTTCCAAAGCGGGTGTTGGATCATGACACTGTTTGGTTTGTAAACATTTAGTGGTTTCCTCACTGTCGTGTTTGAATTCCCAAAGCTCTACTCTGTTTGCTGTCCTGCTTATCAGTCCTCAATGATCCTCATCACTTATGGAATAGAATTTGAGTAGGAAATACTGCTTGGAGCCAGGTTAGAGGAACCTGTTGTCAAACCAAAGCTTTTATTTCACCCAATATGTCCTCATGTGAGCTCCAGCCAAAATGAATTCACTATTTTCCTCAAATTTCGGATCTTTTCTCTTGTCAAAAGTTTGCTCATGAAATGAATAGTCTGTCTCAGTGGATTACCAGAGTAAAAAGATCTGTGCGTATTTAAATTCATTAAATGTTGTAAAGTTAGTCTTCAAACTGATTATACTAATTTATTGTCGATATAATGTATACTATTTCCTGTTACTCTGTAATTGTCTCAATACTTGGCAATATTAGATGATGTGAAATGTTAACTTGTTTTAGTTTTTTTATGTATTTCCCTAATCTCTTGTGAAGTTGAACATCCTTTCTCTTCCATGATTATATTTTAATATTATGCTCATTATTATTTTTCTTTTGGCTTGCTTATCCTGGATATGGATCTCTTCTCTCTTAAGCTGATTACAGGTATCTTCCTTCAGTCTAAGGCTTGTCTTTTGACAGTTTGTATTTAATACTGCCATTTGATATGCAGAAATGTCTAATTTTAATGTAATCTAACTTATTAACCTTTTCCTTTATGATTCATTTTTTGGGTCTTTTAAAATGTGATATTCTATCATTTTTTCTTTAAATGTTCCAAAGTCTTTAAAATACTTGGAATTTATTTTTGTTTATGAGGTAAAGCAGAAAATCCACTTTCCCCCCATGTGTCTAATCAACTGTATGAGCTCCATTATTGATTTGTCCACACTTCCTTGGCTCATCTGCAAGTTAACCAGCTATGCATAGATCTGTTTCTGGGTTCTCTAGTCCCTTCCATTGATTTAGTCATCTGTCTCTGCTTCAATATTGTACTGCCTTAAATAATATAGTTTGTAACAAGACTTGTTATATGACAGAGTGACTCTCTTTTTCTCTTACTTCAAATTTCTTTTCTGTTCTTTAATACAAATTTTAGAATGAGCTTGTCAAAATCCAGACTCAAGGCATACCTACTGGGATTGTGTTTGAAATTGTGTTGAATTTATAGGTTTCTTCTTCCGAACTGCAGAAAAAAATGGGTCTGATTGCACTTTATTTCCTACCTATCCTCCTAGGAATAACTTTGCATCTTGCATTCAAAGAGCCTGCAACCACCCTCAAGGCAAGTTGCTTGGAGTCATCAAAGGATATTTGCTCTGTTAGAATGAGCAATGGGGACTTTTTCACACCTCTTCTCTAACTAACTCAAAGGAGAAAACCCAAAGGAGTTATTCTCTGGTGAAGCATCAAATGAAGACTGGGGAAAATAAATCAGCACAAATCAGTATAATTAGGACAGAGGTGATATTGAGATTTCATCTATATTCTTTGCAAACCTCCCTGCTTCCTATCATTACCAACAAATAATATGATTACTATAGGGAGGGAACGAAGGGTTAAGAGTAGTGAGATGTAACTTTAAGAAGAGAAGGATGAGGTGTGAAATTGACATAAAAAAGTTTGTATTTAGGTGTAATTCTACAGACTGCATGATCTAACTGATCATTTTATAGAACAGTAGAATGGTGGCTCAGAGAGTTTAAGACAAACATTTCCATAATAAAAACACATTGGTTATCTCAAGGTTTGAGAAAAGTTAAGTTCAGGTGGAATGAGGTGTTGTCATGAAAACACAGAGTTTTAAAGAAACCTCCTTTTAATTTTGTATAGAGAAGAGAGGGGGAAAGTCTTATACTGGTAGTTTGTTTCCTCCTGCTGATTACCTCTCATAGGCGCCTTCTGCGAGATGGTGCTCCAAACAAAGCTGAATCTTTCTCTTCTGAGGCACTTATGGATTCTAGGGGGACACACTGCATGCTCAGTCACTCAGTCTTGTCTGACTCTTTGCAATCCCATGGACTGTAGCCTGCCAGGCGCCTCTCTTCAGTGAATTTTCCAGGCAAGGAGACTGAAGTGGGTTTTCTTTTTCTATCCCAGGAAAATCTTCACACCCCAGGGATCGAACTTGGGTCTTCTGCATTGACAGGCTGATTCTTTATCACTGAGCCACATGGGAAGCTGCAGGGGACACCTCAGGGGAACTGATAACAGTACATGGCACCCCAATTTACCTTCCTCACACTCTACTTGTTGCTGTGAGGGACCCTGCACTTGGCACATAAGTTTCTTTGTCAAAATCATTCAAGATGACCCATTCCTGGCCACCTTCTGATGCACTTGTCAGTCTTATAGGGTAAATTTAACTCCTGTACCCCAGAAAATTTTGGAAATTCAGTTCATTTTAAATAACTGCCTCCCACCCACCTTCTTCTGCTCTGGTTACCAGTTCATTTTGGACTTTTTCAGGCACCAGACTTTGCATCTTTCAAATACTAGGGTTATGTTTCAAAGTCTCTAAATGGTTCTCTTGGGAGCCATGTGGATTGAGGCAGCAATGGGGATCGGAGAAAGTCCCAAACATCCAGCATGTTTACAGCTCTCTGTAAATTATTCCTAACACAGCAGTCTTTGCTTATTCATCTCCCAGTGGCCTTTTCTTTATATCACTTAGCAGTGGGGACTGAATTAAAGGTTGCCCAGCTAGCTTTGGGCCAGCTTTTAGCAAATCATGCATAGGTGTTTTGGTATATCTTTTGGGGGGCACTTTACAATGTTTGCCCTTAGCTTTAAGGCTTCAGCTAAACCTTTGAGACAACAAGAAAAGCTCCACTAAGTACACTGCTGTGTACACCAAAATGCTTTTGAAGTTGTTTCAGTATCCAGCATTTGAAGAAGTAAAAATTCATTTCAAGGATGAGGGTAGAGTTGCCACTGCAGACAACATTGAGATATTTAGGATTTGTAGCCCCAGGTGTGTGTGTGTGCCCATGCATGTGTGACTAAGAGCAGGTAGTGGACCAGGTTTGATTTGCTATTATATCCTCAGAGCCAAAATTTACTGTTTTTGAAACTGTCCAGCCGATTACAGTGGGGTAGAAAAGCAGGCAGGGGCAGAGACCTAGGAAAAGACAAAGAATAGGAATTTTATATAGAGTCCCCCATATTTCATTCTCCAACACTGAACAGGGAAGCTGGCAGATAGGGCAAATATTCACAGAGAGGACCCTTAATAAACAAGTTGCTCAAGGATTTTTTTTTTTTTTCATTTCCTGGTCACTATACGTTAAAAGAAGCAGAGAAAAGTTACAATGAGCAAGCAAAGGACTGTATTTGTGTAATTTATAAGCTGAGGATTAGTGTCCACTTGTTAAAACCTGAAGAGGAAGAATGTTTGTTGCAAAGGGCTTTTGAAGTTAAGCTGTTTAGGACCTGAGAAGTCAAGGAGTCAAGAAAATAGGGAAAGTATTGTGTATATGCCCTAAAGATGTTGGGGATGATGGATGGATCTGAGGCTATTATGTTCTTTGTGATCATTGCATGAGAGGAAACCATGAGATTATAGGAAATGAATCAGACTTTCATGCTTTTTCTGTTTGTATGCATTAATTCCTTTAGTCCCTATTCCATTATATTTCCTTTAAACACACTTTTACCACCAAACTAATACAGAAACAATAAGGAACATGGGATAGAACATAAGTGACAGAATAGATTGGCTTGGGTTTTCTGGAATCAATATTTTAGGAACTCAGACTTATTCCCAGGCCACTCTCATTTTTCCTCCAGCAGCAGGCTGTTCACATGGAGAGGAGCCCACAAGGAGGCTGCTCACATGGAGAGGAGCAAGCTGTTCACATGGTTACTGTGGAGCCCACAGTTGTGTTCAAAGACAGGTGATCACAGCTTGTATGAGTCTTAACCAATGAGAAAGAGTTTACCAGCTAGAGATAATTCAAAGGGAGAAAATACATCACATAGAATCACGTGATCAAAAACACAGAAAAAGACAAAATATGATGTCTGGGTGAAAATAAAGTAGTTAATGGTTGACTTAGTTTTTCAAAGAATCACTTTCTGTGTGTGTCCTTAGTCATGTCCGATTTTTCTCCACATATTTTGGAAGACATTCTGAGTCATGAATTGATAACAGAGAGAAGAAGAATGAAGAAGGCGGAAGAAAAGTCACCACCATTTCTTTGGTGCCCATTGTGTGCCAAGTAGTGGTCAAATTTTATCTGATTGAATCCTCACAATATATGTTTAAACTAGAATTATTCTCATTTTAAAGAAAAGGAAATTTAAGTAAAGCTTAAAGAGCTTGTAAGCTTCACTTAGCAAGTTAAAGGAAGAGGTGAGATATGAACTCAGAATAATCTTTTATTGGAGCATGTAGGACATTCGATCTCTCTGGAATGAGAACAGTGTAGTTGTTTATGTGACATTTGCCTCTACTACTTAACTGAGGTGCTTACCAGAGAAAACCCTCAAAATCACTGTCATTGAATGCCTGTGTAAGAAAACAGTTTTGTACTTTAATTGTCTGACTTCTGCATTTGGAGTTTTATTTACTATGAGTTTTATGTGAGTTCATAAAAGTTGATAAACTCAATACTCCTGAAATCACTTGCAATTTAACATCTAGATAATTAGGGTAACAAAAAGGAAGTTAAATAAGTGTGGGTTTGTCATAGAAATTAACTTAGTCCCATTTCTTTTCTGGAAGCAAGGAATAGTTCAGAAATAAAGTGCTGCATCCAAGGAGATAGATACAAGAAAAAAGATTTGTTGTGAAACCATTAAAATCACAGTGCCCTTTGAGCTTATGGTAGCTTAATTAAAATTATTTTAAGTCATAGTTGTTAATTATGCTTAATTAAAGTAATTACAAAATTAACCAGAGGAATTGGAATGAACTGTAACACAGACATATTTGGCCTCTGAGTATCATGTATACCAGTTTGTTCAGATCCCAAAGCATCTCCATGTGTCATATAGAAAACATAGACCGAGATTATAGGTTGATTACTCGAAACCACTACTAACAATGAATAAAGTTATGCACATGCTGTTTCAGAGTGTAGTTGTGTATTTTCAAAAGTATAACATTTGAGATTCCATTGGATTTTATTTCTTTTATTGTATGATTACTTTTGGGAGGCAAATGAGGATTAAAAGTCTAACAGTCAATGCAGTTTATGTTTTGAGAGTCTAAAAATTCTTTCCCTGTCTATGCATTATTAAATTCACCAGATGTTTTAGAGACTCTGGCTGACTTTATAAAAGATTTGATATTTTTACTCAGAAATATAATTAAGAATGAAATATCTAGGTCTGGCATTGTCAGCATCCTGTTCTTGAAAAAAAAAATGTGCAGAATACATAGGCAAATGTATAATCTTCCCTGTGTGTTGGTAATGTTGCTAAAAAAGCTTCCCTAATGCCTTCTTTGGAGAAGGCAATGGCACCCTGCTCCAGTACTTTTGCCTGGAAAATCCCATGGACGGAAGAGCCTGGTGGGCTGCAGTCCATGGGGTTGCTAGAGTCGGACAAGACTGAGCGACTTCACTTTCACTTTTCACTTTCATGCATTGGAGAAGGATATGGCAACCCACTCCTGTGTTCTTGCCTGGAGAATCACAGGGACAGGGAAGCCTGGTGGGCTGCTGTCTATGGGTTCACACAGAGTCAGACACGACTGAAGCGACTTAGCAGCAGCAGCAGCAGCATCAATGCCTTCTTGGCTTTGCTGTGGCTGAAATATATCACTGTCTTTGCTGGGAAAATTCCCACTGAATCATTTTTATTAGGTCAATGGCTCTTAAAGTATCCTAGAATATTCCAGGTGCTATGTATATAGGCTAATTTTAGTTTGTTCAAGCTAAGTAATGATTTTATGTTCCAGGTGATAGTTTCAAGAACATTTGTGGTGATCCAAGCTTCTACCTAGATTTTGAGGCTCCTCAAGCTTCTTATGAGGTGTTTTTCCTCAGGTAATGGTTATCCATTCTCTTTACCAAGGAGTATTATGAAAAAAATCAGTGATCTCCACCTATAACTGAATGTTAACTAGCCAGTGAAAACTTATTTTTTCTTTTGAGGGTAAATCATGCTGGAATAGAGGCCTCAGACCATCAAGGAGTGAAGAACTCATGGGGTGCTTAGTTCTACTGCAAGTGTTAACGCATGCCATCACTTCTCAGGGACTGCAGCTGTCAGAGGGGCCACAGTGATAGTTTCCAATAGGAGATCACAGTAATAGAGACTTCTAATAAAGTCTGTTACCCCCTCAAAGACCATCAAATAAAAAGATACACTTAATAAAGTGTATTTCAAGAGTATTGCATTGATGTTGTTTAGTCCCTAAGTTGTGTCCAACTTTTTGCGGCTCCATTGACTGCAGCCCACCAGGCTTCCTTGTACTTCACTATCTCTCAGAGTTTGCTCAAACTCATGTCAATTGAGATGGTGATGACATCCAACTATCTCATCCTTTTTGTTGCTTCCTTCTCTTTCCCTCAGTCTTTCTCAGCATCAAGGTCTTTTCCAATGAGTTTGCTCTTCTCATAATGGAGCCAAAGTATTGGAACTTTAGCATCAGTCCTTCCAATGAATATTCAGGGTTGAGCTCCTTTAGGATTGACTGGCTTGATCTCTTTGCAGTCCAAGGGACTCTTAAGAGATTTCTCCAGCACCACAGTCTGAAAGCATCAATTCTTTGGCATTCAGTCTTCTTTATGGTTCAACTCTCACATTCCTACATGACTTACTGGAAAAATCACAGCTTTGTCTACACGGACCTTTGTTGGTAAAATGATGTCACTGCTTTTTAATATACTCTCTAGTTTGGTCATAGCTTTTCTTCCAAGCAGCAAGTGCCATTTAATTTTATGGCTGTAGTCACCGTCTATGATGATTTTGGAACCCAAGAGAATAAAATCTGTCACTGTTTCCAATTTTCCCCCTTCTATTTGCCATGAAGTGATGGTACCAGATGCCATGATCTTAGATTTGTGAATGTTAAATCTTAAGCCAGCTTTTTCACTCTCCTCTTTCTACCCTCTTCAAGAGGCTATTTAGTTCCTCTTCACTTTCTGCCATTAGAGAGGTATCATCTGCATATCTGAGGTTGTTGATATTTCTCCCAACAACCTTGATTCCAGCTTTTGGTTTATCCAGTCCAGCATTGCATATGATGTACTCTGCATATAAGTTAAGCAGGGTAACAATATACAGCCTTTACTTACACCTTTCCCAACTTGAAACAAGTCTGTGTTTCATGTCTGGTTCTGTCATTTCTTGACCTCCATACTGGTTTCTCAGGAGACAGGTAAGGTGGCCTGGTATTCCCATCTCTTGAAAAACTTTCCAGAGTTTGTTGTGATCTACATAGTCAAAGGTTTTCATGTAGTTAATGAAGAAGAGTAGATGCTTTTCTGGAATTTCCTTGCTTTCTCCATGATCCAATGAATGTTGATAATTTAATCTCTGGTTCCTCTGCCTTTTCTAATCCCAACTTGTACATTTGGAAGTTCTCAGTTCACATACTGCTGAAGCCTAGCTAGAAGGATTTTGAGCATAACCCTACTAGTATGTTGGATGAGTACAGTTGTACAGTAGTTCAAACATTCTTTGGCATTGCCTTTCTTTGGGATTGAAATGAAAGCTGACCTTTTCCAGTCCTGTGGCCACTGCTGAGTTTTCAAAATTTGCTGACATTTTCAGTGCAGCCCTTTAACAGGATTGTCTTTTGGGATTTGAAGTAGCTTACCTGGAATTCCATCACCATCTCTAGCTTTGTTTGTAGTAATGCTGCATAAGGCCTGCTTGACTTCATACTCCAGGATATCTGGTTCTAGATGAGTGACCACATCATTTTAGTTATCCAGGTCATTAAGACCTTCATATTTAGTTCTTCTGTGTATTCTTGCCACCTCTTCTTAATCTATTTTGCTTCTGTTAGGTCCTTGCTGTGTCTGTCCTTTATCATGCCCAACCTTGCATGAAATGTTCCCTTGATCTCTCCAGTTTTCTTGAAGTGATCTCTAGTCTTTCCCATTCTATTGTTTTCCTCTATTTCTTGCATTGTTCTTTGAGAAGGCTTTCTAATCTCTCCTTGTGATTCTCTATATTCAGTTGGGTATATCTTTCCCTTTATCCCTTGCCATTTGCTTTTCTTTTCCCACAGCCATGAGTAAAGCCTGCTCAGACAACTATTTTGCCTTCTTGAATTTCTTTTCCTTTGGTACGATTTTGGTCACTGCCTCCTGTATAATGTTACAAATCTCTGTCCATAGTTCTTCAGGTACTCTGTCTACAAGATCTAATCCTTAAAATCTATTTGTCAGATCATAAGCTCCTTATTGCAAAATTCATGCTTAAATTGAAGAAAGTAGGGATACCCACCAGGCAATTCATGTATGACCTAAATCACATCCCTTCTAATTACACAGTGGAGGTGACGAATAAATTCGAGAGCAAGGCATGCTTATTATAAAATATCAGGAACTCTTAAACAAGCACAAATAAAAAATCTGCCTACAGTATGTACCATTCCACAGGCCATAGAGATTTGTTCAGCAGAGGTCTAGCAAAGATCAAGTAGCCAAATAGAATCAGTGACTGAATTAATATATGGATACTCAGAAAAAGAAATACCCTCATCCACTGGGGTACCAGGTTGAAAGTGTGTGAATCTAGAATTCATAGCCAATCTATTCTACCCCATGTGGAGGGAACTTATGCAAAATGAAATGAAAACAGAAGCACAGTTGAAGGAAGAGTCTTAATGATGTTACTTGAACCCAAAGATTTGACAATTCTGAACAAGTTCACTATTGACCTTCATAGTTATGTGAACCAATAAGTTCCCTTTTTGCTTAAGCTGTTTTGAGCTGGGCTTCTGTAACTTGCAGTTGAAAAAGTTCAGACAATACTTGCATGCCTTTGTTTCACTGTTAGGTGCTTCAACATTATGTGAACTCCCATGATCTGGGGAATAACTATTGTGAGGTTGTGCTTGAACCTTAAGGGACTTTCTAATATGAGAAATAAAAAATAAGGGAGACCCAAACTAAATACTTGCTACAGAGGGGAAAATGGTACCTTTACAGTGAAGAAACCTAGATGACACCCCCTCAATCAAGAGACCAAGGTTAACTTCACCAGTTAAGACATATTAGCATCATGCATTCTTCAATATGAAGCACCGAGAAGGGCATGCTATCTCTCTGGTATCATAGATACAATCTGATTATGAGACAGCATCTGATAAACCCCAGTGGAGAGACACACTATAAGAAAACTCACTAAGACTCAGCAAATATTAAGATGATATTTGACAAGGAAAGACTAAGGACTACGATGGATTAGAGGGGACTAAGGAGACATGACAGCTATTTAATAAGAGTCACAATGCCAATTATCTAATTTAATCAATTTAAGGTAATATTAATTAAATCCTTAAGCAGAAAAAGAATTTTAATAGAAAAACTGGTAAAAAGTGAATAAAGTCTCTAGCACAGCTAAAGTATTATACCAATGTTATTTTCCTAACTTTGTTTTTGAATTATGTAAGATATTATGTTAGGGAAAGCTGATTGAAGAGTATATGGGAATTCTCTGTTCTTTGTAAATCTTCCATAGGTCTAAAATTATCTGAAGATAGTTAAACAATGTGCAGAGCAAGAAAAAGAGTTGGGAGATGATGGGGGTCATAGAAGTGAGAGAAAATGGCAGAAAAATAACACAGGCCAGCCTAGAAAGCCCCTGCATGGGGATAGAGTAGCTCCCCTGCTTTTGCAGAGAGAAAAAGGTACCCAGTGGGGGTTGTTAGTAGAATCTGCTCCTCTTCTCCTTTCATTCAATTAAGGCCACATTTTCTGTTTGATGACTGTCATGGACCTGCCTAGTACCGGGACTTCCTTGGTAGCTCAGATAGTAAGGAGTCTGCTTTCAATGTGGGAGACGGGGGTTCAGTCCCTGGGTTGGGAAGATCCCCGGGAGGAGAAATGGCAACTCACTCCAGTATTCTTCCCTGGGGAATCCCATGGACAGAGAAGCCTGGCGGGCTACAGTCTGTGCAAAGAGTTGGACAAGACTGGGAGACTTCACTTTCACTGACTAACATGTCATAGATCACTAGTCAGTATTCTTAGTTTCTAGAACTCCTGAAACTCTTCATTTCTCTTTGCGCATTAGTGTTTAAAGGAAAGTTGTGAAAAGGAAAGGGAGTCATCTATACATTCTCATTTTGTTTATTTGGTAGGAATATTTATAATATAATTCAGGTAGCCTTTGATGCAGATAATGATTTTATTGAGAACAAGCAGCTTACATTTTTCTTTATAGTTCCCATGATTAGAATAGTATGTGGAACACAGTAGGTTCTCAATAAATACCCATATATATAATTTAAATATTTTTGGTGCCAGTTATATACTTGATATCTTATTAGTTATAAAAATGCTATAAACTTGACAAATTTGTATCTTTTTATTAAACACATAATATGTGCCAAGTACTATGTTGAGTGGTTTATTTTCTGAGTCCTCACAGCACCAATGGAGCAGATGTTGTTATTATTTTAAAGATGAGGTTCAGTTCAGTTCAGTCACTCAGTCGTGTCTGACACTTTGTAACCCCATGAACCACAGCACGCCAGGCCTCCCTGTCAATCACCAACTCCTGGAGTCCACCCAAACACATGTCCATTGAGTCGGTGATGCCATTCAACCATCTCATCCTCTGTTGTCCCCCTTCTCCTCCTGCCCCCAATCCCTCCCCGCATCAGAGTCTTTTCCAATGAGTCAACTCTTCACATGAGGTGGCCAAATTATTGGAGTTTCAGCTTCAACATCAGTCCTTCCAATGAAAACCCAGGACTGATCTCCTTTAGAATGGACTGGTTGGATCTCCTTGCAGTCCAAGGAACTCTCAAGAGTCTTCTCCAATACCACAGTTCAAAAGCATCAATTCTTTGGCACTCAGCTTTCTTTATAGTCCAACTTTCACATCCATACATGACCACTGGAAAAACCATACCCTGGACTAGATGGACCTTTGTTGGCAAAGTAATGTCTCTGCTTTTTAATATGCTGTCTAGGTTGGTCATAACTTTCCTCCCAAGGAGTAAGCGTCTTTTAATTTCATGGCTGTAATCACTAAGTGCAGTGATTTTGGAGCCCAGAAAAATACAGTCTGACACTGTTTCCACTGTTTCCCCATCTATTTTCCATGAAATAATGAGACTGGATACCATAATTTTAGTTTTCTGAATGTTGATCTTTAAGGAAACTTATTCACTCTCCTTTTTCACTTTCATCAAGATGCTCTTTAGTGCTTCTTCACTTTATAATGGGGCCGAAAGAGATTAAATAACTTATATTCTTTGCAGCCAAAGATGGAGAAACTCTATACAGTCAACAAAAACAAGACCAGGAGCTGACTGTGGCTCAGATCATGAAATCCTTATTGCCAAATTCAGACTTAAACTGAAAGTAGGAAAAACCACTAGATCATTCAGGTACGACCTAAATCAAATCCCTTATGATTATACAGTGGAAGTGAGAAATAGATTTAAGGGCCTAGATCTGATAGATAGAGTGCCTGATGATCTATGGATGGAGGTTCATGACATTGTACAGGACACAGGGTCAAGACCATCCTCATGCAAAAGAAATGCAAAAAAGCAAATGGCTCTCGGAGGAGGCCTTACAAATAGCTGTGAAAAAAAGAGAAGTGAAAAGCAAAGGAGAAAAGGAAAGATAAAAGCATCTGAATGCAGAGTTCCAAAGAAGAGCAAGAAGAGATAATAAAGCCTTCTTCAGTGAATGATGCAAAGAAATCGAGGAAAACAACAGAATGGGAAAGACTAGAGATCTCTTGAAGAAAGTTAGAGATACCAAGGGAACATTTCATGCAAAGCTGGGCTCGATAAAGAACAGAAATGGTATGCACCTAACAGAAGCAGAAGATATTAAGAAGAGGTGGCAAGAATACACAGAAGAACTGTACAAAAAAGATCATCACAACCAAGATAATCATGATGGTGTGATTACAGACACTCATCTAGAGCCAGACATCCTGGAATGTGAAATCAAGTGGGCACTAGAAAGCATCACTACGAACAAAGCTACTGGAGGTGATGGAATTCCAGCTGAGCTACTTCAAATCCTGAAAGATGATGCTGTGAAAGTGCTGCACTCAATATGTCAGCAAATCTGGAAAACTCAGCAGTGGCCACAAAACAGGAAAAGATCGGTTTTCATTCTAGTCCCAAAGAAAGGCAATGCCAAAGAATGCTCCAACTACCACACAATTGCATTCATCTCACACACTAGTAAAGTAATGCTCAATATACTTCAAGCCAGGCTACAGCAATATGTGAACCATGAATTTCCAGATGTTCAAGCTGGTTTTAGAAAAGGCAGAGGAATTAGAGATCAAATTGCCAACATCTGCTGGATCATGGAACAAGCAAGGGAGTTCCAGAAAAACATATGTTTCTGCTTTATTAACATATTTCTGCTTTATATGCCAAAGGCTTTGACTGTGTGGATCACATTAAACTGTGGAAAATTCTGAAAGAGATGGGAATACCAGACCACCTGACCTATCTCTTGAGAAACCTATATAAGGTCAGGAAGCAACAGTTAGAACTAGACATGGAACAACAGAATGGTTCTAAATAGGAAAAGGAGTACGACAAGGCTGTATATTGTCACCCTGCTTATTTAAGTTCTATGCAGAGTACATCATGAGAAACGCTGGGCTGGAAGAAACACAAGTTGGAATCAAGATTGCCAGAGAAATATCAATAACCTCAGATATGCAGATGACACCACCCTTATGGCAGAAAGTGAAGAGGAACTAAAAAGCCTGTTGATGAAAGTGAAAGAGGAGAGTGAAAAAGTTGGCTTAAAGCTCAACATTCAGAAAACGAAGATCATGGCATCTGATCCCATCACTTTATGGGAAATCGATGGGGCAACAGTGGAAACAGTGGCAGACTTTATTTTTGGGGGGCTCCAAAATCACTGCAGATGGTGACTGCAACCATGAAATTAAAAGACGTTTACTCCTTGGAACGAAAGTTATGACCAACCTAGATGGCATGTTGAAAAGCAGAGACATTACTTTTCCGACTAAGGTCCATCTAGTCAAAGCTATGGTTTTTCCTGTGGTCATGTATGGATGTGAGAGTTGGGTTGTGAAGAAAGCTGAGTGCCGAAGAATTGATGCTTTTGAACTGTGGTGTTGGAGAAGACTCTTAAGAGTCCCTTGGACTTCCAGGAGATCCAACCAGTCCATTCTGAAGGAGATCAGTCCTGGGTGTTGTTTGTAAGAAAAACCGCCAAACCTGAAATTCCAGTTCTTTGGCCCCCTCATGGAAGAGTTGACTCACTGGAAAAGACTCTGATGATGGGAAGGATTGGGGGCAGGAGGAGAAGGGGATGACAAAGAATGAGACGGCTGGATGGCATCACTGACTTGATGGACGTGAATTTTAGTGAACTCTGGGTTTTGGTGATGGACTGGAAGGCGTGGCATGCTGCAATTCATGGGGTCACAAAGAGTGGGACATGACTGAGCAACTGAACTGAACTGAACTTGCCCCAGTTCAGGAAGATACAAAGTTGCCAAAGTAGGATTCTAACCCTTGACTCCCATTTTCATATTGTCTTTCTTTTATATTGTCTTTCTGAAAATAATATGATGCACTTTCAACTGTTTGAAAGATTTATGTATTTAAAATAAATATTTCCATGGTTTTTGTTTTAAAATATAAAAAGGAGACTATCGTATCCAAATTTTAAAATTAGAGTAAATACAGAATTCAGCATAAAAGTGCTTTTCTATTTTTATGTTTGCTTCAAGTGCCTTGGAAGAAAGTATATCCCTCATATCATATCCAACATCTTCAGAATAAAAAGACAGAAATTAAGTATATTACTGCTGTTTGGTCTTGGGTATAGTGTTAAGATTCTTAGCTCTTTCTACAATATATGTGCATATACACAAACACACACAAGAAAAGGTATGTCAGATTTTATGTACATGTAGGTATTTTAAAATCAATTTTGAATGTTCTTAAAATGCTCAGTTGGAAAACACAAAGCATAGAGTCAAAGGAAATAGCTACAAAATTCAAAAAGAAGGTTAAAATATCCTAGGACATTGTCTCGGTAGCTTGTTTCCTGCATGCCCATTTTTTTTTTTTTTTTGGGTCATAAAAGAAGCACTTAAGGAGCTAAGTATTTTTTTTTTCTTTCCCTTACAATATGTTATTTCCTTCCTAATTGGTCAGTACAGGGCAAACACATCAGTAAACACCCACGGGTCTCACTATAGAATAAAACTGTGTGTAAGGCAGATCCATCTTGAGCAGTGAGAGCACCTTTAAGTGCCAAGAGGCACTCATTGTAGCTCTGCTTCACCAGTTATGGAGGCCCTCAGCAAGACGGCCTTATGGGACCTCTTCCGGATGCCAATTGCTGAAAACGATGATAATTTTTTCAACCTTTAGAAGTCTTTATTATGCTTAGGAATTAGATTTTCTGTTGCTTCAGCAGACTGGTATCCAATTAAAGTATTCTGTAGTCATTTTAAAATGAAAAATGAATTGTATTATTTAGGACCTCCTGCTTAAGAAGCCAGGGTACTTTGGTGTGATCAGCATAGTTAGAAGCCCTGTGCTTCTTGTGCCTGCCACCTGGGCAGGGCTCATTTGTTGTGCTGTCTGGGACCAATCCAGCGAGCCAGAGTGGCAAATGGGTGGGGACAGCTGAAACAGAAAATAGCTAGCTGCTGGCCCAGTAGCATGAGGCTCAAAATTATTCTGCAGAAAGTAAGATATTTCTTTTAAGTATATCACTCTCTTTGTGAATGGGACATGGTGGCAGGGAGTGAAAAGGAATTGCTCTATCAGATTTAGCTGAGTGAGTTATGGAGCAAGTGTGTGTGTGCTTGGAAGACCTGAGAGGGAGGGATGGATTGGATAAAATATGATCACTGGTCCAAGCTAGTGCACAGCACCACACCACCATTTGTTAGCACTCAGCCTAGCATGACTGTTAGGCTCCTGAGGAAAAAGACTTCAGGAAGAAGTGCAAAGTTGTAGGTGCATAGGGAGTTCAGGAGAATATCAACTTTCAAAAAAATTGAATGAACTAACCAGTGGGGTTTGACAAGTTAATGTCAATACATCGTCATCCAGAAAGGGGCAAGTCAGCAATATTTCACAACTAGACATTTTTCCAAAGGGGAAAATGGCTTGATTAGAATTATGTCTTCTATAATTTTTAAATCAGTTTATGGTAGAGACACTCATGGAAATGAGGACTAACATTTCTTAGGTCAAACTGATTGCTCAGGTTTATGTTAAGAGCAGTTATTTCTTGCACTAGGAAGAGCCTGGGGGCCCTTGAGGCATGACCCAAGTGTCCAAAATATGGAGAGAGGATTTTCATAAGCTAGGGTGTGTTTAGGGATGACATGGAACAGGGGTCCTCAGCCTCCAGGATCTAATGCCTGATAATCTGAGGTGATGCTGATGTAATAATAATAGAAATAAAGTGCACAATAAGCATAATGCACTTAAGTCATCCCAAACCATCTTCTTCCCAGTCCTTGAAAAAATTGTTTTATATGAAACCAATCTTTGGTGCCAAAACGGTTGGGGACCATTGAAACAGAGGATATAGCTTAAATCTTTTTGTTTGGTACTTAGAATTTTCAGTGAAGAGATATTCTAGATTGTCTCTTAGGAGTTTTGTAGATATGAGAATGTTATCCCTCTTTCCCTCTAAGGCATCTCATTGGTTTAATAATAAAAGCTTCCCTGGTATATTTTGCTAACTGTACCTCCCACCACACCACCATAAACAGAGGATTCAACTCTATGACCAGCATGAGACTCAAAAAACACTAGTTGAATGTGTGAAAGAAGAATGCCATCCTTGTGAAGCTGATGAGAAAAGGACAGAAATCTGAGTAAAACCTATAATTCTTACATTGTATTCCTCCTCCCTTTTAATGTAATCCTTTGCAACATATTTTATAATTCAATGAGTCCTTCAAGTTTCATTTTTAACATTTTGTTAGGACTTAGCAGTCCTTCACGGGTCATGATAGTGGGTTTCCCAGGTGGTCCTAGTGGTAAAGAATCTGCCTGCCAATGCAGGAGATGTGAGAGATACAGGCTAGATTCCTGGGTCAGAAAGATCCCCTGGAACAGGAAATGGCAACTCACTACAGTGTTCTTGACTGGAAAATTCCATGGACAGAGGAAACTGGTGGGTACCTATAGTCCATGGAGCTTCGAAGAGTTGGACATGACTAAGTGACTAGGTACACATGGGTGAGAATAGACTTTGCTATTAATGGTCCCTAGAGATAAGACCAGACTCTGGTAAAGCTGGAGATAAGCTTGGTGCTGATGAGGGGGACTGTGGCCATTATAGAAACTAGCTGTCAGGCTCACAGACATGTCCAAACTGGTTATGGCTGTGTTTGAGGCAGTGTGGGTTGAAGTCAGAATGTCAAAGCAAGTCATATCAAGAATGGAACGTGCTAGAGTGCTGCCCGTGGGCCAGCTTCCAGTTAACTCACTAGAGGAACAGTATCATGGTGGTATAAGTACAGTGGCTCAAATGGTAAAGAATCTGCCTGCAATGCAGGAGACCCAGGTTAAATCCCTCAGTCAGGAAGATCCCCTTGAGAAGGCAATGGCTAACCACTTCAGTATTTTAGACTGGAGAATTTCATGGACAGAGAAGCCTGGCAGGTTACATTCCATGGGGTCACAAAGAGTTAGGTAAGACTGAGTGACTAACACTTTCACTTTTCACACTTTCATTGGTGTGTCTACCCCCTGGGAACTCTGGCTTCAATTGCACCTTCTGAACCATAGTTTAACTGCACAGATGTTTCACATTATAAGTAGAGCTTGAAGAGTAGACTTAGAATTCATGGCTATGATGAACAATTGTCCTGTTTTCCCCAGGATGAGGGGGTTTCCAGGGTGCAAATTTCAGTGTTAGGATTGAGATGATGCTAGGAAAATTGTCTTGGTTTCTCCTAGACCAGTGAATTACCTGGGGGTTAACTGACCAGACTGGTAAGGATCATGGCAAAACCAACCAGGAATATGGATGCTGTATAATAACTCCCTGTCTCACTTTTGTCCATCAAAGTGCGTCAGCTTCTCTCTAATCTCTTTCCCTTGAGGCTGTTTTGTCAGACCGTGTGGGGCTTATTTTATCTTAATGCCATGGCAGAGGAAGCAGGATCTATACTATTGGCTTAACCACTTCATCTTATGCAGGGAAGTAACATTAATACATTAGGGCATCCATCTGGCTGGGTTTCATTGCCAGTACAAAATTACTTTTTGATTCATGATGCATTTTGATCTAAAAGACATCCACCATCTAAATTTTGATCAGTTCTATGCCCTCAGTCTGAATCTCTCAGCAAAAGGAGAAAATAATACCTATAAAAGAAAATTTCCACATATCTGTTTCACCTTTATCATCCCAAATGTAAGTCTGCATAATCACCAATAAAACTTTTAATAAATATTGTCTGAAGTTGTCAGGCAAACAAGGGTGAATTCAGAGTCAGAAACAAGAATGCCAAGGCAGGAACAAAGGTGAGGGCATATTGAAGGTGGCGGTCAAAGCAAAGGTGAGTCACCGACGGATTCTGCTGTGCATGGTTACTGTGTGCCGTGGTTTCTGTTGCATTTTATTCCACTTGCTCCCTGAGTGGCTCTGATGCCCCTGAAGAGCCTGCTGTGTGCCAGAATGGTTTCCTAGAGGTAAGTACTGGATATTTTCCTATAGAAAGAGTTCTGGTTTCCTTGGACCATGTCTTGAAATTCTTTCATGCACATTCCAAATTAATGTTTCAATAAGGATTTTTAATAATCCGTAGTGGCAGAGGGAATAATTGGAAAATGGACATGCTGCAACTAAAGTTTGAGCCTATTGCCTAATTTCTGCCCTTAGAATTTACTTAATCATGCTAAGCTAATGACAAAAATTAGTCTTTGGCTCTGAAAAACAGTTTCTGAAATTTTTCTTTTTGTTCAAAAACTTCTCAAATTACTTTCAAAAGACCCTGTGGGACAAAGACAATCTGTACTTAGGTATCATGATGTGGTTATGAAGTCCAGAGAGAATTTAGTAAAGTTCTTTATGTGCTAACTCAATACTTCAGTTACTTTCTACGCAAAAGGTGGTCTGAGGGCAGACAGCATCAGCATCATCTGGGTTTTTGTTAGAATTGAAGCCTCAGAATTGCAACCTCAGAATTGCAACCTCAGACCTACTGAGTCAGAACTTGCATGTCAACATGATTTCCAGGCAATTAGTAAAAACAGTAAAGTTAGAAAAGTAGAGAATTTGGAGGAAAAATGAGAGGATGGTTCCAGCCACAATATACGAGTCCAAGCAATCTGTGCTGCAGTTATAGAGACCCTCCCGTTTGGAATGCCCACCCAAAGCTTGATGTATTTGCAATAGAACACAAATTCTATTACAGAAGAGAATTCTTCCAAGCATCAATGCCACACATTTTATGAATGTTAGTGCCACGATTTACTGTTTATGCAAACACACTACTACATTTGGAAGTTGACTTTTGGTCTACTCAAGCAAAATGACAGCTGCAATCCATTTTCCAGGCCTTCAATGCTTTGGGTAAAATGCTGGTTTTGTTGTTTGAAAGAGATATGTCATAAAGGAACAGAGTTAGAAGGGGACTCTGATGCAGTTTTCTCACAGGAGTTCCAAATAAGGTGGTGATAACTCTGCTGTAGTCTCAGATTATTGAGGGAAGAATAAGAGGTGAAAGATCAGTTCCTTTTATTTTCATGGAAAACTTTTTTTTGATCCATAAGTATACCATGCAGTACTAAGCTTTCCTTTTTTAATATATGTTATTATTTTAAAATGGAAGTGAAATTGAATATAACATTATGTTAGTTTCAAGTGTACAGTATAATGATTCAGTATTTGTATACATGTGTTGCCAGTGATCACCACAAATGTTTTGTTAACATTCATAGTTACAAACCTTTTTCTTGTTATAGAACTTTTAAGGTCTACTATTTAGTAACTTTCAAAAACACAGTACAGTATTATTAGTCATCATGTTGCATGTTACATCTCTAGGGCTCAGTTGTTGTATAACTGAAAATTTGTGCCTTTGACCCCCTCACCAATTTTGAATCACCTCTGGCAACCGCCAATCTGTTCTCTGTGTCTATGAGCTTGAGTTTTTTAGTTTATTTTTTTAATTGAAGGATAATTGCTTTACAGAATTTTGTTTTCTGTCAAACCTCATAATGAATCAGCCTTAGGTATACATATATCTCTTCCCTTTTGAGCCTACCTCCTATCTCGCTCCCGATCCCACTCTTCTAGGTTGATACAGTGCCCCTGTTTGAGTTCCCTGAGACATACAGCAAATTCCCATTTGTTATCTCTTTTACAGTTTCCACATATAAGTAAGACCATATGGTATTTGCTTAGCATAATACCCTCAATATCCATTCATATTGTCACAAATGGCAAGATTTCCTTCTTTTTTATGGCTGAATCATATTCCATTATATATAGTTACCACATTTTCTTTACCTATTCATTCATCAGTGGACTGTTAGGTTGCTTCCATGTCTTGGCTACTGTAAATAACAGTGCAATGAACATGGTAGTGCATATAGTTTTTCTAGTTTTCATTTCCTTCAGATAAGTATCCAGAATGTAATTCTTAGATTGTATGGTAGCTCTTTTTCTGATTTCTTGAGGAATCTCCATAGAGGCTGCACCAGGTTACATTCTCTAGTGGTTAAGTTATTAAAGTTGCAAAGACTGAAGACTTGGAGGCATCAGCAAAGTTTTATTTAATAGCATTGTAAACCCAGGGCCTTTGTGTATACTCCAGAGCCATTGTGTCACATAAATCCAAGGAGTCCCATTCACATTGTGGTTTATGTGCCTGGTGGTCCCCTGCTGTTGTGTATCACACGAATTTGGTCCCAGTGTGGACAGTAGGTAAAAAGGATATAAACAGAGCTATTTCTTTCATTCAACATCTATTTCACATAATTACCCTCAAGCTGCATATCAAAATCATCCCTAGAACTGTAAGAGATATAGGTGCTCAGGTCATATTTCTGTAGATATTAGTTCATTGGGTCTTGGGCAGGACGAAAGATCTTTATTTTTATCAAACTCTAGATAATTATTATATGCTGTCAACTCTATTTAGTGCTAAGACAGCTATTTTAAAAAGTAAGACACTATGCCTGCAAAGCATCTGTAGCTCCGTAAGAGAGACACGAATGTAAACGATGCATGGTAGGTACTACAATATTTTAGGGCTGTGATAGGCACAAGGACCAAGGGTTCTGGAGTCATTGAGGCAGAGAATGGAGCTGAACTCTTGCTTGGCCCCAATTTTGCGTTAGTGCCTCTCTAAGCAAAATTGAGACTTTACAGTCATCTATGTTACTTTTGTTCTTCTGTATCTTGCACCAACTTGTTGAGCTCTGACTTCTTCCTGATAGACATTCTAATAGATGCTGAGGGACCCCAATATACTGCTTTAAACTCTGTTGTTAAAAATAATGTGCTTGTTCACACTGAACTATGTATAATTGATGATCCTGTTGTGTTGATTTTCATGGACATTTTTTCATGTTAGTATGCTACCCAAGACCATAATGGGACCTGGTGGTTGACAGCCTGTGTTGGGGAGGTGTGTATGCCTGTGTATGTGTGTTTGTGTGTAAGTCAGGAATGAGAGTCCCAAGGCTCCTTAATCCCACCAGATGGTCATCTCTTATTTTTATATTACAGGCTGACTCAAAATTTAAGAATTAAGTGTGGGAAAATAGAGGCATATCAACTGTTTCTAGTAGCTTACAGTGGTGTTGGGACCCTGATACTGGGAAAGATTGAAGGCAGAAGGAGAAGGGGATGACAGAGGATGAAATGGTTGGATGGCATCACCGACTTGATGGACATGAGTTTGAGCAAGCTCCAGGAGTTGGTGATGGACAGGGAAACCTGGCGTGCAGCAGTACATGGGGTCACAAAGAATCGGACATGATTGAGTGACTGAATTGAACTGAACAGCGGTGTTAATTTGAAATGAAGCACTAATTCAGAGAAGTGCTGAGCAAGAGGAGAATAGGAAAATGAAAGGAAATGAAACTCTGATGAAGTTGATCATATCTTAATGAAAGTGAAAATTGATGAGGTAAAAGATGTTTGTTTCCTTACGAGATATTTTCTTGGTTTTTAAAATGGTCAGAAAGGTGTCAAATTCAGCCTCCATTTTAGTAATGATTAGCATACACTTTCCTTATGTTTCTTCACCATCACATCTTTTGAATTATTGTTTCCTTGAATTCTTGTCATGAAAATAATATTACCTTATTATTTTTACTTCATATGTGAATGAACTGAAGAAATTGTTCCAAGGCAAGTCAGATTTTTGGTTATCAGATTCACTTCAGAGTTATCTGGGTACTGAAGCCATAGTGTCAGTATCTCAACCTTACAGCTATCCAAGCTGTAGTGACAGGAAAGTTATTAATACCATTTCAGGGAAGCTTCTCTGACAGTAGATAAAAACAGTGAAAAGTTTAACTCTCTTGTATGAATTGTTATGGAACTTAAGAGTCAATATTTTTCTGGTTATTTATCAAAATATATCATATTTTTAACCAGTAGAGAAAATATTTTAAACTTTGTTAATTAGGAGAATACTTGCTTCCTATAAATTCACTATAATTTTCTTTCACAATAATAAAATAAAAATGTCTAAATGCATTCATTGTTTTGAATATTGAATGGAAGAATGTATGACAGTTCAAGTCACAATACACTAATTTTAAAAAACCAATGCATTTATGTCGTTTGATAGATTATTCATCATGTGCCTTACCTAGAGCTTCAGAGAGTGAAGCCAAAGGAACATGGGATTTTTCCTCTGAGGTCCCCTTAAAAAGCTCAGATCACTTCCTGCTGGTTGATAGCAGGCTGAGGATATTCACAGTTGACCTTTTGAATTGCCTCAGGCTCACCACACAGCAAATGGCTGTGGGTTTCTGAACCTTAACTTTGCTGATAACACTGGATAATTACACATAATTACACATTCCAAAATACTTAAAAATATGTTAATCGCTGTGTGAGATGAACATGTTGCTTGTCTGAGATTTCATTGCAATGATTTTCATGCTTTTCCAGGAGACACTCTTTCAGGAGATGAAACATACAACACAATTTTATGAGAAAAAAACACACATGCTTTGAATCCTCTGTTTGAATTCTTTTAGACTTAAAATCATGGTACCTGCACAAAGACATTCATAGGTCATAACATATATTGTTTTAGATATCAGGAAAGCCATAGTTTAAATATGAGCCTGGCTGATACTGCTGTTTAAAAGCTATAGGGAAAGCCCTGGGTGAACTTCTAATTTGTTTGTCAAACTTGTCTGAGAATGCATACATCTCTGTCTGCTTTCATGTGAGAAACTACAACACAGATGAAATTCAAAATACTAAGAAAAGTACTCAGGTGAAATTGTTCAATAGATTTTTCTTCCTTTTTGCATTTTGAAATGAACAAAGCCATCACTTTTCAGTACTGTCAAGATTTGAAAGTCCACAAAAAGTAAGATACAGGTGATAGAGAGGAACACCTATATACTGAATGAATCGTGTATTTAGCAGAAGCTAATTAATCTGTGGAGAAGGCAATGGCAACCCACTCCAGTACTCTGCCTGGAAAATCCCATGGATGAAAGAGCCTGGTAGGCTGCAGTCCATCAGGTCACTAAGAGTCAAACACAACTGAGTGACTTCACTTTCACTTTTAACTGTCATGCATTGGAGAACGAAATGCCAACCCACTGCAGTAATCTTGCCTGGAGAATCCCAGGGACAGGGAAGCCTGGTGGGCTGCCATCTATGGCGTCGCACAGAGTCAGACATGACTGAATCTGTAGACCACTTTATAGGAAGTACAATAGGCCTGGATCTCTCTCTCTCTCTGAATCAGGGCATGTGTTCAAAGCAAAAAGTTTAATTTCAAATCCATGCTAAAGTTTCAGGATTATATAAATCCAAGATTCATGGAAATATGTGGAAAAATGAAACAAATTAGTCACTCAATAATATAAATAACATACATGGACGTGACTGAATGACTTTCACTCACTCACTCACTCACAAGAGTTTTGCAGTCTGTCAATGAAAACTAAGTATACATCTGTGCTCATCTCAGGAGATTACAGAATTGACAATATATATAGGATATGCAGTGGAACATTAAGGGTACTGGAAAACACCTTCCTCACCATTTCCTAATGACCTGTATGATCAAGCAAATGACATATTCATTGCCTGCTTGGTGGTCAGGAACACTGAATCTCATAGTTCATTAGTTTGTATCATTAGATGTTCCAGTTTCCAGTCATTGTGGTATCTAGAACAAACAGCCTCAGAAGGTCAGGTCGATTATGAACCTATGGATTTTGGAGTGTTTTTGAGTTAAAAGTGCTGTGCTGTGCTTAGACACACAGTAGCATCCAACTCTTTGCAACCTCATGAACTGTAGCCTACTGGGCTCCTCTGTCCACGGGGATTCTCCAGGCAAGAATATTGGCGGGGTTGCCATGCCCTCTTCCAGGGAATCTTTCCAACCCAAGGATCGAACTCAGGTATTCTGCACTGCAGGCAAATTCTTCACCATCTGGGCCACCAAGGAAACCCAAGAATACTGGAGTAGGTTGCCAATCTCTTCTCCAGGGAATCTTCCCAACCCAGGAATTGATTTGGGGTCTGCTGCATTGCAGGCAGATTCTTTACCAGTTCTATAATATGCCTTGACTTATTTAAACCATTGTTAATAAAATTTCTACAGTAACAGGAAGATGATTTACTGTACTGTGTAGTAAAGAATCGTTAGTACTGATTCCAACCATACCAGTGTCTAGAAATCAGGAGCCATTTTAAATCCAAAACACTTATTCTACTGCATTTACTATAGAAGAAGAATCATTCAGATGCCAAACAAACTGTTCAAATGCCTGAACTAATTAGAAAAAAAACACAAAACAAAGCCAACCGAACAAAAAACCTTATTCTAAAACAGGGTGAAATTAGCAGTTAGTGGTCAATTTCCATTCTATAGAAAGGTTTAATGTGATGATTTTTGGTGGAGTATTTGTCTTATTCCTTTCTCTTGACCGCATCAGCATCTCCTTGGTAAAGGAAGGCAAAACTGAAGATCAGCAAAATTATAGTGAGAATTGGATAAAACTGAAACAGTTGTGGAATGAGGACTTAAAGATGCATTCTGCATTAACTGTTTACTGACACTATTATAATTTTGGAAAAGGTCGATAGAATCTGTCAGGGGAGTGTGTAATTTCCTCGGTTTTGTCTCTTCACAACAAAAATTTAAAGCAATGGATGTTAAAGCCCTGAGTGTGTCAAAGCTCTAGGACAGACCGAGTTACAACTCCATTTATAGCTCAGTTTTGTTTAGAAAATAAAGGAAAATACATCCTAGAGGCATGAAAACATACTGACCCAAAAGACATGAAGAGAAGAGAGAGAGAGAGAGAGAGAGAGAGAGAGAGAACGTGACAGAGACAGAGAGCCCCGGCCCTTTGGCTCCTTTTAAAATACGTTTTCTCCTCCCCCTGAGCCTGCCTTATGTAAATTTTGCTAGCCAGGAGTGCTGTTTTTTTTTTTACCTGAAGTCCTCACTCTGGTCCTAGGATCTTCCTTTGCCCTATTTTAGAGAGCTTTTCCCTTCTTTGATTTTTAGCCACTGCCATTCTGGACTCCTTTTCCCTATTCTAACTACCTAACAACTCCATTCATAATGTTCTTATAATCACAATGAGTTTTACCTCTATTAATTCTGTTTTAGTAATGATAGTAACTATAAGTTATATAGTGTCTACCATGTGCCAGATACTATGCTAAATTCTTCATTAACATTATTCTCTCATCTTGAAACTCTTTGAGGTATTTATTGTAATTCTCAATTTTCTAAGGAGAAACAAGAACAGTTGATTGAATAGTTTGTCCAGAGTTTTTGCTAACAAGTGGTAGAGCACTTTAAAACCATTTCAGCTTGACCCCAGAGCCCATGAAATACCAACTACCATCTGTTCCACCAATCTACTAGTTTGCTAGTTTAGGAACTAGCAAAAGAGCAGGTGTGTCCTTTTTGAGCCCACCCTAGTGCACAGAAGTTTGATATTTGTGTGATTAAAAATGCTTTCCATTTTAAAATTTAATTATTAGTTCTTAAAATAGATAGCTTACTTACATTACTACTGTCCATGGGATTCTCCAGCCAATAGTACTGGAGTGGATTGCCATTTCCTTCTCCAGGGGATCTTCCCAACCCAGGGCTGAAACCCGGGTCTCCTGCATTGTAGACAGTCGCTTTACCATCTGAGCCACCAGGGAAGTCCTTAAAACAGCCAGGAATACAAATATTAGGACTAGAGGTTGTTGCTTAGGGAATTATTCTTAATTTGGAAAGGCTATTTTACTATACTGATTGTATTTATTGATACAAGAAAAAATGCAAGACTAGAAGTTATCAGCTTTATATATGCTAATTATTCTGTGAATATGCATCCACACTATACATAGTAACACTAAGGAATTTTCACCATCAGTTAGTTCAGTAGCTCAGTTGTGTGCGACTCTTGGTGACCACATGAATCGCAGCATGCCAGGCCTCCCTGTCCAACACCAACTCCCGGAGTTCACTCACACTCATGTCCATCAAGTCAGTGATGCCATCCAGCCATCTCATCCTCTGTCGCCCCCTTCTGCTCCTGCCCTCAATCCCTCCCAGCATCAGAGTCTTTTCCAATGAGTCAACCCTTCGCATGAGGTGGCCAAAGAACTGGAGTTTCAGCTTCAGCATCATTCCTTCCAAAGAAATCCCAGGGCTGATCTCCTTCAGAATGGGCTGGTTGGATCTTCTTGCAGTCCAAGGGACTCTCAAGAGTCGTCTCCAACACCACAGTTCAAAAGCATCAATTCTTCGGCACTCTGTCTTCTTCACAGTCCAACTCTCACATCCATACATGACCATAGGTAAAACCATAGCCTTGACTAGACGGATCTTAGTCGGCAAAGTAATGTCTCTGCTTTTCAATATGCTATCTAGGTTGGTCATAACTTTTCTTTCAGGAGTGAGTGTATTTTAATTTCATGGCTGCAATCACCATCTGCAGTGATTTTGGAGCCCCCCAAAATAAAGCTTCACACTATTTCCACTGTTTCCCCATCTATTTCCCATGAAGTGATAGGACAGGATGCCATGATCTTCGTTTCCTGAATGTTGAGCTTTAGGCCAACTTTTTCGCTCTCCTCTTTCACTTTCATCAAGAGGCTTTTGAGTTCCTCTTCACTTTCTGCCATAAGGGTGGTGTCATCTGCATATCTGAGGTTATTGATATTTCTCCCGGCAATCTTGATTCCAGCTTGTGTTTCTTCGATCCAGCGTTTCTCACGATGTACTCTGCATATAAGTTAAATAAGCAGGGTGACAATATACAGCCTTGACGTACTCCTTTTCCTATTTGGAACCAGTCTGTTGTTCCATGTCCAGTTCTAACTGCTGCTTCCTGACCTGCATACACATTTCTCTAGAGGCAGGTCAGGTGGTCTGGTATTCCCATCTCTCTCTGAATTTTCCACAGTTTATTGTGATCCACACAGTCAAAGGCTTTGGCATAGTCAATAAAGCAGAAATAGATGTTTTTCTGGAACTCTCTTGCTTTTCCCATGATCCAGCAGATGTTTGCAATTTGATCTGTGGTTCTTCTGCCTTTTCTAAAACCAGCTTGAACATCAGGGAGTTCACAGTTCACATATTGCTAAAGCCTGGCTTGGAGAATTTTGAGCATTACTTTACTAGCATGTCAGATGAGGGCAATTGTGCAGTAGTTTGAGCATTCTTTGGCATTGTCTTTCTTTGGAATTGGAATGAAAACTGACATTTTCCCGGCCTGTGGCCACTGCTGAGTGTTTCAAATTTGCTGGCATATTGAGTGCAGCACTTTCACAGCATCATCTTTCAGGATTTGGAATAGCTCAACTGGAATTCCATCACCTCCACTAGCTTTGTTCGTAGCGATGCTTTCCAAGGCCCACTTGACTTCACATTCCAGGATATCTGGCTCTAGATTAGTGATCACATCATCATGATTACCTGGGTCGTGAAGATCTTTTATGTACAGTTCTTCTGTGTATTCTTGCCATCTCTTCTTAATATCTTCTGCTTCTGTTAGGTCCATACCATTTTTGTCCTTTTTTGAGCCCATCTTTGCATGAAATGTTCCCTTGCTATCTCTAAGTTTCTTCAAGAGATCTCTAGTCTTTCCCAACCTGTTGTTTTCCTCTATTTCTTTACATTGATCGCTGAAGAAGGCTTTCTTATCTCTTCTTGCTATTCTCTGGAACTCTGCATTCAGATGTTTATATCTTTCCTTTTCTCCTTTGCTTTTCACTTCTCTTTTTTTTTCACAGCTATTTGTAAGGCTTCCCCAGACAGCCATTTTGCTTTTTTGCATTTCTTTTCCATGGGGATGGTCTTGATCCCTGTCTCCTCTACAATGTCATGAACCTCATTCCATAGTTCATCAGGCACTCTATTTATCAGATCTAGGCCCTTAAATCTATTTCTCACTTCCACTGTATAATCATAAGGTATTCGATTTAGGTCATACCTGAATGGTCTAGCAGTTTTCCCTACTTTCTTCAATTTGAGTCTGAGTTTGGTAATAAAGAGTTCATGATCCTAGCCACAGTCAGCTCCTGGTCTTGTTTTTGTTGACTGTATAGAGCTTGTCCATCTTTGGCTGCAAAGAATATAAGCAATCTGATTTCGGTGTTGACCATCTGGTGATGTCCATGTATAGAGTCTTCTCTTGTGTTTTTGGAAGAGGGTGTTTGTTATGACCAGTGCATTTTCTTGGCAAAACTGTATTAGTCTTTGCCTTGCTTCATTTTGTATTCCAAGGCCAAATTTGCCTGTTACTCCAGGTGTTTCTTGACTTCCTACTTTTGCATTCCAGTCCCCTATAATGAAAAGGATATCTTTTTTGGGTGTTAGTTCTAAAATGTCTTGTAGGTCTTCATAAAACCATTCAGCTTCAGCTTCTTCAGCATTACTGGTTGGGGCATAGAATTGGATTACTGTGATATTGAATGGTTTGCCTTGGAGACAAACAGAGATCATTCTGTTGTTTTTGAGATTGCATCCAAGTACTGTATTTCGGACTCTTTTGTTGACCATGATGGCTACTGCATTTCCTCTGAGGGATTCCTGTCTGCAGTAGTAGGTATAGTGGTCATCTGAATTAAATTCATACATTCCAGTCCATTTTAGTTCACTGATTCCTAGAATGTCGATGTTCACTCTTGCCATCTCTTGTTTGACCACTTTCAATTTGCCTTGATTCATGGACCTGACATTCCAGGTTCCTATGCAATACTGCTCTTTACAACATTGGACCTTGCCTCTATCACCAGTCACATCCACAGCTGGGTATTGTTTTTGTTTGGCTCCATCCCTTCATTCTTTCTGGAATTATTTCCCCACTGATCTCCAGTAGCATATTGGGCACCTACTGACTTGGGAAGTTCCTCTTTCAGTATCCTATCATTTTGCCCTTTCATACTGTTCATTGGGTTCTCAAGGCAAGAATACTGAAGTGGTTTGCCATTCCCTTCTCCAGTGGACCACATTCTGTCAGACCTCCGTCAATATGTAGCTGTCAATCTGTCACTTAATTACAATTAATGCTGTTGGCAAGGAAGAGCTCCAATGCACATTACCAATAGTTTGTATTCCCCAGTCAGAGCTTTTGAGCCATCATAGAGGATGTGATAAATATACATTAAAAGTAGTGAATCCTTTTTAGCTAAGTAATTTGACACAATGATAACATGTTTCTCCCTATTTCTCTAAAATTCTTATAGCATTTCTTTCCTCCTTGACAACCAGGTGAAGCAAAACAAAGACGAACAACTTGCAAAATGACTAAGCAACCGCTGACTTAATTTCATTGTGCTATATGAACGCTGTCCTCAGAGCAGCCTGGGAAAACTTCTTTGCTGTCTTCGCCTTGATAAGATCAGAGCAGGGATTTTATTTTTGTCTATAATAGGCTGAATTTCTGTAAGGAAGAGAATTTTGGTAGAATTTTTTAAGACAAAAATGATTTTAAAATCTGTCTTTTGACAATCCTTTGCCTCTATAAGTTTTTTTTTCTCTCTTAGTAATTATATTCACCTTAGTATGTGGAGATTTAGTGCATAATTATGTACCATCCTGAAAATATGGCATGTCTGCAAACTGATACAGAGATAGGCAAATGGGATTGTGAGAATCCATATCTGAGACGTCCCTGAACTACCACAGTTGGTCTCAGAAACTTTGCTTTTTCAGTGTTGTAAAAACCCTCCAAAAGATTCTTTTGGTCCTTTGTAAATGGACTGATTCAAGTTCCGTAGTATCTCTTCAGTCTCAGTGCTTCAGAACTGAGTTGGTGCTCCATTTTCAAGAAACCTTTTCTGTTACCTCCCAACATCTCTGTTGCACAAGAGGCCCAGAGACCATGGCAGGTGCTATTCAAACTACACAGACTTCCTCTCCATTTAAAAAGAACTTCGATTCCGTTTAAAAAGAATTTTTTTTTTTTCTAATTTGGATTTGCAAAGAGTTGTTTCTCACAAGGAAGGTTTCTCACAAGGAAGGGAGGGTGATTTTATCTAATCCACTTAGAATAGGTAGCTCTGAGAACTGCCTATTCCATGGATATGTAAAATCATCCTTTACATTTGCATGCTTTCCTGCTTATGCTCAGGGCAATCAGCAGCAGAATATCAGTGAGCAGAAGGTCATTATATAGAAACGCCTGTGAGTAAAATTGTGAGCTTAAGATTACTGGCAGCTGGCAGCCAATGTATCTTGCACCGTCAGAAGCCATTGTTAGGAGGTGTACCCCATGCCATTGAGCTGTCATCGTCCTAGTTACCTCCTAGGGTGCATGGCAGGGTTCCCCTAAGTATGTTCTAACTCCTTCCTTGCATACAGGGTGGAACAGAGCCCAAAAGCCATGTTCTTTCTAGAAGAGTCTTTGCTTGCCAAAGCACTCGGCTCCTATCCTCATGTTCTCTTCTATTCTCTCAGTAATACATTTTCAGTAAAAGGCTAAGCATGGAAAAAAGGTATTATAAATGTATGGCCAATAATTAAAGCACTTTAAAATCTCCACTTCTAAGAAAAGAAAATTACATGTTTGGTCCGATTAAATCTTTCGGAATTACTGTAACTATGTACTCATAAGCATTAATCTCTTTTTTCCACGTTAAGGACACTTTACAATTAAACCACTGCATTCTTCCAAGATTTCCTGTTAAGGAATATAACTTATTCTCCAGTCCTAGTCACAGTATGTTTCAATATCCTTCCTGAGACTAAGTCTATTTTGCTTCCATGTTGGCAAATGTTTTAGAAAAGACACATACATGACAAAGTAGATTATTGTTATTCCTATTGAGTGAAACTATAATGAAAGAAAATATCTTTCTGTACAGTGACTAAGCTTATGGGAAAGCTTTACTGTTATTCATTCACTCAGTCGTGTCTGACTCTTTGTGACCCCATGAACTGCAGCACACCAGGCTTCCTTCTCTTTCACTATATCCCAGAGTTTACCCAAACTCGTGCCCATTGAGTCGATGATACCATCCAACTATCTCATCCTCTGTTGTCCCCTTCTCCTCCTGCCCTCCATCTTTCCCAGCATCAGGGTTTTTTTTTTCCAGTGAGTCAGCTTTTCACATCAGGTGACCAAAATGTTGGAGCTTCAGCTTCACCATCAGTCCTTCCAAAGAATATTCAGGGTTGATTTCCTTTAGGATTGGTGTGATCTCCTTACTGTCCAAGGGACTCTCAAGAGTCTTCTCCAGCCACACAGTTCAAAAGCACCAATTTTTTGGTGCTCAGCTTTCTTTGTGGTCCAGCTCTCACATCTGTGCATGACTATTGAAAAAAGCAAAGCTTTGACAATACAGACCTTTGTCAGCAAAATGATGTCACTGCTTTTTAATATGTTGTCTAGGTTTGTCATGGGAAAAACTTAAAATGCTATTATCACTTATTTACCTAAAAATGATATAGACATGCTACTAAAACATCCTTCTGGGATATTTTTACTTTTACCACTTAAAACATGATCCAGAAAAAATTGTTCTTTTCATTAATAACAAGTTGTTATTTGTCTGAATGTAAAGAACAGTATTATGGGATACAGATCCTATAGAGTGACCGATGTGTATAATTCAAAGCATGTCAGATTTCCTTTACTTGTGGTTTACCTATGCCTTAGAATAGAAAGATTCGTGTTGCATTACATAGTGTGAATTACGGTGATCCTATTGGCCAGGTTATAACCCAGAAGAGCATAACTACTCACCACACAGGGGCACCCACTTACTAAATTTCTGCCTTAATCATCTATTTTCACTACTGAATTTTAAAAGTAAGAATAAAATAAAAACTTGCGACTTCAGGACTTAATATTTTGACTTGTAACTATTTAGAACTCTTCAAGCTGTTGAATCACCATCCTCAAAGACCTCATGAATTTCTTTTATTTAAGTAGGAGTGGGAGCAAGGAAATCAGTTAAGTCATGGCTAATTTGGCATTTTTTAACCAGGTATTATAATGTTTGGAAAACTACCTGCTTTGAGGTGGAGCTCTATGTCAAGACTGTATTTCTTCCCACCTATTTTTTCTATAATGTTCATTATGAATGAAAAAGTTATCTTAAAGTTTTGGAAGTGCTTTAAAAAAATCCTAACTTTCACAAAAAAAGGTGCTATGGCATAAAGCTGGGGAGCCCTAATGCCATCATATGGTCAGTGCCTTCAAGAGTTTGGAGAGAGCTCAAATTCACTATGCCTTGAAATAAATAATTTCCCTTCAAGGCATTTAGCAAATGGTCCTTTGTTTAATTCAACAGTGTTTTGAAAATCCTAAATCTGACTGGGAGCTGAAGGAGATCGGTGTCATTACTTTAAACTCCTTTAAGAATATTTCATCCTTTTGAAAATGAATTTTTTGTTGGCAGTTTTCCTTTCACTTCAGTGAAATGCTCTGGAAAGAAAGGAAGGAAGGGAGGAAGGAAAAAGGGAAGGAAGGAAGGAGGGAAGGAAGGGAGGAGGGAAGGAAGGGAGGAGGGAAGGAAAGAAAGAGGGAAGGAAAGCCAGCTTTCTATAGAAGTTAATCTACATAGACTTTTGTTGTAGTTCAGTTGCTCAGTAGTGTCTGACTCTTTGTGGCCATGGACTGCAACACACCAGGCTTCCCTGTCCATCACCGTCTCCTGGAGCTTTCCCAAACTTATGTCCATTGAGTCAGTGATGCCATTCAACCGTCTTGTCCTCTGTCATCTACTTTTCCTTCTGCATTCAATCTTTCCCAGAATCAGGGTCTTTTGTAATGAGTTAGCTCGTCGCATCTGGTGGCCAAAGTATTGGAGCTTCAGTTTCAGTATCCGTCCTTCCAATGAATATTTAGGATTGATTTCCTTTAGAATTCACAGTTTTGATCTCTTTGCAGTCCAAGGGACTCTCAAGAATCTTCTCCAGAAGCACAATTCAAAAGCATCAATTCTTCAGCGCTCAGCCTTCTTTATGGTTCAACTCTCACACCCATACTTGACTACTGGAAAAACCATAGCTTTGAATGTGTGGACATTTGTTAGCAAAGTAATGTCTCTGCTTTCTAATACACTGTCTAGGTTTGTCACAGCTTTTCTTCAAAGTAGCAAGCATCTTTTAATTTCATAGCTGCAGTCACCATCTGCAGTGATTTTGGAGCCCAAGAAAATAAATTCTGTCCCAGTTTCCATTGTTTCCCCATCTATTTGCTATGAAGAGAAGGGATGAGATGCCATGGTCTTATTTTTCTGAATGTTGAGTTTTAAGCCAGTTTTTGTCACTGGTTCTTTATTTCCTCTTCACTTTCTGCCATAAGTGTGGTGTCATCTGCATATATGAGGTTATTGATATTTCTTCTGGCAGTCTTGATTCCAGCTTGTGCTTCGTCCACCTTTGCATTTCACATGACATATTTAGCTTATAAACTAAATAAGCAAGGTGACAATATACAGCCTTGATGTACTCTTTTTCCAATTTGGAATCAGTCTGTTGTTTCATATCTGGTTCTAACCGTTACTTTTTGACCTGCATACAGGTTTCTGAGGAGGGGTGGTCTGGTATTCCCATCTCTTTAAGAATTTTCCACAGTTTGTTGTGATCCACACAGTCAAAGGCTTTAGAGTAGCCAATGAAGCAGTAGATGTTTTTCTGGAATCCCGTGTGTTTTCTATGATCCAATGGATGTTGACAATTTGATCCCTGGTTCCTATGCCTTTTCTAAATCCAGCTTGAATCTCTGGAAATTCTTATTTCACCTACTGTTGAAGACTAGCTTGGAGAATTTTGAACCTAGCTTGCCTAACTTGGAGCCTAGCTTGTAGAATTTTATCTTCCTACATAGACTAGGAAAATAAAAGGATAGTCAACTTATTAACACTGTGCATTTATGATCAATAACAATCATTACTGATGAATCTATTGCATAGCTGAAGCTGATTAATTATTAATTCTAGTGAAATGGGCAGATAAATTGTACTATGGGTTCAATTTGCACAGATAGAAGTGATCAAATTCCTTTGGTTTTCTTTTTTTTTTTTAATTTTAATATCTTTAATTCTTACATGCGTTCCCAAACATGAACCCCCCTCCCACCTCCCTCCCCATAACATCTCTCTGGGGCATCCCCATGCACCAGCCCCAAGCATGCTGCAACCTGCATCAGACATAGACTGGCGATTCAATTCTTACATGATAGTATACATGTTAGAATGTCATTCTCCCAAATCATCCCACCCTCTCCCTCTCCCTCTGAGTTCAAAGGTCCGTTATACACATCTGTGTCTCTTTCCCTGTCTTGCATATAGGGTCGTCATTGCCATCTTCCTAAATTCCATATATATGTGTTAGTATACTGTATTGGTGTTTTTCTTTCTGGCTTACTTCACTCTGTATAATCGGCTCCAGTTTCATCCATCTCATCAGAACTGATTCAAATGAATTCTTTTTTATGGCTGAGTAATACTCCATTGTGTATATGTACCACAGCTTTCTTATCCATTCAACTGCTGATGGACATCTAGGTTGTTTCCATGTCCTGGCTATTATAAACAGTGCTGCGATGAACATTGGGGTACATGTGTCTCTTTCAATTCTGGTTTCCTCGGTGTGTATGCCCAGCAGAGGGATTGCTGGGTCATAAGGTAGTTCTATTTGCAATTTTTTAAGGAATCTCCACACTGTTCTCCATAGTGGCTGTATTAGTTTGCATTCCCACCAACAGTGTAGGAGGGTTCCCTTTTCTCCACACCCTCTCCAGCATTTATTGCTTGTAGAGTTTTGGATAGCAGCCATTCTGACTGGTGTGAAGTGGTACCTCATTGTGGTTTTGATTTGCATTTCTCTAATAATGAGTGATGTTGAGCATCTTTTCATGTGTTTGTTAGCCATCCGTATGTCTTCCTTGGAGAAATGTCTATTTAGTTCTTTGGCCCATTTTTTGATTGGGTCGTTAATTTTTCTAGAATTGAGCTGCAGAAGTTGCTTGTATGTTTTTGAGATTAGTTGTTTGTCAGTTGCTTTATTTGCTATTTTCTCCCATTCAGAAGGCTGTCTTTTCACCTTGCTTATATTTTCCTTTGTTGTGCAGAAGCTTTTAATTTTAATTAGATCCCATTTGTTTATTTTTGCTTTTATTTCCAGAATTCGGGAGGTGGATCATAGAGGATCCTGCTGTGATTTATGTCTGAGAGTGTTTTGCCTATGTTCTCCTCTAGGAGTTTTATAGTTTCTGATCTTACATTTAGATCTTTAATCCATTTTGAGTTTATTTTTGTGTGCGGTGTTAGGAAGTGATCTAGTTTCATTCTTTTACAAGTGGTTGACCAGTTTTCCCAGCACCACTTGTTAAAGAGATTGTCTTTACTCCATTGTATATTCTTGCCTCCTTTGTCAAAGATAAGGTGTCCATATGTGTGTGGATTTATCTCTGGGCTTTCTATTTTGTTCCATTGATCTATATGTCTGTCTTTGTGCCAGTACCATACTGTCTTGATGACTGTGGCTTTGTAGTAGAGCCTGAAGTCAGGTAAGTTGATTCCTCCAGTTCCATTCTTCTTTCTCAAGATTGCTTTGGCTATTCGAGGTTTTTTGTATTTCCATACAAAGCTTGAAATTATTTGTTCTAGTTCTGTGAAAAATGTGGCTGGTAGCTTGATAGGGATTGCATTGAATTTGTAAATTGCTTTGGGTAGTATACTCATTTTCACTATATTGATTCTTCCGATCCATGAACATGGTATATTTCTCCATCTATTAGTGTCCTCTTTGATTTCTTTCATCAGTGTTTTATAGTTTTCTATATATAGGTCTTTAGTTTCTTTAGGTAGATATATTCCTAAGTATTTTATTCTTTTCGTTGCAATGGTGAATGGAATTGTTTCCTTAATTTCTTTTTCTACTTTCTCATTATTCGTGTATAGGAATGCAAGGGATTTCTGTGTGTTGATTTTATATCCTGCAACTTTACTATATTCATTGATTAGCTCTAGTAATTTTCTGGTGGAGTCTTTAGGGTTTTCCATGTAGAGGATCATGTCATCTGCAAACAGTGAGAGTTTTACTTCTTCTTTTCCAATTTGGATTCCTTTTATTTCTTTTTCTGCTCTGATTGCTGTGGCCAAAACTTCCAGAACTATGTTGAATAGTAGCGGTGAAAGTGGACACCCTTGTCTTGTTCCTGACTTTAGGGGAAATGCTTTCAATTTTTCACCATTGAGGATAATGTTTGCTGTGGGTTTGTCATAGATAGCTTTTATTATGTTGAGGTATGTTCCTTCTATTCCTGCTTTCTGGAGAGTTTTTTTATCATAAATGGATGTTGAATTTTGTCAAAGGCCTTCTCTGCATCTATTGAGATAATCATATGGTTTTTATTTTTCAATTTGTTAATGTGGTGAATTACATTGATTGATTTGCGGATATTGAAGAATCCTTGCATCCCTGGGATAAAGCCCACTTTGTCATGGTGTATGATCTTTTTAATGTGTTGTTGGATTCTGATTGCTAGAATTTTGTTGAGGATTTTTGCATCTATGTTCATCAGTGATATTGGCCTGTAGTTTTCTTTTTTTGTGGCATCTTTGTCACGTTTTGGTATTAGGGTGATGGTGGCCTCATAGAATGAGTTTGGAAGTTTACCTTCCTCTGCAATTTTCTGGAAGAGTTTGAGGAGGATAGGTGTTAGCTCTTCTCGAAATTTTTGGTAGAATTCAGCTGTGAAGCCGTCTGGACCTGGGCTTTTGTTTGCTGGAAGATTTCTGATTACAGTTTCAATTTCCATGCTTGTGATGGGTCTGTTAAGATTTTCTATTTCTTCCTGGGTCAGTTTTGGAAAATTGTACTTTTCTAAGAATTTGTCCATTTCTTTCACGTTGTCCATTTTATTGGCATACAACTGCTGATAGTAGTCTCATGATCCTTTGTATTTCTGTGTTGTCTGTTGTGATCTCTCCATTTTCATTTCTAATTTTATTGATTTGATTTTTCTCTCTTTGCTTCTTGATGAGTCTGGCTAATGGTTTGTCAATTTTATTTATCCTTTCAAAGAACCAGCTTTTGGCTTTGTTGATTTTTGCTATGGTCTCTTTTGTTTCTTTTGCATTTATTTCTGCCCTAATTTTTAAGATTTCTTTCCTTCTACTAACTCTGGGGTTCTCCAACTCTTCCTTTTCTATTGCTTTAGTTGTAGAGTTAGGTTATTTATTTGACTTTTTTCTTGTTTCTTGAGGTATGCCTGTATTGCTATGAACTTTCCTCTTAGCACTGCTTTTATAGTGTCCCACAGGTTTTGGGTTGTTGTGTTTTCATTTTCATTAGTTTCTATGCATATTTTGATTTCATCTGTGATTTGTTGGTTATTCAGAAGTGTGTTGTTCAACCTCCATATGTTGGAATTTTTAATAGTTTTTCTCCTGTAATTGAGATCTAATCTTAATGCATTATGGTCAGAAAAGATGCTTGGAATGATTTCGATTTTTTTTGAATTTATCAAGTTTAGATTTATGGCCCAGGATGTGATCTATCCTGGAGAAGGTTCCATGAGCACTTGAAAAAAAGGTGAAATTCATTGTTTTGGGGTCAAATGTCCTATAGATATCAATTAGGTCTAACTGATCTAATGTATCATTTAAAGTTTGAGTTTCTTTGTTAACTTTCTGTTTAGTTGATCTGTCCATAGGTGTGAGTGGGGTATTAAAGTCTCCCACTATTATTGTGTTATTGTTGATTTCCCCTTTCATACTTGTTAGCATTTGTCTTACATATTGCAGTGCTCCTATATTGGGTGCATATATATTTATAATTGTTATATCTTCTTCTTGGATTGTTCCTTTGATCATTATGTAGTGGCCTTCTTTGTCTCTTTTCACAGCCTTTGTTTTAAAGTCTATTTTATCGGATATGAGTATTGCCACTCCTGCTTTCTTTTGGTCTCTATTTGCGTGGTATATCTTTTTCCAGCCCTTCACTTTCAGTCTGTATGTGTCCCTTGTTTTGAGGTGGGTCTCTTGTAAGCAGCATATAGAGGGGTCTTGTTTTTGTATCCATTCGGCCAGTCTTTGTCTTTTGGTTGGGGCGTTCAACCCATTTACGTTTAAGGTAATTATTGATAAGTATGATCCCGTTACCATTCACTTTATTGTTTTGGGTTCGGGTTTATACACCCTTTTCGTGTTTCCTGTCTAGAGGATATCCTTTAGAATTTGTTGGAGAGCTGGTTTGGTGGTGCTGAATTCTCTCAGCTTTTGCTTGTCTGTAAAGCTTTTGATTTCTCCTTCGTATTTGAATGAGATCCTTGCTGGGTACAGTAATCTGGGCTGTAGGTTATTGTCTTTCATCACTTTAAGTATGTCTTGCCATTCCCTCCTGGCCTG